>NC_059486.1:13169881-13790953 GCF_018139145.2 Gymnogyps californianus | reverse complement strand
TCTGACCAAAAGAAAGACCATCAGTTACGTGCACCGCTGCATGTGTGATGTGGTCCAATCTGGACCTACAGGAGCAATTGTATAGCTGGAAAATGGGTAGACATGTTTGATGGGTGACAGCAACTGAGAAAACAAGTGGAAGGATCCCTAAAAGTGGGGCAATAAATGTGGATAATGTGTTTTTAAGTGATTCACTGCCATCATTTTTTTGTCATCATATTTTATGTGTAACCCATGAATCAGCCATAAAGAACCACCAGCAACTCAGCAGCCATTGCTATTAAATGCCCGTATACACGAACAATATGGAGAAATACTTACCCACATGTATTTTCTTCCCCCTACACACTCTGCCTTTCAGTTTGTGTGGTCACCCGTGGGTGCAAGTTTGCCTACAGTAACTCACATTTATTTTGAGTTCTCTTCTATAGGCTCTGTGCCACATCATCCTGAGATATTTAGATGGGGTCAGATGCCCAATTATCTTTAAGGATGTGTTTAAACACCCCTTCTCCCCCTGCTCCGTGCTTTTCCTGAGCAGAACCAACACCCACCTGCCATTCTTTGCACTCCTTATGCCTCGACAATCCAAAAAGCGTGATTGCATTATATAGCTGCCAGAACTACAAAGGAAAAAAAAAAAACAAAAAGGCAATTTCATTACTAGCAAAAAAAAAAACCAAACCCAAAACCAACCTTAGAAACATTTGCCATGGGCGTGTGTCATCCAAAGCACCTTTTTATGGTGCTGCAACCGCAGTGGCAGACCCTCCCAGGCCCTGCGCCGCAGAGGGAGGAACGGGATTGCCCAACTTACGTGCCCAAAGAACAAGAAGGGAAGGAGAAACGTCAGCCCCCGCCACATCCAGGACTGAAATCCTTCTGGAAAAGGTTGACAGAAGAGACACGAGAGTAAGCACAGAAGAGCCAGGACCAGAGCTGCAGCCCTCCCCACCCAGACCACCCCATAAGGGCTATTCCTGTCCTGCTCTGCAATAACCAACCAATTTAAAATATATACTTGAAGGTGCAGTAATGGGAGGAGGATGAAGATGGGGATGACCAAAACCTCCATCTTAACCCTCTCAAGAGCTGACGGAGAGCAGAGCCCTCTGCTTCCGACCCGCAGGACCCGAGGAGGGGGATAAAAGCCTCGCTCCCCTTCCTGCCTCAGGACACAGGCAGCAGGGCAGGGGGGTGGCAGCTCTGCAAAGCTCGCTCTCGGAAGGCCACGCAGCCCTCTCCCTATCGCTGCATCTAAAACCTGCGCAAAAACTTTGCAAAGAAAGTACTGCAGAAAACCTCACCTACTGTAAGGTCCAAGTGGTTTCTCTCCCCCAAAGCACGGAGTCTATAAAGGCAGCCCCTTTGATAATAATACTGTAGGAACTGAACGCAACCTGGAAAAGGAGAGATAAAACATCATTGCATTGGCTATTCAGAAGTATGATAAACATATCAAACTCTTTTAATAATGTTTAATCCAACAGCATTTAATTATTGGTTATATTTGTACATTGCATATTTGTATGCTATCTTTATATTCCTACAGTTTAATACTCCGGTATTTATCAAGCAGAAGTGTTTTCTTCTAACCACATAAGATGCAAAACTATTTTATCCCATGAATTAGCAAGGTAAGATATACTCACTCTGAAATATTGAAAACGCTAAAAATTGACTGCGAAACATTTGATACATGAGTCCATCTGGCCTGAAAGCAAAATACAAAGGAGGTCTATTTGTTTGATAAAAAGCATCCGATGCAGTGCCCTTCCCCTTCACCGCCACACCAGATCCCATTAGCAAACGAAGCAAGCAGCTGGTACCCAGCCCGCTCCACCCCATCAGGAGCCCAGAGAGGGTGCTACAGCCGCACATCACAACTCTGACACGTAGGCAACGCTCTCATTGATTAGGTTTCCCTTCTCCAACACGTATAAATGCTGCCCCCTCTTATTCATTTGCTTATCGCAGTTTTCTCTAGGCAGCAATCAAAGCCGTTCAGCAGCGCCTGCATCAAGAATCCAAGCGGTGGAGCCAGGGGTGGTTGTGCTCCTTATCCTAAGGGTAGTTCAGGATAGACAGTGGACAGGGGACCTTCTGCTCCAGCCACTATGTCATCCCCTTACAGATTCAGGAGCAGAAACGTTTGTTGTTTTAAAACAATTTTTAATTGTTAACTAATCGGTTCATGCCAAAGTTGAGACAGGTTGCCCAGGCACCGTACACGGGGTGCATCGCTGCGTTGTGTGCCCAACACCACCACCCGTGGGAAGGTAACTTGCATTTTTGGCTTTTTACTCTGTTTGTAATCTGGGTTCAGTAAAGGCACCAAACAGATTCATTTTGTGGTGTCCTCCCTCTAAAGCAAAGTGCTGCTTGTTTGCTTAGTTACACAGAGACAGAAATCGGGAGACTTGCAGAGATTTTGCGACCATCAGCACAACTACGGCTTACGGTTTGGGTTTCTTTCTTTTTTTTAAATCAGCAATGTAAATACAAACTTGCAGTGTTGTATTTATGATTGAAAACATCTGTAACATCAGACGAATATTAAGTCTGATGCTTTGCCATGTGCCCGTGTGGCCACAGCTTCGTGGTCGTGCTGGATTTAAATGCTCAGACGACGCAAACACCACGAAACAGGCTTGAAGCACCTCGAGCAGGCGAGAGCAGACTCACCACGTTAACATTACTCCAGACAGGAATGTGGAGACATAGTGATGAGACACCCACCAGCCTTTGATCCTGAACAGAAAAAACGCGGCAGTTAGATGAGAAACATGGATTTCAGCATTGTAAGTCTGGCTTTACAGACAAAAAAGTGATCCTGACCCGGGGGAGGAGGAGGGACAGGGAACAAAATAGATGGCCCAACTCCAGCAAAAAGGGTGCTGTGGAGCACCGTCCTGACAGTACGGCTTAGCTGGGGACACGAATCCACCACTGCTGTAGGGAGGCTCCGGACCGGGGCACATCGCGTGTGCTCCCACAAGCTCTCCAGCACAGCAAGAGGCAGCAGTCCCCGCAGCACGAGGTACCGCAGTGACTAATGATGCACAAGTTTCAGCCCACACACCCTTTTTTTCTTTTTTTTTTTTTTTTTTTTACGTGCCATGCAAGTAAGTGACGTTTCCAAGTCCTCCCTATGAGGTGGCTGTTTCTTTCAGACACGAATGCTGCAGAAAGCTCAGAAAGTTACAGTAAAGTGAGAAAGGGCTGTAGCGAGGCAGAATCAAGAAGTGAAGAGCTGCCCCAGGGACGGCGCTGCTTTGGAAACTAAGACAACACGATGGGTTAATTTGGGGCATTTCCAACCAAAGGTGTGCGACCTCTAACACAAGACAGCACCCGAGTCGCTGTGACCAGCCTCTGCGGATGCAGCGAGCCCAGGCTCAGAGGTTTCTCTGCTGGCCTCAGGCAAGCGACTTTACATCCCCATGCTTTGTTTTTTCCTCTTCGTCTCCAGCCCCACAGCGATCCCGCCCCCCTCTCTGGAAAGCACCCCAAAACAAGACATCACGCCCGCAGCAGCCCTGGGGACAGCCGTGCTTGCAGAAGAGACTGCTTCACCCTGCTGCCCGCAGTCAGCGCTGGGAACTGTGTCCTCAAGCAGCTCCCAGAAATCAGCCCATTTTTAAGATTTTGCCCCCGGGCAAAGCAGGAAGGCTCCGATTTTCCCACCGCACACGCCACACCGGTGCCTGCCTCCAGGCACAAACCCCCTCTTGCATCGGGAGTGGGGACCACAAGCATCCAGGCAGCAATGCCAAGACAAGACTCCCACAAATGCTCCCTCCCATCCCCATTTCGAGGAGATCGTGGAAGCAACTGGCTTCAGAGAGGGAAGCGACTGGCTGAAACAAGGAGCCATGAGCTGCTCCCAGCTGATCATTAGATACTGCTACTTAATTAGGACAACACTGACTGCCACCACTAATGCAAGTGCTGGTCCACCCCTGTACAAGCACCACTACAAGGGAGCGTACAAGCTCTCTGTACAGCGTTCAGAGCAAGAATGCGTGTGGGAAGCTGGGCTAACGCAATGCTGGCTGCTCGAAAGGTGGCAAATGAGATGAGTTAGAAGCCCAATTAATTAATTAATGCAACAGGGAGCTGCAAACATCACAGCAGCAGCAACAGCCACTCACCCAGCAGCAAACCGACACGCGTGGGAAGAGACGTGGCGATTGCTGCGGTTTCCCTGCGCCAGCCTAGCCGGATGATGAAAACAGGGGACATGCAGCCATCAGGTTATTGCTAAAATCTAACGTCAGACTCCGGGTTGCACACAAGTGCAAACTCAAGCAACTTCTCGACCCAGACCTAAGGGAGATGCTCCAGGAGCGATTCACCAGCAGGACCTCACCACCCTGCCTTAGGATACCCCTACTAAGGGTGCCATAAAGGAACGAGGGCTTGGAGTAAGGATTGTCTTTCAGTTAACTTCTCCCAGGGTTTTACTCGTGTTCTCAGCTCTTTATACAATTATTCCCTAACCGCCAACTTGCCCTTGATACGACTGTAATTTAGTCACACACTTCACGAGATGCGGCAGTGACCCGCGGGGCGGCCACGCTACCACAGGGCATAGAGCCAGTACCTTGGGTTGGTCCTTTCACCAAAACCACACACACTTACACCCCAGACCACATCTACAACTAACCCACAGCTACCGAAAATATCCAACACTTCGGATCAAGAGCTTATGGACTTTTAGGAACTGCACCTTCTCCTCCCTCCCCAAATCTCAGGTGGCCACATCTGCCCTTGGAAGTGACCAGGGAGGGGGATGGAGACAACAGATCCTGCAGAGAAGCATCAGCATCTCGGATTTGCTGGGCTTCAGTACCGAGCTGAATCCCCTTTTATTGCTTGGCTTTTTTCTAAGGACATTTCACGCTTTAAATAGTTTTGCAGGTGGCACGGTACCTTGATCCATTGCTAATGAGAATGCTTTCCCGTATCGTCAGCGTGCAGTAATACCACACTAACAGAAAGTTAAACACTTCATCTGTCACCCTGTTAAATAGAAAAAACACACAGTAAAAAAAAATCCTGTTAATTATAAAGACACCTTCAAAAAAAGAAAAAACCCCTATTTTTCCTCCCTCCCCTTGGGTGAATGAAAACCTGCCCAAGTGAGGCCATGGACACAAAGCCCCAGTCCTGAACATCTCTAATCCACATGCAGAGCTGCACACATCGGCAGCACGGCCAGGCTCGGAGCCCTTTCCTCCGAGAAGTGCCCCGTGATACAACACTGCAGATCTTGAGCCGATAAGCAGGTACGCAGAGATGACATTAATTCCTTCTGAAGGAGAGAAAGCGCCATGGAAGCAGCAGATGATCCAATTTAGAGAGGTATTTCCACGCTAATTCAATGAGGAGATTCCATGAGATCTATATAAATCCAATCAACCAAAAGAGCAGAAAGAGCATTACACTCTGGGGGGGGAAAAACACCTTTATTTTGCCATTTGCAAACCCCTGAAGTCAAGGGGATTCGGGACAGCCTCTGTATACGGCAGCATTTTTCTTTGATATGATCCTGCATTCACCCCAGACCCAGAGAGACCTCAGTGGAAGTGCCCGGCCCCAACACCTTCCTGTTTTTTAAGCAAAACTGAATAGTGGAAGCTTGTTGGTGCTCAGATACTTTATCATGACCTAGAGATAACGTTTCAGGTCTGATCATTTCATGTAAGTTCTCTCTTGTTGCGTTTGCAACCCCAGAGCTGCAGCACGGTGCCGGTCCCTGCCTGGGACAACCCGTGAGCAAAACCAACTGCTCGTTCCCAAGCACAGCACGATGCCAGAAAAACGACAGGAAACCCGACGTTGGACCTCTCTTAGTTACAAGAGACTCCAAAAAAAGTTAAACAAGGAAAAGCAAGTAGCTAAAATACAGGTCCTGCCAGTGCTGAAGAAGAGGTGCAAAAGCTGTCCTGCTGTCCAACTACTCAAAGCCTAAACATTGCCAGAGCCCGTCTCACCGTCCTCAACGGAAGGGAACAGTTAGTTCAAACCCAGCACATTTTTATTCAAAATACTTAATTAAAAGTAAAAATGCAGGCTTACCTGTAGTGGAGAATAAACCTGCAGGCAACGGCCCCGAGTAACAAGATTATCGTCAGATAAAGTTTGAACTTCTCATACTCATCTTTGTAGGCGAACCTGGAAAGGAACAGCTGCCGTTTAGGGACACAAGCGGGTGTTTTACCAGAACGTGGCTTCACTTTTTTCAAATCAGATACAAATCCACATGCCAAGCCCAGAGAAAGGGGTTTTGCTTGAAACATTTAGAAAACCAGTGGACAGCAGTGACAGGCAGAGTTCTGACCATGGGGTCTGTCTAGGCTGCACGGCCATTACACTGCAACACAACGGCTTAAGTCCATAAGAGCTGGTTTCTGGGCTGGCACGACAAGATTTAAAAAAAAAAAAAAAAAAAATCTCCCTTTTCTGGAGCACTGTATGCCTAGAAGTCGCAATACCATTTTTTATTGCAAAAAAACCCCCCTTACAATTAAGGCAACAGGCTGGGCTGTTGAAAGCAAGTGACAGACAGAATCCATTGGAGCTACACGAAGCGTTAGCTTGGCCCCGTGTCACGGTCCGAATCGCCCACCCTCGACATTTCATCTTTTATCAGATCTAAGAGAAACCCATTCCCGTCTCTGGACTTCAGTCCATATCCACAGCTGGCCCCAAAGAAACCCAAATTCACACGCGTGGAAACGCTCACTTACTTTGCTTGGTTACTCAGGAGAGTTACATTCACGTTTCCCAGCACCAGATTTAAGTACAAGCTGGAAGACAAAAAACAAGAGTGGATCCAAGTAAGTCGTTTTATTTGAACACCGCAGGATGACCCAGATCGGAGCTGAAGAGACCGGCGTATCTGCCAAAGCCGCGTTTGCTGTAGGCTTTTAATTAAGGCAAACTGGAGCGATAGACTACAGAAAAGCATTTAAACATGGCAAGATTGGTCAGCATTTCCAAGAAGTTAGAGAAAAAGTTTATTTTCCTGGTCCCCTTTCTGCACTACAGTCTAAGGGCGAGATATGTAGTATGCACCGTCCAAAACCAAAAATAACGAGGAGAAATTGGAAGAAAAGTTTCTCATAGAAACTTCTGAGGGGCTGCAGCATTGCACAGCCCTTGACAACTGAAAGAAATCTGTCCTAGCAACCCCACTTGGAGCAAAGTATAAATTTTAAGTTGGTTGTAAGCACTATTTAAAAAAAAAAAAAAGAAAAGAAAATCCTGTGCTGATTCAGTCTTTAAAAAATTAGCACAGTGCGAAAAACATGAGTGCGAAACAGCGAATTGCACGATCTCTCGCCAATGCAGGGTTACTTTTATTTTAACAAAAAAACCTGTACTGCCTACACGCAGTACATTTACATACGCTTCCAGCTAATGAATTCTGTGTACAACTGACACAGCAGCTCAGCAAGAGATTTATGACTAATCCAGTTTTACATGTATTTGTTCAACATGCACATTATCCTTCGGGAACAACACCGCTGCAAACACTTAAAAAAATCCGCTTTCCCGAAGCACAGGCCTCCCCGGCAAAGCACGTACCCGTTCTTCTTCGGCAAGTAGGCTTCCATGTCGAAGAAGGCATTTTGCCTCTCCTTGATCTGGGTGCTGATCTCCTGAATGAGAGCAAACTCTTCAGGACTCGCTCTGGGCTTGCACCTGCAAGAACACAGAAACAAGATATTCCTCTTCATGTTTTTACCTCCTTTTTATTTAAAGGAAAATAACATTGCCATAAAATCCGTGCTGTTAAAAAGCTAACTGCGTGAGGTGATGCCATTGCACACTTTGCTCCAGTATTTCTGCAGCACCATTTGGCTTAGCCATGATTTTATTTCACTGCCTGGTTTATGTCCTTGTAGGCTATTTCAACCAGCCGGTTTATATATCAGCTTCTCTTTTCACCTCAGCTCAGTGACAAGATCACATACTTCTTCCCTAGCAGAGCACTTAGGGAATATTGTGCTTTTTTTGCAGGAACTCCTTCCACTTTGGGAACTTTGTGCATGGTTTCAGGCACTGCCCTTGCAGAGGCTGCAGCTCTTCAGGCATGAAATATTTCAGGATGTAACGAAACACACAGCTGATGATTTACTGACAAACGGCGGTTTTACCAATTAATGTAAAACAGAGAGCGGAGCACAGCAGCATTAGCAACCCGTGGTGTCAGAGGTGGTGCTTTCAGACCTGCACATAAGGAATTTAGCCCGTGGCTCCCAGGGATCAGCCAAGCAGCCAGAGACAGTTCCCTCCTGTAAATCCACCTGGGAGCAAGTTACACCTTCAGGTTTGAGGATTGATGCTGCTCTTCCAGCGCGGCTTACGGAGCAAAGCTTTGCTCACCTAGCAAAAGACGCGGACCAAAAGCTGTACGGTCCTGCAGCATACGGCACATTATGCAAGGATGCAAACCCACACAGGCTCCCTCAAAGACCTTCTTTATTTACAGGACTCCATCTCTCACGTGGTTACGAACATTTTACCTGACTGTGATAGACGGAGGCAACTCAAGAACAATATGGAGCAAAATTATCACTGCAACACAGATTGCGTATTAAAACGCTAAAAATCCAAACATTTCAGCCCTTCGGGAAGGAGAAACATCCCATCCCTGCCTCCTCCACCCTCCAGGTCTCCCGTTACCGTTGCAGGCTGTGCTTCAGATCCCTTAGTGTCTTCTTCTGCCGGTGTATGGAGCTGCTGCAGGCTGTCTGCAAGCTGGTGACTTCTTCCAGTTTCTGCCTGTAAACTTTGTGTGTTTCCTGCAGGAGAAGAGGAGACGATTGGTAGGAAGAGCCCTCCTAGGCTACACATTGCATTTGGTCCTCGTCTCTGAAGGAAGCAAGCAAAACCCTCTGGTTTTGGGAGTCCACAGGCACCCCTGCAAACAAGCAAGGAGGGGGCGATATCAAACCAGCGTGGATCCAACGCAGCCTGAACAGACATTAATGAAGTTCCTACAAAACAAAGAGCATCCTCCGCGCTCATCTCATTTCCTCTTGCTAATGAGCTTTCCCACTCGGGAGCTCCTCATTCCCATCCCACCCTGTAACGAAGCCCTAATCCTCTGTTTGATCCCAATCTGCCACCATCAAATGGGTGGCTAAATCGCAGAGCAGGAACTCTGATTTCACAGCCAGATTAAATCTGGGAAAAAAAGAAGACAGACAAGGACCCAGAGGGAAAAAAAAAACCAAAACAAAACACAAAACCAGCCACAGACCCACGCCTGCGGGTTTAGAGCCCTCCTGGCCACCACTGCCATCTCGACCCCATGTACGTTCAAGCAACCTATGTAAGAGCTTAACTCATCCCCTCCCTGTAGCATTAGATGCTCCTTGAGAGGAACTTCTTTATCACAGCTCATTGATCCTCCCAAGCCCCCAGTTAGTGTTTGACTGGCCATACTGAGGACACGCTAACCGGCTGCAAGCCCACTGAGAGGTGCCTCTGCTCGGGAATAAACGTGCTCTGCTTTTCCACCCTTTGCAATGATTTCACCACCCTCCCAGGTGCAGGGAGATCTCAAGAAGAGCTAACCAGATGCCAAGCGATGCCCTCTGGGCAAATTTTAAGATCTATAACAACTCAGAAAACAGAGTTTGTAGAGTGAGTGCCACAGAGAGAAACGGTGGCACGGGTTAAACGGTTATTTGCATGGCTGCTTTATCTACCGGCACATCAACGACCACATAAAATTACCAGCGGTTTTCCTAGAGCATAAAACCTTACACAACAAATCTTTGCTCTCCTCCTCATTAGGACCTGGCTGGTAGATGTTCATTATTTACAAGAGCAATGCAAAACAAGCTCCGATATCCAATTTAAAAACCTTAATAACCAAACTAACCATGTCCAGGCACTGCAGCTCTCATCATTTCAGGATTGGTTTGGCTTTGCTTAGTACAGGTAGGACTTCGGGGCTCGCTGAATTGCACAGTAACTTCTGCTTCTTTAGATGTCACACAACAGCGTCTTTTAAAAGGCTGGTTCAAACGGTGTAAGAAGCTCTTCGCCAAAAAAAGTGTTCAAGTATTTATTGGAAACACAAACAGGCAAGTTGAGAGCTGCTAAATTCTACTGCTAGCCAAAAACATCAGGATAATGATTTCAAAATGACATTGGTATTTAGGAGAACATAACATTTGCTAGTAGTGAAGTTATTTATTCATCAAGAGAGGCAATTGCTTAAAAAGGGGACCCACTGGCAGCACAGGGAGCTCAGCACTGCCTTTACATTAACACGTATAACCCACAGGCCAAATACCTGCCCAGAGGGTCAGGTCTGGCCACAGCTCTCTCTCCGCGTAGGAAACAATGCATAGGAAACAACACGTGCTGAAAAACACAAGGACCTGTGCACCATGGAGAGGAGTATTTTTGCCCCGAGCTGAAGAGCTCCCGGGCACGAGATATCAGAGTTGTCTCTGCACCCACATTTACAAGTTTTGCAGCACCGGGGCCACAACTGCCCAGTTTGCAAATGGAAATTGCGCTGCCTAATTTGCCCGCAGACCAAGGGCAGGCAGCAGTTCAGCATGGCGGACCCACGCTGCAACTGCTTGATGTTTTCTGTAGGTACCTCGAGGTCTATTTTCCATTGCACTCGCAACAGCCCTGCTTGTGGTCAGCACTTGTTTATTTGCAGGACTCAAACTACATTCACGGGGAGCCCTCGCGGGGCTTTTTCCTAATCAAAATCTGGTTTACATGTTCATATGCAGGGTTTAAACTAATAAGCTGTTGCAGGGCAACTTGCATTTTCCCATGTCCCTGCCCCAAAACTGCAAGGCCCCGCAGCCCCGAGCTCTTTCTCAGGCTGCTGCTCTAGAGACGAGGTGCTGCCCTGGCAACCCAAACAACAAAAATCTGCAGATGTGGCTGGTTAGAAATACTTTGTAAACCTGGATGTCCCCCAACCCCATCTCAGGGCTGGTTCCCGCTGCCCCGAGGGGATGCTCAGTGCTGCTGCACGGCAGCATCAGCCCCTTCAAAGGCCCTCAAACGAGAGCTCCCCAAATACAAGCGTAGCCCCAAGCACCCCGTGCCAGCCACCCAGCACATCGGGGGCAGGAGCTACGACCAGAGTCCAAGGTCCTCCTCTGCAGAAGGAAGACACAGCCCCTGAACCAGAACTTACAACGCAATTAATAAAATACGAGACGGGGCACGAGTGCAATGAAACAGAAATCGTTCTGCCCCACGGGGCTGGCACTGCTCTCGACACACAAAAAATCTGCCCACCATCAACTTTTTCCCCCCCCCGGGATAGCACAAGAGACCCTTTTAGTGGCAGTGACCAAAGTACCTTGGAAAACACAGCTCCTTTGAAATGCGAGCAGCAGCTCCGGTGCGGCCCTGGATCAGCATTTCCAGCTGGAGATGAGAGTCAGGCCAGCCAAAAAAGGGCGCTGAAGGGGGGTGATGCAGGCGTGGAGGGGGGGGTCAAGCTGCTGCCGGGAAAGCCAGGCTCCTCAAGAGCAAGAGATGCTGTGAGTGCGTCCAAAAAGCCACGTGCAAGGGCAAGCATGAGCGGACACCCCCATCGAAGCACTTTTTTACTAAAGAGTTGGGTTTTCTACCCCAACACATCACGGTTTGATTTGAATCCACTTTGGGAGCACAGAGCCTTCCTCCAAAGCACATTTAAGCACCCACCACCAGCATCTCACGGAGCTGGAGCAGAGTCACATCCTCAGCACAGCACCGTGCTCCCCTCTTCTGCAACACCGCCTTCAGATATAAACTTTGCTTGTGAGCCCTTGAAGCTCTCAGATAATGGATGTTATCCCAACTTTTCACCTCTACAGTACTAACCACTGGGCAATGACACCTTGTGCCACCAGCAGCTGCTACCCCACCAAGAAGCATTTCTACTTTCCTTTTACGGATGGGGAAACCAAGGCAGGGATAAGTCATTGACATTTTGCTGTGGTTTAGATCAGACTTAAGCAGCATGCTCAGCAAGAAGGCCGGTCGGCACACAGAGCAAACAAGTGATCAACAAAACTACGCCAGCTGCTGCTCCCCCGCAAAGCCCAACCACCACCTTTCCTTCTGTTAACAAGCGTACAACCTGAACTGACTTTTAATTAAGACAACGAGCTAAATCTGGAAATCACACTTTTTTTTTTTGTGCCGCACGTTCTGTTTAACAGCCTAAAAGAGGCTAACAGCCACGCAGAGTGAGAACAGCCGGTCGTGTTTTAAAACTGGCTTAAAGATTTAAAGCATGTGTATAGGTGCAGCATTGATGACATACAGGGAAGGGAAGGTTTCTGGAGGTAAAAGCATTTTGAAGAAACAGCTCGCAGCCCCTGCTCTGAGGTCTTGCTGTCCCTCAACACACTTTTGCTAGATGGATAAACAGCACTTGAACCCCTCATATCCCACCACAGGAAATTAAACTCCATCCAGGAGATGCTCGCAGCACAGGTGTTACCTGCATTGCTCTGTGCGCCGTGCTATAGGTGCCCAAAAACACCAGGTCCCCCTTTTCCATCCTTGCTCCAGCAGTGGGAACCGCGGCACCGCGTCCCCTCGGGTGCCTCATCAGAGGTACCCGGGGCATGGCCGTGGTTTGGTCCGGGATGTCCCCTGCGCACGTAGCACCTACCTGGGGGTACCGGGGCACAGCGGTGTTTCTGGGGTGCTGTGCAAGGATATGCATCCATGCACAGCTGTGCTTCATGCATGCACCCCGGGCCTGCGGCGAAAGCACGGTGCACGCGTGGCCCTGCCGGGTGCAGCCCACCCGGGGCCTCTCCTGGGCGCAGCGAGGAGCGGGGCGAGCCTTTCCGCACCCCTGGAAGCTCCTTGCTGAGGCTGCCCCAAGGCGGGTGCCTGCCGGCGAAGGGGTCAGCGGTGGGGACTCCCGGGGGTGCGCACCCCGCGCTGCCGGCCCCGCTCCTGCAAGGCCCCCTCCCACCCTGCGGCAGCGCGCCCCGGCAAGCAGGGAGGGCGCGGGGGAGCCCTGGGGGGGGGGGGGGGGAGCCCGGCGCCGTCCCCCGCCTCACGCAGCAAAGCGATGCAAAGCAAAGCCGGGGAAGGCAGCTCAGGGCAGAGCAGTACGAGAGAAGCGGCGGACGCGAAGCCGGGCAGCGCGGCGCAGCGCCGCAGGCGAAGCCGGGCGAGCCACCGCGATACCGCGCAGCGCTGCACCGCACCGCACCGCACCGGCGCGGAGCCCCGCCGCCCCCCGCCTCACCTGGAGCTGCCGGAACTCCTCCTCCAGCTCCCGCCACTCGCCCCGGCACCGCTCCAGTTGCACCCTCATGGCGCGGTGGCGGCCGCGGTGCACGCGCACCCGGCGGCGCGAGCTCTGCCGGCGGCAGCGGCGGCGCCAGCCCCAGCCCGCACCCGGGGCCCGGGGGCCACGTGCGCGCCTGACGTCATCGCGCGGGGCTGGGCCCGGCGCCGTGGTGGCGCGCGCCACCGGCCGCCCCGCCCCGCCCCGCCTCGCCCCGCCCCGTCCCCCGCCCTGCCTGAGGCGAGGCCTCTCCTCGGCCGCCGGTGCCAGGCGCGGCCCGGTGACCTGGCGGGGATCCTCCCGCGTCTCTCCCGGCTCCCTTCGGGTGGTGGCGGAGCCTGAAGCTCTGCCGGGGGCTGAAGGGAGGAGATGAAGCCCGACAGCCCTCCGTGTGGCGCTGGCGGAGCCGCCGTGCGGCGGGGACGGTCCCTTCATGGCTGAGGTGACGCACCTGAGCTGAGGCAGCCCAGCCCAGCAGCTGCCTGGGGCCAGGGCACAGCGGGTCGTTAATATCAGAAAGAGAAAACGACGAGGCGATTCCTGGTCTGGTTTATTACTAGAATAATGAGCCGCTTTGGCGGCAGGACTGGCGAACTGGGAGCGGGGCCTGGTGGCCTCTGGGCTGTACAGTGCAATAGCGCACAGCCCTGCTCCAAGGAGCTGGCTGTGAGATGCGTGCCCGGCGCACAGGGCAGGGCGGGATGCACGGGAGGTGCAAAGGCCGTAAATGTCGGTACCGCGCTTCTTGGACTGTGGGTTTCTTGCGAAAGGGTGAAAATAATAGTCAAAAAGTTGTGCATTTCCCACTCAGAGCCATGGCAGACCTGGAGCTCTCCCGGAACAGCCTCGCACCGAGGGATCACCAGGCCTTTATTCAAAGCTTTCCTACCTCTTCCCTACACCTCTTGACAAGGAATAATTCTTATGCACATTGAGTCTGTGTATAATTATAACCTCAAAAGATTTCTTTCAGAGTCTTTAAGACATGCTAATTATTAATATTCATTCAAGAGATCTGTATTTTCTTTAAAACAGAAAACACAAAAGAATTTCATTAAAGGCAAATAATGTGAGCGTAGCGCGGCTGGCCATACAGCTGGTTCTAACAGTATTTAATGTTGCGCCGTTACAAAAGATTTCAGAGTTACCTGTAATCTCTTTCCACCTCCTGGGAGATTATAGCTGTTTGTATAATCTCATTATTTCAATCACATCTTTGTGAATAAAACCAAAGCAAGGTAAGAGAACTGATTTTTTTTAACTAGAACTAGAAAATTTGTTTATTATAGTGTATATAATTTTACTTGCTAAGAATGGAAACTGCAGATTTTAATTGTATCTGACAATTTTAAAAGGATTCTGATTTCTGAGTTAGGAGTCATAAAATAAAAAATCACATAATATATATCACAGTCTATGGTCCTGAGTGACTTAAGTTTCCATATCCACGTTCTCGGCACGCGTTTTATTTAACTATCAACTTCTCTTTCAGTTTGCAGGCTTTTTGCAATTTTTATTTCTAGAACTAAAACGTGCTCCAAAACTAGATTTCTTGAAGGAAGAGACTCAAAAAATCTTTATAAATGTTTATCCGTTTAACTTTGTACTGAGCTTTCAAATTGGCGGCGTCCCTAATACGGATCCTGCAAAAAGTAAGAGGGTGTGCACTAATCCAGAAAGCTTTCCCAGCGATTCCTGTGGAAAATTGCAGACCTAAGTCACATCTTCCCGCTCCCGAGGCCGGGGACACGGGGAAGGGACGGCTGGAAGGGCAGCAGGGGTTGTATCTGGTAAGGCTGTGCTGGCTGATGTCCCTCTCTGCCTCCAGGAGCCACTCCTACAGAAAAGACATTTTAAAAATCCAGTCTTTGTGCATTACATTTCCTGTCTGGATTAAATGTTTATCTGGGGGGGAAAATATAGTTAAAATTCCCTCATTCTGGAAAGATACGTAGGAATCATATAGTTTGAGGTTTCATTTTTTTCTGTCTGACTAAAATGTACCCCTAAATATCTGCAGCCGTTGCACCCAGTGGACAATCAAAGACCTCACTGGACTGCTAGAGGAGTGCAAATTCTTTTAGCAGCTGGATAGAGGACTTAGAGAGGGAATTTTAAGAGCCCAGAAGAGCCCTGGCAGCTTCCCACCCTCAGCCCCGGATGGCGAGAGGGGCTTCCCGCACCTCGCCTGTCCTGCCCTGCGCTAGGAGCAGGTTCTGCAGCTCAGCTGGAGCGCGGGGTAAATTCCTCCGAGCACGTACCCCGGGATGGGGCTGTCGCAGCCCTGCGTTGTTTTCTGGAGCCTGGTTTATCTCAGGAGAGCCTCCATTCTCTCTGCATATCTTTCCTTGCGGCCTGCTAAACAAACCACGTACGCTCTTTGGTCAACAGCTAATTAACCCGCTCACGTACAGTTTTCATATTCGAGGATGCCTCCCTACCCACCGTAGAAAACAAAGCCTGGGCGGTTGCACTGTCTGGCTGCGTCCCCATCCCTCCCTCTGCTCCCACGGCTTAGATGAGATTTTGATTCAGTTTATCGTTTTACAGAGGCAAGAAATGCTGCTGTGCAGGTTTAAGCAGTGAGAGGCTTCTTAAGAGAGGGTTTGTGGCTCGCTTGAAGTAGGCGCCTTAAACGCAACTTACCCAAAAAGTTAAAATGTACAGAAAGACACCAGTGCCTTCATGCAACAGCACCGCACTGTCTTACCGGGGTTACCTCGGCCAAGAGTGTTGCACGGGCTCTTCCTTCTTCATCTGCTTTTGAGCATGAAGCTGGTCGGTTGGTCTTCTCTGTCCTGCCCCGAGCAGAAGGCTGGCCTGGAGGAGGCTCGTGAGGGCTCCCTCCCTGTTTCCCAGCATCACTGAATCACTCTGGATTTCCAGAGCAGGCAGCTGCTCTAGATTTAAGGCTGTAAAAGCGTGTCTTTCATTTGTGTCAACGCATGCCAAACGGTGCCTTTCCTCTGCATTTGAATATTTTAAGAACATTTTTTTAGGTATCTTGCAAATCTAACCTTCCAGCTTTTGAATGGCTAGCTTTTGCTGCCAGAGATCTTCTAAGGCCTTTGCACAGCAAATCTACAAATACGAAATCTGGTTTGCCTTTACCTTAATTAATCCCCAACTCATCAACCATTCACTGCTAGAAAACGTATCAAAGAAATTGAGTTAATAAATCAAGTTCAGGATCACAGCGAAATTGTGCCTGTTTGTTCTTTTGGTGTTAGGTTTTGTTCGAGTACAGGTGGTTATATACGTACAGCCGCATGTGAGCTCCTTTCCTTCACCCTCCAGACTATTTCTGAATGCAGACTCCATTCATTCTTTTACGATAATTGAGGCTGTTCCCTCCGATGTTTTCCCCCATCCTAGAAATACCGCTTCTTTCCAGGACAGTGCAAACGGGAAAGGACAAAATATAAATGTAGGTAAGTCCCTATTCTAACATCAGGTGACAATAAGCCATGATAAATAAAATACTTGGCATATGTTTCAGCTGGAAATTGGTACTGCTGATTCATTTTGTAATCTGAATTAATTCCTCAGTTAAGGACTTGAAGTGAGGCGTTAGCTGGAGTATGGCCAAATTTATCTGCCTCCGTCTTCATGCTGTGATCGGCGTGTTGTAAAACAATATTGAGGGTCCTGCAAAGCACTCCATGGTTGTGCAGTAAATAATTCTCAGCTTTGGGTGACTTCACTTCACAATTAACACCGTAACTCTGCCTTTGAACAGTCTTGTTGCAGATAGTTAAGTAGAGACAATTAGCTGTAAATCTGCAGCAGAAGAAACTCATGGGGAGAGGGTATCTAGTAAGCATCAGCTTGAAGGACTTCAGCATTTCACTTTGCATGACTGTGTAAGTGCTTGAACATTTCAGATAACCTAGGGTTCTTACTTTAGGTTGTTTTGATGTAAAACCAACATGGTTTTTATCTTCAGAGAGCTGCTCCCGGCAAAAAGGAGGGGAGAGTTTTACAGAAACGCTTTCCCACAAGGCTGCCTCTGAAGCCGAAGTCAGCCAGTGAAGTTCACGTCTCAAACCTTTCGCTTCAATCCCTCCTAAATCCTGCTAATAAAAATTCTTAAAAACAGAGTGGTGGGGAAGCTCCTTCTGCGCTGCGCCCACTCTGTGCTTATCCGGCTAAACCTGACACACGCTTGGTCGGAGTCCAAGACCTTCCCACCGCTTCCTCTGGCTTTTCTTTTGAATATAGCAGCAATAAAACACACATCTGAGCATCCTACTTCCACAGTATGTTGTTGTCACATTCTTCACCTTTAAAGAATTCCAACATATGTTTCTCTAAATGTTTTTCCTCTATTTATGCTACAAAGTTCCCAGAATAAACTTAAATTATTGATTCTGACAGTTTTCAGTTGGTTTGGGCATTTCACTTGGGTGATTCCCCAAGCTTTGTGAGAGCAAACGCAGCTCGGAGCAGCTGTCTCCTTTCATTGCGAAAATGATTGGTTTCAGATGTAGAATACTGAGGTCCTTTGGGTTTATTTCATTTTAAAAAAATCTTACTCTCTAAACTGAAAAAAATTAAGGCGCATCATATGTCATGGGACCTTGCTCCACAAATGACGTGTTTCTGGGCGTTTTCCCCACGCATCCTCCCCTTGCTTGGTTTGCTCTTCGGTGTGTCCGAACTGGAAGAAAGCAGAGAGCTAAAAGTCCGTTGCAATGAATTGTATTGGCAGTATAATGGGCTAAATTAAAGTATAATTTACACTGACCGATTTAACGGCTTCCTTTCAGCCTTAATAAATGTAAGGTTTAATCAAATGCCAGACAACTGAAGCAACGACCGTATGGAGAGCAACAGAACGGAAACCCCATCTCTCCCCAGTGGAGGAGGCTTTGCTGGTGCTCCTCGGTGGCAGTGACCAACGTCTGTGAGAGTAAAAAGAAAAACCAATTTAAAAAAAAAAAAAGCCAAGAAGGAGATTTGGGGCCAAATTTTGGCTGGAAAGGCCAGAACAAGGGGAATTGCATCAAGGAAAAACCAAGTTCTCCTCCTAGCCCATCGTAACCTGGATTTTGACGCTACTTTTCATAGTGGCCTCAATGTTGTGCCTTGAAACGACTGCTCTTGGGAGAGGAAGAGGATTTGGTTAGGGCATTTCTGGGTCAGTTCGGGTTTATACCCCACACTTTGGCTGAATCATACATTCTACATATCTGACACCCTTGACAAAAATTATCCACACTTCTTACTTATTAACGAGGTTCCTTCTCTCATAATGGAATGGCATTTTTTAAGGAAAATTTCATTTTGGTGTGTCAAAAGAACTTTCTGATAAAGCTGCAAATATCACCGGCTTCTCTTCGAGATGGTCTAATTTTGCCTTTTTTGTGAGAAGAGTACACTTACATTTACCCACCCTGTACCCTCGTAGCACAAAAAGGTACAGAATGATAATAACGAGTGACAAAATAATTAAGTATAATTCAGATGTTTGTACCTGGACTAAGAAAACTGTAGATGGGAATCACACACAGCCTCTTCCCAGATAAACGGCTCTGCGAAGCCTCCTTGGTGGGGCCAGGAGGGTTTGCGAGGGCAGCCGGTGCTGATAACCCACTCTGGGACCGCGGAGGTAAAAATACAAACGCACAGAGACCAGGAGCAGAAGGATTTAAAATAAGCGACCCAGAAACGCAGGCATCACCAAGTGTTTCCCTCGATTGCATCCAGATATAGAAGCTTTTGCGGAGGCAGCTGCGGGGCACTTCTCGGTCCCAATTTGTGAATTTTAATTTGTTGCTTAATTATTTTCATCCTTTTAAGGTCTTTGTTGCCTCTAAAATGGTTTCAAATATATATTGAGTTTCAAATACGTACATAACTTCTGCTTAGCAAAAGCTGTGGTTAGGTGGTACATAGTTTGGACTTGCAGTTCAAAAACCTTGAACAACCTGTGCTGTTTAAAAATAAACAAGTGAAACTGTCTGAGTTAGCTAATTATTTTAATTGTCAAATTCTCAGTTAACTGCAGTGCTAGATAGGGGCTGAAATACTCAAAATAATTAAAACTTTTCCAGAAGGGGGCTAGTTCTGGTTGTAATTTACGGCTGTAGTTTTTGGGCTGCAGTAAGCATTTTTTCTTCTCCCTCATGGGTTTCTCTCATTTCCTCCACAAACCCCTGTCCCCCACTCTAGCCCCATGCAACTGGCCACGGTAAAACACAGGAACGATTAGCTTCAGTAATTCTTAGCCTCTGCCCAAAACCAAAACGCATTTACATGAATGAGTATGAATAAATCCTTCCTGAACATCTTCACCTCATTTTTAATAACAGAAAATATTTTCTCTTGTGTGTTTCCTCACTTGGACAACTTCCATAGTTTTCTGTCTGGTTTTCCTGCTTAAAGAAGTCTGTAAGTTCCATTCCTCCTGCATCCCTGGATTTAGGGAGACGCAGAGCCACCCGGCTGCATCGGCACATCCCCTGCAGCCAGAGAGATGCTGGGACCGGCTCACCAGCAGCTGCCATCTTCCCAGTTCATCTAATCCAGCATCAGAAATTCCGTGTGTGTATTTTCACGCGGTACAGATCTCCCTCCAGCATTTCCACGCCGGCTTGCGTGTTGGATGCGGAGCGCCTCTTCCCTCCTTCCAGTCCATTTTCCTTCTCCACCTGATTTCCCAGGCAGCGGCGTTGTCTCCTCCCGCTCCGTGACCCTCACGTGTGTCATGGGAAATGGAATATTCGCCTTCAGTCACGCTCACGCTTGGAATAAGTCCAAGGAGGAGGGGTTTTTCCTCCCCTGCCCATACCGACCGCAGCAGAGAGAGTCCTGGGTGAAACAGCTTTACAGTTTCACTATTTGCTGTATTCCCTGTTACTCACTATTACTCACTGTTACTCACTGTTACTCACCATCAAACCTGAAAGATCCTCCCCTGCTCGCAGTCGAAAATTGCACATTACCCCGGTAGTCACCATCCCCTCACACCCTCTGTCCTACCCGAGCACGGACACAGCATTTAAGCCCCCTTCAATGCTACGAACATTGAAGATGGCAGACGAACGCCCACAGGGAAGACTGAGTTGTATCTCACCTCCGCAGAGGCGGGTGCTTTGTTTCAACCCAGGGTTCCCCACCGACCTCGCCATTTAGACCATCCAGCCTGCAGGGTTGTGCACGAAAAATGTGGTAAAAGGATGAGAATAAGCAAATGCGTTTGGCTTATGGGAGTGAGATGAGAACTTTGGTTTTATACTTGAAGTGTGCATGGTTAAGTACCCATTAGGGAAGATTATCCCAGACACCCACAAGGCCATAATGGCAATCCCTGCTCGCCGTGGCTGCAGAAGAAATGCAATGGATGAGGGAAGTAGTGTCACATTTATTCAGATTTCTCTTTTAAGACCCCTGATGTGCATTTTCAGGGGGTTTCTCCTTTTTCGTCCGACATTTGCAAGGCTGATTTATTTGTTACCCATCAGTACTGTAATCAGTGCTTTCACTTCCAGCCTTCTGCTGCCACGCATATAAAAAACACAACCAGAGGTGAAACGCTCATGGCTTATCAGCATTTTATATTCTGCTGGATAATCCTTGACTCAAAGACGCGCAACTTGGGAGAGCGGCGTGCGCTCGGCGGCTCTGCGGAGGAGCCCGGCTCCGGCTCCATCCCTCATGCTCACCGTAGGGCACGCAGGGTGAGCCCCAGTCCCACCAGCATCCCTCTCCGCCCGCAGCCGCTCGGTCGGTCCTCCAGCTCTCCGGCAGCTCTCCCGGCCGCGGTCCCATGACCCTTCGCGCAGGAGTTTGGCAGAGTTGCTATGACGACCCTGCCGATGCAGCCGGCAGCACCCAGCCAGCACCGAGCGCAGGTTGGTGTCCGCGGGGTGGCTCTCGGGGTGGGGGGCGGCAGGAGAGCCTGGGCCAAACTCGAGGGTGCTTTGCAAACCGAGCGCGTGGGCTTTCCCCATCGTCCGCTCCCATCGCTGCTCCGGCACCCTGCTCTCGCTGGAGAGGAGCAGCAAAAGGCACCCTGAGCATCCCGCTCGGAGGCACCGCCGTCGGGGCGAGGAGGGGCTGGGGCTGGCTCAGCTGCATCGGAGGGTGCCGGAAAAGGGACCCCAGTGCGGGGCAGCGCCGTGGTGCAGGGGTCAATGCAAGGGGTGAACTCAGCCGGGACATCCTCGGGGCTGGGCAGCGGTCAGGCAGGGTGCCGCTGCGCAGGCAGAGTTGGTGCGGAGGTCACACAACGGGATGCGGGGCGGTGGCAGGCAGGGTGCTGCCAGGGACAGCCAGCAGCCCCTTCTCTGCAGCCAGGTGTATTTTCCACCTTGCTCTTCATTAAGTTAAGATGTAAGACTGAAAAAATGTATAGCGGTAGCTAAATTGCATCGCTCTGAAGTTCTGCGAAGAGCCAGGGAAGAAAATGGGCTTCCTGTAGGGCTGTGCAAACTACAGCTGCATTTTACCAGAGACCTGACAGAACTCCGAGGTGAGAGCACAGAGCAGCGTCTGGAGGAGGACGCGGGGCTCTGTAAGATCCTCAAACCCAAGTGCAGCGGCGGCGGCAGAGATGCATGGGAGCAGCAGCCTCTAGCCGTCAGCGCCGAGAGCTGCAGCCGCCGTTGCGGGCTGCCAGGCATCCCCTGCCCGGGGAAACGCAGAACCTGCGTGGGAGGCTCTGCACCGCCTGCCTCTTGCTGCCAGCCTCCCCGCGCCCTTGTAGTAGGTGGCTAAAAACATCCAGGGCGGTGAATACCGACTCCATTAACACTTACACAAACCTGGCATCGCTGTCGTAAACTCGGAAGGGAGTTCAGCAAATAAAGGTGGCTCCCGCCAGCCTGCATTATCCTGGGTGCTCCGCGCGGGCTGCGCCTCGGAGGGCACGGTGAGCAGACGGCGGGGTGCTGGGGCTGCCCCCGCAGCTGGGGATCCTCCCTGGGGTTTTTAAATCCTAAGCTTTGGGCTAAAGAAGTGGTCAGATGCGGTAATGGGACAGTGATGCTCCCATCTGGCGGGGGCAGCGGGGAGACATCCCTTCTCGGCCGTGAGCTGCTCAGAGGTCACGGCCGGTGTCAGTGTGGGTGCACGTAGCCGTAGCTCTGCTCTTCTGCTCCCCCAGCAAGGGGAGGACAGGCGTGAGCTGGCAACATGCAGCTCTGTGTCCTGCAAACCCCCAGTCCTTGGCAGATATTGGTGAGATCCACCTCTCTGCGGGCTGCAGCCCCCAAAGGCGAGGGAGGAACTTAGCAGCTGTGGTGTATCCCGCGTTCACATTGCAGAAAAACCATCCTCTGCAGCGGGCTGCGACTCTGTCGTACCGAGGGACCTGCCCTCGGAGTCCTCAAACCAGGATGCTCCCAGACGGGTGGCATGGCCAGGGGACTCCAGCTGCCGAATCCTCCTCTGCCCTCACAGACAACCCGGTCCCCAAAACCTCTGCTTCGAGGGTTGGCAACATGGTGGTCTTTGCCTTCCCCTCTGCTCCTTGAGGTCGGGGGAGAAGGTACCCGCATTCGACAGCTGAAGGGGGAGCGACCAGCCGGGAACCCGCTCTCCAGCCCCTCTCCTCCCACCGCAGCCTGGCAGGAACCCTTACCCCTGCCCGGGTCCGAGCTCACAATGCAGTTCCCCGGGCAGGTCCCCCAGCCCTGCCTGCACCCCCCCAGCCCTGCCCGCACACCCCCCAGCCCCACGGTAAGGAGCCACGTGGGACGTGCACTACACAACTGTCCTGGTTTCAGCTAGGACAGAGTTAATTTTCTTCCTAGTAGCTGGTATAGTGCTGTGTTTTGGATTTAGTAGGAAAATAATGTTGATAACACACTGATGTTTTTAGTTGTTGCTAAGTAGTGTTTATACTAAGTCAAGCATTTTTCAGCTTGTCATGCCCAGCCAGTAAGAAGGCTGGAGGGGCACAAGAAGCTGGGAGAGGACACCGCCAGGACAGCTGACCCAAACTGGCCAAAGAGCTATTCCATACCATATGACATCATGCCCAGTATATAAACTGGGGGAGCTGGCTGGGAGGGGCAGATCGCGGCTCGGGAACTAACTGGGCATCGGTCAACGAGTGGTGAGCAATTGCATTGTGCACCACTTGCTTTGTATAGATTAATTCTTTTAGTATTACTATTGTCATATTATTGTTATCATTATTATTGTTTTTCATTCCTTTCTGTCCTATTAAACTGTCTTTATCTCAACTCACGAGGTTTTTTTTTCCTGATTCTCTCCCCCATCCCAGGGGTGGGGGGGCAGTGAGCGAGCGGCTGCGTGGTGCTGAGCTGCCGGCTGGGGTTAAACCACGACAACAACACAACACAACACAGCTGCGTTTTGGGGAGGAAGGCTCATCACGGACACAGAAGCACTTTTTTTTAGCAATGCTGTCTCCCCAAATAGCTGTTGAATGACCGTTGCCCACAGCTACGTGGAGAACTGAGGATGAACGCTAACTATATTTTCTTAGTTATAATTTCTAGGTTTTATTCCCTAGCAAGGACCTGAAGCACCTTCCTTTCCCCGCTGCTCCCAAGCTCCATGCTTTCCCCCACGCTGGGCTCCCCGGCACTCGCAGCACGGCAGGAATAGGAGCTCTGCTCTGCCGAGAAGGGAGAGATGCAGCAAAATCCCTCGGTATGGCTCAGCCCAGCGGATCAGGACAGAAGGGGGAGCCCAGGAGACAAAATCAGAGAGCATCCCACCCCGCCAGGCTCCAGCCAAGCTCTGGATGTTGACAGCATTGATAGAAACTTGCTTTTTGTTTCTACAGCCACCTTTTGGCATTTATTTATGGTTTATAAGAGACCACTCTCAACTCTGAGTCCGTGCCAGCATTCCCGCTGCGCTGAACAGCGAGCCGTTCCACCGGCAATGCCCAGAAATCACCACCGCGCCATACTCTCTTGTCCTCTACGTATTGATGGGCCAAAACACCTTCTTCTCCCGTCTCTTCCCCCACGCTGATCCTTTCCCTCCAGACCTCAGGCACCCGAGTCACCCCCCTGCTGTGCCCACCACCCTCTGCCTGCTGTTCGTGCTTCAAAACCCACGTCACTTCGGAAGCCGCTTCCTTGGCAGCTTGCTTGACTGACGAACGCTTGTCCTGCCCTGGGCAAGTCTGCAACCTCCTGGTAGATAGAAACATTGTGGTTTCAACCCCTTTTAACAAGACACCTGCAGGACTGGTATTTTTAGCAGTAAAGGAGCCTGAGCTACGTTACTGCTGGGCGTATGAAGTGTCCCAGCTCCTGGTGCACCCCGGGGACACCGGCCAACTCTCTGACCCGCTCCACCTTGTGAATGTTTTCCAATGTCCTGAGATATTTCCTCGCAAACAAATAATTTTCTAATTTGCTTAAACGACGGCTTCTGCCTCGCACAGAGCCGGCGGCGGAGCGGCTGTGGGAAGGAGCCCGGCAGCGTTTCGGCTGTACGGAGAAGCGGCTGCCTTTCCTTGTGCTCCCCAAGACCTCTGGCAGGCGCAGAGACCGATGCCCACCACAGACCCGACCTGCTGAGACTTATTTAACATTTCCTAACAGGCCAGGCTATGCTGCGAGCCTGTTTTCAGATAGTGCTCGTTTGTACTTCAGTATTTTTAGATACCTTCTGTTTGTTATATCTCTATTTTGTGCAAAGCCAGACACCAATTACCGACTCGGGTGCATATTAAAACATAGCTCACAAATAGACTGTTCTGCCCGTACCTGCCTTAGTAATTTCTCTCCAATTTATTGCTGACAATCATTTGTTTTCCTCTCCAGCCGCAAACAATATGCCCATTGTAAAACACCCCAGGGCTACAGAGCCTCTCTGGCATGAATGGGACAGGAAAGCACAGAAATGTGGATTAAGACACACGGTCTATGCTGTAAATGGGGATCAGTATACTGGTGAATGGCTGGACAACTTGAAACACGGTAAGACAGACCATTTTGAGAAAACGTACCAATGTAGATGTCTTTACAAAAGTTCCCAGGGGCAGGGAGCGGTCGGCGGTTGTATATGCTCCTGGAAGACCATTCTTTCATGTATGACTATACATATATATATATATATGTCTTATATATATGTCATGCAGAAATGTACTCAGAAATATTTCTAATAGGTAACTTGAAGAGCTTTTGCATGCACTCAGGGGCAATTACCTGAAATATCTACATTATAGATGTTTAAAAATCCTCTGCAAACACAGCAAACTGCCGTCAGCTCCACGCACTGGGATGTGCCCTGGCTGCACACTCCCTGGAGCTCCCTCGGCTCCTGTCTTGGCTTCAGGAATATTCATTTATTCTCGAGTCGTGGCGGGTGCTGCAGGAGACAGAGCAGGGGAAGGAGACCCTGACCGAGCCCTGAGCAGCGGAGCAGGACAGGCTTGTTTACAAGCAGTAAACCGAGGTTTGGAAAGATTTAAGTGCGTTCAGCAAAGGCCACACAGGAAGCCCCTGATCAAGATTAACGATGGTTCCGACTCGGGAAGCTAAACTGAATCCCAGACGTAAACCTGCCTCGGTGCAGGGAGCGCCGCCTCGCCTGGGATGGAGCTGTAGGAAGGCAGCCCCGTAAACCCTTCTCCTAACAACCGCGATGGTCTCCCCGTCGTTCCTCTTTATTAAAACAGGTAAAGGCACCCAGGTATGGAAATGCACCGGAGCTATTTATAGCGGTGACTGGAAGTTTGGGAAGAGGGATGGTTATGGCTCATACAGCATTCCTGACCCTGTAACCAAGGAATACAAGAAGGTGTACACAGGCTGGTGGAAAAACGACCGAAAATGCGTAAGTGAGATTTCCCGCGCGTGCCAGCGGCGAGGCAGCGTGCCCCAAAACGTGGGGAAGAGTTGGGTGCACCCATGCAAAAAGATCACTTACAATACTGATTTTTCAAATACTGAGGCTGAATTGAAGGGTTTTGGGGAAATGAATATGTGGAATAAGGAAATGAAAGCAAGAGCAAAAGCTCTGGTATTTAAGCCCTCTCCTCCTGCCCTCCCCAACCTCGCTGCTTCTGGCGTTACTCACTTCTCCGCACCAGATACTGCAGGAGCTGCACCGTGTCCCACGGCTGGCCGTAGGGAAGCAGCAGCGTGACTTCGGGCAGAAGCCACAGAAACAGATTCCCCTCCAGGCTTGCGCTCTCTTTAAATCTTAATTTGAACCTGCAGGAAGCCTGGGAAGCTTCAGGAGTAAAAATCCATCATTCATAAAAAGCCAAAAGCACCCCGTCACCCGCCGTCTCCCCGCCAGAGAGGGACTCATCCCACCCATCCGCTGGTGACAGGGCTACAGCCCCGACCTCCCACCAGCTGCTGCAGAGCAGCGATCGCTGCTCGGACTCACCTGCAGCTCGGCCAAGCAGGACGAGAGGTTTCGTATCCCGTGTCTTAATCCTCCCCACCCATCCCTTTCATTCCTCTCATCCCTGAAGCAGTCGGAGGAACCTGTATGATAAGCACTGCAGGAAAATGTACCTTCTTCTGGGAGTTTTAGAGCATATTAGACAAATAATATGAGTTCTTTTGGAAATTAAGCCTGTCATGTAAATCACTGGCTTTTCTAAAGGAAACATAATGAGGAAGTCATCTGGTAAAAATGACTGCAATCTTATGTGCAAAATCCTTGTAGGAACGTTTTCTGATCTGCCAATGGAAACCTTGTGTTCGCCTTTGTGTCTGCTCTTAAATTAAATTAATAGCCTCTTACGCTTCTAATTGGCGTGCGGCTCTATGGCTGCAGTCTCTTGGAGGGAGCTTCCCCTCCCGTTCTTTGAGGATATATTTTGGATGATTGAGCTTTGGTGAAAGATTTATAATGACATCCAAATATCACTCAGGTTATTTTTTTCTTCTCCTCTTTACATCCATGCAGTTTAGTAAAATTAATGCTCGGAAAAATCAGTTATTTTCAGAACTGATTTTATTTTTTGTTCAGAGATAAATTAACGCTTTATTCCTATGGGAAAACTCATTAGTAATACGTAAATATTTTTTACTGGTGTCACTCCCCGGTATAGGGGTTACCTCAGGACTTCTCTTAGTGGCGAACACCCACGTAAGACAAACACCTCCTGGGGTCCCCGCCTCGCACGCACCCAGTGTGGGGTACTACATATAGGGCTACAGCTTGATATATCCTCACTAGATAAAGAGGTCTTAATTCAGAAGTTCACCAACCAAACCCGCCGGCGGCATCGAGCCTGAGGAGGGAAAGCAAAGAGTGGAGATGGTTCAATGTCAGAGCTCACCTGCCCTGCCGGCGTGACGCCTGCCACCCCGGGGAGCCCGACCGGCACCCGGCTGCGGGGAGGCACGCGTGGCATCACCGCCTGCGCCCGCCGGCCTCGCCGCAGGTAGCCTTCAGGGCTGGCTTTAGTTTCTTGTGAAGGAGGAAGGAAGCAAGGCAAGGGGCTGTTTAGGACATTACCTCTTTGGGGGTATGGATGGAGGAGAAGGCAAAACCGTTTCCGTGGTTAGCATCACTTCGAGACCTTCAGTCTGCCCAGGGGCAAGGGATGGAGTTGCCCAGCCTGGGACACGCTGGGCTGTAGGAAGCATCGTCAGGGTTGGAAGGCATAAAATCCTCGCGTTGAGAGACAGGTCTTGTTTATGCTGCCTATCCCCAGGCAGCTTTATATTCTAGTAAAACCCGCTTTTAGCTAAATATTAGCTGCAATCATGCCAATAATAACACAGTGAGATATAAACCTGAGGTTTTGTCATGGGAATAAAATCATTTGCCAAAAAAAAATCCCATACCAGCACCTCTCATTTCCTTCAACACAAGAACGGCCACTGAGCTGGGCTGCCAGCAGCCATGTGTAAGACTAATAAGCAAAGGAGTAGTGTAGCAAGAAAGTAATGCCCCAAAATTGAACACCGACCCCTTTCAATCCTAACCGGCCACCTTTGTGCTGCCATCCAGGGCTACGGGGCGATGTTTTACCCCGGCGGGGAGCGCTACGAGGGTGAGTGGAGCGGTGGGCAACGGAGCGGCTGGGGACAGATGTACTACCGGGATGGCTCCATCTACAAGGGGCAGTGGCTGGAGGACCAGCCCGACGGGCAGGGGATGCTGCGGCTGCGTAAGTACTGGCCACCCTCGCCCAGTGCGTCTGCCTGCCCCCTTCAAGGTATTTGGTGTCGTTCTGCTCTCCGGACGTCTCTGCCGTCCAGATTTCTGGATGCTACGTCGCATCTCCCGCTGCAGCCTTGCACCAGGGTTGCGGCTGCTCCCCTGTGTCATCCCTCCCCTCCTGGTTTGGGGCTGGAGGCAGCACAGGCTGTGCAAGGGCCGGCGTTGCGCTGCTCAAGCCCACACGCGTGAAAGCTTATTTTTGCTGTGATTTACATTTAAATGACAGGGATGGTTAGGGTTAGAGATAATATACTGTTGGGTCAGAGAAGAGCAAATCTCTCTTTTCAAGCCAGGCGCTTTGCCAGACATACTTTCTAACTGCTGCATACCAAAGAGGAGTCCAGTTTCCAGCACAGGGGAAAAAAAAAAGAGAGAAGTTTTCTTTTTGAGTTCACTCCATCCCCTCTCTTACTTCCGACACTGGCTCACGTTGAGTGAACACAGGGGTTTCATTAGTACACAATCCCTTCCCAGAAATGACACCGAGCACATCACAGATTGGGAATGTTGGGGGCAATCTCAGCATAAAAACAGAAATTTGGAATTTTTTCCCCCTTGTTTTTCTTGGAGTTCAACATATTTTTCCCGGAAGCCAAGAATCCCAGTCCTTTGCAATACAAGGCACTGCATTCCAAGAACATTTGAAGAAATATTATCTCCATATTATTATTCATCTATTCTATTTTTTTGCTTGAAAGTGATCTCGAGGCTAGTAATTAGCTAAGCAAAGCAGCTGGGAGGAAGCAGCATGACCTTCACTGCACCCCACACGCACCACTACGCTCTCTCTGCTGACTGTAAAGTCACTTTGGACCGATGGCTCATCCAGATTAAATCAGCACCCGCTTCCAGGGGTGACTCCTTCCACTGATCTGCTTCACTCCCATCAAAGTCACCCTCGGCGTTATAAACTGATGGCCCCCGCGGGCTGAGCCACGGTTGATGCACCATTTCAGAGCCCGGTTGCCTCCAGCATAGCCTGCAAGCAATTGCGAGCTGGATTCCGTTTGGTTAAAATGAGCCAGAGCAATTATTTCATACCCACAAGCTTAATGTATTCAGCTCAACCGCTGGAAGTGTGCCCGCACGCCGGCAGCTCTGCGATGGGTAAAGAAAAGGAGTTCTTCAGTGGAGGTCACGATGAGCTGCAGCTCAAGATTAAATTGCTTGTAGTGGCAGCATGCCCGGCGAAGGCGAGCTTGGCTGGGAGCACCGCGCTGGTTCGCCACCTCTGCTACAGCCCGTTGCCGAATGGCTTTTAAACCGGAGCATCGCGCATCCGCAGAGATCTCAGTCGTGAGCAACGCAGCCTCGCAGATGGCTCCGGAGGAGCCGGGCCGTTCGATGGCCCCTCCATCACAGCCGCATCTGTGATTGTGGTGGTTTCTGAGCTGTCAGTGGCTGGAGAGCAGAAGCCGAGCTGCTCCCGCCAGCGGGCAGGGCAGGTCGGTGTTGCAGATAAGCACACCACTAGATGCAAGCTGAAGATAACCACCGCCACGGCTCCAACCCGTAAACCAGACCCTGCCTGAAGAGCCCGGCAGCCACGCTCCCCAGAAGCATTTTTGGTTTTGCCCTCTTCCCTTACGGCGTTCTGGCAGTCCCCAGCTCCCTCTGCGGCACCGTGCGGGGTGCCCTGGTGTTTCGGCCACCTCTGGCCACAAAGAATGGCAGAGTTTGGCTGAGACCCAAAGTAACTTTGGGTTACTCCATTGAGTAACTTGGTCAGAAATCCCCATGGTTTTTGGCTTAGAAACACTATACGTAGGAAAAGGGGACAGCAGAGGACTCTCCTAGTGACAGCAGGGTGGCCTGGATGTATCCCAGCCCCAACATCACCGCGGGTATGATGCCCCTTCTCAACCAGCGTCCCTGGGCAAGGCTGCTCTCTTCCCCTGGCAGCTCTGCTTTCCCTGTTGGTGATGGATGGATGGATGGATTCCTGGAGAGCAGTACAGAGCCCCAAAAAACCTCTCTCGACTTGCAGAAGAACGCCAAGACATGCAGTACAGCTGGAAAAACAGTCTGTAACTGATTGCCTGAACCGTTCAGACACTCACAGCAATTCTTGCCCTGTAATTCATTGAGGAAAAACATAACTACAAGTATTATCTGAAATCAAGATTATTTTGACTGGACAACAGACAGCACTGCTGTTCCTTGCCCAGACAAGCAAACCTCTTCAAGCCAGAGATGCTGTGTGATTTGTTGCAGTGACAAATCCAAAACTTGTGTCCTATAATTTTTCATGTTGTGAAGAGTGACTCAGCGACTAGTCGCTTACCCAGAGCTCACTCGCTCCGCATATCAGCAAAAAATGAGTATCACCGCGAGAAGAACAAAGCAGGTGAACGCAGTTCTTGTTCCAAGTGGGCAAGCGCGGGCTCCTTCCGCAGCCTTTTCTCCCTCTGCGGCACAGCAAACGGAGCGCCGCGAAAGCAAAACGACACACTGTGCCGCAGCCCCCTCGAAATAGTAATTGACCTCCTCTCGTGTCGGTTTGCCGTCTCAATCGGTTTCGTTTGCAGCCCCTTAATGAAACGGTGCAAAGTTCATAGTCTGTTCATGTATTTAATTGCAGCAAATGAAAATCGGTACGAAGGAGGTTGGAAAGATGGAAAGAAGCACGGCCCAGGGAAATTTTTCTACCTGGATAAGGGACAGTTGTTTGAAGGTATCTGGGCAGCAGATACACCAAAATGTGGCATTCTGATTGACTTTGGCAGAGATGAAGCTCCTGCCCCTACTCAGTATCCAATCCCAAAGGTAATTGCTTGGAAATTTCAGTTTTGCTGGTGGTGTTTGCATTCATCAGCGCTCGGGGCAGCTCTCCAGGTAGCATTTCACTCTTCAAGCGATTACCCCCATGGGCTTCCCAGCTCACGGGGTGTGTGCTCAGAGTCTTTTGGCCAGCAGTGTCCTAAACAGCCCCGTAGAGACAAACGGCCCATCCAGCCACCGCTGGAGCCTCCTAATCACCTACATCTGAAAAAATGCCGTTCTCATGCACCAGAACTGCTTAGAGACCTGAAGCAGCACAAAGGAAACGGGGACAATAGAGGCAGAGACAATAGTGGGATTTGCGTCAAAACCAAATGATTTCGCCAAGCCAAACTGCTAAAGCTGACTAGACCTTGCCCAAACCCGAGCAGCTGCAGCCCTAATATCAGCTATTTCCTTTACCCGGGCACCCCGAGTCAGGGGCTCGTCCGCATCCAGCAAGGTAGAGGGACAGGCGTAGCAGATGGGTGGCTGAGAGCCGACATCCTCTGCTCCCCTTTTCCCTTAGGATTGACACAGGCTGCAGAGGAAGAGCCAGTCTCCATCCCCGTCGCCCTCCCAAAGACTCGGCGAGATGCACGATGGGGGACACGGACACCCCGGGCCGTCAGCTGGCAGCTGCCGGGTCCTCGCCCATCACTTCAGCACAGGAGCTGGAGGACGGGAGAGCCTGTCCCCCGCTCCGTGCCCTCGGAGGAAGACGGGGAATGGGGATCAGTAGGGAACAGACGTGGCTCCAAGTGACACAGCTGGCCAAAAGAGTCTCAGCTTGAATCCCCGTGGTCTGTGCGCTGCACACGTGAAACATAAAGGCATCGCGTTTCCAAGGGACAGTTCCTGCAGGATACGGGTGGGGAAGCTCCTCTTTGCTTTGAGGCGAGCAGAACCACCCCGGGTAACCACAGCACACTGCTTTACTCCAATAACACAGGGAACAGCACGGCCCCGCGGCAGGTGAAGCTACCTACCGTCCTCCTCTGCTCCAGGGACAAGGTTGTTGCAAACGATAGTGGGCAGACGCAGCCTACCGAAGCTCACAGCTGTTACGTCTTCGCTTCCCTTATTTTTTCAAATCTGGTTTCTATAGCAAGGGCCCTTTGAGCAGACATTTTTGACAAGCCAGTTAATCCTGTAAGTACTAGGCACACCCACGGCAGCGCAGAATAATAAGCACCAAATACTCACCAGGGAAAAACAATCTCTGTTTTGCAAATAGAGTGAAAGGAGCAGTACTTCTGTAGCTAAAAATAATTACCTTACAAGGTTTGTCAAAGGTTACCAGAGAACAGCCTGGGATGAATTGCCATTTCTCTAAGGCAGGACATTCAAGCCTGGCTGCTTGTTTAACTCCCTGAAGACCAAGTTATGACCCAATTTTCTTCTGCTCTTTGAGCAAAAAGAAAGCATCAACTCTCACCGCTGTTATTGCGCTTTCCATGGGAAGAGATTTATTGATCTCAGAATATGAAGGAAGTAACAGATAAAAGGAGAAAAATTGACTTCAGATTTTCATAAACCTTTTGTCAAATTACTGTCACAAGCAGCTGTTAGAGAAAAGTAGATGACAAGTGAGCGTTAGAAGCTGCCAAAACCAGAGATGGACTAGTCAGCTTTCGCCTGGCAAGAGGCTAACAGTGAGGAGCTGAGCTTCTGCATGGGAGAAGCATCACTGTGTGCCTTCATTAGCAGGTTAAAGGAACAAACGGTGGGGATGCACAGACAGAAAACGGCTGAAAACTAGAGCGCGATTGTCCCAAGCTTTGAAGGAATCCAGTATGTTGGTGATGGGGTTGCATCCGGGCAGAATTTGAACATAACTGCAAAGACGGGGAAAGACACATGGTGGACCTGGGGATATTTGCTGTTATAATTAAAGCATAACTAAATGAGAAAAAGACTGGATGTCTTCTGCCTGGAAGAACACCACACACACACAACGCTCCCCGAAAGCATCAGGCCATAAAGCAGGTCAGAGTGAGATGACAAGTTCCTGGCAGGGCTTTGGTGCTTCCCTCTCAAGAACCTGCATCCATTGCACGCAGGTTACATGACTCCAGACCCCTGCTCTCATGTGACCTTGGACGCTCACTTGGGTGACTGGGATCACTCACCTTTTAAAACTATAGGTGAGACCCAACAGGCTACAAATCAAAGCCAGTTTTGTCTAAGAATGTGTTCTGTTAAAGGAGAATCAGTCCACTCCACGCAGAGCTATTTCAAGAGGGTGAAGTAATGTTCAACATGCTAATAAAATTAGGAGAGTGTAGCAATGTTTCTAAAACAGTAATTGAAAGGCTGCAATATAAACTACAGTCCTGATACAGGGGAGATTCTCCGTTAATGCTTGAGTAATCAAGATCTATAAAACCTTAAGCTTCTTCAATTACACTGCGTAACTGATTTGTATTCTTTTTATTTAGATTGAACTAGCTGATCCAGATGGTGTTTTAGCAGAGGCCCAGGCGATGTTTGATGACAGCCAAAGTTAATAACCGGAGGCTGAAGAAAAAAAAAAAAGATGCAAGATAAGAACACGATCCTGGGTTACTTATTCAGTCTCAAATCCACACTGTGGTGTATCATGTTGTGGTCTGCCTCACTTTTCCCTCAAGGTTGCCCATGTATGCTTCATTCTGCAGGTGGCTTTGCTCAGAAGCCTCCTCCCACCCCCCATTATTTTGGAAAAAAAGGAAAAAAAAAAAGGGAGGGGGGAGGCGGGAGGAGAAAAAACACAAGAATCAAAACGCTGGAAGACAGGCACAGCGACTCTTTGCCCAGCTCCTCTGACTTATTCCTCCTGTAAAGAAATCACACGCCTGTTGGTTTCAAGGTCTTTCACATTGCCTTAGAGAAGACGCAGGGTTTCTATTATATGGTATAAAAGCAAAGCCCTAGAAAACTACCGTCAAATAATCATCCCCTCCCACTCCCCCCAAACTTAGCCCAATACATACCTGTGACCCAAGATGGCTTTTTAAGTTATAACAGATCATGTTTCAATTAATATTTTTATTAATACAACTTTACTTGCTCTCTCTGTGCATCTTCCGTAACGTGACGCTGGTTCTCCTCCCTAACCCCAGGGAACGCAGAGCACCAGGTCTCACCCCGGCTCTGCTCCTTGCCCAGCCCAGGCGCTGGACTCCTGGCACTCAATGGCACCGCTCCGCCTGCTCCATTTCTACCCGACGCAAGGACCAAGCGCCAGGCACGCGGAGCTGCTGAGCGTCACCCACGAGCCCGAAGGAAGGTGGCACTGCAGCTGGCTGCTGAAAAACAAACTGTGGGCGAGCGGGTCGTTAGTTCACCAGATTCATACCGTCCTTCCGAGTACCACCTCTTGTTTACAGTTCATTTGGTCCCTTGACTCTTTGTGTTTTCTAGGCTGAAAGATAACCTACTTTTCTATTCCAGCACTCGGAGAGAACAACAATACAACATGCTTAGTCCCAAGATTTAAGCAGTGCTGACAGGAGGAAAAGCATGTCAACTACGTTAAATTCTTTACACCTGTCTCTGTGAACAGGAAATTTTATCGTCGTATTATGACTGAAATGAGTAACTGAACACATTTAAGAGATCCTCAGAAATAGATAGTTAGGATTAGCACAATATAGCCGAAGAGATATGGGATATAGAGAAAATAAGCATATTTTAGGCCTCTAGATAACAAATAATCAGCAACAATCGAGTATATTTTATTTCATTAAAGTCTTTTATATCTAAATAAGTGATATACAATAAACAATGTTTAAAATGCTTGAGGTAAATGCATAATACCATTAGTATAAATAAGGGATGAAAAAAATTCTAAGTGCACTCTTAATGTTTAGATCCATGTGTTTGGGTCTGGTTACTGCCTCTGGCACACAGCTATGAGACTGCGCCCAAGGTGTAACTTTCATGACCATTTCCACAGGTGGAAAATAAGAGAAACATACTCGATATCATGACTTAAAGTGCAGAAAAGAGTCAGAAAAGCAGCTGTAATAACAGCGCCATTAGCTCAGAACCTACCAGCTTGAGAAAGTTAAAAATAAAGTTGTCCCACTAGCTTCTAATTCTGTATTTCTTAAACAAAACCAAAAACCCCACACTTCTCTGTCACTTTGTAAAAGATCCACAAAATAAAGAGAAATTCAGCTACTTATCCAGGACAGCAAGTGATTTTACAGAATGAACTTGGAAAATATATTTTCTGGACTTCCATTCAAAATAACGTTGTAACTTTTAAATACACAATTTACAGACAGAGGTGTAATTTTTAAGCCTGACAGCACCCTTTCAACCATTTGCTCTAGTGTGAATACTGAGTCAGGTTTTCTTCCTTTACTGAAGGTTTTTAGAAGTCTTTTTTTCCCAAGACAGGACTAGTATTCCAGTAAAGGATGGGAAAATACATTTTGTGCCTACTACCAAGATTTCATGTTTTGGAATGCTGCTTCATTAATGCCTTTACTAACATAATCCTTCCAGTGCTCCATGAATGAACACCTGTGGGACAGTAGTCACCATCAGCAGATTTACATCAGTAATAGAATATATTTGAAGCATAACGTAATGGCAGAGCTAGAGAAAATCCAGTTTGACCTCTGTGTGCCAGAAGGACTTGTGAAAACAGCAAGTGGAAAGCTGTTTTCTGCTTGTGAACCAAGAATGCTGCTGAAAAAAAAAAGCCCAGCAGGTTTTTTATAGTTATTTTTCAGAATACAAACGCACCACGGGTAACCTTGTCAACACTTTCCGCTGCGGTGGTGCTGACATGAGAAATCAGTCCCATTCACTTCATGAGGCTGCTTCAGTAGTAAACACGCTCTGCCATCCTAACTCTGTAGACACATCCTACAGTTTGTAAATGTGTTGGGATAACCTGAGATGGAGGCTGAGTGTAAGAGACCGTGTTCAGGCCAGGCTCAGTCAGGTACAGCTCCACTGTATTGTCACGTTCACTCCTGTCTAATTTCAAAATCCCAGGTTTCTATTCAACAGTGTTAGCTACGATAGCGAGGTCAAGTTTTGTTCCATTAGACTTGAAACCTGCCTCTGTGTTCAAAAAACAGCTTTTACCCATTAAAGCCCAAAGCTGCTCCATAGAAGAACTGCATTCCAAAAAATTCCACTTCTAGACATAGCTGGAATTACTGAAGCAGCCCAGGACAACTGCTGCAATCTTTCTTGGACAAACCTCTTAGATAAGAGGCCAAATGGAAGTTTTTGCTTAAAGAGGAAATAAAAAACACCACAGTAGCCTCGCTGTCATAGACATGTGTCTGAAAGTAAGCAGCTCTATTAATTACAAATAACCTACTTTCATAAATAAATATACATAGAGAAAAGTAGTCTCCCAGACCCTTTGGAAGCAAAAAAAATGTATAACAAGTTATCAAATACAACACTTCAGCAAGGAGAAGACTTTTTCTAGACAAGGAAGACCAAGGCATAGCTAATTACTTGGGAATCCAACGCAGAGAAAGCACCTTTTGCTGCTTGTATCTGAGGATTTATTAAAAATAGATTTTTAATATAAAAGTATAAAATAATTACTACTTTGGCTTGGAAAAAAACAGCAGTGGTTCTGATTTTCAAGCAAAAAAATTATCCAGTGATAATTTCTATCTAGTTCCTTCATTTTAAAAAAAGATTCCTAAATGGGAAACAGGCAAATCTATCTCTCCAGATAATATGTGCCGGCTCATGAGAACTTTAAAAATTATTGCTTTTATTTTCTTCCAAGGAAGAGTAGAGTAGAGTCTCATTCCTACTCATGTGGCCATACCACATCGCAGTAAGACTAGTCATGGGTGTTTAGCAAGTTATAAAATGTGTAACTGCTACGGGAAAAAGGCGCTGGAGAAATCAGTGAAGTAATAATTACTTGGCAGCAAAACATACTGGGGAAAGCGGTGGGAAAGCTTTCACTTCTACCATCTGTCAGGCTTTCTGGAGAGAACAGCGCTAGCACTGAAACCAAGTACTAATTGCTGCATATCCCAAGTAATTTGTATCATGCCATGCAATATGGATCCGACAAACAGTATCTTCTAGTAAATGCCAACATCAAATAAAGGGAGGAAAAAAAAGCTTCTCTATCCATCCCTAACAAATACCCAAATTTACAATGTTATTTTCCATATATTTATACATCCACCATTCAGCACTAACAAGAAGCAATCTAGACAGTGTTCACAAGAGGAGGGATGCACGTGCAGCGCAAGCATACCCCACCACCTACTCCTTCAGATGTTGGCCAAAATTTTATGAAAGGAACAACTTTTTTTTTCCTCTCTAAAGGGTTAGAACAACATTTATAATCTCTCTTTAAACGGTAATCAACAGTTTGACCAGTTCATCCACAGGGGAGTCAACGCAACATGGCAGAAGCAGAATAGTGGATTTATTTTCTTTAAGTACAGGTTTACGCAAAATGGGTAACAGCTGAGGAGATAGTATCACCTCTGTGATCCAGCTGATCCTGGAGCCGTGCAAATTCAGCAAGTTCATTCAGTTCTTGAAATTGCCTGTCTGTTTTATGGCTCACCAGTGACCTGTAGAAGTGGACTGCAAACACAATGAAAATCAATCCAAAGGGAACCATAATAGACGTTGAGGCAATGGCTGCTGCCTGTCCTGATGTGATGGTAGAACTGTTGCTCTGGAGCGCATTATCAGTTTTCTTCTTTAAAGGAAGAAACTTCACCCAACACAGCAGCACCACCTCTGCAAGAAAGAGCAAAGTCCCAATGACAGTAGAAAATGCCCACGCAAGCTCAATGTGCCGATGCATACGCTCATGAGGAGATTCCTTTACAGAGTTGAGATTATGCACATTGCTAACAGCCTCTATATTTGGAAGAATGCAGGTACTTATCATGAGTGCAAAAAGGTGAACTGCAACAAGGACAGTAGTACAGGCACTGAAGGCTATCAAGAGACCTTGAGGGTAGTCATGTTCTGTGTCTAGCTGAACTTCTACCATCGCCACCTGAAAAGGAAAGAAAAGAGAGATGCTATTACCTACGTTACATATTATTTGACTAGATTATTTTAAGTTTAACTCATGTTGCCGGAAGATCATCTGATCCAGACAAAATAATAGTCTGCATTAAAATTTCTCTTCATGTCAATCTGCACCTTTTTCATTAGGTCCAAATTAAGGTCTGAGCAAAGGCCACCATTTTCATACTTACTGTTCTGTTGTAGAGCAAACCATCAGTATGCATAGAAGCTCTTAACAGCACAACCACCTTCCCACCTCCAGCTCATCCCAACAAAACAGCTGAACTTTGTGACCAACATACTTGGACTCTTAAAGTGAAACATTTCTTCTTTCCTGTGTTATATTGTAGAGGCAGCTTTTGATCTTTCACTACAGACTATAAATTTTGCTGGGTATTAGGAAACGTTTTGCGTCCCATACATATGTAGAATGAATACCGTACGAAGTCTTTTGAAGTAAGTATCTATAACATGAAAGCCTGCAAAGGCAGCAGACTGCCCATCACAATCTTGGTGGTCGTTTCTCCTTGGATATTTGTTTTTAAGTTCTGAAGAGCAGGAGCCTTTCATTAGAAAGATCACCTTTCCATGGGCCTCTCAGCTATATTCTTTCACTCAAAATAAGTATTTAAGCAGACTCTAGAACACAAATTCAAAACATGAAAGTCTCCACAATGTCCATGGCAGCCAAACAGGCCTGTTAGAGGCTGGAGGAAAGACAAACAATAGTCTCCCAGAAAAGATAATATAGAGTGCTCCCAGACATCAATAGCTATTCTGACTCTGGAAGCTGTGTCTAGCCTCATCTCTGGGCGAGCAGTGCTGTCTCATGAAGATGCTCCAAGGTCCAGTCCTCCACTATAGTATGCAGCCATGCCCTTTTATAAACTTAGATCTCCAAGCACGCCTGTGCTTAAGGAGCAGAAATTAGCATTAAATAACACCACTAGAAAACTCATAAACCCAGCTCAAATATTTGTTATAAAGAAAATTAACTAGAATGCCTTTTAACAGTTTTTAAAACTGTCAGGTGGTTTTATGCATGTGCAATTGATGAGTGACATTAATCCCAGCAGCTCTCTTGAAAAATAATCTTTCCTGATAAATTTGCCTTTCAGACAAAGCACAGTTCCAAAGAGGGGATAATGCAACAATGTCTCTATGTTTAGTGCTCTTTGTCAAAGGATCTCATTAAATAGACAAAATATGTTTAAAATGCAGAGAAAAAAAGACGGAACAGCAATTTTAAATATAAACACATGTACACCATATAAGGAAGACGCAGAGGCTGCCATTCAGCACAGTTCAGACTGATCCACACCAGCCCTTTCTGCACCTTGGCTGCCTACTCTTGATCCTTTGTTGAAATGACTCAACTTGCTAGCCCAGCGAAAGCTAACCTGGTTAAGAAGTGGTAATCTTCTGCTAGCTTAGCAAGCTGAGCTGTTTCTGCAATGCCTCTGATGAACAACGAAGCTGGCACAGGCCCACGTAACTGAAGAGGAAGCAGTTGTACCAGCACCTCAGACTCTTGGTAGCACTAAGCTATGAGCCTAGCTCTTCTGTGACATACCAGTTTGCCCTCAAAAGGACCATGAAACCAGTTCATACAACACAGCGCCTGAAACGAATCAGCTTTTTTGAGTCCCACCAATACAGGTTTAGCCTATTATCACATGCCATTATTAATGGTTTGGACAGTACTCCGCCTATAGCGTGCATTTCAAACACCTCAATTCTCATCAAGCTGATATGAAGAAAATTTCATAAAGTAAGGATGCAGGGAGACATAGAAACTAGGACCCAAAGACAGCTGCAAAACCAGTAAGAATATTCAACCTCACCATTTTGCAAGAGCTGAGCCAAGCTACACCTAGTCTGGGATCCCATCTTCTTAAGCTCCCAGAACCAGCATGTTCCAGGACACCAGAACTCTTAACTGCTAACACACCAAATATCAAGCCAACAGAGGGTTTTGCTCAGACATGTTTCCACAGGCATTCAAGGCCATTTGCCAATATTTTAATTCCTTTATTGAAAGCTTTTATCGTCATAAGCCGAACCACCCAGCCAACTAGCAAACAGTTCCCATGTGTTACAAGAAACTCAAGAAGAAATTATATTAATGCATATAGAATTCTTGCTCAAAGATTTAAAAATACCATTTCTCAACCATGGGAAACTTCACATTTGAGAGGATAAACATTTGGTTGTCGGGTCTCTCTTCTGCAGGATTGTTTGTTAAGTCCCAATGCACTCGTGGGATGTTGGGCTTCCTATGTTTTTCACAGAACAACTGCAATCTTTCACCACTGAGAATTCATTTTCATACTTATCAAGGTTTTTCTCTTGTAAATTTTCTTGTATATGTCTCAACTCAAAACCATCCAGCATGGCAAGACATTTTAATCCTTTATCCTGGTACTTATTATGTTAACATAACCATGACACTAAAGAGCTTCCTAGGATGAAGAGTTTATTTTCTTTTAAGAACTGATGTATTTAATTCACCAAATATTGAAGATATTTTATATTTCCATTAATCAATGTCTCCATGTAATAATGATATCAAGCATCTGATTTTGAACTTCAGTCAGACTCTCTTAATTCCAACATATCAGCTGTCCTGGAGCTACTGTTCTCTTCCCATTTCAACAGAGCATCAAGAAGAAATATTTTCTTTCTCTTAGCCTAGCCTGAGCTAAAAAGAAATGCTAAATAATTACATTTAATCTAAATGTACCTATTTCTGATTTGGCTATAATTATATGCATGATCAAAACAAAATCTTGCAAGAAACCAGCTTAATTTAAGCAGCATTCAGATACTTAGATAGCTCTGTGCCTAGATAACCACTGACAGAATCATAGGGACAACTAACTATTAAAAGGAGACATCCAGACCAGGAATCCAAGTTTTCCTGGGTTAAAAAGACTTCATTTTAATATCGCTAGGTGTTTCCCTAGAAGAGTGACCCTAGGAGTACCTACAACCATTATACACTGATGGGATAGCTTAAACTCGAGTTCGAGCTACACAAGCAAGGCTTCAGTTTATATGGCTGAAATATATTAACACAGATCTGCTTTGCACAGGAAGCTTGTTGTGTAGGTAGGCCCCAAATCATCTCTCAGAAGAAGTTGTTTCTGAAATTCAGCAAGACTGTAGCTGTTCCTTAAGACTTGTCACAATTTACCCCACGAACAGGAAGGGTGTCACTTCCTTTAGCTCAAACCATACCATGCACTTACTGTAATTCCAAGTGTACTCTATAAGAACAATTATGGGTAGCATCAACATCACTTGAAAGGTAGCCTAAGTACTAGTATTCTAACACGTGCAAAATAAGCTGGCAGCCAAGTAGCCATACACACTGCCAATTATTCCCAGTTTGGGATGCTAACAAGGTGCGAATAAGGCAGAAGCAGGGCAGTTGGCCGTCCCAACCTTGAAGCCTCGTGTACACCTTCACACGGCTGAAAGCTGCAAGAGGGAGGCCACGTACCGCAAAGCACCAAGGGGACGGCAAGCTCCCAAAGGAGACTCCTAGAAAAGACCAGGGCATCCCACGGAGGGTGCATGCCTGGGCCAGTTTCAACATCTTCTCCTAACTCAGTCCCTCCCACAGCAGTTTTCAGCACAGCCCTGATGCTAAACACCAAAGGAGCCTGGCGTTAGGAATGACACGAAGTTGTTTAAGTCATACTTGGCTATCCTGCCAACAAGCAACATGACCTCCTCTCCACAGCTGGAATCAAAGGGAAGAGTACTTGCTGCATCAACTGCTGGGCCAGGAAAGATCCTACACCAAAGCAAGTAACAGAAATGCTAAAAGGGAGAAAATATCCACCTGCTTTGAGAGAAAGCATTGCCATTTACCCACCTGGGAGACTACAGTTGCTGGAAAAATACTTCTATTGACGCTGAAGGGACCACAGCTTTATAGGCTCAGCCCTCCAAAGGATGAGTGCAAGAGACCCCCACTTTGAACGTTCAGGGTATACTTACAAGACAGACCCATTAGGTGCAGCTCCACAACACACTGACAACTCTTTGCAGACTACAAGTTCTCCAGCAAGGGAGTTTGATGTTTTTCTTCAACCGATTAGTGACAAAACGTGACAGAAGATAGAAGGTATGTGCGTAAGAAACAAAAGACACAAGAGAGTTTTTCATGGGTTCACATACAGGACAGGAAAAAAATTATGCTGAAGCTAACTAGCTGGACAGAGACACCCGTAAGCAAAGAGAAAACGCACTAAGTTGCAGTTGTAACTGACGCTGGTGTTAGAAACACCCTAAAAGCAGCAGTGGGGGAAGCAAGAAAACACTTCTCCATTCATTCAGGATTAACAGATACTTCAGAACTCACTTCAAATGGAGACTTTTGGGGAGGTTGTAGGATGCAGAATGCCTGAAGGGTTTCAAAGTGTACTGAAGTTGATGGAAAGTCTCCAGGGCGGCACAGCAAAGCCGCCTTGTGTTCACGTCTGGCAGAGCAACTCCAGCTTGACCCATAAGTGAAAAATCAGTTCATGTTTTCTGTCTCCTCAAACTGTCAAGGAAGCTAATTTGGGAACTCTTTCACTATAAACTAGCAGAAAACTGCCAACTCTCTTCAATTGCAAGCCTCTTCTTTACTTCCTGGGCCAAGTTTGAGCCAGGCACCTAAAACAAAAAGCTCCATTTTTCATTATGAGGCCCCGTGCCTGTTTTCAAACAGTGAAGCAAAGCATCAGAAGTTCTTGTCTCCTTTGCTCATGCCATGATTTCAAAATGCACAGATCACAACTGCTCTTGTAAGGCAACACTTGCAAAAACAGGGCCCCGGTGAGCTCATCTGATACGATCCAAACCCATACAAAGCCTGAACTCATAGGTACATGCTGACATTCTACGCAGGAGGATGTTTTCCTGTGTCCTCTATTAGGTTTCTATGCTGGTTCAGAAGACGGGCCCCACAGGGCAGGTCATTGATGTCTGCACCGTATCCAGTATAGCATGTTTCAGCACCTTCTCCTTCACCACTTTCAAAGCTTCTTTGAACACTTCCCACATGATTGCTACTGTGCAGCTACCATGCTGCAAGCATCCTGCCTTGCTGCATAATCACAGACTAATGTGGGTTGGAAGACACCTCAAGAGGTCATCTGGTCTAATCCCTGGCTCAAAGAAGAGCTAACTTCAACTTCAGATCATCCGGGAGATATGACTGACAGATTTACTACAGCCCTTGACAAAGCTGTAAATCTGAAATACAGCTTCTTGACAAAATTAAAGGACTCTCGTGATGTTAGGATACAGGACTGGAGTTCTCATAAGCCTACAGAAGGTGGACATTCAGATGCTTTCAAAGATAACTGAATTTGGGCACACAATAGTGTTAAGACTTCTGACAGCCCTGGATTTCAGAGTCATGGCAGCCTGAATACTACCACAGTGCAAGAAATTTAACAACTTGCTCTCTAGAAGAACCTGCATTTCAACTTTATTTAATGTTTAATATCCTGAAATAAGTCCATTTCACTTATTTGTATATAATGTTTCCATGTCTTATTACACCAGAGTGGCTTAAAAGAAGCTCCTGCTTTTAAATGAAAATCAAAATCCTGAATGCTCTGAAGGTTTCCATCCATATAAGAGCACTTACACAGTGCCTCTGACAAATACTGACTCCACTGCTTCACAAGAAGTGAGCTGTGATACCCTAATAAAACAATTTTCCCCAGCAATAACAATTAATATAAAGAACCAGTCACACACATAGCTGCAAATGAAGCTCATATTGCTACTGAAATGCAGGATAAGCAACTGTCCTGGTTTGTCACTTGTTCATTTTTACCACAGCAGCAAGACAGAAATTAATGACTTGCTTCAAATTTTAACATTATTCCCCAGTTTTATAAGCTACTAGACAGTATGTTGGTTTTACTTAGGTTGGTTTTAATTCCAGCATAATGCAAGCTTCAAATTCAATTCCTGTTTTAAGACAGGGGTTTCTGAAATAAGAAGTATCCAGAGAAAATAAAACATTACAGACAACGATCAGAAGAAAAACAAAAGGAAGAACTGCAGTAAGAACCACCCATGTAGCAGGTCATATTGACATTCAAGACTTTCAACACACGAAAAAAGGCAACTGCTTTTTGTTACCATGTGTAATAGCAACAGCAGTGAACAGAGTATCTGAGAGCCTTCTGACTTAATCATAGGCTTACATCTTTTTCAGAATCAGTAGCCACTGCTGAAGAGGAAATAAAATGCCTTATCTCAAGTAAAACTGTATTATCTATGAGCTATTTATAGATGACTTCCTCTCCTCCCCTTCCCCGCAAAGACAACTCTGAGCTCTGGTCAGCAGGAAGATAACACTGGCTGGGAGCCTGCGCTGTAACTCTCATACTATCTCTCACGGTATCAAATACTAGTGTTAACACACAGCTGCGAGTCACAATTGAGTTCAGCATGCTGTGGATAGACAGCTTCAAACCGGACAGAGCCACAGCTAATTCAAACTCCTCACCACTTCTCCACTAGACACCTGATTTTAGCTAAATACATTCTGTAACCAGGGGGCTGCGGTCAACAACTACTGATGGCTCCGCAATGGGATGGCTGTAGATTTGTCTCCCATACCTCACGAGATGCCATCTGACCAGCCTAAAGCTCCAACTGCTCTCCTGTCCTTTGTACCTGACAGATTCAGACAAGAATCACAGAGCAAGAAACCAATCTTATTAAAAGTTACTAGGTTTAAATATAGACAATCTCATAATGACCCATTTAATGGAATACTTTGAGAAATGCTGGCTCTCAGTACGATCACATTCTTACTATGTCTACCACTCTTGCAGTTAGCTGCCTCACAGATTGTAACAAGCAAAACCCCTTTGGAAAGGACAATGTCAGCTTCAAACATCAGTCTTACTAAAGACACCAACCACCTCTTAACGAACACAAATCTAGAATTATCTGTATACCCTTGCAAGATTGTTCTCACCTCCTCTTCCCTGGCCACAGCTACCATTCCTAAATAGGAAACTGATTAAGAGGACAACACAATTTTCATACAGTCTAGCATGTCAGGAATGGCTTAAAAGAAAGCTCTGTTGATCAAACGTCACGGTTGCATTTTGTAACGGTCCATCCACACAATGAGAGGAGGATGCGAATCTCACCTGGAGAAATGTATCAGTGCTACAACACCTTCACCTCGCTGGACCAACACACACTAAAGTAAAATTGCGCATAGCGATCACTGAAATATTTCAATCAACACTTATCCGCAGAAATATTTTCTTACCTTCACTTGTTGCAGCTAGGACTAGACTTGACTACATCTAGTTATCCATACAGTTACAAGTGCAAGTGACTCTTCATAGCACATGCTACTCTTAGTGGGAAAAATACCCAACACACATGGAAGTGGCTTCTCCAAGTCCTGAGGTTCACATCACAAGTTTATTTCAATAACAAATTCCATCTTCTACCCCATTGCTTGTCTATGCATGGGACCACAGGGGAAAGTCGAGAACAAGACGGGCGCATGGCATCACTGGAAATTAGCACTCCTCTGGCTGTCTCCTCAGCTCCTGAGTTGGTCAGTCGGTCTCTGTTTTCCTGACAGTACTATTCACTCCCAGAGACACAGGCGCAGAGCCAGGCTCTCACAGAGTGCCTACACCATTCATTAAGAGTTATAAACAACTCATAGAAAGACTCTGTATGAGCCAGAATCAGTCACCGGAAATTAAAAAAGATAAGTCAAAATAATGATCCTATTACTGGTTTTATACAGAAAAGAATGTAAGCATCATTTATCCACTAGTTCAGAATCTTGACTCTGTGGATTATTATATGTTGCAGAATGGCAAAACACATAAATATTTGCTAAAGGTAACACTGGAATACAAATACAAGACTTAATTTTATTTAAAAAGGCAATACGCATATAATTGGAGTAAATGCATCTTGAGAAGGTGGTATCTCTACACAGTGTTACTTACAGTAAATCTATTCAGTAAGTACAAGGTCAGATTAGGCAGCACAGCAGGGAGAAGAAACAGCAGCACAATATCACCTTTACATCCTCCAAACTACAGCAGCCTCAAGCAGCCACTTGCAGCTGCTGTAAGACAGAGAACGGTAAGAGCCCTAAGTACTCCACGCTGCCTGCCTTGCTCATCTATAACCTTGAGACAGGGATGTTCAAAGGAGCAACAAAATGTTGCTTTCATGACTGGAACAGAAGAAACCTTTTATACGGGAGAAGATTCTTCAGAGCACAGTTCTAACCTGTAAACGCAATAGCGATATAAAAGGTAAGTGGCGGCAGAAGCCATGAAACTGGACCTGTAATGCTTTCTTCCAGGTTACAAAATGCCGCTGTTTCATGTTATTCTACCAGCAATCCAGTTAAACACAGCTAAAACAACTTCTATAGAGACCATTTTAGTATTTAGAACTGTAGAGTAACCTTTACTAGACAAGGACTATGCTGTCTGAGTACCTGTACAGCACCGACAGCAGCAGGGCCCGAGTCCTACCTAGCATTACTTCAACATCAACTGTTTTTATGGAAATCAGTTTCATAAATATTTATCAGTGCAGTCTTCTACAAAACATGACTGAAGCTGTCTTCAGAAGACCGTATTGGCTATGTTTCAAAGGCAAGAGTTGACAGTTCTTTGATGATATTCAATATTTGAAGCGTATATATTACCATCTAGACAACGGTCTAGCCAGCTTGAATCATTAGAGGTATTTAAAAGAAAACTGTGCTGTCTGGTAAATAATGTCCTCCAAATCCTAAATATAACGAAGCCAACCATAGTGTATAATTTAGACCGCTAGTTTAGGCTCGGGTATTTTCACAAAGCTGTTAATTGGTGGAGGGAGGCGATGTTTGAGTTTTCCGGTTTGATGACTGCTGGGATCTAAAAACTTCCTTATGGTTTGTGACTCCGGTATCGTGACGTTGTCATACTACTGTGTGATGCATCCCTGGTGACAAAATGACGCTAGCAAGTCAGCTTAATTGTTCAAACAAAAGTAACCTGCCAACAGCCTGTCTACACTGGAGCTCTTGATAATTGCTACTGCAGGTGTGGATGAGCTAGTGCTTGCAATATTGGACACAATCTGCAAAATATTTCCAGCATTCAGATAAACTGGATTAAGAAATAAAAACAGATAAAGCCAGAAATGGAGGAGGGGGGGAAAAAAAAAATCATACATCAATATCTGAGAAATATTCAATGCCTCCACTAGCGCATGGAAGGAATCCCTCATTCTTTCATGGACTACACATACCCTACAAACTACAATTTTTTTCTTTACCTCTAACAATTTGGGGGATTGCTATTACTTGCTGGCCTCATAAATTGGAAAAGCGTACTAAATGCAAGATTATAAGCTTCACAGATTTCCTCTTAAGACGTATGGCACTGGATGATAGCATCCATGGAAACCTGCACAAAGTAAATGCTCAGGTTTGCTTGGGGGAGCTTAGCTCTAACATCAGTTTGCCATCACCAGACCCTGCAACCATTTCTGAAGCTAACACACAGTGGCAAACCATGATGTGCAGCTCTGAAACAAACTAATTGTAAAACAGGTTTTTAATCAATCTTCTCTGTGGAAGCGTAACACTTGTGAGTTTGAAACCTGGCTGAGCGTTTCATACTCTACACATCACTGACCTGGGCAATCTCTTGACTTTGGCATGCATCATTTAACCAGGGTAAGTGTAACCAATCTTGAGGGAATAAACTCTGCAAAATGGCTGCAGTTATACACAAAATTAGTCCGAAATAAAGGGACAGTTTAGTGGGGACAAACTTAGCTCATGCTCGAGGATGCAAGTACTGTTTAATTAAAGAGCAGGGATCAATGGGGCTGGTATGGAAACGAGCACATTCTACTCCTGATAATTCCCATCAATTTGCTGGGTGGTCCTGGATGTGTCATTTAGGCCTTTTCTTCCTTGTGTCATAGGGAAAACAGAGGACAAATGATGCTTAATTGCTGTTGTAAGCTTTAGATCCAAGACTAGATTGTATTTCAGCAGCATTTTGTTCAAATATCAGGTGCCAAAGAATCTGCTGAATTTAGTAAACAATGCATAGGTGTGACAGCAGAAAGGCGGCCCTGCTTTTCAAGGCAGAAGGACAACTTGAAAAGATAAGCAAAGTTATTCAAAAGAAATCTAAAAATACTTGAAAATTAAGTCAGCTCTTCTGAAAATAGACTAGGAAGTCTCAGCTAGAGGACTATCTGTCATAGCAAAACCAACGAGGCTACAAGTTGATTTTCACCATGATCTTGTTAAAGGAAGAAAAAAAAGTGGAATTTTTCGAGAGGTGTAACTTCCGGAAAATTAAAATACAATGAATGTTCACATGTAACATTCCTGGCACCTAGAGATTTTGTTAATCGGAACCAAGTGGCTTTTTCCTGAAATACCCTAAACAACATAAATTCAAAAGCAGCAGTTTCCAACTGCAGGACAGTGAACTCCTACAATTCTTCTAGAGAATCAAGAAAGAAGTAGAAGCCGCCTCGCCTCATACATCCATGGGATTTTGAGAGTCCACATAACATATATTTAGAGAAAAGCCAAAGGTATTTAAGAGATTAAGTATGATTTTTAAATAATAGTATTTTTATTAATGGAGATGCAATCTCCCTTAGATGAAAATCCGTAAAAACCAACAAACTACAGGGTTCTTTCCATCTTCTCTCAATGTAAAAGCCTGACTCAAGAAACCACCCTGACAAACTGCGCTGACACAGGAGAACGGGCGTACAATAAGGAAAACTCATTAGCAGCAGCGGAGTATGAGCTACCAGCCCGATGCATGTTACCCAAGGAGAACCAACTCAAATATGCCGCTGCACTAACACAGTTGCCTGTCAGTCACACAAATAGCAGTCCACCACCACCCCTGAAGAGCTGTAGTCTGTTTTTAGCCATTGAAGGAGGACAGTGACATTTATTTGACCGTCAGAAGGCTGCTGCAGACCGGCTGCTATGTTTTCAAACAGCATCCTCTCATTAGAGCAATGGCTCCTAAGGGGAATATATCTTACGGCTGAAAATACCGTGTTAAAAGCAGGGCAAAAAGCAAAACAAAGTAAGTCAGAGCTGTACAATTCGGTATTCACAACTATGAAGCATTTTTAACACAGATGAATAAAGGGGCTGACTGCAGAGTTAGCAGCTCAGTACGTTAGAGGACTGGACATACGATTAAGCCTGTAAGTTACCGTATTTCAATCTATGTAGAGCTTTCATTTGAGACAATTAGGATTACTAGACTACGTTTCTATATTAAATGCAAAAGCAAAAACATACTAACAAAACAGACGTTTCTAAAACATGCACAAAACTCCAAACTAAGCAACACCCAAGATTTCCTTAAAAAAACCCCAGAAACATCGCAACTGCAAATGAGTAATGATGGATGTAATGAGTCAGAGGAACACCGTCAACTTTAATCAGTTATTTTTCCTAATTTATCTAAAAATAGCTCCAGTGCAACACCTGCCCTTGCATCCGTCTGCACAATGTGTGTGGCTGCGGTCCGGGAAGAGTGGGAGTGCAAAGTACCAAAACCTTGGAAGAGCTGTGGGAACTTTCTGCGCGCAGCCCGCTTTGCTCTTGACACCAGAGCACGAAGTGAAACACCGGGGAAAAAAAAAAAATAAAATGCTAACCTCCACATTTACAGCACCGTACGGTGTTCCTTATGAGAGCAAGCGGGAGGAGCGTCCCGCCAAGTGTGATTTTTGGCATGCCGAGCATCCTCCGCAGGAAAAATAAGCAACGAGCAAAAATCCTGCACGAGGTATCGGAGCTATTTGGAGGAGATAAAAGCCGTGAGGCAGCTTTTAACTTGCGGCATGACGGCTCTCCACAGAAAACGAGCTACCGAGGGGAGCCCACCGGGGCATGCCGGGGCACTCCACCCGGCTCCGCTACACCCGGGGCGGCCCCCGCGCCTCCTCCTCCGGCCCGGCCACCGGCCGGGTGCACTGACCCCGGCTGCCCGGACGGCTGGAGGCCGGGGCGGGCCGGGCGCTCTGGGGAAGAGGCGCTAGGGCCCGCCCCGCTTCCCGCCGCCCCGGGGTGCCACACGCCGCCTCAAGGGGCCGAGCTCGTCCCCGTCCCCGTCCCCCCCCCGCCCCTCCGCAGCCACCACTTGGTCAGAAAAAGGAGAAGCGGCGGCACCGCTCCCCGCACCCGGCTCCCTGCTGCCGGGGAGGCCGCCGGCCGCCTGCCAGGGCCCCCTGCCCGCCGGGCGAGGCCGGCCGCTCACCATGGCGAAGCCGGAGAGCAGCGCGGAGGTGCGGCTGGAGGCTTTCAGCTTGGCGCGGCTCAGGTAGAGCTTCCGCCAGGACAGCGCCTGCATCGAGTGCTCGTTCAGGCTCATGGGCTCCGGGCGGCGGGGGCGGCGGGCGGAGGAACGGAACGGAGCGGGAGGCACACGGCGGCAACGGCGGCTCCTTCCGGCGGCAGAGCGAGGGCACCAGCTGCGCTAACACCCCATGGCGCCCGGCAGCGGACTCCTGCCGGTGCTGGGGCCGCGCCTGCCGCCGCGGCGCTGCGAGCCTGCGCGCCGCCGCCCGCCGGGTACCGCCCCGCCGCCGCCTCATTGGGCGGCCCGGTCCGGCCCGGCCTCCAGCCCCGCTCCTCCGCGGCCGCTTCCCGGCAGCCCTCGAGGGAGCCTGAGGGCGGGCGGGCGTCGTGCCCCAGAGGCCGCTTCCCGCCGCCGCCGCTGTGGTGAGAGGGGAGGCGCGCTGCGGGGGGCGCGGCCTCCTCGCTGCCGCCCGTCGGGAGCCGTGAGGGGGGGCCTGCCCCTGAGGGACGTGCGACCCCGCCGCCCCTCTCAGCGGGTCTGTGGAGGGCGAACTCCCGCAGCAAGGCCCGGCTGGAGGCCGGGGCGCGGTCTCCGGGTGGCTGCGGCAGCGGGGCGGGTGAGCAGTCTCAGGTTGGAGCGTAGTTGACCCCGGGAATCTGTAGTTTCTCAGTCATTTTGCATACCCCTGTCCGGCGGTGGGTGCCCTGCCGCGCAGAGCTGCCCCCCCCCCCCCCAAGCTCAGGGCAGAAAGGGATGGGGTGTCCCCCTGCTCCATCCCCACTCCTCGCTGCCTTCCCTCAAAACGCAACCACAAAGCCATTTCTCTACTTCCTCCTTTAGCCTCCCCTCCTAAAAAGCTTAAACATTTAATCTACATCTGTCCTGTGGATCTAAACCAGAGTGGGCACCCACCCTCACTTCCAATTAAAACTGATAACACCTAGCTGTTTGTCACAGTTAAGGTTTTCATAGCCATTTTGTACACCCAGCGCTCCTGATAAACTCGTTTTTTATCAGCAGGCAGTTGATAAAGTTGATTAAGCAGAACATTTCAACATATATGTATGCCAGTGTTGAAAGATTTTATTACCACATTCATGCAAACCCTTTAAACCATAACTTATTTTTTCTGTGTTTTACAGAGGGAAAAATAAGGCATATAGCAGAACTCCATAGCAAATACATGGCACAGTTATGAAGATGATTTCTGAAAAGGTGAGACTTAATGCAGTGCTTGTGCCACGTCAGACTTATGGGTCTGGAGAATTAAGGGACGTGTAAGAACAAACCGCTTGCTATCGTTTTCTAGTAAGGAAAAATACGATTTTAACAATAGAAATAATACTGGACAAGGATACTTTTTACAGGCACATGGATGGTCACGAGCTGAATCACCGCAATGCTAGTTCCATTAGAAATCAAAAGCATTGGTGATCTTCTGTTGCATTGCAATTTTCCACCGTATTTGCAAGTAGGAAAAATGCGGCACATTGTCTTTAACATTTTTGCTTTGTTCTTCTCTCACACCCTTCTCTGATTTGCAAGGTCGTTCATTTACTCATGCACAGTAAAGGTGATGACAATCTATACCAACATAGGTCACTTAATGCTTTCTGTAACATGGCATTCTTTTAAAAAAGACATAGTTGAAGCATCCAAGAAAAAAATCTTAACGATTTGAAGTCTTCAGAGGCATTCCCTGAAACTACCGTTTCTTACCACGTAGATTTGCTCTCATTTCCCTTTTCAGGAAATAAACGGAGTCGTCTTCTTGTTATAAACAACTTTTGGTTAGATTTTTATCTACAGGGGCATTAAAATACCTCTGTAGAAGAATGAGTTTGACTTACAGTCTTTCCATAAAAGCCTCTGCTGTTGTATAAATGATGCCATGGAGTGTTGGCCTCCTTCTTTCTCTTTTATGGGTGACAGTACTACTGTATAGGATCCATTTGAGTGAAAGTCCAGCATAAGTTAGCATTATAAAATGCTACTCTTTGTTCAGTGTGCTTTAATTCTTAAAAAAAAATCCCAGAAGACCTCATCACCACAATCAGCATTTTCTGTGTCTCCCACTGATGCCTTAGGCTAAGTCTGAGCACCACATTGCAAAGCAATGAGTAACAACCATATTGTGATTTCATTACCCCATTTTACTTGGGAGAAATGGTAACCATCAAAAAAACAGTAATGTAAAATTTCCTCCACATCTCAAGCAAACATTTAAGTCTCTATCATGTAGTTTCTGTGGAATCATACATTTAAAAATATTTTGCATTGCTGCTCATAAGCTATGAAAAATGTTTATGTACATAACCAAGATTGATTGTTCACTATTTCTTCTTGTTTCTGTGCAAAATTACGGTTGAACTGTAACATCATGGGTGAATACTACTGCACAAATAATACCTAGGTCTTGACCTGTTCCCTAAAATCAGACTTCTCTAAAAAAAACCTGCAAGAGCCATACAGCTGAGAAGGGCTTCAAGTGTCTTTCTAAGTAATTGTATTAAAATAGACTCTTTGAACTCACTGTTTCTCTATTCTGCTGTCCATCACTCCTACTCCTGTTTATCAGGAAGGGCTTTGAAAGAGATAACAATATTGCACACTGATGTACTGTTGAGTTCATATTTCATTTAAGGAAACAGTACAGAAAAGGACCTACCGAATCAGTAAAGAAATCTCATCTCATCCTATCCACTTTTCCAAACCAAATCCATGTGTAATTTTAAGCTTCCAAGCCCCAGCGTTGTAGCTTTGAAATAAGCATAATTTCCTTTCCTGTCAGAAATAAAAAATCGGTTTATTAAATAGGAAAACATAAATTAAGGTCAAAGCCTTCTTCTGCAACTAAAACATTAGGACTGTAGCAGTATACCCTTTTTCCCCTTTATGTGCTATTTTACAGCTCCATTCTGAGGTACAAACTAAACAGGATAAGTGCTTTTCTTTCCAACTCTAATTACTCATTATTACACACCTCTATACTGCCACTCTAGAGTTAGCTGAAACAAAAAGAGTCAGTCATGCTTAATTAACTCTTAGAAATGCTTCAGGGAGTTCTTCTGAAATCATGCTGCAGTTCAAAGCTGTGGTTTGATGTTACCTCTGATCAGTGCAATTGCCGAAGGCCACCAAAAGGGTGTAGTCCTGCACTCTTCCTTCATCTCACCCCACTCTCCTCTCCATCCTGTAGATTACACCGATCAAATGGCTACAGAGCTTCAGTGACTTGACCTACTGAAGAAAAATACTTTTTTTTTTTCTTAATGGGTGAGTTTTCTGCTGGATCAGGTCACTGAACTGACTTACCCTGTGGCTGCATGAACACTAGACCTAATGCAGGAGAAATGAGGGACATACACGCAAGAGAAAGGGAACTGGCTCTTTCAGCAGCAGGCTGTTATTACCCCTAATTAGAGGTAATGTCAGCCCATTCTCTGGATCATTTATGCATGAACACAATCGGAGCAGGTGGCAGAAGTCCAAGTTTCTTTCCAGAAGGCCCTGAGAAATCTGTGCACTGTCACAAGGATACTCATAGGGTTTTTTCTGCTAAAAATGTACTTCTGTATTTTCTGTAGGAGGAATGAATAAGAATAGGTTCGCTGAGTACCATATGATTAATGTGATACGGTACTGAGCATGCAAAGGTGCTACCCTCTGCATAGCAGTTTTTCTAAAACATATTTCCAGCTTCACATGCAAATCAGCACTTCCATTTGTTCCTGTTATTGTACCAAAACCAAATCAGGTTACCACAAAATGGAAATTATGGTAGATCTGCATGTAAAACAACACATTAGAAGTTGCAAAAGGCAAATAAAGGTTTGTCAGCAGTCCCAAGCAGCAAGAAGGTTAAGGCAAGCATCTCTGCAAATCTCATCTAAAGTAGAGCTTAAAGTTTAGTTGGCGGAATTTCTGCAGAGGAAAGATTTTGATCTGGCACGTCTAGAAAAACTGTACAATTTTTAACTTCCTTCATAAAACAATGAAATGGTTAAATATCTAGTCTTCCATCTTAACCCAAGGGAATATATAGAACTGTAGGTCTTACAGAATAAAAGGTATTTTAAAAAACGTTTTAAGATTATTTCAATCCATTCTATCCAATGGGAAATAACTATGTTTGAAAGCTCAGTAGGGGTGAAATTAACCCATTTCTTCATACAGCCTTCCCAAGCACAGCATTATAGTTCTTATTTTAGCATGAGCCCTGCAGTACAAGTTTAATTAAATGACAGCTCCTAGTTTCAAGCTAACAAGGTCAGGATCCAGCACATTGTCATGATTAGATCTTAAATAATTTAAGTTACATTAATATCCAGCAAAAAAGTTTTAGTGGGTTGTTTTTTTTTTTTAATACAGTTCAGACTAGCCCCTTTCTCAATAATCGCCACTCCCTTTTCACAGTATTGATACCTGAAGTGTTTTTTCCCCGTATTTTTGACTGTGAAAAGGGCCAGCCTTGCGGCAGCCCTGGCCTGTCCCTGACGGGGCCCAGCTCCGGGCACTGCTGGAAACCTGCAGCATGACCTGCCAGGAGGGGAAACGAACCCTAACCCTCATCTGCCAGCACTTAACCTGTGTCCTGAAGCACACGGGTTTAATATTGCTTCTAAATGTTTTTATCCTATCTAATGCAGCTGTGGATATTCTCATCATCCCCAGCCTACTGCCCCCCTTTTTCTTCCCAGTTCTTTTAAGTTTGAGACAGGTTTTTTGTTATTAATACACAGATTACAGTATTATTTCAATGGTAAAATGAATTGTAGTTTAATAGGAATAATTTCTGTCTTAAAACAAGGTTAAAAATGTGTTTTCTATTTTTGGAGATCTATAGATTAAAATTGTGATATTTCTGAAACATATTTACTTCCATACTTCAATAATGTGCTCTGGTGTTTCCATGTGTATGTGATTAATACAGTCCTTGGTGGGTTTGCTTGATACACCAAGAGTCTCAGATTGTTCATGTCCAAAAAAAAAAAGATTTAGAAAAATGAGTTGATTTTCTTTTATGTCTCTATTCTGTCTTTTTTGGTGGACTTTCATGGAATGGATGGATTATGTGTTTTTTGTCTGATGATTCTCTAGTAACATCCATTTATCTTGTACAAGTACTCTGGCCTCAATCCTACAGATGTACACATGCATTTAATTTTAAGATGGAGTAATCTTGGCTGAAAGGTCAACATATGCATACATCTCTTCAGGATTATGGATTAATAATGTACTTGCTCTAACAGACATCTGGAATCCATACTTCAATATATAGCCTATACAACACTTCTATATGATAATAAAGTTCAATCATCTGCAAATAGGGAGATGTTAGAGAAAGATTACATGATTTTTCAAGATTCTGCAAACAGTTATTGGCAGATGCAGAAGGAGAAGCTCACTGCCTTAAATCCTAAGTTAGAACTCTGTCCTCTCCTGCCTTTATCTACATGTCATGGTTCATTAAAATATGGATCTTTCCAAAGAGATGACCAGCGAGGCCCACAAAGTTGAATTTTCATGTGTTTTATCTTTTGCGTAATATTTAATACGTTTCATATAGTACCTAGAACATAACTAGTTAGGTACACAAAGGGCAACTGGATGCTATATTAGTATGTTTCTGCTGGTAGAAGCGGACAGGAATAGTAAAGAAAAATGCCCTATTTTAAGAAAAGTTTCAGTCTCCATTTAACTGATCTGAGAATTAACGCCATGGAAAGACAGTCTGAAATTTACTTCTGAGATCTGTACTGGTTAGATCAGAGCACTCCCAATTTTTGCTGGCCCAGGAGAGACAACAGTGAACAAGTACCGTACTGAAGGCAGAAACACATTTATTCTCAACGTCAATCTCAAAAATTGCAAAAAGCAAAACGAGAGCAGCACTGTCAAAACCATCAGCCCCCGACCCTGGGTTTACGTACGCTTTGATGTTCCCTTTCTTGGGGGGGTGCGGAGGGGAGGTAAAGGATGTCACTTCAGAGAGGAGCCACACTTTGGAACCTGGAGGCTGTTCAAAACCTGCACTCTGACCCTGCTGTTGCAATCAGATGGTCCCAATATTTGCTCAGCATCAATTTAGAGTAGATGTGAATTGGTGTTCTAGAAATGAAAACCTTTGATAGTCTTAGGAACCCGCACTATCGCTATACTTAAGATTTTTTGTATCGGTAGCTACTTTGTATTATTTTTACCTTCTTTTTCATGCGATTTCTAACTACCTGTTGTACATGCATGTTACAAAGGCAATTTTGCTTTATTTAACACCGAGTAATACATGATAGATATTAGAACCTGTTCTCACAAGACTAATGTAGGTGCAGCTCTTGGAGCATTTTATGCACCAGCCGGTGTTTGCCTTCGGTAGGGCTACCTTGCCGAACTCCTTGCTGCACGTGTGATAGAGGAACACAGCGAAGCCAAGCGCATGTAAAACAGAGTGCTTAACTAACCACGGTCATTAACCGTCACTCCATGTATTATAAGATTATTTTCCAGCGTTTGCTACGTTAATTCGCCGCTCTTTAGAGGAGTCCTCTAAAACTCCGCCCAGGTTTAAACCGTGAGGCTGGGCACCCGGCGCTGAACCCAATCCCCCCGTGTAAGCAGAGCCGCTCAACTTTCAGGGTCCGTCTCGGGCGGCTGCGACACCCACGCAGGAACCGTCCACGCCTTTGTGGTGCCCCCCCCGCCCCCGGGCTCCGCGGGGCGCCGCGCTGCCCCGCCGCCGCTCAGCGCCTGCGTGCCGCGCCCGCTGCGCACTCGTGACCTAACACCACCACGGCGGGGGCCGCCAGCCAGCCCAGCACCGGTACCGCTCCGCTGCCCCGCCGCCCACGGACACCCTACCCCACCCCCGGCCCCGCCACTGTTTACGTTCCGGGCACTGCGACGCCTGCGCCCCCGCTCCACACGCAGTGCCTGAAAATGGTTCCTTAGGACTTTGCAAAACGCATCGCCGCCGCCCCCCTCCCCTTCCCTCCCCCTCCTCTTCCCCCCCCCCCCCCAAAAAAAAGTGCTGGTGCAAAATTGCAAAACTTTAGAGAGACCTGGATGGCTTTTGTTTTTCCTCCTCCCCATTTGGGCCAAAAATGCAGGACAGGAACTGTTGACAATTAAGTGATGAAACTCTCCAAAAAAATGGAGGCAGAGAAAGACTCTGGAAGAAGATTGGTGTGTAGCTGGCTTCTGTCTATTTCCTATTTGTGCCTTTTAATTGATTTTGCTTAATTGTTTGCAAAGGGAGAAATGCATGTAAAACGTAGGCAGCAGAGCGACTTAGTTTGCAAGAGAGCAGCTTAGGCACTGGGGAAGGGGGTGGAATTTAACCGAGGGGAAGGAGAGGGTGGGACGATAATATATTTTTTTTTTTTCCTCCTGTGGGTAAGGGTTTGTGCTGATCCACCGCGCGTGTGTGCAGGGCTGAGCTGCCGGAGGCAGCTGGTGCATCGGGCTCCCCCCACCACCCCCCGCACCGGGGGAACCTACCTTTGTGCGCGGCCGGCCGTCCCCCGCTGCCAGCGGCGTGCGGCCGGGCAGCTCCGCGGGGCCCCGCCGCCGCCGCCTCTAGCCCCGGCTCCGCGCCCGCCGCAACTTCCCCGGGGGAGCGACACCGGCCTCCACCGGGCCTATCCCCCCCCCCCCCCCTTGCATTTAACTCGTTCCTGCCCCTCGCCCGCGGACCCCCCTCGCTTTCGGCGCTGTAAAAGCGCGCAGGCTCCGGCCGCGGCGGAGCAGCGTGCGGGGTGCCGGGGGGGAGCGGGGTGGGGGCTGCGTATCCATCGCGGTGTTACATAAAGCGATCTGTTTTTTAAATCGCGGCTTCCGGTGTGACTATGGAAACACTCGGATTATGTAAATACCGAAACCTGGATGCTGTGCATCAGATTAAATGATTCGCCCCTCTTCCTTTCCCCGGGGGAATTATCTTGTATTCACGTGCAAAAATAATAATAATAATAATAATAAAAATGATCCGGTCGCTAACGAGCATTGGCCGCCGTTCACCTTTTTTTACGGGATTGCAAAGCACAGCGGTGCCGTAGCTTGTGAATTTTCGGCGAGTTACGCCTGTCTCCTGCTCGCCTTTAAACGCCAGCTTCTGCACAGCAGCCCAAGTTTTAGTTTTCCTGCAGCCAAACACCTGTTATTCTTGTCTAGTTCCGTGTCACGGGATGGAAAAGGTTGTGCATGCAGCTGTGTTGTAGCTTGTTTGGGTTCAGGTTTTGTTCAGTTTGTCTCTTGCCGTCTTAATGATTTCCCCCCGAATGTGTTTATCAAATCGTCCTGCACGATCCATGCGCTTTCCTCCCCACCGACCCCGATTATTTTTTTTTTTTTCCGGACAATGTGTTTTTTTTTGTTTGTTTTTTTGTTTGTTTGTTTGTTTTCTAGCGATCTATTGGCAGAAGGCGATACGATGAGAACGAGGACCTCTCGGACGTGGAGGAAATTGTCAGCATCAGGAGTTTCAATTTGGAAGAGAAATTAAAGAGTAAAATGTATCACGGGGATTTCGTGCATGCCATGGACGGGAAAGGTAACTGCCCGGGGGCGGGGGGGGGGGGGGAAACGGGAGGGGGGGGCGGCTGCCCAGCCCGGGCTCCCTCCGCCGCCGGAGCCTCCATGTGTAGCTCCGCGCCTGGGTTCGTATTTCGCGCCCGCGCCCCCTTGCCCGGGGATCCGATGACGACGCCGGGCCGAGCAGCGGGGGAGGCAGGGGAGGGCGGCTGCTGCACCGGGGCCCTGCAGCCCGCACCGCCACAGGGGGCTGCCCCGGGGCCCTGTGTGTCCTGTGTGTCCCGTGTCCCCCCCCCGCACCCGGAGGGCGGCTTTTCCCCCGACACGGTGCTTGGGAGGCGGCGTGGTGATAAATGGCAGCGCCTTGCGCTCCCCCCGCTGCCAACGTGCTCCGCTGCCGTGACCCCAGCGCACCACCGAGATGTTGAGGAATTGGGTCCTGGCAAAGGAGAGGCAGAAACCCCAGCCCCCACTTAGCCGGAGGTGATTCCTGCTCCCCCTCCGCCCCCTGTTGAATCCAGGACCCCTTTTGCAAAAGGATGCAATTGATGAGCCTGTTCGCCAGGGTCGGAGACTTTAAAGTCAATAACTTCTTTGTGTTTCTATCATATATTAAATTACAACGCACCCCTCCCCAAAGTTATTTGGTTTGCTTAGGTGACTTAAATTACGGAGCGGTAAGCAAAGCCAGACAGCCCAGCTCTGCAGCACGGTTGCCTGGCAGGAAGGAAAATGGGAGAGGTTTGCCCGGGAATCAAACGGGCCGGGGGGGGGGTTGCAAGTCACCTTTATTTACTGCAGCATTGTTGAAACGGATCCTGAATCCCACATGGCTATCACCAAAACTCGGCCTTATTGAGGACTCCCTGTGTAAGCCGGCTTTCTCAGGAAAGAGGAGTTTTGGCTGTAATCCTCCTGAAATGGCTATAACTGTGGAGCCACTAATCTAGTTTAGAAAATTTCCTATTCTCCCCTAGGCTTAGTTTTGCATGAGCATTTTAAGCTCCTTTTAGAAAAGTTAATGTGGTGGAGAAATTAAATACCTATCTTATTTAGGAAGGTATTTGTTTAGGAGATAAGCTCAACCCTGACCCCTCTTCCTCCAAACAAAACACAAACACCTATTTTTTAGCTGGAAAATGTTAATTAATTTTCCAGAAAATGATTGCATTCTACCCTCATCTTCCAAATACTCCAGTGGTTGCCATTGCTACATGCTAACTATAGTACAATCCACAGCTTCCCTAGCTCAGCAGCTCTAAAATCTTTGGGTAGCTTTCTCCTTTCTAGGGAACTTGAAAATAAATGAGTGTCTTTTGTTATTTTGTTGTGGTCTGTGTCTGCTTTGTTCGACCCCACAAGGGATTTAAATGCTTTGTTGGGGCATTAGGAAGAAAGGGTCTGCCTTCCTATTTGCTCTGGTTTTATTTTTACTATTGGTTTATTTTTTCTATAAATCCAAGAGTTGAATTGAATCTAGGCAAAACAATGACAGTGGTTAGTAAGAATAAAAAAGTCAGTTTATATGAACACATGGAATTGGTTGAGCAATATATTTATTTATTTTTATTTCCCATGTCCTTGTTTTTAATGATAACTCTTCTTTGATTTTTTTTTTTTTTTTTGCTAGCAGTGTGGGTTGGAGGTTTTCCTCGAGGTGCTGCAAGGCAGTGGTGTGATTTTTGGCTTGAATGCAGTTTGTCATAGCTACTTGTTCTCTAGTCTACTGGACTGTAGAGTTGCCTCTGCTTCTTCCACTGATAGTATTCTTGATGTTTGTAGACTTTCTGTCTTGGATGAGTGTCCTTAAAAAAATATCTGTGGCTTATTTATTTGCTTACCTAAAGCCAACAGTTTTAATGGGAATGCCTATGAGAAATGAAGATTTCTCTAGTACAGAAATATTTATTTGGTAACCTTAGTTAATTGGAGTATTCATTACACTTATTTTGAGACTAGTAGCAATAAAGTTTCTGTAATTTTAATGTTTTTGTAAATGGATAATTACAGTGCTCTGATTTGGTAACTCTAAGTAGGAATATTATGTCCCTACTTGTCATAATTACTAACTGAATACAGCAAAGAAAAATCTGTAAAAATAGAGGGAAATACATCTGCAGGCATGAGAGCTTAGCCTCTGTTTCCCCTATTTCTTTCAGTATGGGTTTTTATAGCAGAGAAACATCACCGATATAAGCTCGGGTCTGAGGTTCTCATGCTCTCCCAGGAAGCACGTACATTGCTGGCTGAATCTTGGAGAAGTTAAGATACTTGTGTGTACCTGAATATAATACATAAAGTGTGTAGTGTACTTGGCAGCATGTAGTGTATTTTGTAGTGCTGAAGAGTTAAGCAATGTTTTCCATTTTAACATAGCGTATGGATGCTATATAAAAGTCATTTTTTCCTGTAAGAAAGGGGGAATAGCAGAACGATCGAAACAGTATATGGCCACTGCAGAAATTCCTCTTCTCTGTGTGGCAGAAGGCTCCAAATGGAGTGTGGGGTTTTGTAGGCACGGCTCACCCAATTTGCTGCCTTGTAACTTCCTCTCTAATCCCCAAATCACTGCTATTGTATCAGACCATTGCATAAAGAAATCCCCAGGAAAGGCCAGTTCTCTGTAATCCTCAGGAGTGAAGCAACAAGGTGATACTGGTCAGTGTTAACATAACAAACTTAGGTTTAATTTTCAGTTTGCTTCTGTGTTATACTGTGACTCCCCCCCCCAAACTATTTGTTTTTCACCGTCTTCCTAAGTGCCAGGAGCTGTATAAGATTTCTGTCTATCAGCTCCTGCAGTTACCTTTCTGATCAATTAAAAAAAAAAAGTACTCTGTTGAAAGTAACAGTAACCCTCACATAAAAAGAAAATGATGTGTTCACAGAATTAGGGCTCAGATAATGCTCACAAGAAAACATGTTTTTTCCTAAGTAGAAATGTATAGCTTAAAATGTATAAACTTAAACATACAGTTTAAACTACACATTTGCCCCAAAAGTACTAGGCTGATTTGCAGTAATTTAGTTAGGATTATCTTTTAACTGTTAATTTGGTATTTCATTACAGCCTGGGTGTTTCAACCCAGACCTTAATTGACAAACTCCGACTGGATTCTATTTTATGTGCATCAGTGAACAGGAAAAATAGAGAGCAGCTGGGAGAGCATTGTCTGTCATTTGGTTTCCGGTTTGGACCTAAAATATGCATTCTCTTTATATTTTTCTTTAAATGATAGTGGAATTCTTCGGTGAGAAAAGGGAAATGGGGAGCATTTTGAGAAAACGTAATGTGAAGTGCTAATGCCATTGTAATTGATTTTGGATTTTTTTTTATTCATTATTCAAACAGATTTTACTTTTGAGTATGTGCAAAGAGAAGCTCTCAGAGTTCCCCTTATCTTCAGAAATAAGGATGGACTGGGAATTAAGTAAGTTACAACCAAATCTTGATGATTAATAAATGCTTTTATAAAATAACCATTATGCTTTCCACTTGTATGTGATATTTCTTTTGATGATCTCAAAATGTATTGCAATTAGTAAGACTGTCAGCACCCTTGAGAAGAGGAATGATTATTTTCCGCTTATAAACAAGCAGATAATGAGGTCTATAAAAGTTAAGTGCATACAGCATGGTACTACACAATCGAAAATAAGTCAGTGATGAAAGTTAGGAATAAAATTCAAAGGTTCTTGCATCCAATCCATGCTGTAATGACAGAACAATCTCCCTTCAATTTTTGACTTCTCAATTGTTTTCTGCGTTACAGGTGGAATGTCTAATGATGCCTGTCATTTTCCATTATAATTGTATCTCTTCAGAATGTTACAGCTTTGTAAATATTTAATAATGTCTAGTTAAAGTGTGGTATTATTAGAGTCTTTTCGAGGTTGCGTTTTGTTAATATCCCGTCATAAAGGATTTGGTATTTTAATAAGAGAATCCTGCAAGTTTCTTTGTAAAAGTGACAGTGTCTAAGAGAGAAATATTAAAATGATATACATCAGCCACATAATCCATAGTTTAGATAAATGTTCCTTGATACTTCTGGAAATTAGGACTGTGTAACTGATTATCTCTGAAAGACAGAAAATTAATTTTCTGAAAGCATAATTACTTTGCTCAGTTTCAGCTGGAACACCTCAAAGTTTAGGGAACTGAGGAGTCCCAATTATTTAATTAAAAAGAATCAAGCCACCTCAATATAACTTAAGGAGAGAAAGAGAAGAAATAGTGTTTGGGGTATTTGACAAGCATATGTCCTTTTACTATAAGAGTGAATAGGAGCTGCTGTGATGCTTCTCATGATGCCGTAAAATAGTTTTATATGTTGAACTCTGAACAAGAAGCGCTCAATAGGTACTCAGTAGTAATTACAGTAATGTTTATTTTGTTGTACGATTATGTTGTACTGGGATATTTTTTTCTTTGGTTATTAAGCCCAGATATTTCTCTACTTAGTCCTGGATGCATGGTCTAGTTTCTTGTTAAAAAAAAAATACAACCACCAAGATACCATCTTTTTATTTGTTTGTGCAAAGCCTTTCCTAGATTGTATCCTAATTTTCTGATGAAAATGTGCACATATTCTGTGATGTTTTAGAAGATAGGTAGAAAACCTAGCTATTAAGTGAGAAAGGCTGGTCACTTCTTACAGTTTCTAAACAGTCCTATGCTCCTATTTGGTGTCGTAGAAAAATAACCTAATTTTTCTGTTGTATTATTTGAGAGAAGGTGTGGTCAGTGGAAAGCATTGATCCTTAAAGTTTGTGCAGAAGACGGGATACAAGAGCATCTGTTTTGATATTCCTGAAGTCTACAGCCTTCCATATAACCTTCATATGAAAACCTGAGAAGCAGAGAAAAGTCTTCCATGTTCATAGCTTGATTATACTTCACCTGCAGAAGCCATCTCCTTAATCTTAGTTTATATATTACATGACTATAGTATCATCTTTCCTGATGAATCATTTTCTTATTTGTCTTCTCAGCTGAGTTTCCATAATGTAAAGTATCATTTGTTCTACGTTCACTCGTGACACTGTTGGCCAGCCTAGTTTCTAGAGAGCCAATGACATCTGCATTGAGTGCTTGTCCAAATGTACATTTACACTGTATGAGTATATGTAACCATCACCTGAAGCTGGATCATTTTTGCTTCAGCAGGAGCTTTATTATTTACAGGAAATTCCTGCTCCTTTAAGGGTTGTGCTCTCCACTCTACTCACCCAACTTGGCATCCCAGTTCCTCGCGTCCTCTCAGCGCTTTCCCCCCTAGAATGATTTTTCCTGCTGCATTAGAGCCTTAGTTTTTCTGACCCTCCTTTTGGCTTCTCTGCTCAACTTGGCAGGGAGGGTTTTTTTGTTGAAGGTTGTTGCTACTTTTTTGTTCAGTTTATTTCTTCAAGAGATGCTTCTCTTGGAGGAGTCAACTGAAGGACATATCTACTGTGGAAAATGGTGGAAAATCATCTGAGACAACTGCTCTCTCTATATGCATTGGTTTTAAACTGACACTTCTAAAGGGCAAGTGATAAAAGCTTCAAGAATTTCTTCTGGAAGAAGCCATCAGCTCTTCTGTGAAACTGGGTAGTGTTTAGGAGCCAGAGATACTGCTGCACCTTCCTAGCAGCCAGATCTTCCTCCTGTGTATGAGGAAGTTCACAAATTCCCCACAGTACAAGAAGAAAACTGGGGAGATGTTTCAGCTCCTAGTGTGCCAACGGTACCTGTTCAGCTAGTGCTCCATCAGCGGAGAAGTGTGGAAGTGAGAGCTCATCCCGCAGACACAAACATTACTGGGCTTCAGATCCTCAGCTGCAAATGGCAAGGCATTATCAGAGATGGATAACAAGTACCCCAGCCTGGGAGCAGTGTTTCCGATGGCTGCCTGTACCAGACAGTGGTGCCTCCAGAACTCAGGCTGCCCGATGTGCTGTAGGTGTTGCGCAAGATCCTTCACAAAGATACCTTGTTTCTTGGTGTCCGTAACCACAAGATGTAGTATCTGTTTCTTCTTGATAGCTCATTATTCAGGATTCTGTAATGAGGCAATTGCACCTTAGACATTTCAACACTCAGATCTCAGCTCACACATCATCATTGGCTTCCCTATTGTTTCTGTGCCTGAAATCTGGAGAGCTGCCACCTGGCACTCCCCTCCACTTTCGGTTAGCTGTGTGCTTTCACTGAAGCCTCCTGGTGTGATGCTGCCTTTGGAGAGTGGTCTTTGGTCTTTCTTGATCCAGGGCTTCAGAGACTCCTCAAGCTAATGGGATCATGTAAAGAGTAATGTGGGTTTTTGTATCATGTGTTGGCTTGTTTTTCTTCTAGATGTGTTGTTTTTAGATGCATTCGCAGTCAGCCTTCCTATTCCTCTTCCTTCCTGGAAGCCACCAGTAATGTTTGTTAAGACCTCGAAGAAGGGAGGGCTTTGGCTGTATACCTGCCCCTTCTATGGTTATACGCCGTGTGTACAGACAGGCCAGGTTATAGATGTACTTCTGGGTTTTGCTGAGGCAAAAAAAAGACTGGCCTCAAATGGTTACGTGTACATAAGCAGCATGAATCCATGTATAGATGACCATGCCTCAAAGAAGACCATTGAAAATCAGCTACCTTTCTTTGTAAGCATTATCAAAGCAGTCAAATAAATAGCAGTTTTGGAACATGCATTGGAAGTGAAGAAGTAGCAGGACTGAACGCTGCATGCCTTCGTTTTCAGTTGGAACTCTGCAGCTCTGGCAGTAAGGATAATGTATCTTTTGAATTCTGAACTGGATTGCAAAGAGGTGGAAGAGGAGTAAATGCTAATCCACAGCAAGAGTTTTGGAGTCACTTACTTGACTCTCTGTCACACACTAATGCTTTGGATAGTGAAGGAGAAATATGTGTTTCAGTTTGCTGTGATGAGCTTAAAATAGTCTCAGCAGCCAGGCTTGACTAGCCAGCTTTTCAGTTTCCTACCGACTGCCGATATCATTCTAATACTATCCTGACATCTTTCCTCCTTTCTAGGGCTGTTGCCCTTTCTCCCTTTTGTGAACCATCCACACATCATGTGCAGCTTCTTCTTCTAGCTGGAATTCACTGTCACAGAAGAGAGTAAAAATACTGAAGCTTTTTTTTTCTTTTGAGGATATTTTTGATGAATTAGTATGCTGACAAAAGTAAGGGCAAATTTTATCTGATACGTGAGCTTTGGATGGCTCCTGCATGGAATCAGCTGAATTCTCCATTTCACAGTTAGTTGGGTGAATTGTTTTTATATTCCCATTCTCTGCTGAATCATTGAATACTGACTGCTCTGGGGGATTAAAATACTAGAATTTGTAGATCAGTAATCTCTCGTAGGACATTCAACATTCTAATATTTTTTATTTAAATGAGCATGACTTATTAGTTTGAAATTATGTTGTAAAGGAATTGTACACACTTGGGCATAAATGTCACTAGAGTGAGAGGAGGTTGGAAACATGGTTTATGTGTATTTTAAATGACAGAAGTGAAATGCATGAGCAAACTTTCCTATTTGGCACTCTGCAGGATAACATGATTTAATTTTATTTACATTTCCCCTTCTTACGTGTATCTATCAAAAGTAGCTGGCATGCAATATATGAGTTTTGTGGATGTGTAGATCCATAAATGCTGTGTGCATTGTGTTCCAGCAAGATCAAAATAGTATTGACACCTACCTAACTGATCCAAAACACTGAGAACCTTTAGTCATATCACCCTGACATTTACCGCTTGAATTAATGAGTGTCATAGCCTGCCGACTTCCATCGCTAGAGCGAGACTGGACAATTTGCCTTTGTATCCGAGTCATTTACTGATGAGACTCGGGAACCTTACATTCCACTTCAGGCTCTGGAGGAAATTATGCTTTACTGGGTCTTTTCTAGCACTACTGTGTCTTGTCCAGAGGAGGCCGTGTGTATCATATGGTAGATTAGGTGATCCACATATTTTGAGATACAGTGGTCTATAAAATGTACGATACAAGATGATTTTTAGAGTCCTGACATTTTGAATAACTGATGATATGTGCTTCCACTTCTGTTTGCTGTTAAGCAGTCAGCTTGCATGTCTGTGCCTGGCAGATGTACAAAGCATAGCTGAACAGTTTGGTTACTGTGCTTGGAGGTACTCCGAAATGGCAAGGAATGAGATGAATGAGGAAAAATTATTATAATGAAACTTTGAAAATTGCTTTCCTGTATATTTCTGACCATCGTGAGCTATTACTTGTATGGCTAGAAGCAGGAAACTCCACCTGTGATCTCTTAGCAGAAGAGGAGCTGTTTTTCTCGGAGGGTTGTTTGGCTGTTTCCAGGATTGTAACTTGGAGAGAGAATGCTGTTTGGAGAGATGTTGTCTCTTTTATCTGAACAGCAGTCATTTTGCATTGTATTGTGGTTAACCAGATATGTATGCTAGCCAGAGCTCATCCTCATTAGGATTTGAATAGGAGACTTCTCTAGCAAATCTTTAAACATTTACTAAAATGCAAGTTTGCACCCAGTGCACACTAAGGTGTTTGCATTTCTTTTCTGTTTGAGGCAACATGATTCGTATATAACAGAATGCTGAAAATCTCAAATGTAGTCAGTCATATTTTGGTGTTAAGTCAAGTCACCCCACTATACTATTCTTCACGTATTTTTTTATGATACATGAAATCTTTGGAAGCATTCATGGTGTTTTTACGCAAGATGCATTTGCCTGAAAATTACATAAAAGTGAGGGGAAAAAAATCTCTGCTCAGTTCTTGCATTGTTGGTATTCTGGATTTATATTCAGAAAAACAAATGAACCAACACTTACTGATTAGTATAGGACTGGTGACATTCAAGAAAAAAAATGTTCTTTTGGCCATCATAGTGCTGTAGCAAACCAGCCCTAATTGTATAAGAGTGAGTGTGGCAGTTATGCTGGGTGGGGCTGGAGATGAAGAAGTACAGTCATTTATGGTCTCAGCAGCCAGCAGAATGGGTTTGAATTAAAGCTGGACCTCCCAAGGCAACCCAACTACAAATGGGTTCTTGTACGTGAAACCTGCTGTGTTCAAGCCTGAAATTCTTCCCTTGGTGTACTCTTTGTCTAATGTGTCATACATCCTGAGATTGCAGAGAAAAAAAACCCAAAGAGATATGCCAGGTGCGCTCTCCAAAGAGCTAAACATGCAATTTTATTGTTAGGGAGGATTGTATTCTTCCAGTTTGAGTAATGTTTATTGTTGGCTGCTGCTGGAGCTCTCAGAAAGACTGGATTTGCTTGTATGTATCTGCGTTAGGTTTGTTATCTGTCTTGGTTGTTGATTTTTATTTTGATTTATACAAATGTGAAAAAGATTGCCCATCTAATTGTTCTACGTGTCTGATGTAAAATACAGGCAAGCTGAAGATAAGCCTTATTTGAAGATAAGCCTTGCATGTTCTTGTCGCCCACAAATAGTTCCGCCTTCCCCTATTTCTGACTTTCTAGTGCTTGGAAAAAAAGATGAGCTCTGAATAAACCCTGAAGGTCAGTAGATTCAGGCTGTTTCATTCCGGCAAGGGAGTGAATTCCAAAGCTGTGGGGCCCTTGCGGCTAAATGCAAAGATGCAAGGGTTGGCGGAGAACTAACAAAAGATACTGTCCAGCCTCCGCATCCCACCAGAGGAAGGTGATAAGGGTAAAAAGAAAGAGGACAAACAAAATTTGGCAAATAGTTCTCAAGATATATGCATGACAGTAAATGCATTTTTTAACTTTGTTTCAGTGGTTTCTTAATAGTAAAAACTATTGCTCTAAAAGTTTGCCTATGGGCTGGATTGTTCTGATTTCTAACTGAATTATGTCAAAGTAAGTTCTTTATGACCAGAAGCAAGTTGTTTATCTTCAACCAGGGCAGTACAAGAGGGACAGAGCACCTAGCTGGCAAGTCCCACAGGGCTGTTTTTCATTACAATTCCTTAGTCAGTTTTTGTGCGATGTGAAGTGTGAAATACTGTCATTAAGATGAAGTCAATCAGCTTTACTGTTTTTGTTTTCTTTTTCCATCCAGTCTATATTTTGCAGAATTTTACTCTCTACCTCACACGTAAAACTCACTTGATATACTAGGCTACTGTCTAATTACATTAAACCCTAAAACATTGCCTGTGTTAGAAGTGATCGTATAAATGCATTGACTTCGGTGAACCAATTATGCTACCATTTAATTTAGCTCTGAATTAGCCCAAATTGAATTGAACAACAATTTCCCTACCCACCAAATACAGCCAGGTTGTCTTCTGCCAGACAAGGATGTTTGGAATAGTCATTAAAACAAAGGGGCTTTAAGTCATTATTTTTTATATTTTATTTCCAAGCAGTGAATCCAACCTATGATGATGTGACTTTGAACAAATTGGTTTACTGCTCTATGCCTCAGTTTGTATCCACTGGCAAATGTGATAATGCTCACCTCGGGGAATATACGTGAGGCACCACCAGTTGCCAGCCACTGCGAGTTGCTTAGCAGGAACAAGCTATAAAGGTTTAGGATTTTATTGAAATCACCCCCAACCCCTTCCCTCCCACTCCAGCGCTGCTAGAGAGTGCTTGAAAAGACATCTCTTCTCTTTCATTACGAGTAGAGAAACTTTTGTACACTTGCCAATGCAAAGGTGTTATGTATGTCATTAAAACTTGCACTGTCCACACTTCAGAGAGGCCTTGCTTGATTCCACCTACTGCATTATGGACAAAGAGCACTATACATTTATTTCTCTTTTATTATGGTAACGAAAGTGTACCCATACTTATCTTGACGGTATTTAACATTGCTTTCTTTGCTAATTATAGAATGCCTGACCCGGATTTCACCGTCAGAGATGTGAAGCTATTAGTGGGTAAGTTATTTTGAATGCACTGGATTAACTCTATACAGAACAGAATTGCTTTGAAATACTTGTCCAGTTGTGTTTGTAGACATTTGTGATAACTCTCAGAATCTGGGAGAAGGCATGGAGAAGCAATTTGTAAATTAAAAAGGCTGGGAGAACCCTAATTAGTAGTTGTGCTGACCGGACTCTGATCTCATGCTGGATAATTGGCCGTTTGAAAGAGAGTGAATGCTTTTGCTCTTAACAGGTGTCCTACATACACTTTTGTGATCCTGGAAAGCAGCAGCTCTATTGATCGAGTTCCTATTTTTTTTACGTGTTGTAGAGCATCTGTTTGTAGAAGGTACGATTGGAGCCATATCACCTTTTGCCTGTGCTCTCCCCACAGTCTTTATCAGTGTGGCCAGGTCAGTGCTTTGAGGAAAGGTTGCTAAGAGAGACTGAGCACAAAGCTTTGCAAACTGCCTGTCTTTTTGATAAGACACAAACCAGAGAAGTGGTGACTGTAATCATCAAATGTTTCCTAGCAATTTTTGCACAAGAATTTTTTTTAACTCTAAGAAAAGCTACATTTTGAGTAGGAGATTATACTGTATGTTTCTTTGAAATCTGCTTTTACTGAAGATGGATGTGTTATTTATTGTTTATCTGAAATTGTTACTGAATAGTGATACTGCACTCTGTGAAGTCATCGCTGTGGAGCTAGCTGAGTTTTGGATGTGTTAGCTGCAGTCCTTCACGGAGACTTTTAACTGCATTCTTGCTTTTTAGAATGTACTGGTTTTATTTATTTGTGTTGTGGCAGGAGTTAATCTTTTAAATTAGCCCAATTGCTGCATTCTGAAAGACGAATTTTTGAAAATTACTCTTGAGTTTGATAATCAATAGGAATATCAAGTCTGGAAAAGATGTAGTTAAGAAAAACAAGGGAGAGGAACTTGTGCCTCATTTCTGCTCACTTGGGGTTATCTGTGAGAGAGGGGTTATCTCTGATAACCTTCCTTCACAAACAAAACTTGGCAATGTTGCTTAATTTATGACCATTTATGAGTTCGGAGGGAAAAAAAGCCCCAAACCTCTTGGCAGAAAATGTTAGGGAAGTGGTGTGGGAAATGCTGTTTGGTAGCATTTCTGTTGGTCAATCTGCAGTTACATTAGGAAATAATATTGAGGGTATGTGGAAGTCCTAAATTTTATGGATTTCCTAAATACCTGCATGTGCACATTTGTAGGTACGGAATACCTCTTTTTGCTGCGGAGGAGGCTCGTGCATAAACCTTGTAATTATCTGGACAACGTTTGCAATTTTCTGTGAATTTGTTCCATAGGTGATAAACTGCCATTCTGTCTCTGAAACTGCTCAAGTTGAGGGTCTGACTTTGAGATATTTTGGAACAGCATAGTGTTGCATAACAACATTGTTTTTCCTGTATAACAGTCAAAGTGTAGGAGTTGCATTTCCTCAAGATTGATGTCCCTTGAAGTATTAGGGGGGTGGAGATTCCTGTGTACATGGCCAGCAAAGGGGAGGATATTTATAAATAAAATTAGATTTATAAAACAATGGAGCAGAAATAACAATCGTAATTGAGATTAGCTTTAATGTAAAAGTGTGCCGTTTCTCACAGCTGGTTCAGCAATCCATGTATATGCTCTTGGCCAGATACCGCACGTCATGGGTCTTTTTTTATTGTGTTTGGACAAATTCTCTCTGGAGTCATTGTACTGAGCCTGTAATGTGGTCAAGAACTTTGTCACCTGCTCTTTTTTTAATACAGTTGATGACTTCTGGCATCACAGGTGGAAACTTTGATTCAAAAGATCTAAAATATTTGGGAGATGGGCTGTAAGTTATACCTGAAAAATCATGGTTCTTATGGCAAATTGTTTTTGTCACTGTGGCATTTGTGCTGTGTATAACAGCCACATTGACACTGAGAGCACATGGGGGCAATTCCTGTCTCCATGCCAAATTTCTAAATTATCTACTAATGACTTCAGGAAACACTGGTGAGCAATTTTCCTATTGCATATCATTTCTGATAATTTTTTCTAGTTTTAGGTTAATATGTATGTTACACTCACAATATAATGTTCAAATAAAGCAGATGAAAAGTCTTGTTTTATTAATATCTCCTGTGATTGTCCCTGCATTTTTTTAGCAGACTCCTCAGATCTTGCCTTGAACCGCCAGGTATCTGCGTTTCTGAAGCGCAGTGTTTTCAAAACTTATTCAACGCCTTGCTGAACCTGGGAGGGGAATGATGTTTTGCGAATGTGAAATGGAACGATCATAACTCTCTGCATCTGAATGTGCGTGGGAGTTGACAGAGAGAGAACATAGCTTGAAAAATGTTGTGTTCTCTGTAAACTTGTTGTTTTTTTAAGTGCTCATCGTTACAGTATACTGGTGCTATTTAAACCTATCATTTGTTCTCTTTTCTTCTTTGAATCAGGGGAAACACATTTGTTATAGCACATTTTAAAGAGATGGTGCTGGGTTTTTCCAAAGCACATAAATTCCATAGGAAGTTACTGAGCCTTTGGTCTCAAATTATTCTGAAATCTTACTTTCTGTTTCTAACGTAATTGTTGTATCATCTCCATATTTGAGTACCTATAAGTCACAAGGAAATAACAACAATTGGTAGCCTAGCTTTTTTAATCTCCCTTTGAAAACTCTAGTCTGTGGCAATAATAAGGAGAAAAAAAAGATGGGTTTTTTTGATCATCGTTTGTGGTTACTTGGATTTAGCTGTCTATTTTTCTTAGTGTTTCATCAGACTTCCAAAGAAACATTGCCATTGCTTGTTGGATTTTTTTTTGTTTTCATTGTTTAAAGATTGCAGATACCAGCTGTAATTTAGTTTGATAATGTTTATGACCTATTGTTTATGACTTGGACGTTAGTGTGCATGAATGTGCACCTATGTGTAATGTGTGTGGATGAAACACTCTTCCCATACAGTAGCTTTACTTTAAAGAACAAACACTTTAAACTGCACAGTTGGACTAATGGTTATAACTAGACTCCTACCTCTGTACGAAAGATATCTTGGGTACTCTTTAAGCCTGAGATGGTGGATTAATTTCAGCAGTTGGAATTTGTCTGATCTCTGAAATGGCTGTGAGCCAAGAATACAAATGGAGAAGTGGGGAGGAATTACTGGCCTGCTTAGGAACTTGAGACAACTCTTGAAAGAAGAAAAACTCTGTTGTAATTTAATAACCATTAAGCTTTGTAATTTCATTGTCTAAGGTAGATTTGATTGCTAATTCTGAAGGACAGAATGTCACTGTCATCTCTTTGTAAGTTGATTTAGAATTTGATTAAGAGCATCATTGGCCCTCTTAACGTCTCCTTAAACATCTGCCAACATCTGCACTAGAAGTTTGATAAGTGTTATTTCTGCAGACTCCTTGTTTTTCACTCTTGGCATGCCATGCTGGTGTATTGGTGGTGTTAGTATGTGCATATGGACTACTTAAAAAACAAGTGCACAGCAGTAGCTAGTATTGGGGCTTTGCCTTATTCCAAAACTTTTTGCACCTTTGCGATTGTTGTCTTTAGATTTGCATAGTATCTTGGTTTATGTCCTTTTTTTCTTTCTCTCATCTTGTCCTACTCCCTTGTTTTAAGGGCTCCCAGAAGTTCAGAGAACTTATCCCCATTGTCCATTTCTTTTTCTCTGTAACTAGAGTCAGTTCCAGCTAGTAAACAGTGTATCTCAAGGGTGCTCCCAGCCAGGGCTACTGGTGAGACTCTCAGACACCGTTCTTTTTCCCTGGCTGCTAGTCATGTAAATGTAAGTCACAAAGCTCTCTAAAAACACTCCAGAAGTGTCTTTACCTAAAAAAAAAAAAGGGGGGGGGGGGTCAAGTTAGCTGAAGAACTGATACTGGGGAGTAACAGGTATGTGAAGTGGTAAGTGTTGGGACAGCACAATAGCTGTTACTAATTTTTCCTCAGACTGTGTGATTCTGAGTGACTTACTGCTCATGCCCAGAAGAGGCAGCCATACAGAACAATTTATGTTTTCCAGGCCTCTTGTGTTGGCTTCTTCCACCGACAGTGCTTCTGGGCCACAGCATGGAGAGGTGTCTTGTCATAGATGGGCAGAAAAGAAAAAGCGTGTTTTCCCAGATCTGTCTGCTTGAAACTCCATACATACATACCTGTGTGAATGCTTTATGCTAATTACACTAAAGAACAAATGAAGTACACTTGCCAAGGTTAACCTAGGACTGAGCAAGGAGAAAGGTAACTGCCTTGCTCAGCAAGCTGTTTGAAAACCAGGGCTTCTGTGGTTGCTGTTGACCATCTCTAGCCTTTGCTACTCCTGAATTCAAGGACTGAATGCAATTATTTGCTTTAGTCTTTGATGTCAGAAAGCCAAAGCATTCCATTTTTTCATTTGTTTGATTTTTGTCTGTATATTATTCTTCACAGACATCCTCTAATCTGAAGAAGGGAGCACTGAGTAGTTTTGGAAGCTATGAACCATGTAAAGGAGAGAGAAAGAGGAAGCATACATGAATGTGTGCATCAGTCTTATCAGTCTGAGCTCCTTTCTCCTTCTTTGATTAAGTTTTTTTTTTTTGTTTTAGTGGTTTGCTTGGGTCAGCACTGATTAAATTTAAAAGAGTATCTGCTTTTCTGTGGCATCTGCAGTGTCTTGCCCTTTGACTTGTAATTGGTGTCTGCACTGCCTTTGTCTTCCTGGATTGTCACAGTCTGTCCAGAAGCTCCCTGGGTAGGTGTGGAGTCCCTGCGCACGCGTGGTGTCTAAATCTAAACAGCAATGGCTAGTCTGGATGTATTTGCTTTTATTTTTTATTTTTAGCTGACCTCTCTTCAGTTTGCTTGCCACAGGCTGGCGGTCTATCGCCATTGAATCCCAGCTTTTACACTCATACCTAAATAAACTAAATAAACCACTAAATAAACCTAAGCGGTGCTGCTGGGTCTGTAATGTGCATCATCTCGTCTCTACGGGCTAGTGTAGCTTTGTGTGCCAGGGTATGTATTATACACCCCCAAAGTTGAGCTTGCAATCCCGGCTAGTGGCAAAATGGGCGATTTCAAAACATGCTGGGGATTGTAAGAAAAAAAAGAAACTTTCAGTTATTGTGATCCCTGGGCTGAAGAGGTTAAAGTTGTGACCACAGCGGTCACTTCTGTAGGATCAGCAGCATTGTTGTATGGAATTCACGGTGCCCAGCCGGGCATTGTATCAGTGGGAACAGTGCAAGTACAGGACTTAGACTATTCATGGGGTGGTCTAACAACTGACATCAACTCACTGATTGATTTTATTTAACTAACTCACTAAGGGTTTATTTATAGAATTAAAAAAATAAGTGTAGGAGCAGTGAAGAATGTATCATCAGTCATGTATTTTGCTATTAAAATCTGATGCTGTAGACTGGGCTGGGCCATAATGCTCACACGGATAGAAGATGTTTGGCTCCCTTCATTTAGTTGCTGTGTTCACAAACTGTGTTGAAAGGCTTTGGTGTTTTCGTCTCGTATAAAGAATCCAAGTAAAATTGCAAGCAGCAAAGCTTTTAATTGTGATAAAATTTGTGCATTGAGGTATGGCAGTAAAAGGCAAACGTGACAAAGCTCCAAAAACTGTTGCAGAGAGCAATCTTCATCTGGCCCAAGGAGATGATGCACAAGATGGGACCTAATAGATCATTTCAATATTTGATTTCTGTGATTCTGTCAAATCTTTAAAGACCAGGCGGCAGGCTTTGATCTCCAAGACAAAGGGTGAAAGGAAAACCAAGGCTCTACATATCCTGTTGCTTTCTTTGCTGGGAGTAGTTGAAGAGATACCTGATTATTGCTGGGTTTTGCTTTCTCATTAGAAACACCAAAAGAACAGGAGCTGAGCCAAAAATTTCAGTTGCAAATTGAGTGTTTAAAGAAATATGTGTGAAGGTCTCTGCCTCAACTATGAGTTTATAATCATGGTGTCAGTGGAGAAAGATAACAGAATAAATTACATCATTAAATCCCAGACATTTGCAAGGGAAAAGCCCTATAAATAGGGGGGGTTGGCCCTGCAAGTGCAGGTCAGCCTTCCCTTGTGCTGCTGACAAGTATCGGTTCTGGAGGAGATGCTGTGTGCTGTCATACATCTGCTCATGGTTTATTCACTAAGTGGATAAGATGTTAAGGACTTCATTGTACCACACTGAAGTGAGCAACCGAGCTTTCTTTAACATCAGTGGAAGAAATTAGACCTGCAGACGAGTATTTCACTGGCTGTTAAGGTTTTTTCACAGGGGAGAGACATAAGCAAGCTTTCTGAAGTTTGGCAGTGCAACATTTTGCACATTGTAGGAGTAACTGCAATTCCACAGTGTAATGGTGCACAGTAAACAGTGTGGCCTTGCTTTCCCAGGTGGAAACCGGGCTGGAAGGTGGAATGACCTGTTCAGGTGCATGTTCAGTGCGGTGCTGGAAACAGAATTTGGGGAGTGTCAGTTTCTAGTTTTCCTATGAACTGTAAATGATGTACTGAATGTGGCGAGCCACGGCCTCTTCTGTGCAGGGGGCTGCGATGGGGTGGAACAAATTCCCTTATTAGTTAATGTAAGCAGGCTGATTTAAATAATTTAAATTCAGTTGGGACAGAAAGGATTACTGCCCGTCAAGTGTAGGTAACAGCCATAAGCTATGTGAGGCTCTGTATCTTTCATCTAGCTATTTTTGTTCCGTTAAATACATATGCTGCTGTAGTCCCCAGGAACTCCAGCTAAAATGAGAATATATATGCCAGGTACTTCACAGAAAGACAAGAATCCCCCTAATTCATACTTCTGGAAGTAGATGATGATGAAAGGGGGATGGAAAGAGATGCAGACATTGTAGGTAATGATTATTCTGGGTTTATAAAATGTGATTTTTATATATATTAAAAACTGTACACACATTTATAGATGTCTACATATACATATGTATAAATTCCATTCAGTACTGAATCAAGAATCATAAGTGGTGTCTCCACAGAAGAGAAAATTGTGGTGGTGATGACTGCAGATCAGGTGGATAAAGGCAGGAGGGAGGGCGGAGACCATGTAAAACATTTCTTTTACATTAGCATGCATTTCTTCTGGTGTGTTAGCACAATGGTTCCCGAGCTGGCTGTGCAAATGTGTTCAGCTTTTTGTTAGTAGCTACTCAAAAAAGATGAAAGCAAACCAGATAACTGTCTCTGAGTAACTGCTTCCTAGTGATTTTTTGGTTCATTCCTCCTGCGTGTTTGCTCCCCCTCTCAAATTGATCTGCTCTGAAAATTGTATCATGGTTGAATTCACATCGAACTACAAAGCAAGTCGAGAGGCTCGTAGTGTGGTCTGTGGGCAAGTAGGGGAAATTTTGTCTTAATCAATGTACAGTTCTCCGTCCTGTGAAAGAAAATTAGCCGTGCAGATACAAAAGAAGGACAAAGCAGCCACACACTGCAGTTCAGAAAACTTTCCATCATTTCTGCTGAATAGGGACCTAGTGTTGCTTTTTCTATAGAGCAACGCTCCATTTGTTTCAAGGAAGTTGTGAAATTGGAGACCGAGAGGAGTTAGGAGGGAGGCTCATTAGAGAAACTTTGTTGTAAGGAGTGCTTCCCAAAATTAAACAGGCTGTTCAAAGAAAGTGCAAAAGTCTGCCCTCAGACTTGCATCTAAGTCTTGATTAAGATGTATGGTTTTCCCTCTGTGCGGGGATTTGTCCTGTGAATGGGAGCGCCACGTTTGGAAGAGCAGAAGAGCTGAGTCAGGAGTCATTAGCTGCTGTATCTCCAGGAGTCTTGTGTGGAGGGATAAGGAGGAAGCAGTGAGGTCTTTGCTGTCTTCCTAGGGTCCAAATAATGCATTTTTCAAAACGCAGTGGACCAGGCTCTTCTAGGGAAGAGGAGTCAACACTGATCTCATGGGAGGGGAGGTACTTGTATGAAATATTTCCATTCATTGTAAGATTTCTCCTCTTGTTGCTCATTGGGGTTTTTTTGTGCCCCACGATGTGATCTGTGCCTGGCTTGGTCTCTGGGTTCTGCTTTTTTCCTTTTCATGTAAGTGGGACTGTCGGAGTATTTACCAAAACTGAGTTAATTAAAGCATCCTCATTGTTCTTGTGGCTTGGAAGGCCAATGTCTGTGTAATTTTATAAAAAACAACTTGTGAACATGTTCTTCAGCCTGTGAGGATTCAGACTTGAGGGTACCTCAGTCTCTGGATCCTGCAAGTCACACCCTAAATTCATCAAGGGTCTCAGATCCACAAGAGACATACATCTCTGATAGCTGAGAGGAGCAGGGGGATCCAAGAGCACTCTGAAGACAGGAGGTAAGGATGGCTCCTTGCAGGTTGAGGCTGAGCTTGGATGTTCTTCACAAGTGACTGTAAAATAATTGCATGTCAGTGCTATTCCCATTGATCTGAGGATACAAAACCAAAACCTGTGCTTTAAGAGAGCTGAGTTATGTACCTGGCTACAAACATTTTCAAGGGGAAAAACAGAAAATCAGAAAGCAGTGTATGTCAAGGCCAGTGATTCGTCTCAGATGTTATAAGGCTATTTGCAGTATTACAGCAACATGTGTTTGAGATCCAGTCTTTATAAAAACAAACAGTTCCTCCATCATATTGTTTTGTGGCCAAAACTTGTTTTAAAATCTCCCACTATTTTTTAAAAACACTTTGTTTTTAAAATCAAGTTCCAAATGTCCTCACAGTCATGCTGTTGGGACTGCCAACGTGCTTCATGCTCTGAAGCTTCTCTGTAATTGGGAAATCTGCTAAGTCAGACCTCAGCTAAAATCAGCAAGTAAATATTACCACTGAAAATTATAACTTCCAAGTGCCTCTAAGCTAGGATGGAGTCAAACCAATGGTCTACCGACAAAAGGGTTTATAAGTACTGTTGATATGAACTGGCCAGACTTCTAGCTGTTGCATTTCTTGAGAACTACAAAGAGGAAACATCTGGACAATTAAAAAAATTAAGTAAAAATACACTGTTTTATTGAAGCGATTCATTCCAATTCTGTCTAGCAGGTTTCTCTTTTCCAATTACAGCACTGAAGACTTATTGGCTCATCCTTTTGTCTTTGTCTTTTTTTCTTTCTTTTCCCTTGAGCGACCTCTCCTGTTTTCTTTGTATCCCTCTTTCTTTGATGAGGCTACTGTACTGTACAGAACTCGTTTTACTCCCTAATCTCATAGTAGCTTGTGAGGAAGTAGATAAATCCTTCCAGACTTGAGCAAGTGCTATTAGGATACTCTTACCAACCATGAACCAAAGATGATAGAGACATCAACATACTTTGCTGTAAGCAGGACCAGTAGGACTTGACAGGTGGGTTTTTGTTTGTTTATCATGGGATCTTTTAGTTCTTTGTGGGACACCAGCAGTCATGTATGTTGATCAGATAACGTAATGTGATTTTGGAACTGTTCTTTCTCTGCTCCCTGTTTGCTCAGGGCTAGGAAGAATTACAAAGTTGAGGAGCTGCACTGTGTTCTCTCCTGGGCAGAATTAAAATTAGAAACCAGACTTCAGAGTTTCTGAATGGATTTTTTCAAGTGCAGGTTACATTAGTGATTTTCCAACAGTCTGAGGGCTCTACCTAATTTGTTGAAAATTGAAGCGGTTTGTAGCAGCTCTGAAGCAACCCTTTGGGACTTCGGCATCCACCGATATTAAGGTGGAGCAGTGCACATATAAAGTGGAAACCTCTCTATATTAAAGTGGCACGTTGCAGACTTTCAGAGGACATTGCTTCATTTAACACGCACTGGTTTTGTGCCTCTTAAATAGCTTATTGTTTAAGAAGAAAAGCTCCGGTCTGTAATATCAGAAGGGGATGTTAGAGCTATGGTTCGGTGTCACTGTATGATTTCCCATAGCAGCTTCCAGCGCTGGTGCTGGACGCACATCCCTTACCCTGATGTTTGTGGAACTGTGCTGTGAAGCAGGCGGGGAGCTGACCCCACTTAAAAAAATTATTTAAGCCTCATCAGTTTCTTGAGTATTAGTGAACAGTTTGTATCATGAAACCAGGACCTAGGGCAGAGAGAGGTTAAAACTTACCCAGTGTTCCTGATAGACTGGAAATAGAAACTTGTCCCTCCAATTCCAGTACTGTGCTCTGGTGCCAGACCATCTTTTTGTCATCTAAACTAGTATCTAGTTTTTGCTGTTGCTGCCTATTATGTGCCCTGGTATAGTGTCTCTATTCCCTGTGCTACCCATTGCATCTAACAACTTGCTTTTTTGCCATACCAGTTAAGCAAATCTAAATTGGTGTCCTGTTCATTCTCATCCTTCTCTCCCCACTTCTGGCATTGCTCTCGTATCCCCTTCCTGTGTGCTGGCACGGGCTTTGCTCTTTCTTGCAGTGAGGTGGTTCAGAAAGTTGAACTGGCAGAAAACTCACACTGTCTTCCTCCCTCGCAGAGAGGGGGAGGAATATATATATATTGGTTTTAATTTTATTTTTTTTGTAATGCTGGTTTAGCTCTCAGCACTAACTGATGCTGGGCTAAAACATGATGGATGTAGCCTTCTGCCTCTGTCATGAGTTTCCACTGGGGAGCTGTGCATCAGAAGAGTGCCTGGTGAGTGAGCCTTGATCCATGATTAGGGCTTCTGTGCAATAAAATAAATAAAAAGAAGGTATTTGATGCTCCCTCTTTGTGCTTTTTTTTGGCTCTTAGAAATAAAAATGAAATATTATAACACTTGCTTGCCTATGTTTAGCATGTCCGCTGACTTGCCATTTTGGAAGTAGAACCATTTCTATTTTTAGAGCTGAGCTTCCTGTTTGAGCTCTCTTTAAGTTTGTCCTTTGCCTAACACAGTCAAACTCTTTAAAAAAATCTTAGTTAAACTGGGACAGTTTTGCTAAAAACAGTCATGTTCATGTCCGGATATAAACAGCAGTAAATCCGCTTTGAATGAACGTTATAATAAGAATTCAACCTCTCAAAAGAATGTATTTCTGTAATGTCAAAACATGAAAGTGAAATTGAACTGATGTGTTGATGTGGTCACGGTCATCTCAAAGCCTCTGTCTACAAGTGGATTTAAAAATGAGTTGTCCACGTGGGAAAATTAACCAGAACAGCTATTTTAGAATAGCTCCATGTAGTCGCACTGTTCTTCTGCAATAAGCATCCTCTGCTTTAGCTCATCCAAACTAGAAAAGAGCTGTCTTATTCTGGAGGAATAGCACCCAAAATCCTAAATATTTCATGGTAGTTGTTATGCTTTAGTGTCATAATTTACCTTAGTCCAAAATGACCTTCAAGTGTAGATATGCCTTTACCTAAAAATATGTATTAATATCAGCATGTTCTGGAGGCCTGATGTAATCACAGCTACATACATCTTAAGATGTCCTCATTAAAGTGTGGCTACTAGATGTGTGGTGGTGTTGCCAACTCCTTGTCGAGACACCTTTAAATACCAGTCTAGGCCAAAGGAGAGCTGCAGGATTGCTGATATACTTCACACGTTAATTGGTAACATGAACGGTAGTTGAAGGTCTTCTTCCATTTCCTAATTGCCAAGTATCAGGAAAATGAAGGCCATAGTGTTTCTCATTATGGGCTGATGATGAGATTTCAGGAGGGCAGAAAGGCAATCTAAGGGAAGAGGCAGTCTTTCCCTCCCAGTTCTGGCTGTTCCACCCCTGCTTGTGCCGTGCTGGCTCTTGATCCTGAGGTCCTTCTCCTGGTCCAGCTTTGGTGCATGCCTAACACCGCAGTGAGCACAGTGAGATCACTATCAGCAGAAAACTAGAAAATCGGAAAAAGGAAAATATTTTCCTGATATGTTAGTAATCTCCATTTGCTTGCCCCAAAGTCAGAGGAGTGCCAGGGTCAAAGCGAGAGAAGGTCAGGGCTGCACAGCCAGGACAGGGGAGGTGAGACCTTCGAGGAGCACGGAGCTTTTGAATTATCTCAGCCATCGCCCAAAAGCTCTCCTTGATGGAGAGGCGTGCTCCATCCCTGGGAGCTGGATGCTGGGTTGCAGGCTGGGCTTTGTCACGCGTTGCCAGATGGCCCGGGCACAGCTATGCTCTTCTTTCCACCATTGATATTACTGGTGGAGCACATCACAAGAAAGTATAGCTTGGAATGTACAATGTAAATAAGGCCATAAAAAACTAAATTGTCCTTTCCTTGTTGGGGTGTGGTTCTGCGTCAGAGGCAGCTTTCCTAAAAATAAAAGGAGAATAGATTGCACTGATCCAATCAATGCTCTTTTGTACTTGTCTTTTGGAAAATAAAGAACTCTGCTGTTGCCAGATTAACATGTCACTTAACGAAATAATTTAATTTCTGTAGGATTCTTAGTATGCAAAGATGCTCTTGATAGTGTAGAATACAATGATACTATAAAATGCTATTAACATGAAATTATTTAATTTTTATAACATTTTTCTTATAATTTATCTGTTACTGTTAAATATGTTTTATGTTGAGACATTTTAGGAAATGATCAATGGTCTTAAAATAGATTTGGTAGATAAATAAAACATAAGATTTTCAACAAAGTTATATCCCTTCCCAATTTCCTTAGAACTTGTATTATTTTCCTTTCTGTAATAGTTCTTTGTGTGCTAGCTATGTCTTTTCAGCTACCTGGAGTATGCTTATACTATAGGTTAATGCATTTGGATACTGTATAAAAATTAAAAGTAAAATGTTTCTTTGTATATGGAATTTTTTTTTTTCCCCACGTGGTTTTTACTGGCTGAAGTTTCAAAGAATCACTGAAAATTACAGTTGATGTTTTGGGTAGATGTAAGGATACTAACTGATTCTATATAATGCCACTAAAACACATTATTTGCCCTGAGCCTCCTTCTTAAGTCTAGTCCTGTAGCATTAAGGCTTAAGACTTTTTGCTGGCTTAAGCTTTTCCTGTGGACATGCTCTAAATACCTTACCTTTTGTTGCGTGAAAAAAACTAATAACATGGGTTATTGCAATTTGGCAGTTTTACACCAAATGATAAAGCTGCAGACACCAAAGAGGGGAAGGAGGGGGAAGATACATGTCACGTACTCGTAGCTTTACATCTCCATAAGAAAGAAATAATTTAATCCCACTGAAAAGGCTCCTGCTCTGCATCCAGCCTGGCATGTGCTGGGGAGCTGGGGGGGCCAGATACCTGGGCGAGGGGCTGTAAAGAGGAAAGGCAGAGAGCACTGCAAAGGGTGAGCTGGATGGCTTGGGGATACTTGTTTCATGGTGGACCAGGCTGTGCTGGGGAAAATGCTGGGTGAGAAAACTAACTGGGAGGTGTGCGGGAGAGATGCGTGCAAGTGTCCGAGCTGGACTCTTATTTCCCTTTGTTCTTCTGTGCCCTCTGGTGGATCTGGGCGCGATGGTATTGGTAGGTGTCTCTCTTAACTTAAGTTGTTCTTACCCTGGGTCTGAAATGCAGGGAATGTTGTGAATAGCTCCACTTGAGCAGGGACTTTCTGCTCTGATTCACATCCCTCCCAGTTAGTATGGGATATCATAATAGTCTCCTGTGGGTAGCAGAAGAATACGTGCTTTCCAGCTCTGGGAGCTCTGGAGGGATTAACCAGGATGCAAGTCAAAGCCTCAGTCTTTAGGTACAATTAACCCGCTAGTGAAGCTAGCAGATTTCCTAAGGCTCTGCCAAAAATCCTGCTTTACAAATGAAGGATTTTTTTCCCAGTAAGAAGCATAAAGATTAGAAAGGACCAGCAGGCCTGTCCCTTGGCATTTGAGGTTGGTTTCTGGTTGTAGATACTATATTGTACCTTGGGCACAGATCTTAGTTCAGTCACAAAGGGTTAAAATAATTCCCCAAGGTAGCTTTATCCTCTTAACGGACAGGCTTGATAATCATTCTTACAGAAAGGACATTTCGTCTTTCCTCTGCAGCGGGAGAGTTGCACCTTTTCCTGCCGGTGGTGCGCTGGGGAAGACAACAGCCTAGAAAACACTGGTGTAATTTTTACCTCTGATTCACACCTCCTGTGCATTTCTCATATTCTACTGCGTGGTTCATGTTTGCTTTGCTTGTGGACCACCTCTTGCTTCCACTGCTCCTAATATCAATGCTAAATCCACGTCAGGGGAAGGGATGGGCTATTTTGAAGACTGGAGTCTGGTAGACTGGATAGTGCAAGTCTGAAGCTGTTTCAGGTCAAGGCAGGGGAAGGCAGTGCTTCACCTTTTCAGAAATGGGAAATGGCAACTGGTGGACCCCAGAGGAGATTATTATAGTCCCAGAATTTCCCATTCACTGTTCCCCCTCTGGCAAATCGTTACAATATTCTATACGCGAAGCAAAGCGTGGGTGCAAATTCTGCAGGGGAGATCGATGAGAGCTTTGCTGAATGACTTCGGAGCTGGAGCCTGTCACTCCTGAAGTCTCTGGGGTAGACTTGGTGAAGCTGTGATTTGTGAAAGCGTTTGCTGATGCAGGGAAGGTGCCTATGTAACTTGCATTCATGAAGTGCAGTTCTCTTTCTGACTAGAGGACAAGGTTTGCCTCCCTGTTGCTCTCGAAGTATTTTTGCCAAGAAGCCCAGAACAGAGAGGAGCAAATCTCCGCACCAAACCAACTTGTACAGGATGGGCAGTGGGAGGCGGGGACTCTGCACAAGTGATTTTTCCTCCAGATGTTTGTTTCAATGTAAAAAAAATAATGATATTGCAGCATATAGCAATGTTGTAGGATTTAATCTGTTAAAACCTTTACAGCATCTTGGTGACTAGGCCTCTAAATAAAGGGAACAGGTATTGTATATGCTATTCCCCCCTTAATTTTACTGTGGATTTTGCTAATATGTGGGCTGGAGTAACTGGATTTTTTTTTTTTAAGGTTTCAAGTGAAGCATAGTTCTTAAGTAGCTCTTCCTGATTGATTTTATTTTCCAGCTTACATCTCTGCAACTGATTCGTCCCTCTCCTTTCTTGCTTTTGTCTGTTCCTCTTGTCAAAGATGGCGCTAGCTTGTTTCTTAGTTACTGTCTTTGTGATCCTTTGGGGATTCACTTGTGCTTGATGAGTAAGCAGCAGTAGAGGAGGAAGACGTTTCTTCTTTACACTGTAAAATCCCCTCCAGTGAACCCTAGCATCATCATTTTGCCTCTGAGTCACATCTGCTGTGGGAGAGGAGACAACGCCTCTTAATCCTGCACTGTCCAGGCATTCTCCAGGCAAGAGCTATATTGGAAAAAAATTCTGGGAAGCCAAGGATGAGGTGATGCATGGTGCACTGAAGCTTCCCATGTCAGCAGTAAGAGATGCTCTTTTCTGGCTAGGGATCCAGGATATGTTAATCCATGCGCAGCAAGTGATGAGCTGAAGCAAGGAATGTGGTCCGTATGAGGGCAAGAGGCTGCCAGGGTTGCTGAGATCCTGCTGGGACTTGGTGGGCTGCATCAGGCTTGATTGAGTGGCATCCCTTCTTCGAGGACAGGGTGAGAGTGTGGCAAGAGGATATCTAGGAAATGGTTAACAGAAATGGTACCTCAAGTAAGACACATGTCAGAGATGTCCAGAAATCCAGCCTGATCTGAGATCTCTCAGCCGGCCACCACTTTTTGGAGCCTCTGTGTGCTTCTTTCCCTTGTTCTTTACCTGTCTCCGCTTCTGGATGATATTTTTTAACCTCCTCCTAGGGGCAGGAGATAGAAGAAAGAGATGAATCTTTTCAGGAAAGAAGAGATAAAGTTGGCAGTAAGCCAGAACCACTAGGAAGTGGGCAGCGAGCACAGGGCTGTTAACCTGTAATTATACATCTCAAATTTTGCGAGCAGTACTCCAGGAATCATTATGTATGGGCTTGTTTGATAGTACTGTGGTTTAAGAGAAAAACATCCCTTCAAATGACTCTTTAATTTGGAAGTCAAGAGGCTATTAATTCAAATCTTAGCTCTTCTGCCTGTAATTGATAATCGTGTACATTTAACAAACCTGCTATTGAACTGGGCCTCATACTTCTAATTCATCAGGTAACTGCTGATTTTTCTTTCAGAAAGGATAATTGAGAGGCTGTACAAGGTCGCTTCCAGCAAAGCTGAGATCAAACCTAGACTGTAATATGGCAGATCCCAGACTTTGCTATGCAGTCCTTCAAATACAATTTTTCGGTATCTGTGTACTTAACCCCTCTGGGCTGTAGCCATTGCTTTAGTCCCCAGGCACTGGAAGCCAGAAATCAGGCTGGCTTTTATTCAGGGGCTGTTTGACAGGACTTCACCCCAGTTGCTAACCTATTGAGTTGAAAAAAGACTGTTCTCCGTAGATAGTAAAGTTAACAGTTAAACAAACAACAACAAAAAACCCCAACCCAAAACTAGATTTTATGTATGTTATTTCAAACATGCAAATACCAAATTTAAGGACTTTTGTGCTTTTTCACACACAACTAAACTTTCTCGCCATCCTGCCTCAAGGTGGCAACACTACGTACAGTCCCGAGCTCAGACTAAGGATGAAATCCTGTTCACTGGCCTTGTAGTGAAGAGTTTGACTGACGGGCCAGTGGGACTATTCCAGATTTACACTGTATAAATTTTTCTTTTTGATTACAAAGCTTTATGGTCTTGAGTTCCTTTCCAGAATCATTATCACATCTGTCACTGTCATTGCTATCAGTGGCTAAGGATGTTTTTAATGGAGTGATGCAATCCAAACTATCATTCTTGCTGAAATACTGCTCCCAAGCACACAATAGGCCAGGTGCTGTAATTATTAATAATTCCCTCTGATGGCGTATATCGGACCTCCATTTTGTTTTAATGCAATGTATTTTGAGTTATTTCTTCGGCAGTGAAAATGGTTTTGGAGTGATTTTTTGGAAGCGTTGCAAGTTTGTTTGCTGGAATCCTTCTCTCCTGGAAATGAGGCATGTCTCTCATGCGCTCCCGTTCGCTCACACACAAATGAACTGCTAATTAGGATGATGAAATTGCTGGGAGAGGTGAAACCTTCCAGTTGGCCGAAGAGAAGATTGTGGATTAATCTGTGTAAATCTGAAGGCTCGACTAAAACTGCTGTTCAACATTCTGTTGCTAATGAGACTTGTATGTCTGCCACTTGAGAGGCTGAAAGTATGTCCTGTAGTTTTTGTTGAGAGATCCAAAGTGGGGGCTCACTCTCCTATAGCATTTAGTGCTTTCATCTGCACAGATGATGACTGGAATTGAGAATACTCAGCAATCTGTGTAAGGTGTTCAGCAGTTTATAGCATCCAGTGATGCAAGGCAGTTTGCTCTTTATGGATAATTTTTGTACATGAGTAAAAGCATCTTGAGAGGCATATGGATGTTTAGAAAATTGCGGAGTATGATTTGGAGAGCTATTTGTCTTGCATGCCCCCTGCTACCATATTATATCACTTCTTCATAGTTTTTAATGTACTTCTGCTCATGTCAATTCATGTAAGGGAGGAAACTACTCTCTCCATCTCTGTGAAGCAGAGAAGCACCAGGTGACTTGTTCAGTGTCATACTGGGCAAAAAGTCCAGTTCCAAGTTAGTTTCCTGCTCACTGTTTGAGCTGCTCAGGACCCCTGGAAGGATTGATGCTGGTCTCTCGTCCTCTAATAACAGTTTCCCTGCAGTCATTGAGAGTTTATACATATATATAAAATAATATATATACATACATATATAACAATAAAGCCAAGGCAGATGTTTTGAGACTGTTTCTGTGTGTTTGCAGGAAGCCGACGGATAGTGGACGTGATGGATGTGAACACACAGAAAGGTGTTGAAATGAGCATGTCTCAATTTGTGAGATACTATGAAACACCAGAGGCCCAGCGTGAAAAACTCTACAATGTCATCAGCCTGGAGTTCAGTCACACGAAGCTGGAGAACATTGTCAAGCGCCCCAATGTGGTAAGGGATCCTGTGGTGACGGTGTTTATTTTCAGCTTCTTCCCAGTCACCGGTTGCTTTGTAAGAAATAAAACATGGAGTTTAAACAAGGTGATGTGAAGTACCTGTAACTCCTGTCCATTTAGTGTTAGGATCTCATTTTTACCCAAGTAGAAAGCTGGTCTCCGTGACAGTGGAACTTAATTTAGAGGAATTAGGTACCTGATGAGCTCTTAATCATGCAATTTGCACAGATACCCAGTTCCTCTCAAGGTATTTAGGGGAAATTCCATCCAGAATTAAATACCTATCTATTGTTTTTCCTCCTCTAAGGAAGCTTAAATTATCAGGAAGCTTCAATTCCTTACAGATGAACCCTCCTATTAACTAAAAAATGTTCAGGGGGCTCCAAAGCAAAAAAGTTGACAACACATGTATTAAATGTAGAAATTTATACATAATTAAATCAGCATAATCACTGCTATGTCAGAATTCACAGTGTCAGAGGAAGGGGGTAGATTTGTACACATTTTTTAAAGGTAGAAGGCTCTTGTGATTTTGTTTCCCAATGGAGTCACCGGCAGTGAAACTGTGACCTTATTAATAAAGATGATTTCATTTATCACTAAAATGTAGCCATGTGTGGGTGAGGGTTAGAGCATCAACTCAGTAATACACAGTGATGGAGGAAATGGAATTGGAGGTTTCAGAGTGTCTCCTCAGGACACTTGGCAGAGAGTTTGGGCATCGGTCCTGGTTGATCAGGGAACAAAGGGACTTCTCAAAGTAGAATGCTTGTGCTGCTTGTTCCCTCCGTATCTGCTTGTGGCACAGGATGCTCAAGGCACTGCTGGGTGTGAAACTATAGCTCCATGATGTTCTGTTTTCAGACACTTTTCTCCTTCTCATTTCTAAATGCTATTCTAGTTATACCAGCAGTTTTTTCACTGGGGACATCTCTTGCCTATGCAGACAATATAAACACCACACTTCTGTCTGAACAGGTCAAAAATAGATGGCAGCTCTAATTGCTGATTTGTAGAAGTAATTCTTAAGTAGACTCTTGTGTTCTGTTACGCACATATCACAAACTGACTATTAAGCACATATTTAGAAGTTTGTGCAGGTTTTTGCTGTCATTCAGACACTAGCGGACAGTTTGGAAGTGCTCTGGGGAGTTCCTGGTGTTCCGCTGATCCCAGTTTTCCCAAGCACATCATGCTCAATGAGCTTTTAAAACATCTGTGCAAATTTCCTGGGTGCTCAGAACTGAAGAATGCAATTAGGTACCTGTTACCACGTGTAAATGCTTCATATCTGTTTAATATGGCCTGAGTGCACAATCATTTGTAAGACCAGGAATATTTAGATCTCACTGAAAGAGAGATTTGCATTCCCATTAGGTACTTGGGAATAGAAGAGAGGGTGCTGGGGAAGTGGATGCTGAAGGAAGTCCAGTACATAAAGTCAGATTCTAGTGGAATACTGTATTTGTGTAAGTGGTTCCCTTGAATTCTGCAGAGCTCTTTGGGCCCACATAAGGCAGAAATACTTGATTCATGTTCCCTGTTACGTAAAGACTGTGGGTTGCAATATCAGGATGTGGGAATTATTTCAGAATCAGGGCAGTAACCATCAATTTTGTTTTCACATACAATTGTGATATTCATGGAATTGGTCCTATTTCTACTGGCTGCATTATCTGCTTTTGCCTCTTCTCAAAGTACTGTATGTTATCAACAGTACCTGGTGCAGATGGAGAAATAGATAGGGGTCAGCCCCAATCTGCAAGAATTTCATGTGCTGACTGTATCCCCAGAGGATTTCCATAACAGGGGAAACAGTTGAGTTGACTCACACAAACAACATCCTTGGGTGGGCCTTTAAAAAGATTTAGCAGTCAGGAGGCTAAGTAGGGTGCTAACCATGACTGAATTGGACTTCTCCATTCTTGCTGCACACAGTCAGAGGACAGCTTTATCACCAACGCCTAGGATAGATCTTGCAGTCCTTATTGACCCATAAATGGAGGTTCATTCACACATCACGATTTTTTGAGCTGGGTCGGGATGTACAGCCACACTGTGGCCAAACGCAGCACTACAGCCTGCCTTGTTGGACTTCCCAAGTTGACTGGTGTTTTCTCCTGTTTTGAAACCTGACACGTGTGATCCACTTGCATAACCAGAAGGGAGTGTTAAGGATATCTAGCACAGGCTCCATCATAAAACAGACCAAAGAATGAGTCACAGGCTTGTCCTTGCTGTGGCTGTGATGGACAGATTGCAGTTCGTGCTCTGGCACCCAGCGCAGGAGCTGTGTTTCAACGTCCCTGAACAATCTTCAGTTTCCATCTCTTCCTCACCTTGCTGGCAGTATGTTTCCAATTGCTCGGCTTTCGCTGCTTTCTCCTGCCCACACTTCCTAAAAGTTTGGCTTTGGGACAAGAACTTTGGTGAATTTTATACCCAAGTAGAATGATGAAGGAAGTGCACAGTAGGCGATAACGCAATTACTCAAATCAGAATTTGGCCAGAACAATGGTGTTAATGTTCCTTGAAATGTAAGGTATTGGAATAGTATAATCTCTTTTATGTTTGTATTTTAATGTTCATAAATGCAATTTCTAGGCTGCTGGCTACAAAAATGCATTTGAATACAGACAGCAGGTGATGCTGCAAGAGAAGGTGCTCACAGGTGCCCACAGGACAGAAATTGCACCCAGTTAAATTGACTGCAAAACTCTCCTTACTCTGGGTTGCAAAGGACTGAGTTGTGTTGAAGTGGTGGACCTTAACAAGTTGGGTCCAGAGGACTTCTGCTGGACAGCAAGGTGGTTGCTGTCCGTGAGCGTCTGCTGCTGCTGTCATTGTTAGAGTTTTAGCCAACAGGAGTATATCTTACCATGTGTTCGGTAACTAACAGTTGATTTTGATGGGGCTTTCAGGTGGACTTAGTTGACTGGGTGGATAATATGTGGCCACAGCATTTGAAGGAGAGACAGACGGATGCTACCAATGCTATTTCAGAGATGAAATACCCCAAAGTGAAAAAGTAAGTTTGTTTAAGTCTTTAAAAAGCTCTACTCTTGACCTCCTTGATTAATTCCTTTTACAGTTTGCTGAATACAATCTTTAATCAAATCTCTTCAAAAAGTGCGGTTTTATTTTTCAGTTTTGAGCAACTCTGTTTTGAAAATGGCAGACTGACCTTAAACAGTAAATTCTCCAAAAGAGCTACCCAAAGAAATCGTTTCACAAGATACAGATAATGTCATACAGTTCACACAGTGTAGTCAAAGTCCTTCTGTAGGCTGGGTTCAGATCCTTCCCAGGTTCTAAAATACTAATGGCTGAAAAGTTATTAGCTGAGAGATGTTTTGTGAAATGAACTTGAAGTCCATTTTTAATAGGTGTGTGTCTCCCCAAAAACTCCGTCACTGTCCTTCATGCCAGTTTACTTTTCTGTTGACTTTTTCTACAGCAAGATCAAATTGGACTGACAATATAGGCTGTGTTTCTTGTTTCAGAGGACCCACTCAGTGCAGGTTTGAGACCGAACGCAAGAGCAGTTTGTCCTGCTTCTGCCTATCTCGGCTCTAGTTTTTGGGCAAGTTGTGATAGCATAACCTCACCTCACTGTTTCTTCTGTTTCAGTGTCTTCCTTGAAACTTTTTATATAATGATTGGAAAAAGGAACTATTTTGGGGGCCTGAAAATGTGCACTGTAAGTTTCATGGGAATTAGTACAACTGAGATAGGGGTTACTGCTAATGATATAATAGCTATTGACCTGTATGGCTGATGAACACCATATAATCCTGGAAGCCCTTCGCTGCTGTTTCTGTTCTAGAGGCATTTTCTATTGGCCAGCCCTAATGCTGGCGGCATCCCAGGCTCTGCTGTTGAACCAGCCTCTAGTGTTTTGCAAATCGCTCAGAACTCTTTCCAAACTGTAATGTCTAAAATAGATTGCTACTAACATATACAAAGGAGTGTGCAGTCAGAAAGTGATATGCAGCATTTACTCTCATTCTGTAAAAATAAACATTTTGGAAGGTAAAGGTCTCCATAATAGAAGAGCCTCTGTTGCAGGCATCATGGGGAGGCCTGGTCCTACGATACACTCAGCACCATTGATTTCGGTGGAAGCTAAAGATACTCTATCATTCTGAAAAGAGTAAGCTGCTTGTTAGGGTAACTAGATATGGATAGGAGTGCCAAATTTCACATATGCATTTGGAAATGTCCTAAGTGACTTGCCTAAGGTCACACAATAAGCCAGTGGCAGAGCAGAAAATAGAAGCCAGGCAACTTGCTTCCCAAGTGGTTAGTCTACTAAATAACATTATCTATAACCTGCTAGAGCTAAGAAACTGAATCATGATTCAGGGCTTCAGGATTCATGGATTGTACAAGGTAAGAAGTTGTGCTGGGTTTGGCTGAGATAGAGTTAATTTTCTTCATAGTAGCTGGTATGGGGCTAGGTTTTGCATTTGTGCTGGAAACAGTGTTGATAATTCAGGGATGTTTTCATTATTGCTGAGCAGTGCTTACACAGAGTCAAGGCCTTTTCTGCTTCTCACACAACCCCACCAGCGAGTAGGCTGGGGGTGCACAAGAGGCTGGGAGGGGACACAGCCGGGACAGCTGACCCCAGCTGATCAAAGGGATATTCCATACCATAGGATGTCATGCTCAGGATATAAAGCTGGGGGAAGAAGGAGGAAGGGGGGGACGTTTGGAGCGATGGCGTTTGTCTTCCCAAGTAACTGTTACGTGTGATGGAGCCCTGCTTTCCTGGAGATGGCTGAACACCTGCCTGCCAATGGGAATTAGTGAATGAATTCCTTAGTTTGCTTTGCTTGCACGCATGGCTTTTGCTTTACCTATTAAACTGTCTTTATCTCAGCCCACGAGTTTTCTCTCTTTTACCCTTCCGACTCTCTCCCCCATCCCACCAGGGGGGAGTGAGCGAGCGGCTGCGTGGGGCTTAGTTGCTGGCTGGGGTTAAACCACGACAGAAGTAAAGAAAATGATCCCTTTCCTAGAGCAGGCACACTCCAGATGCTGAACAAAATGTAGCAAGTAAACAAAGCAAGGCAGAGATGGTTTAAAGGATAAGGTAGCAACATGACTAACAGAATTTAGCAGAAAAAGCAGAGTATATTCTTGCAGTTCACTACTTGCATCATGAAATGCCAGATGGTAGGTTTCAAAGAGGGATTTTAGAGAAGTAGCAATTCAACAGATTTTGACATGGAGCTTTTCCCATGTGTGGGGGATGGCCTGCTAGAAAGAAAGGAGATGCCTGATGAAGAAGCAGACACAGAGCCATTGAGGTTGCTGTCACTGGCAAAGTGAAGGTGGAGGTTGACAGCTTGATAAACTAGTAGCTGTGATAGGTAGAGGGAAGCTAAACAGTGAAAGACTGTAAGCGCTTGAAATGTGACAATAGAGTTTGATGTGGGGAAAAGGAGTTACAATGCATGAGAGTTAAAGGCAAGGGTGATGTGGCTGGAGTGATGAGGATGTTGCTAGTGAGCATCATCTAGCATAAAGACTAGAGAAAGCTGATTTATAGCACTGTTAGCACAAAACCCTCATCAGTCTGAAGAAGCAACAAAGATAAAAGCAGTAACAAACATTGATAGTCTAGGAGCACAAGAGAAGTTGTACTGGATCAGGACAAAGACCCGTGGTGCTCAGTAACCTGTCTGCTGTTGGGTGCTGTCGTAGATGCCCTGGGAGGAGTGTAAGAACGGTGTGAGCGTAAAATGATGCCGCCCCTTAAAATTATCTTGTGAACTTCCACTGTCTGCAGTTCAGGCAGCGGCTATCCTGAGGTGGAAGTGGTTTCTGTGTGCTTAGTGACTCTCGGGAGATTTCTCTTCCATGAACTTGTCCAGTTTAAATATGAACTCCTCAAGAGATTAGCTTTCTCCATCTTTCGAAATTCAGATCGAGCCTTTCCTGTATAGATGCTAGTCTCAGCTATTGCTGTGAGTACCCAGAGGGTATAAGCCCTTATTAAAGAGATCGTGTTCAATTGTGGAGTTCAATGTCAGTACTGTCACTTGTTTCATGCTGCCCATTCTTTTATGCGAATCGTCAATATTCATATGCTTTATTAATGACTGTTGTTGCTCAGAAATGGGATTGTTTCATTTCATTCTTGTTCTTAGCGTTCTCATAATACTAAGAGTTTGCGGTATGCGATACCCACCATTAACGTGTTCCCTACAAACAAAAAGCACTCCAGCGAAAGCGTTGCGGTTTTGCAGACACAGATGGCATTACCAGACACAAATGTCTGTCTTGGCTCCTGCACGTCAAGTTCCGTGCTGGGAGTGAAGTTAGAGAACGCTCCATCTGCTGCACTGCTTCGGTTACCAGGAGCACTACGCGCTCTGGAGACCGCCCTGGCTTTCACTTGGACTTGCACCATTAACTTTTTTTGAAAAATTCTGGGTAATGAGGTTATTTTTCTGTCTGTAAGTAAAGGACTACTTACCTAATAGGAGCCTTAGAGGACTGAATTAAGTGGGAAAACGGTTTATGTCAAAAATATGTAAAACTTTCCAAGTCCTACCTCTTAAGCAGTAAGACAACATGAGAAATTAAGGGGATGGCTAGCTGAGGTTGTAGTGTGACAAACTTCAAACTGGTATAAGTTGGCATTGCCCCTGAAAAAACAGTCCCATGCCCACATTGTCCCATCCTCACTGCTAGAACACGCTGTTGTGCAGCTGCAGAGTAAACTGGACTGGGGCCTGGTCTGGCTGAAAACCAACTCAGAAATAAAGAAGAAAAATTGGTTACTTTTCAGGCCATCCAAGCCACCACACGGCTGCATAAATGCTTGCGCCAACTGAAGGGCAGTGCAGAAGTGTGAAAAAAACATAGCAGTGGGATCATCGACAAACCCGTTCTGCAGTTCATGCAAGGTGCAGGGCCACAAGACACCGGGTGAGCAGAGCGAGCAGTTCATTGCTACCGAGGAAGCCTGCTCCTGCCTCCCCTCTTTCATGTCCCTGGGTGCAAGTTCCTGCGAAGGGCCTCATAAACGTGGGAGCCTGGTTGAGAGCGGGCAGCGTGCTGTGTAACCAGGAGCCAGGGCAGGAGGAAAAGGCAGTGCTGTTCTAACATCAGCTTTTAGGGGCAGGAGCTTGTTATATCACTTCGGATGTCTGTGGTACTGCAAATCCTAAGGGTAGGAAACTGTGACAAAAGGAAACTGAACTGGGGTCAGAACTGCTTCCTTTCGTCATGGTGCACCATAACCATTTTCAGGTAGCTCAAAACAAGCTCAGATTTAGTTTTCTGTTTAAATTCAACCAGGACTGAAGCAATCTGGATACAGCTGAACCTGAACCAAACAAAAAAAAAAAGTACTAATTTGATTTCTCGTTTATCAAAACAGATAGCCCTGCTCAAATTATTATCCTCTTTATTAGGTTTTGTGTTCATAGCCTTGCGAGATTATATGCAAAGCAGTGGCAGTGAAATAGCTGCGGTGCTAGGACATGATGGCTATAGAAATAGTAACAGGCACTTCTAAGAACTTGATAATGTTTGTGCTGTGGAACAAATTAAAATGAAAGTTTCAGGCACTACAACACCCTTTTTGCTTTCAGAATTCTTCCTATTACTTAAAATATCTAAGCATTGCTATAATAGGTCTTTATATTGCTGCTGAACTTCAATTAAGGATGGAGTATCTTGTATGAAACATCTACCTGTTCACAAAAGGATGATGCTCTGTTACCATGTACTCAGCCCCATTTCCCTCTCCTAGGCTGTTATTCAGCCATCCATTCCTTTCTATTCATTCCTTTACTAAGTAGGGATGGATTTAAACAGATGCTAAAATGCTCTGCTGAGCTGTGGTCTAATTAGAAGCTGAGGGTGTGCCTCTGGAGACAGAGATTGCCCTTTGAATTGAGGCAGCTCGCAGGTCCCACAACACAACCTGGCACTGTTTTATGCATGTGAGATACTCGTATGCACTTTGTATGTCATTTGTGAATTGCTTTCGATACAAAACCGCTCTATAAATACAATTAAGTACAAGAACATTAGACCAATAAGCGCAAGTTCTCATTAAAACTTTCCAAGCTAGCAAAGTAAATAAAATTTAATGTCTTCAAGTCAGTGTGTTAGCCTCAAATCCTCCTTTGTGTAGAGCTTGGAGGACTTGCAGCATCACACGTGTAACTGAAATTAGCACCAGCATTTAAAATGGTTTGTGGTGAGCCTGGAGCTGAACAGCCATGTCACAAGGATGGAGGAACGAGTCGTGTTCTCACCGATACCAAAATGCTGTTCCAGGGGCAGACGGGCCCAGCTCGCTGTGAATTGGCAGCTTGGTTCATTTCCTTGCGGTGGTGGGTGCTTTCTCAGAAATTTAAGCTTCCAATCAAAAAAAAAAAAAAAGAGGCCTCTTCATTCTTAAAGTTCAAAAGTAACCTTCCCAGCGCTAGCTGAACATACGCCTCAGCAACGAGGTTTGCAGGCAGCCTGAGATGGTAGCTGGGTGCAGTTCTGCTGATCCTCTGTGTGGGCTGTTAATGCCAAAATCCGACAGCTGGAAGGTAAATAACGCTTTCCCTGCGAAGTCCCAAATCGTGGCAGCGGCATGCTCAGGTGTGACCCCCCCCACGCACACCGCAGCTTGGTGTTTCACCTCGGATGGGACCGGGACAAGGGTGGGACGAGGAAAGTGTTGCCGCTTACTTTGGTCCCAGTGGGATCTGAGAGTGTAATTTGCAGTCGCTTCACAAAATCTCTGGTGCCTCGCAGAAAATAGGCTTTCTCTTATCTCGGGTGTTGTTCTTGTCTGACTGACTCAGATCGTAACCCCCTCAGGGCAGGAGCCGGGTCTTTCATGCGCTTTTGAAGCGCCTGGTGCACGCACCGTGTTTAATGATTAGTTACTATTTGGTCTTGATAGGTGGGGGTTTGCTTTTACTTCAGGCTGGAAGCGCTGGTTACCACAGCCGGGCTGCCCCGCTCCTGAGGAGGGGAAGGGGGCCGGGTGCGTTTGTGCCTGTGGGACGGCTGTGGGGCCGGTGGCGGAGGCTGGTCCCCGGCAAGGCCGCGGACGTGCGTCCCAGCCTGGCCTGGGCTGTGGAAGGGCCCCTCGATGGGCAGAGCCGGCCCCGGCGGCCGGAGGTGGGTGCTGCAGGGACCCTCCCTGAGGAGAAGCCCGGGCTCTTCCCTGAGAGGGGAGCCGGGGCCCTCCCCGAGGAGAAGCCCTTGGGCCTTCCCTGCCGAGGAGAGGCCGGTCGCTCCCCGCGGCGGGGGGCCGCTGGCTGCGGGGGCCGGGGCGGCCGAGTGGGGCGGGGGTGGGGCGGGAGACGGGCCGGGCGGGCTGGCCCCGTGTCTCCCGGGTGACAATGGTTTCTTTTGTCTTGCGGCGTAATTTGTGGCTTTCAGTTACAGGGCCTCAGTGTGGGAGTGTTGCTCAGTGCGGGTCAGGCCGTTAGCGTGCGGAGTCGCCCAAAGGTAGCTATTGTTTCCTGCTGTGTCCTTCCAGCTCCCGCTTCCAGATGCTGTGAGGCGAGGCCTGCGAGAAGGGGACCCCGGGGTGCCGGGATGCTGCCGGGGACCGCCGCAGCCTTCCTCGTCCGACGCCTGGGAGCACCTCTCCCGCCTGGGGGAGAGGAGAGAGCGAGCGAGCCAAGGCACAGAGCAGGGCCTGCTCCTTTTCCCCGGTTTGGCACTTGCAGTTGGCTCATGGGTTTGTGGTATTCGGTTTCAGGCTTAGGGATTTCAACCAGCCGGCGCTGCTCCTGGGAGGAAGGAAGAGTGAGCTATACTTTTCTCATTGGCCCGAACAAAAAACAGAAGCCTCTGCTGGGGTTTGGGAGTGGTTTATGGGCTGAGCTCAGTGGCAGGGGAGCCCTTGCAATGCCAGAGGGAATAGAGCCGTATGGTGCGCTGTACCTATTGCGAGAGAAAAGGAGCTAAGCTCAGGGTAATGCTGCCTCTGCGTGTGCTCGCGCGTCTCCCCCGAGTTCATGTGCATGTACGTTGCGCCTCTGCGTTCCCCTGCCTTGTGTGTGTGTGCCTGCGCGTGTGTGCGTTCGCATCCCGGCGTGTCTGTCGCTGTCTTTGTTTCTCTGTTTGCTTGCGGGTTTGTAGCTATGCGTGGCGAGTGCATTGTGGGTTTGCCTGGGAGTGTGGTATCTGCGCTGGCTTATGGAGCGGTGTCTCTGTGTTGTTTCTGTGTTCCCAGCTCTCTGCGTTTGCTTACTGGTTTAGCTTCATTTGTATCATCTCCCTCTCTCTTTTTTGGGGATCTCCGTGTTTGTTCTTCCTTGTGAGTTTGCAGGTTACTCCATATTTCTTCACATCGTTTCTCTAACAAAATTCCCCAGATTTTTGGGGGAAAGTTCCCCTTTCCCCCACACCGCAAATCCTTCCTCCAAAATAACAATACATTAACTTGAACAATTTCAGGCTTGTGGAGAGCATAAAACAAACTCTTCAGTGGGGAAGGGAAGCTCCCCCACAACAGATTACAAGCAGCTGCATGTTTTAAAACCCTAAATGAGGCTGTGCAGGGAGATGAAGTGGAGTATGCAGGGATTGGATGTGGTAGCAGTTGTGAAAAACAATTGAAGTTGGGGCATCTTTTGCATCACCTGTGTTTTCAGGGTGTAACTCTGGTCAGATTGTCTCCCCGTGCCCTACTTGGGATTGTGTTCCTGTAACCCACTTTACCTGCTCTGGCCCAGAGCGCTGAAGGCAGAGAGCTGCGACCAGAGCACGCAGTGGGATGTAATTTCTAGATTTCTTTCAACATGGATGCTGTGTTATGGCTTTTTTTTTTCCCCTCTCTCTTCTTTTTTTTTTTTTTTTTTGTTTTGTTATGGAAAAACCTGAAAAGTTGAGTTGTTCCCCAGATTAGCAGCTGTTAGTGATGAGAAGCCGCTTGCTGAGGTTGGAGCCGAGCGGTGTATAAGATTAGCTGTGGCATGGAGCTGTGCTGGGACCATGTGACTGCGGTGTACATTGGAAGAGGAAGCTGTAGAGGTCAATGCAAAGGCATTGTGCCAGACTCTGGCAACAAGGGAGATTGCTATATGGCGGAAGATCGCTTTTTCAGGCTCCTGAGCCTTTCGGTAGCTGTTGGGGTTGGACAAAAGCAGCCCTGTAAGATTAACAGCAGAAATTAAATGGCACGGCTCGTTTGTGGATGGAAAGAAAAACTGTTTTTTTCCAAATGCTTTGTAGGTTTTTATTAATCACCATATGTGGCTCTTTCACTGAAACCATCTTTACTGGAATGGAAATTGTTGTGTTTAGAGGAGTTTCAAGAAAACAGAGGGAAAATGGGGAAAAACAAGGAAAAAAAAGAGTTGTGTGTTCACAGTTATATCTGCCCTGGTGTTTTCTCACAAAACTAAATTTTAAGCACTTTGATTTGACAGAGAATTCAATCCTATTATTTCTTCTCTGAACACAAACAGATTGACAGCTTCAAGTTTAGATTATTGACTACTGAGGAATAAATAAAACCGGCTAATGCTTAGGCCATTTATGCTCTTTCAGAATGTCTTAATATGAACGGGTAATTGTCGGTAGGTAGCACTGTCTTAGAAAATTCTTGTTAGTGTGATGTATTTTACATCTGACCTTTTGGAAACCGAAAATAATTGATTCCATAAGGATTTGAATTTTTTACTTTAAAACAACATGAACCTCTAATACTCAACACTGCCCACAAACTGAGAATTTCCATGTTGTTTTTTTGTTTTATGAGCAATTTTTCAATCTGTGACTTTTTGCAGTTTGGCTGGAAGAAAGGCAACTTCCTTTCTGGGCTTCTTTTATTGTTTTTAAATTCTATCTGACTTGTAATCAACAACATCTTGGTAGAGAAAACATAAAAGGAGAAATTAAAAAAAAAAATGTGTTTGGGAGGGAAGGACTCATATTTTGAAATGGAGCATATTGAGAGTCTAGACAGCTTCTTGGCTAGCTGTGATTTTTGAAGCATCTGAAATACCCCAGGGGCAGAAAAAGCTCTCTTCCTGCTTCTGAAGGATTTAAAAAAAAAAAAAAATCCAGAGTGGGCAAGAGGAGAGACGTGTAATTGCACAAGGAGAGGTTTTAATTGTGAGATGAAGGCGCAGGACCTTTTTTGAAGCCCACAAATTGACTGTCTTCATGACAGCATTGCGTATCATTCTGTCAACTCCGGCTCGGGATGTGGTTGCTAGGCAGCGGGCTCTTATGTACCTATAGTCTCTCTGATTTGCCAGCCTTCTGCAGACACATGGTAAGGTCCTTTCCAGCCTATCATCTAGAGGGACTTTTGCACGCCGTCTGCATACTGCTGAGATTCTCTCTACCTGAATGTGATGAGAAAAAGACACAGTTAAATGAAACCTTTTTTCTTTTTTTTTACAAATCCCATTCTGGTACTGTTTCCATAATCCCCTCCAAAAAAAAAAAAAAAAAAAAAAAAAAAAGGCCATGAAACGGAGACCGGAACAAGGAAAAGAGGTTAGTGGGTTAAGTGGTGTGTGTTTCCTGCGTTTGCAAAGGTGCCTATAGTGAGAAGGGCGGCTGTAATTCGGCCATTAGTTACAGATGGTGGCTGGAGGCTTGAGATTCGTGCAGCGAGACGAGAGCTCTTGTATCTCTTTCCAGTGATGCCGACTTTAAACTGCTTTGAAAACCTGAATCAAGACGGCATAAAAAATAGTGGATTTGATACTTAGTGATGCTGCCAGCTGGTTCCTTTATGTATTTTGATGCAGAAATGCCTAGAAATGTGATCAAAAAGGAGTTAATTTGCCAAATGAGGTTTCTGTCCCCCAATCCTTGCAAAAATGGCATTAGTGGCAAGTAGGTAAAGAACGTTCAGGAGGATTTATAAGCAAATTAGATTTTTCAAAACTTTGCTCTTTGAAGGAATTTGTGTACAACTTTTGGTGAAGGTTATGTCTGTCAAGCGGTGAAGGAGAGCATTAAACAGATCACCCCGGGGACTGGCAGTGGCATAAGAAATATTTCTGAACAGCATAACTTTTAATGTTTTTCCATTCCTTAACTCTGAAAGCTTTCATTCCAGTTGTATGAATGGCAAACTCAAACGTGGAGATATGCATTTTTCAGCAGAAACCTAGTTACAGTTACTTCGTGAGACAAATCCCAGTATTATAAATGCAGAAACTTAATTGGTGGAAACAGTATCGCACATGCAGTTAACCTCTGCAAATTAAGACATGAAAAATACTGTTTCAGCCTGATTCATTTTTGTCCTTCACTCTGCTTACAGGTACTGTTTGATGAGTGTGAAAGGATGCTTCACTGATTTTCATATTGATTTTGGTGGCACTTCAGTGTGGTATCACGTTTTCCGTGGGGGGAAGGTAGGTGAACCTTGTTTGATATTTGTTTTTATTTCTCTGTGCCGCTTATGGAAGGGAGAGGTTGCCTTCTTTTATTTTTCTTTCTTTCTTTTCTTTTTTTTGGGGGGGGGGGGGCAGGGGCGCTGGTCAGTGATCAGTCTATTTCAGCTAGCTTTGTTAATGTACACGGAGTTTGCTGAACTAGAAGGACACCATTCACCTTTATGAAACAAACGAGTGATTTATTTGAAATATCAAATGTGGTTTTTGCTGTTGGTGATGCTTTTAGGCTTGCTATTGCTGCATGGTTTAGAAGTGTCTTGCAGTGAGTATGTGGCTGTGTGTACCCTTGTTGGGTCAGAGTGCCCTCGCAAGTCTCCTTCTGTAGCTAGAGCTTCTGTTTCCTTTTAGAGATTCCATGGTCCTTTAGTGTGCATATGCACACTATGCTGGAACTGAAATATTACAGGATACAGAAGCGTTAAAATATACAGCGTGTATGGCTACATTCACATCTTTACTGTTTTAGATTGCTTTTCCCAATTCTGGTATAGACAGCGTATGGTGGGAACTGAAACAAATACAGCAGATTGAACATCTCTGTGGTACAGATACTGTTCATCTATATAGTCCAATGAAGTTATACTATACCAACACACTGTTTTGAACTGAAAGTAAACTGTGCAGGCATCTTCTGAGTAAGATGTTTCATGGAAGAGAGATGACAACTGACAGTTATCTTGCCACTTCCAGCACATGGACTAATTGCTGCTGGTGTCTGCTGTGTACCCCTGTGTACAACACCTGGAAAACATGTGTTTTATGCAGAAAGCAGGCTTGGTGTTACGCGTTCATTTGTCTAACACATGACAACCTTGTTGGAATCTCTCAGCTATTTATTTTTGTTGACTGTTGGTAATAGTTAAATCTTTGTTTTATTTTTAGATCTTCTGGCTGATTCCGCCTACTCTGCAGAATCTAGAACTTTATGAAGAATGGGTTCTCTCAGGAAAGCAAAGTGATATCTTTCTGGGAGACAGGGTGGAACGATGCCAAAGAATTGAGCTGAAACAAGGCTATACGTTCTTCATTCCTTCAGGTATCACTTGTTAACTTAACTGTTTTTGGAATCACTGGAATTGTGTTTGACTAGCAGTTCTCTGTAAAACAATTCTTCACATCTAAACCCCGTATTGACCTCTTTATTTGCTGTGGCAAAAGAAAGGCTAGGGACTGAATGCACTTAATTTTCCAGAAACTGACCCATCCAGACTGATGAAAAATGTACTATGAGGAAGTATGTGCAGTGATCACTTGTGCTGTACCGGGGAAAAGGAGAAAGGACTTGGGTCTCGGGGGCTGTCGGTTCGCCACTTCTCATCAGAGTCATACTGACTTTGGCTATTGTTAGCTTTCTTGGAAAAATATTTTTCTGTTTTTCTGATCTCTCCTGGCAGGTTTCACCTGCGGTTCAGTAACCTACTTCTTTGCCTCTGACTGTAGCCAGAGGTGGGTTTCAATTCCCTGATGGAGCTTAGTGGAGATTCCAGTACATGGAAGAGCAGGTGCTGTGCTCCCTCAGGGTTGCTTCTTGGGGAAACAACTTTTCTTTTATTGTCGTAACTCTTCAGAATTTCTGCTGATGGAGATTGTGCTGAATCTGGACATCTTCCAGTAGCCCAGCCACACTTAATTTTTACACTACTGCCCACCTCAGTAGCTGTGTTGCATGATTCAGGCTCTTCTTGCAAAGCAACTAAATAGTTGCTGCTTTGAAGGCTGGGGGCTTCAGCCCTCTCTGCTCCTGCCTAAATTGGATTAAGGATGGTGCAATCTGTAACACTCCTCATTTAAAATGATATCGGGCTTTGCTTTCTTTGACTGTTATGGGACCACAAGTTTGTTTATAATGATATAACGCATTGCCTCTGTCTAGTGGATCTTACCAGGGAAATAAATATAGGTACCCTTTCTACATGGCAGAAAGACAGGTTGATGCTTTTTCGGCTCTAGAATTATTCTGTGGAGATAGGATTATTATTTTTTAATCCTGGAGACAGAGAGCATGCAGGTCATGCGAAGACAGCGACAATGTTCTTGCCAAGTAGGGAGCGTTGTTAGTATCAGTTGAAGGCCACAAATTTGCACATTTGTAAGTATTTGGTAAGAATCAGCCTAGGAGGTGACAGGCAAAATGACTTTGAGGGTGGAGGAGTTAATCCATTAAAGGAATTAGGTCTTCCCTTGAAACAGGTCAGAATGTGCTGTTACTGTTTGAACTGGATGTTTGAGTGTGCCTGTGCTGTTTGCTTAGATCCCGTTACTGCATCTTCATATTTATCTTCATTCCCCTGTGAACAGCCTCCTACGAATAAGACTTTCTGTATGTTAGTTTAGTCATGCTCAGCAGTTGGAATACAGCAAGTTGTGGGAGCTTGTACAGGACACAACTGTAACATGGTGGCCGAAGTGAAGTGATTCCAAATGTGTTTTTCGACTGTAGTTTCTGTTTTCTTAGGAAAGCCCAAAGTACAGAAATGCCAATACCTCGGACATTTTAGGCTCCATGCCATATTTGAAAGGCGTATATGGATAATTTCTCTGTAAGCACGTCATGGATTCAAGGGTTTTTGCTCTGCTGTATTTTGTTTGGAAAACTTATTTGCAAATCTCTTATTTATGTGAAAGGGCATTATTTCTATGTTTGTTTTAAGAGTGGAAATGCCTAATTAAAGGCTGTTCCAGGTCAGTGAATTGAGCATAGCTGTGTAAAACAGGTCAATTCCTATGACCTCTTTGCTCTGGTTTGAGTGTATCACATTAGTTAATGTTTGAATGTGTTTTGTATGTACTTTATAGTTCGTAGTGTTTAGGTTTTGATAACGGGTGCCTGCAAAACCAGTGTGTTCCATACTTTCAATTGAGCCTGATAAACTCTTGACCAGCCTCAACTCATCCACGAGGAAAATACCTTCTAATTACAGGTCTGGTCACAGAAAGTGATATAGCTAGTGCTCAGCTGGACTGTGAATGGAGAATATTTCAGCAAAGGACCTTCTCCACAAAATATCCTGCTCTGCTCCTGTTTTCAGATCATTTTTGGGGGTGGTCCTAGAAATGCTATTACACCATAGCAGTGTAAGGATGAAGTAGGTAGAGAAGACTGTAACAAGACACATGAGGGAGTGAGATCATAGGCTTGTGGGAGATAAAAGGTTTCTCTGAGAATCTAGGATCAGCAATAGATCCAGTAAATCCCTGAAACTACGAACTACTTGGACAAGAATGGGAGTTATTCTTACAGAACGCATAATTATAGTGCTCACCAGGGCCTCAGGGTATTTTCCTCTCCATCACTGCCATCATCCTTTCAGGATTAAGTTTAAACCAGTTAATTTCTACCTGTGCTTCTAACCCTGCAAAGCACTGAGAGGTGTGATCACAGCTGTGGTATCAAGGAGAAATTGAGCAAAGTAGTGTCAGCATAGTGAGTTGTTATGGGCCAAGGTGCCTCTTGCAGCATTTTAGGAGTCCCTCCTAAGTACGAGGTGGGGGGAAGTAAGCTGGGATTCTGAGGGATACTGTGTCTGGGGCCTTGCATAGGAGCCAAGCTGTACTCCTGATGGCCCCATAGAACTTCTCCAAACAAGCGATGCACCGTTACAAGTTCTCACCTCCCACTTTACCAGTACCCACTGATGAGTCAAGGATGATCAACTCTGGTATAGTCTGCGGTAAAGTGATAAAATCAACTAGGAACCTGGCCTTTTCCATTAATATAATTAATTGTCTAAACTGATGTCAGCATAGTGGTTGATTGAGAAACGTACCACATTGTGCCATGCTGAGGTTTGTGGCCAGAAGTAGATTCAAGATGCTAAAACAGCTGAAGGTTCAAGAGGGGACGAAGCTATAGTTGCTACCAGTGTCAGCGAATGATTATTTTTTTTCTGTAGAAATCTGACTGTCATTTTCCCAGGATGGGAGAGAACTTGTCCTTACGCAGGAAGACATTAGTAAAGAATGGTGTGGCCCTAGAGTGTTTGCGCTGTGCATGTGACCATGAGCAATGTTTAATCTTTCGTATGGTTAAGTGTTCAACACAGATGAAATTTGGTCAAGGTAACACATCTTACTCTGGTATAGTGGACAGTGGATGCTGCATATCTGACCCACATGCCAAATAGAAGGGAAATTTTTTATAGAGTGTGCTTCTCTTTTCAGGTATAACCTGTGATGATCTGGAAGAGGAAAAGCATAATCTCAGTGCTCAGTTATTGTCTCAGTAGGGAAACAACAAGATTTTATCAGTCACAATCAAATCTAGAGCTTGTCCAGTATTATTTGCACTGTAGCTTTCTTCTGTACCGTGTGTGTGTCCAGTGATGACTTGCAGGGAGGATGTGTGAAGTGTTTGGAGTCCATTGTGGTGGTATTATGGAGAAGTAGTTTAGATATCTCTCATCGCTGTGCTAGGGACACGCAGAACCAGTGTTTGGGCAGCATCCCTGAGATTTCTACAGCTCGGGATTACTGTAGGCACATGTTTCTGGCTTGTATGCAGCCACTTGTTCTGTTATGTCCTGATTGCTCCCCTACAGCCTGTTTGAAATACTGTTCACTAAGTTAACGCCAATATGTTACCCAGTTTTTTAATATCTTTAGTGCTTCTCCTTTTACTTTTAAGTATTCTTCTCCTTTTACATCACTGCGTACCTTCACTGGAACCTTTTCTCTCTCCTCCTCTTGCCCTTCACCTGCCACTCTAGTGCTCTGTAAACCATCTTTTACTTCTATCCTTGCGCTTGTTTTTTCAAGTGGCGCATTATGCATCGAATTCCCTTCCGTCTTGATTCTCTGAACACCACATTAGTTTCCCTTGTGTACTCCTAAATGTCACTGTTGTTACCTAAACCCAAGCTCAAAACTAAGCATACACAAAACAAAAAATTCATCCTTCTTCAATCCACTTGCTCTTTTGAGTCTTTTAGTCTTGCTGAATATGTCATTTTGATCGTAAGTGATGGAGCTCTGACATGGATATTGTCCTTCTCCTCCTTCCCTGTTGTCCTCTACAAACAAGATCTTGTAATAGTTTGAAATACGTTAAGCTTGTTTGCTTTTTTCTCAATTTCCCACCAGACCTCTCTTTCAAAAAAATGACCTCTTTTTCCGTGCATGTGTATATATGCTTGGTGTAGACACTAGCACTTCAAATTCAAGAGAGTTTGCACATGCAAAATTGGGACATACAAAAGCAGGCCCATTAGTAGTCTCTTGTGGAAAATTTGTCTTGCAGTATTTGTCTCTATTAATATTGTGAAGTAAGAGTGTAATCATTATGTGTCTTGAAAAAGTGACCTCGAGTCAGTTCTGCATTGTTACTGATAATGTAGTTCACCAGAATATGGATAAACTTGGATTTTCTTCTCTTTTTGTGAAGACCAGTTTTGCTGACCTCTCAGGAAGTTGCCACACTTACTGTGGATACAGTTTGATTCCAGGGTTTGCAGTGTGATTGGTCTAAGAAAGTTTGCAAACATACTGGTTTTGGTTCCTTTGGGAGGAGATGGCTAATACTACCAAGGGTTACTCTAATCATCCTCTGTTTCTTACAGTCTTTTTCTGAGCCTCTGCTGCTGGTCAGAGGCAGTAGACTCATGAGCAGGTATGTTTTTGGGTTGACTCTGCATGGATATTCTTACTGTAGGCTTTCCAAATACGTAGCTTTAATGTGAGTACATTGAAGAGGTGAGATGCTGTGATGTGTGTGAACTCGTAGTTTAGAGAGCTGTTTGTGGGGGAGCACAAATCCTCAAGTAGCCAGGCCATTTTGAGTGACTTTTGTCTATTCTTTAAATCTGACAGTAATGGTCTCAGTAATAGACCGCTACATGGTCTATAAAATAATGGTCCAAGAAGTCACTGTGCATTTATTATTTCTGAAAATTGAATAATGGACTGCCATTAGATATTGCAGAAGACTTCTGCAGTGCTGATTTATTAGACATTGCTATGATCAAAATCCAGACAGGGTAACTTACTGTCAACTGGACATGGTGTTCCTTTCTGGTTCCTCTTCAAACTTCTCACTAGCGTTGCTGCATGCTATTTTATAACAGTTGTGTTTCACCTCGGAGTTGGCAGTGTTCCACTGAGGAATAAGCTCTTTGTTTTACTTTATTTTTCTGATATTCTTTACAATGCACTTTGGGGCCTTTGACATGGAAACATGCTATTATAGTCTCTCTTAATTTCTTGAGAGCTGAAGAATGAGCCACAGTCTAACAAAATATTCTGGTTGGTCTGTGGTGATTATTATGGTAACATGAGAGTGCTCCAAAGTTCTTGTTTACAGTCAAATGCAGAAATAATGAGTTTTCTCAGATGAATGTTTTTGGGAAGGAAAGTGGACAGAAAGAGACGTTCTGTGCTAGACTCTAGGCAGCTATTTGCAAGGATTTGAAATGCTTCAAATACTGTATCAGGAGGATTCTGCCTATTATGAGTGTACAGTCTTAGGTCACCTCTGCTATGCCAGTCAGTATTTGATGAATTATTATGTAATGGGGCCAGAAGGTAGCATATAGTCTTTATATCAAGGAGAATGACAGGCTATTAAAATCTGACTGGTAAATTTTTTGCAGGGAGTTGTGCTAGGGCTGCATAGCTGCCTGGCTATTTTTGGTTGCTGTTAGCTTTTCCCATTTCAGGAGCTTCCACTGACATTAATGGAAGCTCCATGCCTGGAACCTTTAGGGACCAAGCGATGAAAATCAGTGGAGAGGATCAGAGAGGAGGGTTTTTTGCCTTGAGTGTTTGCTTTCAGATAGAAGGTGACAGCATAATGTTGGATTTTTAGTTCTATTCCTCTGCAGTGCTCTACCTAATTCTTACCAAATGATGTAAGATTGAGAGTTGCTGTATTACTTGTACTACCAGGGCAAAATTAGTAATTTTTTTAATTTTAAAATGTAAACGTGATGTTTCCTTGATTTATTTGGCTGTGGGCACTATTATGATGCAATCATTCTTCTTTTGAGATGAGAGAAATGTTTCATTTGCTGGCAGTGCCCACTCTAAGGTTATCTCTTTAGTCACTTTTTATTTTTGAGACATGTATATTTCATCTTTTACACCCCAAGTTGCTGTAGAATTGCAGGAAAATATCACAAAGCAAAATATCTGTTCAGTTACTAGTGGAAACAGATGCACCATGGTTTTGGCTTGGAGCTTGTAGTCTGTTTGCCCCATAGCTTTATAAGTTAATATTCTTTTTTATTATTCTCAGATGGATAATTGCATCCTTGAAGATACAGTAGGAATTTGCAGGCCCCTGAAATCTTCTAACAAGTTTGCAATGTTTAATAATACTTGTTTTATAAAATTCAGAAGATAATGAGATCATATCTTTCTTTCAACTGTTCAGAAAAGCTTTTGTTACTGTTAATTTTACCTTCTTGATTTACTAGAGATGATAACATCTAAATATTCAAGTGTATCTTAGGAGTGGTGGAATAATTCGTAACTGTAAATCAGCTGAGAGTATGTCTGAGCCTCCTGAATAGAATTCCAGCTCAATGTTGGCTTGGCTTCATAAACTAGGATTGTTTTGGGAAGGAGAAAATACTCGTTAATCACCAAGAACTGAAATAAAAAAGATCAACTTCAGAAAAACCGTAAGTGGACAGTCTTCTTGTTGAGGCTTGAAATGAGGGTGGTGAACGGCGACTATGTGGTGTCTGTACTCCCAAAGCCATCTATCCCCATTTAGCTGAGCTCGTTGCTGACGTGGCTGGTGTGTGGTCCGAAGTACTCTGCTCGCAGGGCAGGGTTGTGCAGTGGCCGTGCAGGAGCCGCTCCGCCGCACTGAGAGCACGGTCCAGCCGCGAGCTGTCAGACCAGCCTGCGAAGGAAGGACGGGCTAGCTCCATGTTCACTCAGTCGTTACCACTGTCAACACAGGCTGGTTTGAAACTGGTCACCCGTGAGGAAGTTTTCTAATTCACGACCAATCCTTGAAGCTACCCAGTGTATGTCTTTCTCATCTATAGGATTTAATTGTAGCCTTAGATAACGTTTAGCAGGTGCTTTTGTTTGTGTCTTTCAGCCAAAAATGAACAATATCTTATTCCACTGACTTTTGACTTTTTCAGTTCTTAATCTATTTGTCCTGATATTACTCCAGTGCTTTTTTTAGCATTAAGGATAAAATTACATTTATGGCATTTTATTCTGTGTTGCTTTCCTTTTTTTTGAGAATATTACAGTTTTTGAGAGTAATACCAAGGGGAGAGATGTTATCCCTTGTCTTGCACTAAGCTGTGAAACATATAGGGTCGTGCAGTAGTACCAGGGTTTATGTAAACAATAGAAAGTAGTCACTGAGGAGAGAATTGATGATACTCGCTTCAGAGGTGTCTGTATTGGAGGCTGTGTGGCAAGTTTTTGCTGTGAGAGCCGAAAGATGCAGACATACGTGAGCGGACATGACAGGCTATCCAGCATAGAGTGACGTGATCGTACATGTCAACAGACCTGTCAATTCATCTGACAAAAAGTAACGGCATAGCTGAAGGTGAGACAGGCGGGATGTATTGGTGTGGATGATATTAAAGCAGTCCTCTTGGCTGTCCTTTTTGTCTTATGCGTACGTGCAGCTTGCTCCTATTCTGGAGGTCTGTCTTCCTCTTTAAAAATCTTTGTAATTGAGCAGCTTAAAAGATGGGTGTTCTTGTTTGCAAATGGTCACAATGAACGTTCATCCTCCTCAGTTTATTTCTGAGTCGTGCTTGTATCTAAGCTGTGGGAATGAGTTGAATGTGCCATCCAAGCTTATCTCTCAGAGCTCATTTCCACAATATATTACCCTCATGGAAACTGTTTCCTGTTTTCTGCTCGTCTCTGTTTCCTCCTACTTCTACATGTCTGGTGCTGGCCTCTTCAGTTTTTCTCCATACACAGCCTTGTTAATATTAGAACAGGAGATCTTTTTTTTTCCCTTTGTAACATCTGTGCCAATCTTCCTGTGGTTTTCTACCTTGTCAATTCTCCATCTTTTTTGTCTAATCATGTCCATAGTGTCCTGTGTCCCTGGAATACACCTCTTAGTGCTTGTGTGTCTGCAGTTCCAATATTGCACGTACATTCCTCAGGCAAGTTGAAACTATTTTGGGATGCAGTGTGACTGAAAAATGCTATACAGCTGAGTGGCCAAAATCTATGTTATGAGCAGGTGACTCCTCTGACAGGGCTGTGTCCTGTAGCTGGCAGAGGCGCTGTGAGCTGGATCCTGCATGTGGGAGCACATGAACTGCTGGAGATCTGGGGATTCCCTGGGACTTAGCTGTGTGCCTAGCTCAACACTGTTCAACAGTGAAGGGATGGTACCCACGGGCATCGTCCTTACCCATCTCTGAGCTATGCCTGGAAATCATCCTACACCCTGCTTTAGCTAGGGGTAGAAACTTTACTTTCAAGGACTTTAGAGTTAATGACTTTGTTTGTTGCTTGATCTCTGGTTTATTTTTATTTTCCCAACCCTGATGGATTTTGGCGCTTTGTTATTACAGGGTTTTGTTATTGAGAATTGTGTCATAAAAAGCAGTATTTTCAGTGTTGTTATTAGAAATACGTGCACCTTGAAGGACCTGGTTCAGAAGGTAGGAGTTGAAGGTACTAATTGTTTGTAAGATGAGTTTAGACCTGGATTATAAACGTAAGTAAGGAATTAAATACATTATCTGCAGAACCAGAGGTTGTCTCAGATACTTTATGGAAGACTTTTGGTTTGCATCTCTACCAGCTCTTCAACAATACAGGATCGAAAGTATATTCATGTTCGTTAATCTTTCTGTTGAGGCTTTGTCATGTCTGGGACACCCATTTGTTGGAGCATTGGCTCAAGCCAGTGATAGATCCTTTCACGTTTCTCTCAAAAAATATTGGGACTGCTACTGAGGAAGTCTAGTGGTTATTAACACAAAGACCCTTGGCATCTAGTGGGGGCAGAGTCGAGAGGTCAGGGAAGGTGTGATGAGAGTGAAACCCAAAGAGCAAGAAACAGTGAAACCAACCGCAGTCCAGTGTGAAATTTTCACTGAGGAAATACAATTTGTAGGAGAAGGGTACTGTGTGGTTGTAGTAAAAGCATACACTTGAGGAGCAACTGCATTGATGGGATTTCATTTTATTTCTTATAAAATGAAGGATATCTCCTTTCTACCTTTCATATAGGACTGGAAAGCCAGATTTCAGCCGAGTTACTCCTTTTACTTAAATTGTAAATATTTGATAACAAATTGTATTTAGAATTATGTTGATCATTCCATTAAAATAACTTGTTGCATCTGCCAGCTCCAGTATGTTTGTACATTGACTGATCTGTGCTGAGAGAACTGCAACGGGAAGGAGCGGTGAGGACTCTACAATGTTCTGCTGATAATTGGCTGTTTCTGACCTGTCTTCTGCCACCACTCAGTTCTGTGGCCATGGACAAGTCATTTCACTTTTTCGAGCTTCAGTTTGTTCATTTCTAAAACTGACAATTAAGGTGAATTGTCAAGCAAATTGATCCTGTGTTTCAGCACCTATCCAATAAGTTGGCTTTGGGGACCCAGCAACAGATTTGCTTCAGCACGTGGTTTCCATTCTTTCCCCCAACCACATAAATCTTTGATTACCTAGTGGAAGCAGTGGCCCCAACTTCCTTGACCTTGGATCTTTTTTCCTTCCCGAAGACTAGGATCAAGAAGATAATTTATTTTTCCATTAGTTTGCCCTTAGTACAGACTGATGTATTTCATGTGAGGTGGTGAACTACTTCAACTGTGAAGAGTTTTTATAGTGTTGATGTATGTAGTTGCCATGCTACCCTTACATGAAAAAAAAAAATTCCTCTCTAGTAGGTTGTTCTTGATTTGGAAGTAATACACAGGCTGGATCATTGTGAGCAACTCTGTAACTGAAATTATACTAACTGGAGCATATACTATATGCAATAATACCAAGAGCTGCCTGAGCTATGAGCCACCTGCTTTTTTATATGCGTCACATTTATCATGTGGAATCAGACCTGTAAATTGACTGAGCACTGGAACAGGTTGCCCAGAGGGGTTATGGTGTCTCCATCCTAGGAGACAGTGAAAAGCCATCTGGACATAGTTCTGGGCAGCTGGCTTTAAGTAGTCCTGCTCAAGCAGGGGAGTTGGACCTCCAGAGGTCCCTTCCAACCTCAACCATTCTGTGATTCTGAAATTCTGAAAAATGTATCCAGAGTGATGAGCTTGTGTTTCCAGGAAGAAAATTCTAGTGCTGATTTCTTTTCCTGTCTTTCTCCTACCAATGTGCCCTTAAATGAAAGCCCCAGTTCTGCCATCTGCTGTGGCTCAAGGGCTTCTCAGATATAGCTTTGCAGGCCTTTATGGTCTAAAGATTGTTGCGGAGGAGAGCTTTCGTGGCTGCTAGCTGGAGAACCCGTTAGGCTGAATGGCATTTTCCTGCTCCCTCACGGATCTTGAAGTGAAGGAAAGCTGCCACAGCTTTAATGGAAAGTACTGCACAGTTAGGAGAAAATTGACTGCCCCCTATGTTGCTTTGCTGTCTGCTGGTTTATAAATTGTAATGCTTTTCATTAAAAAAGAAGGAGAAAAAAAAAAAAGCATCAAGTCTCTGTGGGTTCCAGATCATTAGCAGGATCAATTCCTTTTTCACTGCAGAGATCAGAGGCTACAGTCTTGCATAGCCAGTCCTTCAGCTGCTGATGTACCAAGCAAACAACGCAGAAGCAGAAGAGCTGGTGTGTGGCTGCCTGAATTGCTATGCCTGGATTTTTGTTGTGATAGAAAATTCTTCCCTTGCTTTGGAGCCCGTGAAATGAATTCAGTCCCTTGCAGGATTGGGTCAGAACAGTCTCATCAGCTCCAGTACTAGAAATGTTAAATCCCTTAACTTGGGACTTGCAGTGAAAAAGATTTTTTCGGTTGCTTCAGGAAGTTGATAATAGGATATGAAACTTTCACCTCTGAAGGAGGACTGGTAATAATTTGGAGTTGTTGACATCTGAAGATGTATGCTCTGCTGCTGGTGTGAAAGAAGTTTGATGTGAATCAGTCCAGTTCCACAGCCCTAGCCCACTACCACTGCTAACATGATTTGCAACCCTACTGGAGGTGCCAGTAGATACATCTGAGAGCCAAGTGTATTGAACAGACTGAATTTACTTCTTAGTCATGGATGTGGTTGAGTCACAAGCTTGCGTGTTCTCAGTAAACACTAACTGTTCTGTGAATAAATAGAAGAACCCACTTTACAGAGGGTTGTAAGACTGTAAATCATAAGATGCCGTTCTCCTGCTATGACTAGTCTTAAAGTGTGGCTACGAGCATACCATTTAACCTTTCACTGCTTTAACCTCTCATCCCCTGCAGAATGGGGTTCATGGGGTTGTTAAAATTTGATTATAAATTGCTCTCTAATACTACATAGCATGAGGCATTCTCAGTTCTTTGCTTTCCCTCTCTAGGGTGGATACATGCGGTTTATACTCCAGTAGATTCTCTGGTGTTTGGTGGAAATATCCTGCATAGCTTTAATGTTCCCATGCAGCTTCGCATCTATGAAATTGAGGACAGAACAAGGGTAAGGATACTTGATTCTCTTTTTAACTGAACAGTTCTTCATGACTATGGTCTCTCATAGTCTCTCCCTCGTATTCCCTTCTGACAAACAAGAACTGACGGGATCTCCGTGTCAGAGTCGTTGAAACAAGAGGTAAACGTGGAGTAATGAGACTTTCAAATGTTGGCTATTTTTAGTGGGATTTACTCATTTGTTTTTCCCTGCTTCCCACAGACGTGTCCCTTCTGTGTCTTTTGTCTGCCTGTCAAACTTTCATAAAACACCTTCCCTTTTGCACAAAAACATATTGCGCTTTACAGACCTTTGTACCAGTACTTCTGGTAACCCCCTGCTTATCATCTCTCTGTGCACACCTGGAATGGATACCCGAGCCTGGAGAACTAATGGGACTAGGATGGTTCTACTGTCCACAGCTGAATTGACAAAGCTGCACAGAAGTTGCGTATGAAACAACGTCTTCTATACTTTGCAGAATTTTCTTCTACAATGACTCGATACTATGCAAGAATTTCTTGGAACAAAGAGAGTCTGGGGTGGGACATTAATCTGAACATTGTGATGTTCATCTGGCTGTAGCATCTACCTGATGGAAAGAGTATTACATCTTGGAGGAGGTTACTGTGCGGCCTCTTTGTTGGGAGTGAAAATTTTATCCTTGATTAATAAACAAGACACCTAGTTGTCATATACTTTGCAGTTTCGTAAAGTAGCAGAATCTGAAGGAAGTGCCACTGTTTTAGTAGGCTATTAAGTAGCTATGCAAGGCAATTGTAGCGTTCTGATGCAAAAATGGACCAGCAGTATGTGCAAATTCAGATGGGGACTTTTTGTGGCTGTTTTGCAGGCATTGCCCTGAGGCAGTGCTGGTAAACCACTGGCACAGGTGCCAGCTGTGGTGTTAATGGAGATTTGGGCTGGCAAAATGGCAGGAAGTTGCAATTCTTCTTCACTAAAAAGTCTTAAAATGGTATGTCTTGGACACCAGTACAGTTCACTGTTGTTCACCTCTACAAGAGGGCACAATTATGGCTCCAAGTGGGCTTTTACCCCAAATTGCTTTCTTTGCAGTGAGAGTGCCTAGGCCTTAAGCAAATATGTATTGTTTCGAAATACATCTCTGAGTCAGTGAGAGGAAGGGTGTGCTCCCCCCGGCCTCCCTTACTTTGCAGGGGGCACAAGGCCTGGTAATCTTCACATTGCAAAACAGTGGTGGGAGCAGTTGGTTTCCTGGAGTGATTTTAATGAAGAGAAGGAATATTAAGCAGAAAAAGGAATTCTTAGTGGAAGAGAGATGAAGACAAAAGCTGAAATTCAGGGGAATTAGAACAGAGGGAATGTAGCAGAGAGCAGAAGTAGAAGTAGAGACCGGAGTGGAGTTCAGCCTGGCTTTGAATAGGTGTGCCAAGGCAAGAATGTCAAGTGTCTTAAGAAAGCGTAAAGGGACTTGAACAGGAAAAAGTTATGATGGCAGAAGCAGGAAGAGGCTCACTATGGCTGGACAAAGGTGCTAGGCACGGGAAGGTTTTCAGAGTGACTGTAAATAAGAACCAGCAATATATGCCGGACATATATGCTGCAGGTGCTTAAGGAGAGGGTGTGGTGTTGCCAGGAAGGATGCTAGCGCAGGCAACTTGCATGGAGAATGGAGAAGAGGAGACTGGGAGGAAGGATCAATGCCAGAAACAAGTTATTTCCATTGATGTCTATGGGGAAGATGGGAAGGAAATGCTCCTTTTCCTGAAGTTATATAAAAGATGACGTTTTGTTCCCACAGGACTTGAGCAACCCAAGATCCACAGACCTTGGGTTGTAACTGCTCAGTAGTGCTTCATGTCAGGCCCTTCTCCTTGGGAAGCTGGGTGCAGCTTTGATCTCCTAAGCTTTTATACCAGGAGGCAGAATTCCCCATAACAGTCAAATATTTTGGTAACTTTTAGGAACTTGCCAGTCAGTTACACTGAAATGCTTTTTAAAAGTCACTAGCACCCTGATCCTATGGGGAGGTTCTGGGAGTTGGGTATCTGCCTCTTTCAAAATGTCCTGTCACAGTTTTTTGGAAGGGGATACTGCAACGTTTGGAAGTCCCAAATCAGACATTTACTCTTGTCAGTTTTGGTTTAGATTTTCTTTGAAGTCTGTGTAGTTCTTTATAATTTTCCCTCCAAAAATACTTAAGTGCTTTAAAAAAGGCTAATGAAAGCCAACAGCCCAGAATTTCCGCGACTTCATAGAAACAATTTCAGCACTTGTATGTTGCTGTGTGCTAGCAATGTGTTACGCACAGCCTGTACCTATGTTCACAAACTTGTGCTGGTAGGCAGCCCTATAATAACAAAGGTGTGCGAACAGTCGAAGAATAGCAAAAATTTCTAGACAGAAACTAAGTATAAGCCGTGCAACTAAGGCATACAGAAGTTTGATAAAAGGCAGGATAATCAATACTGTTATTTAGAAATAATAACACCACTACCACCACCACCACCCCCAACCTAAAAATATCATGCAGGAATCTTGAAGGGGTAACTGTTTTCAAAATAGGATTCTAGCGTGTACTACTTTATTTGCTTTGCCAATCGAATTTTGTAATTTCTTTATTCAAATAATTCTATTCATACACTGGCTAGTATAGCAGACTCAGTACAGTATGTAGTTCACACAAATTTGCCAGTGTGAACATACTGCAAATGAGTTTCTCATCAGTATTGATCTTTTCATTGTGTATAGCACAGAAGTAAATTACATGATGTGATTGACGAAGTAATTTGCCACACTCAAATCAAAGTGTAATACAGGTGTGTTTCCCCTCTTCATTTTGCACAGAGCAATTTTATGGAGGTTTCACTGTGTTTAAACCTGCTATATAATGCTTAATCATCTTTGCTGATTTTCAAAGTCATTTTTATGCTAGGTGTAGTTGTTATTGTCTTAGCAGCTAAGACAAGAATAAATACGTGGTTGAAACGGTAATGCTGATTTACAGCCTGATAAAATTGCCTAGTTTATATACTTGTCATGCTTATTCTAGCTTAATTTCTCATATCCCTGGGAGACTTTTTAAGAGGGTTATAGCCATTTAAAAATAGTTTTAAGGAGTAATAAAAAACATGTCTATTGTTGGAAACAGCTCCTAATGTGCAATTGAGGTAAACAAATATTCTCCAGCCTTCCAGTTTGTAGAGACTCTCATTTTGCAGTCTGGCTTTCCTAGAGGCCAATTAACAGCTAGTCAAATAGGCCAAGCTGTTTAGCTCTCTGCTAGACCAGCTTGAATAACTGCAAAGCAGGCTGCCATGCAGAGATTCATCATCTTGGCATAGGGGTGTTACAGCTCTGTATTACTGAAGAGGAAGAATGTGTCAAACTTACTCCCAACTCATCTAAATTTAACTGCGTTAAAATGTTTGAACACGGATAGGGACAAAAGCACTCAAAATATATACGTAAGGTGGTCACTCACAGATGATGGTGTTTGCTACTGATTTTGTTTTCTGGAATGTAAGATAACGTTTTAAGTGGATAGATAAATTATTTTGTAAATAGTCATAAATTGCTTTTCAATATTGTGATTAGATTGGTTAAACACAAGTGGAGTTTGTAATGATTTTAATGGTCATTGTGGAAGAGACTAATACTTTCTTAAGGGAATGTGTGCCTTACTTGCTTAGGGTTTTTTGTGTTGTTTTTGGAGGGGGATATAAGTCTCTCAAATAATTTCATTTTGAACTGAAGAAATGGATCATATTCCAGAGAGGATTTTTCTTGCTGTACAGGAATAATTAAAAAATTTATTCAGTAGATTGTAAATTATTAATCACAGAAGTTAGAGCTGGAAATGCCTATTAGATGATCTAGTGTATTTCCCTGCTGGTGGGGGATTTAGTCCTCTGGCAGTGTCTGTATCAGATATTAACTTTAAATTCATCGCAGAACATTTTTAATTTCTTTCTTTCTTTTACCCCCCCCCCCCCAAGAGTTCATTTGACCATAAGCGTACAATGGAAAAAGTATGGACATGTACGTAATGCAGTTCACATCCATTATAATTAAAAAATGTCCAAGGATATCACAAAGAACGTACTCCTCTATACTTTTCCATAAGGCAAACTTTAAAAGATTTTTAAAGCACTGTTAGACTTGCTTTACTGGCAAAAGGCACTGTAGATCTTTGCACAGTATCTCTTGCTACATATGGTAGCTCTTACTTCTGAAGGTTTGTAAAAGCAGAGCCTTCTCGGGCAAATAGTGAATTACAGAGGCATGGAGGGATTTGCTGTGGGTTGGAACATTGATAGTGAGGCAATTAGGAACTCAAATTGAATATTAAAGATTGATATACATAATGGGAGCACTGCATGCATTACTGCCTTGTCTTTCACATTGAATTAACATTGGTAACAACTAAATTTGGTGAAGCTCAGAATCTGTCAACAAATGTTGAGCAATGATGTCTTTAATATTCCCAGGCATGTGGCTGAAAACCTTTTGAAGGCTGAGGGGTGGAAGGCGGCTTCCTGTTTGTAAGTCAATTCTTTGCAAATTTTGTTTCCTGCAGTGCTCTCTTGGAAAAATTTGAGTTCCTTTATTAGCATATATTTTTAGCATGGCTAATTTCCCCTGTGTTCCGTAATAGTGATAAGTGACTCGATCTCTTCTTTATGACAAATAACTAAACCAAAGGAAAAATATTCTCCAATGCAAAAAGGCCCTGGGGTTAAATGTTCTCACATTTAGGGGGATGTTGTTTGGTTTTTGGTTCCCCCTGCCCCTTCCTTTTTTGGTATGTGTGCTTTGTAACAAACAACACAGGGAAACATTTGAAAAGGTGCCGAGGTGCAGCATCGCTGGATGCATGACCCATAGCAACATGCAGTTCAGACTTGCCAGCTACGTTTGTGTTGAAAATAAGAGATCTTAACTTTTGGGAATTGCCATGGAGTATTTAAATCCTACACTGTGATATGTTTAGTGGGACAATACAGTATATTTTCCCTTCATTACATTTTGTTTTACTGCTAAAAGTGTTTGCATTTCCTGTGCCCTGGGAATAGAGGCATGTTCTTTGACTGTCCACCTTGGGGACAGTTTTCGAATATGGGCATTCTGTTAAGTCACTGATATGCTCAAGTGGATGCTTTTATCACCACACAGATGTTTCAACAGTGCCTGCTTTGCAAAGCTGAATCTGAGTTTCCAGGTGCTGGGTTAGCGGTTCTGTTTAGACTTTGGGTTTTTGGGTGATCTGGGGTGGGGTGATGTTTTGGTTTTGTTTTTTAAAAATGGGCTTTCTAAGATAATGCTCCTTTCTGGTGCGGTCCAGCTTTTCATTAAAGGTGGGTGGACACCTCTTGGCTAGGTGAGCAGTTAATGTGCATAGAATGTCTTAAAGCAGTTCCTATAATCCCAGTGCAATGCATGCATGCAAGCCTGCAAAATGCAAATTTCTGTGCCACCAGGAGACAGAAGTGTACAGTGTAAGTACAAGTGCATGCAAGATGCATGGCATCCATTTTTAACAAATCACAATAAATATACATATGTTCTTGCATTCTAGGAGCTTCCCAGATTCTTCTTTGGTACAGTGACCTCCCATAGATAGAAAACTATGTTGGAAAGGAAGGAAACCCACTTTGTTTTCTTTTGAATCTGAAATAATCTCACAAATACATAGTGTTGGAGAATAAGCTTTTTGTGTGAGAACAACAGGTCTGAGATGTAAGAAAAAGTGCACAGCTTGACAGGATCTTTTGTCAAAATCCTGCTTTTCTATTCTGTTTGTGGCAAAAGCTAACTTGCTACCAAAATATTAAGTGTAAACCACATAAGGGATTTTTACTTTTAATGTGTAGTTACCAATAATCAAGAATTTGTGTGTTCATTTGTTTAATCAAATTGTTGTGAAGACCGTAATTGAAAAAGATGTATTTCCTGCTTGACTATTTTAGGTAATGTTGCCGTTTTGATAAAAATCATGTGATAGTGTTTAGGAAATAAAGAAAAAAACACCTTTATTTTAACTTGAGTTTTAGTGACTAACATCTGTATGTGACCACCCTATGTTTATACAGTAGGTAAATAATACCGTAGGGGCCATCCATCAGTTTCATGATTTCACAAGAACACAAACCCTTTCCTCTCCCACCACCCCAAGAGGATACAAATTAGTGAACCAAGAAATGATGCTATCATGGCAGGCAGGCAGGCAGTCTCCTCATTTTGTATGCTGAAGGCATACATCTCACTCGGCTCCCACCCTCTCTCCCCTCCCCCTCCCGCATACTGTTTGTGCTCTTGATAACATGATGAGAATGATGACTGGCCCTTGTGCTGCAAACTTCTCTCCCTTCCCCACGGACTGACAGTTTTGATCTTGCTTTCAGGTGCATGCCAAATTCCGTTATCCTTTCTACTATGAAATGTGCTGGTATGTTCTGGAGAGATACGTGTCCTGTGTGACCCAGCGCTGCCACCTCAGCAAAGAGTACCAGAAAGAATCAATGTTAATTGGTGAGTGAATCCTTTGAGTGCATATTCAGTACTGATGCTAGCACCTTAGGCTAGTTACTGCTTTGGTTTCTGCAAAGCGGATTATAAATTGAATTGGAGAACTGTAGAAATTCTAATGAACTATTTCTTTATTTTGGGGTGGGGAAGGTTTTGACTCTTAAGCGTTTCCACGAAGTACCAGCCTACTTTGAACTATATTTATTGAGCATTCCCGTAGCAAGTGGATCCCAGAAAAATAATTTTTGGATGCGTTTGTTCCTTGGTTTCAGTAATGTTTGTGTTGAGATGATCTGCCAAACAGTTGAGGATTTACTGCCATGTTTGGCACAGTACCTTAGTAGCCAGAAATGTGTGCATTGCAAATGTGCTCTGGTGGGATGGATATTTAGTCCTTTTATAGAGCGTCTCCTCTACAGAATGTGTTATGGTCACTAAACTTGGCTTCTTTCTCCTCTTTTCTTTAATCTCTGCTTTAGTTCTCTCTGTTTGGTGACTGACTTATAGTTCTGCAGAATAACAAAACCAAGAAAACACCTACACAAATCTACATGATCTATAACCTAAGTGCAGGGAGGTCAAAGAAACCTTTACAACAATAGCTGAAAATGGACCATAGCAGAGACGGATAGATGTGCCTGAAGCGGGAAGGCATTACCTTGGCACTGATGTGAGCTTTACATCAATGTGTGACAATTCCAGTCGTTGCCTTGCTGAACTGCCCTCTTTTTCCTCCTTTTAATGGAACAAGATGGTGGGCCACGTTGCCTCCCTGCTTTTAAGCGCAGAATGGCTGAAAGTAGTACAAGCAGCAGCTAAATCTTAACTGATACTTGTTAAGTGTGGAGGAGGACTAAAGTATTTCTGTGCCTCCTGCTCCCTGAGATGCCACTTGGAGTGAACCTGGCGTGGTTGGAACTGCCTCGGGTTCTGGACAGAGTGGGGAAATGATCACCTACTAGCATAATTCGTACTAGAAGGGATTGAAGAAGTTATGGGCAGACGTCACTCTCCAGTGAGTTTTACTGACCAAGAACAACTTGAGGGATCTAATAGCCTGTGTAGATAGGCCAGGAAGATTTCTTGGAGTCACTGGGAATTTGGGTGCTTCACATTTTTTGTCTCTTCTTAGCTCTGTGAGACCTTAGCTCTGTGAGAAGGGTTAGTTAAGCAGGAACTCTGTGTGGAGGAATTTTTCTCGTTATATAAGATCATCCTAGAGGAAAAGATGAATTAGCCCCTTGGATCGGCTCTTCATAAAGCAGTGACAAAACTCTGATAACTGCATTCATTGGAAAATAAGGAACAACCTCCTGTAGTCTAAACCACCGGCCTGGAAAGAGGCTCATCCTGCAGGCAGTGTGGGGGTGCCACATCGCTGAGGTGTAATTTCAGAACAAATTAGATGTGGAGAGTGGATGGTTTCGGATATTGAGATGGGACCTTTTCGAGCTAAATCACCAGTGTGAATTCCAGCCCAACTCAGTAATTACTGATAATGGTTTGGTGATCCCCACAAAATGTGCCTCAGTCCAGTTACTAGCTGAGAGATATTCAAATCACACAAAAGCTCACTGGGAACCATAGATGTCCAGTGTCTAGAGGGAAAAGGATTTTTTTGCGTGACCAAAGAGTGCCAGCTGCAAAGGCATCAGGAAAAGGAGCCTGGCTATGTGGAAAATGGTTTGGTGGCAACATTGTCTGGGCCTTGTTGTCTCCTGTGGTGGCTTCAGTTGTCGGCCTAGCGGAAAGTGAATATGAAACCATTTTGCTGTTGTTTGGGCATGGTCTTACGGTCATTTCAAGCTACTGTGAGAAACATGCTGCTCTCACAAGACTATTCTGTTTCGTGAACTCTAGAGATTGTGCAGCTGCCCTGTGAGCTGAATCAGTTCAGTGATCTGACTGAATATTAACCCTACTGAGAAATGAATATAGTTGTTATCAGTAGGACTGATAAGCTGATCTGACTTGCAACCCTGTTGCATGGCTGCAGGTGCCGAGTCGAGGTAGGTGCTGGGAGTGTCTGGCTGGGCAGATCTTAAGCTGTTGTTACTGTCTTGTATGGATCGGTACTTGCAGCTTACCGAAGTGGTATCTACTGACAGCGTGTAGTTCATCCACCTGCCTGATATCTCTTGACTTCAGAGTATTAGCATGCTGATAAAATCTCTGACATAGACATCCAGGGCCTTTCTCTCCAGGAGAGACCGATGTATACTTTTTGTTGTCAGAAACTGCTTTGTATTTCTTGGCAGGATCTTAACCTTAAAATAATTATTGAACTGGGGATTGTGGTTCATTGTAGTAGATTGCCCAGATCTGCTACATCTACTGGATCTTTCACTTTGGCATTTGTCAAATTAAAGGAGTAAATGTACATTATTTACCTTTACAAAGCTGTGCTGCTTTGTTCTGCGTGAGTAATACTGTTTCAAATACTTGCTTGTCTTGTCTTTTAATTGGTCTCAGTGTCCAGCCTCTTGACTCAAATCTCTATGAACAGTAATCCTTGAATTACACTTGTTTGTTCTGTGGTGTCTATATCTTAATATCATTCACCTGCTGTGAGATAGGAGATCCAAATGAAGTCTGTGTTCGAAAACCCCACCGCTTTGTTTTTAAGCTTTTCCTCAGAACTGCTAGGGACCTTAAATTGTCTCTTCCTTAGGGACTTCTCTATCTGCAAGCAATTTCTTGATTTCCCGTGAGAGAGTATCCCTTGATGAAGAATGTCCCATTATTCTCCTTAAAGAGTAATGAAACAAAGTACTTAACTTCTCTGCAGACCCCTCAGTAGGTTTAAGAAAAAATTCTTCACATCCTTGTATTCGTTTTCAGAAACCTCTCTTGAATAATCTTAATGTTTCTCCCTTTTTTTTTTTTTTTAAATAATTTCCTTGACATAATTTGTTCTAAATGTCTCCTTTCTGCCTTTCTTTTTGGGTGCTAGAACTTGCTATTTTTCACCCTTGAGTTGGGCTGCTTTCTTTTCTTATATATCTTCTGATACAGTGGTCTTACTGGATCTCAGACGCTAAGAAGAAACAGTTGAATATTAGTTGAGGAGGACATCCACCAGAGAGAGCACAGGATGCTGCCCATGGTCTCTGGGATTCACAAGGTGGTAGTGTTCATAGAACTGGTAGAGATTCTGTTCTCCTGAGTGAAAAAAGGAGATTACTGTGGTGATAGAGAACATTTTTGGAGAACACAGAAAACCCGAGTTCATTAGCAATTGTGTTTTAAGGATATCTTCAGACTTTTCAAACTATGTAATGTTTTCATTACATAGTATTTATTTGCTTCAACGTGAAGGTTGCTAAATTCAGAGTGACTCACTCAAGGCATTGCCTACTCATGAAAATGTACTGCTGTGATTGTATTGTGATACCTCTGTCCCGATAGTTGTATGCTAGTATAGCAATTTATATTGTTCTTTGTATTTCTGTTTTCTAAATGTCTTGACTCACAAAACTTCAGACAGGAAAAAAAACCCACCTCAGTATAGGCAAGGCTAAAACCTTGAGTGTTCCCACTCCCTAAATAAAAACATCTGCCCTTCTAAATGAGTTGGAAGATGATGACCGTGGCTTCCTTTCCTGTTCTTCAGGCCCAAAATGAGTTTTCAGGCAGTTGCCTCCTAGTTAGTGTGTGAGACTGTTCTTTTTCAGATCTCTTCCACAGAAGGGCAAACACTCAGGGGAATGATGACATGACAGCAATCACAGGCTGCTGTAAAAGCACACAATCTCTCTTTCTCTCCCTTTTTTCTTTTCCTTGTCCCTCTCAACTGTGACATTTGTCCTGCCGGCTGAAATCAGAAAGGGATCCTATTTGGGTTTCCTACTAGATTTGAACATGCACTGTTTCGGGATGGATATGTCTTCATTATTTTTTCTCTTGCCATGAATGAGTCTGTACTGGATGTTTTCAACCACAATTGACCTTCAGTGAGATATGGATCTTGAGAGTGAGCTGACAAAGAGTAATTGGGAGAAGATACTGGGCTATCAAAAATGTGCTTTCTCTGTAGCCTGCAGCTTTTAAGATTCCTATTGCTAAAATTTTAACAGGATGGCTCTAACTGTATGTTGAGCCTGATGGATGAAGAAAATATGCCCTCTGGCATGGTGAAGGAGCCGTGTCTTTTTTTGCCTCCCTCTTCTCAGGGGATGGAAGAGATTTGCTTATGGTAGACAGGTACTGGACTATATTGAGTGATTTCTGTGTGGGGTGCTCCATGCAGTGATACATTTCCAGTATGCTCCATTTTTTTTTCTGCTAATGACAATGTCATTGCTGTCTTTAGCAGACCAATAGGAACTGCTGTTCCCAAGTCACAGTGTCAGGGTTTGGAGCTGGGAATGGCAAGGTAGATATTACACACTGGACTGTACTAAAGAGTTTAGAAAGATTTCATAATTATACCTCACCCCCCTCCCTTTCTTTTAAGTTCTGCAATACAGCAAGTTGCTTTTCAGCAAGGAAAGAAACTCTGTATAATTATCTTTCTTGTACAAGTGGATAACTGTGGGGAAAGTTAAGTGATTTGCCCAGAACCACAGGGAAGAGAACTGCTATAGAAAAAAAGGTATTTCTAGCTCTCTGTCCTGTGGTCAAGACTGTGCTGCTCCTCCTCTTCACTGAGTTATATCACTGACTGCTTTGTATAAGCTGGTTTTATTTGCTTTGAGATGGAGAGGGGTGAAGGTCTTTTTGCACTAAGTCGTATGGGAGCCTAGACTGGATAACCACTCCGAAACTGGAGTTCTAACCTGGTATTGGCTGGTGCATTGACTCAGAAGAAGAAACCACAGTTGCACTTAGCAGGAGCTTTTTTCCATGGAGAGACTTTATAAACCAAAAACCTCCAAGTCAGTGGAACCCTGGTAATACAGTGCTTAAAATGCACTTATCGACAAAGTAAATGCAGATTATGCTTATGTAGGGCCTCAGCTCACAGCATAGTAACTCTCAGTCAGATACTGTTTTCATTAAAATGAATAAACAAAAATCATGGTATGTTGCGTTAAAACAAAACACTTGAAAACACAAAATTGAACCGTCCTCACCTTTAAGTTATCCTTCCATTATTGATTCCCTTGGCACTGTTGGTTTTTTTTTTTTTTAAATTAGCAGCAGTAGCAGACAGTTGTTGTCTCTCGAAAGCAGTCCGCTCTTAATCTGGTGGTGCAACAGTGCTGTTAATCCCCTAGTGCTCCAGAATAGACTGATACACTTCAGGTTAATAGCAAGCCCTGGCCCCAAAGATAAAGTTAGGCAAGGCATCATGTAACTGCAAGGCTTGCAGAGAACAGGCCACCGGGCACTTGTTTGCTGATGGTTCATTTTGAGGTTAGATTTAGATTGGGTTTTGTCCGTCCATACCCAGGTGTCGCTGGCACAGCAGGGCCTGTCTTGTGCAGACAGCCGGTGGCAGGGAAGCGGTGGCAGCTGGCAGAACGGAATTGCTGGCCCCGCCGTGTGCTTGTTTCTGATGGGAATAGGCCCCCAGTATGCTGTGGTGTTCCACTCCTCGCTTGCCTTTTGTTTCCGTAGATTAGAGCAAGAGACAAAAAGTGGAGATCTCTCTTGAAGGCTGTTTTCTCTTAGCACCAGAGCATTACTTGGAGTAAATTATTCACACCTCCATAACGTGATCTCCCTCTCTTTCTTTAGGCCTTATCTACGCTTGTGATTTGCCCCAGTTACAGCCATTAGTTCCTGTTCAGCAGAGCCACAGCATAGGAAGACAGAAACATAACTTTCTTTGTGCGGATTTATACCATTTTCTGTTAATGACGCTGTACTGGTAGCATAGGGATGTGTATCTGCTTTCACCTTCTGTTTTATCACTGTCATCTTGTCCCATCTAGACTGGGCTTTTGTGCTTCAGTCAGTTGTAAAATAGTTCACCAAGGCAGTGTGGCTTAGAAAAGGGGCTCCAGCCCTGAATCCAAGAGCCTGGATTCTGATTCCTGGTTTTGCCCTAGATTTGATGTGTGACAATGAGCAAATCGTGCTTTCTCCCAAGCATCTGTTTCCTCAGCTGTAAAATGGGAGAATGACATAAGCTGATTATATAGCCCTTTGAGGTGGGTAAGTGTGCTAGCTACTGTGGACAAAGGGAAAAACAGTGTTAGATGAAAGTTGGATAACCCAGTGGTTTTTAAATGTTCTGGTTAAGATATTTTCTAATCCTGTTTATTTTTCTAAGAGAATCATGGGGGTGTATTAGCACAGACCAGAGAGGAGGAGCTGCTTTGGAGTGTTGCATGCCACCACCTCAGCGCACAAAATAAACTGTGCTGTACTTCTTCATGGTGAAGCTTTTTTGGAGGGGTGCAGGGAGGAAGTTAGCCTGCACTGTGGATGGAGCTGGATTTGGCTGTGACCAGCCTTGCTGGTAGCTGGTATTTTTTGTGACTACCATCTTTTCACAGGCATTTCAGCTTAAATATGCCTTTCAGGAGTAATTTTATGGTCATTTTGGTTCCAAGGAAAAATGCAAATGTGACTGAAGGAGTAGACTGGGCAGAGATGCTTGATTTTTGCAGACACTGTAGCAACAGCACTTTTGCCCTGAGAAGTATAAAGTGGCTAACTCGGATCTCTTGGGCACTAACACATGGAGGTGCATCTGGCCTTACAGAGTTTTTATGTGAAACTGCAAAGCTAAGCAGCTAGGCTAACTGCCCTTGGACAGCTACTCTGCCACTACCTGTTACATCTTTGTTACCCAGCTGGCAAGTAACATGTATATTTTGCAAGAAGATGGTATAGACTGTGCAAGAGAAAAGGAACTTCTCTGTGATAAGGATGAATTTGCCAGCTTGGAACTGGGCTTCAGCATTTGTTTTGAACCTCACAGTTAAACAACCGGATGCTGAGCTTTTTCTTTAATGTCCATTTAATCCTTCCTTAAGCATAATTCACATTGTCCTAATCCAAAGCTACTGCATTGCAAAGCGTGAAAGCTGTGAAAGGAACTTTTCATTAATTGTTCACTCACTTCTTCTGTATGACTTCTGTTTCCTTTGCAGAGTGTTTTTGTTTGCAGCTTGATCTCATACCCATTTCAGCCAGTATTAAAATTCACATTGACTTAACTGGGTGTTGCCAGTGTTAACTGTATTTTCCACAGAAATTCCTGCTGTTGCTAGCCTGCATTCAATGTTGTTCACTTAGTAAAGGAAATTGTGTCTCATAAATAAGAAAAGATGTGTGCTTTAGGAAACCTTGGCCACTAGTTTCCTACATTGTTTTCACTGCTTGATTGCACAGAGTTGGGTAACCATTGGGATTTTTAGGGGGAAACCTAGTATAAAACGAAGATTAATAGTTCTTTAGACTCAGAAACTTGCCTTTAAATTTTCCTGAAAAGTACCTAGAATGTAGCAGGGACGGCATTAAGCAAAACAGTAACTCTGTGACAGTCCTTGCATTTCTCAGTGTGTTTAGGCTTCTTGTCTGTAAAATAAGCGTAATTGTAATCCTCTGTCTCAGAAGAGCAATGAGTGTTCATGCAGTAACAAGTCGGGGTTCTTGTTTTACCAACAGTAGCTCGCAAAGAGGAAAAGTATTGAGAAGTTGATTTTGTGCTGTGCAGAGTTCCTGGAAGAGTGATGATGTACAGCATTTTAACGTGCTTTCTCCCATCATTTTTTCCCTCCTCTTTCTGTGCTAACTCTCCTTTTAAAGCTGCAAGATTTGTGGGAAAAGTAATTTCCCACAAAGTGTGACTTAAGAGCTCTGCCTACTCTTAATTGAAGGCATGGAGGACTGAAGCTTTGAAGAAAGCATAATTTTTCCCTAAATGTTTCCCAGTCATTTGAACTAAGTAGATGTTAATGAAAACCAGCATTAAAACAAACAAACACACACCCCCAAATTAAAAATCAGCTGAATAGAGCCCATTCCTGTCACATACTTACTAGGCATTATCCAGTGCCCTTTTAAATAGGCAGCACCTAGCCCCAGTGGTAGAGAAGTGTTTAAGCTATGAATTACATCGGGTAAAATTTCAGCATTCTTCTTCTGACTTTCAGATGCAAAAAGAAAACGCAGCACAGACAGCTATTCATCAGATTCGTGGTTAGACATGGATGAAGAATCTTGTGATGCCCATATCCAGGAGGAGAAGGATGACAGCTTGGATAAGAACTCCAAATCCTTGGTGGATGGCTCCTCCTCACCCAACAGCACACACTCAGAAGGGAAGGAGGGTGTAGGAAGAAAACAAAAAGCCACAGTAATGAGATACCTAAAAAGAACTTTGTCTAATGAGTCAGATGACAGCGTAAAATCAACGACCCCCACGGACTATCCCAAAACACCAACGGGGTCTCCAGCTACAGAAGTTTCAACCAAATGGACTCACCTCACAGAATTTGAACTGAAGGGTTTAAAAGCCCTGGTGGAAAAGCTTGAATCTCTCCCAGAGAACAAGAAGTGTGTTCCAGAAGGCATCGAAGATCCTCAGGCTCTCCTAGAGGACATGAAGGTGGGTGCGATAGCTTGCTGATCCACACAAACTCTATTCTGTGGGCATAGAAGACAGCAGGAGATCAGAAAGCAAGTTCTGCAGCAGAGGGATGGCAGCTTGTGTGTAGTGACCAGCTCACAGCAGCCTGCTCTGCCACAGAGGGGGAAATTATGCCTCTAGGAAAAGCCATTTCTGCTCTGGGGAGATGGCTGTTTGCAGTCTGATTTAATTGATGCAGTCCTTTCTGACTGTCGCAGCAGTGGCCAAAAGTTTAGATCCTCTCATAGTTCAGCACTTGTTATGTCCCATGTGTAAATGTTACACCTCAAAAAGTCTGTTCATATTTATAGTCTTAATCTGCCCTTTTTGGTCTAGTGTCTTTCTGGAGTATATCTGATTAACTGACATACAAAATGTAAATATTTGATTGTAATTCAGAAGATACATTGTCTAACATTTCCAGTTGCTTTTTTTTCTTTCACCTTTTTCATTTTCTTTTCCTCCATTGCCCTCTATAGGTTGATAATTATTCTCCACTGGTACAATATGCTGTTTCTGGAGATGGTGTGAGGAGTGAATGCTCACTAGTGACAGAACTTCTCTCTAGATTTTTAGCATAGTGGAAGTGGTACCCTATCTGACTTAGGGATAAATTCCTCCTGAAGACCGGCATGGCCCTGCTACTTTGAGTCCCAGCCCAGCCTCTGATCCGTGGCATCCCTTTGGACTACTTGGTTAGCTTTTCTGTGTCTTGTTTTCACATTGTATGGAATAGGCATATTAATTATTTTCTTTAACAAAGCTGCGAGCAGCATACTCTTGTGATTTTGCTGAGACTTGTCCAATAAGGCTAAAACGGTCAGCCTGTCCTCCACAGGTCCAGTACCGTGGCAATTTGGTCTGATTTGGAACTATGAGTAGTGATTTGTGGTCTTGTGTTTGGACTGCTGGTTTTGTGCTGTTTCTGTGTACAGTATGGTTCTTCAGCTACGTATGTTCTATACACAAGAGCTGTGTAAGCCACAATCTGAGGGGAAAAATACGTGTTTATATGGTAAAAGGGGAGCGTGTACTTTTTTAGTGCAAGTAGTGTAACAGCTGCTTAGAAAAGGCTTCAAAGCCAGTTAAAGAAGACTGCACATATACAGTGTGCAGTGGAACCATATTCCACAATCTTGGAGCCTAGAAGTGTGATACACGGCACTCATTTTGGTAAACCACAAGAGCTCAGAAAGTCTCTTCTTGCAAAATGAGCCACTTTGTATATGAAAGTGGACGCACATGCCCAAAGTTGTGGCTGCTGAGTCACTGGCTTGCTTTCTGATCAGTCATCTTCTAATCAGAAATCAAGTTGAAGCTTCAAGGCCAGGTTGAATTTGTGGTGAAGGAGAAAGAATGGTAGTGTTACTTTTCCAAGCTTGATGCACAGACCAAGTTTCACTTAAAAATAAACTGCCCCTTCTTGAAATCCCAGAAAGGGGTACAACACGTGACAAATGGTGCAGATGTTCAGAAGATGATCATGCATGCTCTTTTGATGACATACTCCAATGCACTGTGAGACATCTTACTGGAACATGGCAAGATACCATATGTGAATCTGGTTTAAAGCACCGTGTAGGAGTATATGCTTTCTTATTCCTCTCCAGAGCACTGGATTCACTAGCTACAGAGATGGAAAACTGCAAATGGACGTTTAAGAAAAAGGCCCAAGTCGCGCCCTTTTTGGTGGTACTGTGGCTTAACTGGTATTAAGTGGGCATCTGCCAGTTTATTTTGTGCATCTTGCAGAGTTGCAGTCTTGATATTCTGTCTCCTTTGATAACTGCCTGCTCCTAAACTTTCTCTCCTTGCCAGCACACACTGTAACCATCAGGATGTAGCCCAACATCTGGATATTTATGGTTCCCTGCTGGTTAAAGAGCCCATGACCACATCTAAACATCATGCATGCTGAAGAATTGTTTTCTCTGGAATCACCTCTGTATGTTTGGCAAGCCTGTGACTGATTAGTCAGAGCAAGACCTTTTAAAAGGATGTTAACTCAAACATTTTCTTGAACAGTGCCTAAAGAACTGTTAAAGAACTTTCTTACCCATCTTTTTTACAATATTGGCCCACATATAAGGCAGCCCTCAATTTTCAGAGAATGGGAGTCAATACAGCATAGTAAATTAATTAAAGCCCATACAGTCTGCTTCTTCCATAACTCTTCCTACGGTTGCATAATCCACTTGCTAGGTGCTCTGAAGGAATCAGGACAGTTAGGGTGAGTTGTACTCCGATCAATGGTTGCTTGAGTTTGCTTCCTCTCAAGTCAGGAGTGGAGCCCAGGACTCCCCACACAGGCCTTCCCTTTGCTCATCAGCAAATTGTCTGAGGCAGCCGCTGGCAAGGTGTGTCCCATTCCCATCTAGTGTTGGCACCCTGGATGCAACAACCCATTACTCCTTTCAGCCACTGTGTTCGTTGACATGGTAGAGAACAGTGCAGTGGAGCCAAAGCATCCTATCTCCTTGTAACCCATGTGATACCAAAGCATGAAGTTTGTTTTATTCAGTTTATTGGCTTTAAAAAAAAACCAAGTGTATCAGTGTATGTTTAGGGCTTCTACCTTCAAAGGATAGAGCATGCTGATGGAAAAGTTGCTAAGTGACTGATTTCAGCCCCTTGAGCATACATCTAGCATAATGGTCCTTGCAGGATTCCTGTATTACTTGGTGTGCAGAATGCAGCTATTCAGTATTTTGTTCCGTCCTTGCTCTTCAGTGCATGTTAGGTACGTCATACTGTTCAGACACGGTGATACGAATGTTCCCTTGGGGTTCCCAGTGATACTCATCGCTACTATAGTCATGTGCTTCACAAGTGGTAATTGATGAGCTGTTGTTATCTCTGGTTCACAGGTAGGGAACGAGGGTGCAAAGAGATTAAGGCAAAAGTGACCATAATTTTGGATACTGGTTTTACGTGCCACAGATGTGATTTTCAGAAGTTAGCATTATTTGAGAACGATACATGCAAAAGATAAGTTTAACGGTATTGAAACTGTAATTGCTTAACATTTCTGCAGAAGAGATCTTTAGCATCCAGATCCCAAGCCAGGCATGAGGAAGAGCAGGAACATAGAATTCATGACTGCCTGTGGTAACTTGATTTAAAAGATTTGCCCTGTGTCACATAGAGACATAATGGCAGAGGAAGAAACACAGTCCATTTTTCCAGAATGGTATTTGTCTCCTTGACCGCTAAATCATATTCCTTCTTACTTTGCTACTAGTTTTCCAACTTGTACAGAAAATAACGTGGGGATTTTGCTGATAGCATTAGCAGTAGAGTGAGCAGAAGCCTGGCACCTTTACCTCACCCTGATGAATATCCAGAGTACCAGTCATCTGTGTGACTGAGTAGAGGCAGAAATCCTGCAGAAGCAGCTGTGCAGATCAGATGTGCTCTGACTGTATTCCACTATATTCACAAGGTTTATTTCATGGGCAACCTGACTTTCGGGCATGTGATGTATTAATAATACATCCTATAAAAAGTACCCTTTTCATGCACCCATTTGAGAGTTATTTTTAACAAATGCATAGCAAGAACATGCTCTGACAGAAAGTCTGAAAGGTCTTGCTCTGCTTGGAAGGTCTTAAACAAGTTTCTTCCTGAAGAAAATAAATCCGTGTTTATTGTAGCAGTTCTATTTCTTAATGAAATACACTCAGGAACTTTTCTGTATGACATTCAAGTCTGTCTTTGTGCTTCAGTAAGATAATTAATGTTTTCAGAAAACAAGATGTGGGTACTTAAACTGGAGAAAGGAAACCATTTTATTCAGTGATGTGAAGTTTCACAGATGAAATCAGGGTAACTCACAAAGAATCCATGCTTTCCCATCTGAGCAAGAATACAGTAAAGGATGGGCGACTGGATTACTGCTCTTAGTGGTAAATACAACTACAGCTATATACAGCTATTTAATGTCAAGTAGGTGAGACTCTGAAGTAAAGTAATTTATTCTCCTTATGAGAAGGGAGACTGAAAACTAAACTAAGCCTGTGTAAATTCCTTACACATCATCTAAGCTCCTAACTAACTGCGACTATCTAGGGGGCACACAGCAATCCAGAAGTGCCAAGCTAATGCCTCTGCAGATTGAGAACCCATTTATCACCATGATCGATGGAGTGCAGCAGCACAAGGGAGGCTTATTTGCAGAGCATAATATGGGCCTCCCTTGGGGAGCGGGTCAGTTCTTCCCTCAGCTCAAACAAGGAATTAAATTCTTGTTGGCTGCAGGTCTGCTGTATGGGCACTGTATCGCGTAAGACCTGCTTTCACCACCAAAGGAGCTTCTCAGAGGCCTCCAAACAGCGATTACTGACAGCAGCGTTCACTCCGTAGCAGATGGCATCTGAACAATCGGCCGAGGAGATGCAATACTCTCTGTATCCAAATGTCTGCGGATGGGCTCTGTGTGAGCTGTGTGTGCAGCAAATGTGAGAGGAAATTGTTGTACAGATAAACATACCCTCCCTGAGAGTGCTCAGCTGACCCAAGTTGCAGAAGGACAGAAGGCTTGGCAGTGTAGTTGTTGGCAGGGTGAGCAGCCAGAAGACACTGCCGCTGTTGCCCTCACATCCTTGCTGTTGGTGTTACTGTTGGAGGCACATGCAGCCTGCAGTCATACCTTGTTTTCCATATTGTCATGGTTTAACCCCAGCCGGCAACCAAGGACCACCCAGCCGCTCGCTCACTCCCCCCCCCAGCGGGATGGGTGAGAGAATCAGAAGAGTAAAAGTGAGAAAACTCGTGAGTTGAGATAAAGGCAGTTTAATAGGTAAAGCAAAAGCCGCGTGTGCAAGCAAAGCAAAACAAGGAATTCATTCACTACCCATCAGCAGGCAGGTGTTCAGCCATCTGCAGGAAAGCAGGGCTCCATCATGTGTAACGGTTACTTGGGAAGACAAACGCCATCGCTCCAAACATCCCCCCCTTCCCTTTTCTTTCTCCAGCTTTATATGCTGAGCATGACGTCCTATGGTCTGGAATATCCCTTTGGTCAGTTGGGGTCAGCTGTCCCGGCTGTGTCCCCTCCCAGCTTCTTGTGCACCCCCAGCCTCCTCGGTGGTGGGGTGGTGTGAGGAGCAGCAAAGGCCTTGACCCTGTGTAAGCACTGCTCAGCAATAATGGAAACATCTCTGTATTATCAACACTGTTTCCAGCACAAATCCAAAACCTAGCCCCATCCTAGCTTCTATGAAGAAAATTAACTCTACCCCAGCCAAACCCAGCATGCATATATACGTGCCCTGAAATGAAATATGAAACAGTGCAACAACTCCGGCTCCCAATTTAAAAACTAAGTAGCAGCTGAACTGTTAGAAAAGTACCTACACTGATGAGGAAGAGAAGGAGGAAAAAAAGTCACTGAGAAGTAATTTTACTTAGATGGTTGCCTCGGGCATTGGAAGAATGTGTGGCTTCTCCACTTCATATTTAGCTACCGAATAGTATGTCAGTCTAGTAAAGATGCAATTAGGCTGGACTGATGCATGAAGAAGAGAATAGAGCGGTAACTATCTTACTCCTTGGTGTAGTTTGCACCCCACATCACAGGACAGGTAAAGGTGAGCAGCCCTTTGATTGTGACAGTCTGCATCCCACATTAAACACTCTGCCAGTGATACTTGTCTGTGTGCAGCCTCCGATTTCAGCACACAACGTTTCTGTTGTGTTACCAGCAGGATGGTAATTCCTCTGCTGCTGTTGGGGAGGAGGATTGTGAGATCTGCCTCCTAATAACACCACAGACCTTCCCCACTTCAAAGCAAAAATGCTGCTGCTCTTCAGAAGGGACTGTGGAAGTCCATTAGGGCAGAAGAAATTCAGTTTGAAGAACAGAGTTTGTCAAATATCCGCAACTCCTTGGCAGCAGGAGAAGATTCTTGTGCAAGACAGATGATATCTACTGAAATATGTTCTTACTTTTTCTTGCCAAGAAATCTTACCCCCTTCTCATTCTGATGACAGGAAAAAAACTCCCTCTACTGAATGCGTTTCAGGGGAGTCATTCCTTGCTGTGCTTTTGAAATTAATGGCTAAACTGAACTCTTACATACTTAATCGGTTTCTTTCCTTCATACCTGCTGTTGCCACCACAGCCTTCAAGTGTAATGAATCAGGCAGCCTTGTGCTGGATGAGCATCACATTGTTTGTCTAACTGGAGCCCCATGGCTTTTCTTTATCTTCTTTTTTTTAAGCAGGTGAACGAAAGTCTGCCTCCTCCGGTGTGTTGTGCGCTGACACTTGACACTACAGTCAGTGCAACTGTGGTGTGGTTATGGTTCTGCTGCTGAGACATCCATTGTTTTCAGCTGGCTGAGATGATAAACTGACATAGTTTTACATTTCTTCTTGGATAATATTTTCACGTGATACATATGATAACAAGAAACCTTCATTATCGTGCCAAGTTCTTGGAATATACTCTGCTTTCTATTGAACTCAGAGTCTCTGACAGTTGTTAGTGGAAATGTTAAGGTTTTCTGTCTTACAAGCTTTGAAATCTAAGAGTAGCAAAGTAAAGAGGGATTAATTTGTCCTTTGTTTATATGGCTCTCAAGCTGCCGCCTTGTTCTGGAGAATTTTGGCTTTGCTATGAGAATACAAAAGACCCCTCCATTTTTAGAATTGAAAACTAATTTTCAGAATGTGGTCACAGTTCAGTTAATGCAGTGATCACTCTCAAAAGAAAAAGGACATGAGAAAAGAGGTGCTCACTTAACCTCAGCTCAGCCGAGAGTTAATTTGCCAATGACTAGTCCGTATGTAAAAGTTGTTAGCCATTTCACTCGAAGAGTATATGGCTGGAGGTACACTACAGACTCTGCAATTCAGTCAGGTTGGGGCAAGCTGTGTTTTACTCCTCACCAGCCAGGCTGTGCCTATGGAAGCTCCTGAGTGCAGCCACAGTGCTGGGCTGACGAAACTGGGCTTGTACTGGTATTGCTTATTTTGGTCATTGGCGCTGCTTTCAGACTAACCAGTATCAAGAACAGTCTTACTGGTATGATTGTATCTGAAGAAGCAGCACTGTGCTGGTGCTATAGTGTCTATTAGTAAAGCATCTCTCATTTAAGCACAGACTGGGGAATTGAGCTGAATCCAGCAGGTTGCCTGAGCTCCAGGGAGAGAAAGCCAGCCCCAGGGACACTCGTCCAAACCCTAGTTTAGATGCTAGTCTGCCTGCTCAGGCTCTTGGGGCCTGGAATATGCCATTGTACTCCAGACTTTAGTTGGATGATTACAGATGAATTCCAAGTGCACTTCCTATTAAAACAGTTACTGTATTTTAAGCTCTTTTTGTATAGTGTGTGAAATTTCTAATTATTAAAGCTCTACGCTGGGGACTGACAGAGCCTGGTGCCTATTGTTGTCTAATTAAGCTTTTTTCCAAGAAGTCAGTATACTTGGGAGCAACACCGTTAAACTTCATTGTCTGGGGTTATCTCCTAAATTCTATTACAAGGTAATTTCCAACCTGCAGTTCTTGTTTGTTTTATTGGAGCATTTTTTTTTCCCTTTAACCTTTTAGTGCTTATTTGGGCTTCAGTTTTCAGCAGCACAGCAGAACCCTCCTTCCGACTCGTTTTTTGTTTTCATTTGTTGTCTTTTTCAGCTACCTGAACTCCAAATGAAGAGCTTTGTAGCTAGGTTAGTAAGTACATAGAGAGTCATGGGAAGCGAGCGTGGACTATTCCCAACTGTACAATTGAGTACGCTTAGAAAGAGTTCTTCCCCACCTCTGTTTTGATTTATATGGTCATGGGAGTGATTCACAGTGGTAGAAGCTGTGTAAGCCAGTGCAACCCACTCAGGAAATTTCTAGGACAGTGCATCAAAGCAAAAGGATTTGGTGGGGGTGGAAGGGAGGGGAGACCAATCTTTTTTCCTTAATACTGTACTGTCCAGAGTCAGATCCTTTCCTAGTGAATACTCAGGAACCTGAATGCCTTACCTGATCACATAAAGTGAACTAGATTGCAACAGCTCTGGCCTACCCATCAGTGTGGAAAGAAGGCCAGTGGAAATGATGGAGCTCTTGAATTGCCATGTGCAAGATGAAAGGTTACGGTGCACACTTCTATATCTTGATTTACCTGAATGTTCAGGCATCTGAGGATTGCTCTAAACTAGACACTTGATGCCCTGTGACTGCAGAAATGATGGTGGCAGAGCCTAGATGCTTCTCAGGTCTTTTGTAGACTTGATTAGGAGAGAAGGTGTTGGCTGTGGTGACTGGTGGGGTCATTTGGGATTTAGTGACCTGGAGTTTAAAGGGAGTTTGGTATTAGACTGATACCAGTGGAAAAACACCAGTCTTCTGGACACACCAATTTTAAAGAAGTCTGTAATATTTGAGGTGATTCATGGCTGATTTTGCTGTCTGTTTTGCAAGAAGCTTCACATCTTGGAATGCGAGAGTTTCGGTGTGAATTGGAAGTTTGGAAGCAAAAGTAACTTGCAGAGATGTAACAAGTCAACAGAGATCTTGTCACTCTATCTTTCATCTGAGTGGAGTATTGTCTTCTGTAAGTCTCTGCACTCTTCAGTTGGAGAAATATTTCTCTGGTTAATAAAGGCCTTTTCATTTGCAACAGAACATACTGAAGGAACATGCTGATGATGACCAAAATCTTGCCATTTCGGGTGTCCCTGTGGTCAGCTGGCCCAAGAAGACCACAAAGGTAATGAGACACAATTACTTACTAATCATTGTTGTGCTAGGTCTTGGTGTTTATTAATCTATAATCTGATAAAGTGCTGTATATGATACTTTGGCAGCCGCTAGCATTTTTAACATGAAATATTATTTTTAATGGTTTTATGATTAGGTGTTGAAGCAGAACATAAAAGTGCCTCAGCAGGGAGAAATCGTTAGAGTTTCCATTTAAAAAGAATTTGTTTGGGCCTTACTTATCAGTATAAAACTTTGATATGTCTTGGTCATTTACTAGTCATGATTAAATCTGAAAATGTTGATGCAACACTTTGCGTAAAATTAAATCATGTGTAAATCCTACAAACTGGTCACTTAGTAAGCACTCTCATCTGGATGAGAGGATGTTTTTTCTCTTATACTATGAGTCCTCCTGAATTCTCTGTACAGGTGTGCCACTGTAACTTTGGAAGGTTGTTTTCTGACCCTGTATCTTCATTTTCCCTCCTGAGAATACGGGAGTAATTCTCTTCACTTTGCAGGAGAACCGTGAGGCTTGCTTCATTAAAGGTTATAAAGAGTTTGAAATAAGTAACTGAAGAATAATGTCAAAAGGCTGGATGTTATTTATAACAGTGGTATGTTTACCACACTCCAGTTATTCAGTATGCTGTAAAAGCAGCTTTGCTTATTTAGAAGATGTCTCATCACTTCTATTTTTACTTTCATTTTTCACTGAATTAGTTTTATAATACATAATTTCTTCAGAAATGCTGAAAGGGTCAGTCAGCTTAAATCAGGCTTCTATCTGAAAATCTGTTGTTGTTGTTATCATTGTAAGTAACTTTCAAATAACGGAGTGAATTATTTTCCCTGTTCTCACTTTTTGTGCTGGTGCACTTGTCATGGCTTTGCATATAATTGCTTGTAGCCACGAGAATTTGCTGTTTTCGGATGGGAAGTAGGAGACCATAAACATCAAACTGCCAGAGGAGAGTGGGGCAGAATGAGCATACCATGTTCCTTCTTGGTTTCTTTTTGGGTTTTAGCTGAGCACATTTCAGATAAGTTATATCTTGTTAAATACGTATTTTCCTTTTAGCTTGTAATAAATCCATGGGACTGTGCTTTGCATTTAAAACATTTGTTTGTTTAAAAACAACAGTGGAAAACCTTGAGAGGAATAGGTGTCGGATTCTCCACTCCACTGCTTTGACAGGTGCTGTTCATTCCTCAGCCAAGTATACTCTAGCCATTCAATAAAGCAAAATCTCTCTGACCAGAGGAAAGCTGGTGTGTGAAACGTGTAAAACAAAACTAAGAAACACCTGACTCTTGTGCTGTATCTTTTGAGCTTGTGGTAGAAGTGAGGATCTTAGTGTTTTGAGGCTTTTATAAGCTTTGGCATTTGCTAATGTTCTTGTTCACTTTATCTTGGAATCCTTGATAAATGGTTCATTTCTTATATTCTATTTCTGTGCATTGGCAACATAACTGTAACTGTACAAGATTTGTATTTTTTGTGACTTAAATCTTATCCCTCTTTGCAAAATCCATCTTGCTGGCTGCAAGAGGTTTTTTTAACTTTCTGGTGTTTTATTTTCCTTTAGCCTTTCTGAAAGCAAAAACTTTTACAAGGCGTCATTCCCAGTGCTAAGGTACAATAACAATTAAACACATCAGCTAATAACAAATATGAGGAAAACTTTCACAGAAAGTTAGGCTTTAGATTGAAGTTTGGAAATAAACAAAAACTTCCAACAGAAGAAATCCTTTCACCATTCTCTTCATATTTACTTTGCTTAATCTGTGATCAGTTTGTATTATGTCTTATGTTTTAGCTAAAAGGTACGCATGCAGATATGGCTGAATGTTTCCCAAAAGGAGTTTGTTGTTGCGCTTCTAATTGGCAAATGTCCATGTCATCTTACATGTTACAGCTATTTCCCTTGTCTGGGAACGGAGGTGAAGTGAACAGGCTAGGAAGACACATCTTAGAGTTGAGCCTTTGAGTCCCAAATTAAAATATGTTGGAAAGACAATATAGGGGAGATTTGTATAAAGGCAGTGTTAGTAGTTAAGCTCGGTTATTTCTTCTTTGTTCCCTGTAAGTCCTGATAATGAAATAGAAGATTTTACAGAGAAGAAAGCCCTTATGTAGGGGGAAACTCCCTTTAAAATTGGATTGTAGCTGGTGGAGCAAGTCTCCATGGCCAGAAGATTCCACGAATGTTAAGCACAAGGCAGGGGAGTAAAACTTACCAGTAATTTTGCTCTCTGTAGTATTGCTCTTGTAGTATGTAGGAGAAATGCCAAATACTTAACAGTGCCTTTCCTGAGATACTTGTGTTCAAAGGGAGCGGCAGATACAATACAGCATGGTACCAGCTATTGTGGGGCTGGTAAGAAGGCATTGTAGCTGGTCTGTCAGCTTCCAGGGAGAGGAGGATTGTCTGATTCCAAGTCCACAACGAAAAAGACGGGAACTGAAATCCAGAAAGAGGAGGCAATAAATGGAGAACATGGCTCTTGCTTTCTCCCAAGAGCAGGCTCCAGAAGAGATTTAGAAAGACAAGTGCAGCAGATGGAGAAGGAAGAATAAAGCCAGCATTAAATGCCAAAACATTTCAAAGAAAATGGAAATGACTGTAAAGAAAGGAGGGGAAAAGACTAGAAACGGCAAGAGAGCAGGATGAGGAGAGAGGCAAGTACTGAAAAGGGATGGAGCGGGAAAAGCATAGAGCAGAGGGAGAGGACTCTTACTGAAGTAAAAGATCCCTGGCATAGGGACAGGGAATGACTTAAACTATGTGAATAACCCAAGTTGTGGAAGGGTGGGCTTAGTTATGTTGACTTGCTTTTGAAAGAACATGCCTTTAATATTCGGAATGATTTTTGAAGCAGCAAATAATATTTCCCTTTAAAATTGAGTCACAGTTTCTTTTATGTGGTGTTAGTGTGACGTGCCAACAGTGTGCACAGTTCTGTACTGCAAAACGGTCGCTTGAAGACTGTGAAATTCTGGGATTTAGGGAAGAAACATGTTCACTCACCTTAAATCACAGTTCACAGTGAGTAAGGTGTAATGGGCAACACATTTAACTAAGTACGTGGAAGACCCATCCATGTGTTGTGGCCCCACTGTGCTGTATCGCTCCTGTCTACCTTTTCTAAAAGCATTTGGGGCTGTCAGTTTTACTGCAGCTCGCTCTCAAAAAAAAATTACTCACTGAGAACGAAACAGTAGTAGTGATCAAAAATGTTGTTGTGAGGAGATAAAATAAATGGGTGACATCTGATGATCTTGTGGTTAGTGTACAAAATGGGAGGCAAGGGTCTGCGTTCGGTTCCCAGCTCTGCTGCAGCCTCCTTGTGTTGCATGAGGTGAATGGCACATTTCTGCTCCCTGAGCTTTTCTGTATGGAGATGGTGCTTCCCTTCCTGGGAGGTTGTGAGGTGAAATTAATGTTTATAAAGATCTGTGACATCTTCAGGAGAAAGTTTTGTAGTAAAATGTATGAACCATTACTATTTTATGGTAATAGAGAAATGGTGTGTGATTCATAGGCACCTCTTCCAGATCATATTTACTCATCTTTATGGAGGTTTTTTTGAGTCTTTTGTACTTTTTCTAATTTATTGATAATTACTTAGCACAATAATTACACTCCTGTAGGCACCTTCCCCCCCCACCCCCCACCCCCCCCAATACTCTTTCAGAAGAAGCAAGAACCTGCCTTTTTCTTTTAGCTATAGAGTAAGAGAAAACAGTCCATTTTCAAAAGAAGTCTCTGTCTGGTAATGATTCACTTACCAAAATGTTTGACTTTGCCAAGGATCCTAGGATATGTACAACAATCCTGATTTAGGCCTTTTCAAGGAATCGGGAATGTGGGACCGAGTGGATATTTGAAACCTGCTTGTCCTGATGGCTGACCGACAGTTTACGTACCTTCAGACTAAGCAGCACCTTTTTCCCAGCTGGCTGCTGAGCACGGATGCGGCTGTGGATATGTAAAGCCCATCCCCGTTCCTTTGCTGGGGGTTTGTGCAACAGTAAGTTGTCCTTGCTTGGTGCGGCGCTGAGTGTTACCTGTGGGGTTTTTTGCAATGGTAGTCTGCTGTCTGAAAGGAAGAACTCCATAGGGTATGCTGCCTTGAAATTTTGGGTTCTTAAGTGACTAAAGAGGAGTGAGAAATAATCCTAACAAACTAACTCCTTCCCCATCCCTGGGACATGAACTTCTGGGTGGTGTGAAAAGAGAGCAGGGCCTAAACCTGATTTTCCACTGTGGCGACACATTGCTAATCACTGGTGCAGAAAGCTGACTACCGTCAAGCCAAATCTTTAAGCCCACTCTCAAGATTTGCTCAGCCCTACAATACCAGAGTTCCCATTTTATCTGCACAGGGACTGGGGGTAGCATTTTATTTAAAGAACTCGGAGTATGACCCAAGCAGAAACCATGCATTTTTCAAACCATTTCCTATTCCTGGAAGACAACAGTCAACTATAGTAGCATGTAATTACACTCCATGGCAGTGCCTTCTGTTTTTATTGTGATAAAGATCTTTAGTTGTCTATGAAGAGCAGCTATAAAGAACTAAAATATGTTTGGACTCTCTTGTTCTGTGAAGAGTTAGAAATGCAGACTGTGAGCCAGATTCTCATCTCTCTTACCTGGCACAAACCTAAAGCCACTGCATTTGTAATGATAGGAAGTGTCCAAATATATATAGGTCTGGCTGTGAGCAGGAGATGAAGCTGTAATTTTCAGTAGCTGGTTAACAATGCTGCAATATGTGGCTGTTTTTCTGATGCCCGTTCATACGCTTTTTCCATGTAATTTTTACCTGTTGATTTTAAGAGAAGATACTTGAGAAGTATAATAAGGAAATGGTATTATTCTTATTTAAAGGAGTACTATTAATTAGTAAAGACCACAAACTGAAATTTTAATTGGATTATGTTTTTTTAAAAAACAACCTTCCCTGCAATTGGCAATGCAAATAATGTCCATAGCTATGTATCAGTGCATGAGAACCAGGAAGAAAAAGTGATCATAAAAACAAAAAAAAAAAAAAAGGAAGACATCTCTCAGGCTGGGTTTTTTGCTGTTGTTTTTTTGGGTTGGGGGGTGGTGGTGGGTGGGCACAGGGTTGAAAGGGACCTTCTGGGGTTTTGACTCTTATTTTCCTGCTACCATGAGCAGCATCTGATTCCAATCATTAGTGAGTTCTGTCATACAGCAGTTTATTTTTTAACCTATTATTTTTACTAGAAATCTTCTTGCAAAATTCTACAGATACATCCATGTATCTGAAAAAGGATTAACTCATAAGAACTAATCTTAGTTCTTACTAAGAGGCTGATTAGTATGATTGAGTAAAGGTTGAGCTAGTCATACTCCATCAGACCAGACAGTCCTTGTAGCGCGGTGTCCTGTTTCTGATGGTGACCAGTCACAGCTATTAAAAGAGCTGTAGGAACAAAGCAGCCATACAGCGATCTTTCCTTTGCTTATCTTCCCAGTTAAGCTAGAAGATTGTATCTTCATCTTTTGCATTTAGTGTCCCCTGGTAGAAATTTTTTTCCTCTGTGAATTTACCTAATAATTTGTGGAACCTGTTGATCTTTTTGATCTCTATAGCAGCCTGTGGCAGTGTCCCCCACAGTTTAATAAAGCTCTGTGTAGGTAAGTACTTTCTTATGTTGTTTCAGGTCTGTCCCTTAATATCATAAATACACTTCATGCCCTCTGTATCATGCATTTTGAGAAATTTGAATGAGGTCTCTGTTCACCTTCACTGTGCTGTCAATGATTTTTTTTTATGTCCCTGTTACTGCTTCTCAGTCTTCCCCCCGCTCCACCCCCCCACCCCCCCCCAAGCTGAAAAACACTAGTAAGTTCAATCTTTTCTGGTACATAAACCGTACCATATGTTTGATCATTTTTCTCACTCTATTCTAGTTCCACTGTAGGTAGTTTTGAGCTGAGGGTGGATATGGGACTCCACAACCACATATAGTATTCAAGATACGATGTTTAAGAGTGGAGACTAGAAGAGCATGTCTTGTTCAGCATGGCACAACAAAGTGGAAGGGGGAGGTGATCGTTGTGTAAGTACTTCAGGGAGTATAAGCACTAGGGGAGGAGAAGAGCTAAGCTATTGGACAATGTTGGCATGAGAACAAGTGAGTATAAACATACCATAAATAGATTTAGGCTGGAAATAAGATTTCTGATCATTGTCCTTAGTCTGAACTAAACAGCACACAAGGAAAACAGTAGACAACTGTGGTGAAAAGAGTGTGTTAGATTCTTAGAAATAACTTGTTTTAAATAATAAAAGGCAGTGGTATTAGTCACCATCTCTAGATCTGGAGCCCATAGAGGTCCTTGGGCACATTCATGTGTCTGCTGCCATTTTCCAGCAAGGAACCTTTTTCCCTTTTCATGGTATTTCACATTAAAAATGCTGGGAAGGGAAGAAGATCTACCAGTTTTTAATAACAGAGCTCCTTTATGTATGGCTCCAATTTTATGAACATATATGCAACATTATGTGTTGGACCAAACTTAAGAAATATTAAGTAAATGGACTAAGAATTAGTGGACACAATAAATTTGATTGTATGCAGAAATTAGGGGGTAAAAGCCTAAATTTTTGATAAACTTCAACTTGAAACCAATGTGATTTTTCAGAAGTGTTGAGCATTGTTTTACATCAGGTTTTCTTTAAATTCAGGGGGAGAGGTGCTAGGTGGACAAAGAACATTCCTGAAAACCTTTGAATAAATACTTCCAGTTTTTACTTGCTTGCTTACTAAGAATTCCTACCATAGCTATCGCTAGGCCAGCTCCACCCACAGAAGCAAGAGCAGTGAGATACTAGTTACAGCAATTAGTGTTTTAACCAGAGTGGTGTCTGAAACAGATCCGAGCACGTATAAATGGCACAACATCAAAACAGCATCAGTTTCAGGAGCCTGCCCGGGGGCTACCACCAGGAAAGCAACATTCCTCATAGTAGCAGTGGGAAAACTCTGCCAAATTCCCTCAGACAGACCAGTCCTTGGAGATCTGTTCAGGGTACTTCCTGTGGGAATACAAATGTATTAGAAAACAAATACTGACAATTAAAAACAAGTGCTTAAGAATTAGAGTAAAAATTGAGTCCTTCTAGTGTTGGAAAAAATCTGGGAAGGAGGGGGGAAGGTAGAAAGACAGCAAAACAATTCTGTGTAAATTGTTGTACGATGTATTCTTCTGGTTGAGATTCAAGTAAGTTTTACATCAGTCATTCCAAGTGGCGCAGGAGCAAAAAGGGGATTTAAACTGTCACATTTCGTCCTTGCCAGGCACCAGCTTAAAGGTGTTTGAAGTGATCTCACACAGCACTGCCTGAACTCTGCTTGGTGTCAACAACAATTTTAAATGCCAATAGTCTGCAAGAAGATTTGCGTATACAAATATGAGTGTATTGTGAATCCTTTTTGTTGATAAAAATCCTGATTATAAAGTTCATAACCTACTGCAAATCAGACATTTGTTGGTAGTTATCAGATGCTAATAATTAATTTCTCTTCCAGAAAATAACTTAAGTACAAAAGAAAATAAGGATTAAAATAAATTTAAATTTGTTTTTCTCTTTTCTGATTTAAATTGTGATTGGAATCGGTGATTTAAATAATTTTGAATAATTTCTGTTCTTTTACGCTGTAGGATAGTAGATGCCATGTGGTAGGAGAGAGCTGAAATTTATTCAGAAAGATATCGCAGTTCTGGCTCCTGACAAATCTATTAAGAAACAAACTCACATAGTTGAGGTTTGGGGGATTTTTTTTTTTTTAGGGGACTTCCCACAGTAGCTGTATGCATATGAAACTAAGCCCTTTCCCTGCTAACTACACTTGGGAGCGGGAAAAAACCTGATGCACCAGAACCGAAGACTTCTTCGGGTACTGTGCAAAGGAGTAAGAGCTGCTGAAGCTACTGGGAGTTTCTGTCAAGCATCTGCTTTCCTGGGGCAGCGCTGCTGAGGGAGGCAGCTCCTTGCCTGACTTGCTTATTTTTCTGAGCACTGCTTCAATCTCTTACAAACATTAGTCCTCAAGACAAATTCATTTCTGTGGTAACTCCATGCAGGCCAGAGGAGTTTCAGGGTTTGGTGTGTGTCTGTCATACATAACATGCCCAAAGAGCTTCACTGCGTATTGCCTCAGTATTTTTCTAAAAGCTTTGCCTGGTGACTTGACAGATTATTTCTCACCTCAAGAGGCTGTACTTGAAATATTGTGTCCCTTCAGGGAGTAATTATAAATAGCAAGGACTTGAATGAGCACCTTCTTAATCTTCCATCTTTGACTTAATATTTTCCCTTCTTATCATCTCTCAGCCACTTGCTTTGAAATCTGACCAATGGCTTTATGTGATTAATACATCAAACAGGTAAATTAGAGCCATTTTGATTCTGAGTAGAAATTTGAACGGATTGGAAAAAATGAAGACGTCTCTATTTTCAAACTGTTGTGCTCCAAGTATCATACGAGAAGATTTATGTATTCTTCCCCATTGTAATTCTTCTACCATATGCATGAATATTCAGTAACGTGAATTTTTCCCAACTACATCTTGACTGCCATTTTTCAAGATAGCAGCTTTCCCTTTATTTCATGACAGTAAAAGTGCTGATGAAAACTACTTTAGTCTTAAGACCTTTTTCTTAGATAGTGTATGTGAAATGAGTTGACAGGTCTCAAATTTTATCACCAGGAGCTTGCCTACATTCATTACTGAGTTGGCCAACAAAACCAAACCAAAAGCTAAGGTTTGAACCTGGTTTAAGTATTCCAGCATCCTCGTGCTCTCCCCCACCCCGACATTAAAACCATTCAAGCTTTGAGTTACGTATCTGAGATTTAATAGTTTTGTTTCTGGATCGAAGCACATTGGCAGAGCAATGGGGAAGGCGTTTGTCATTCCACAGTACGTGCTGCGCAATTATGGACATTAATCCTGCATGCACTTTTCAGAACAAAATTGAATTGTATGTTCTGTCCCTGAGAAGATGGCTTCCTTTTAGTTCCATAGCACATTGAAATTAAAGTCTGCTGAGAATATAAATGAGGTCTTGTTTCAACTTTATGACTTTCCTGCAGGCACTAGTAGACCAGATAGAAGAGGTACAGAGTGCTCTCCTCTTTGAAAATTAGCAAATACAACAAAAGATATGGATAAATTCTGATAAAAGCGAAGCAGCTTTGAGACTTAGTCTAACGTGGTTTGGTTGTTTATGTCCTGGATGTTTCCCTACAAATCCAAGTCAGGTTTGTAGGTGACAGCAGGGCACCTGAGCTCTCAGGAGGTAAATTGTACTTCAGCTTTTCCTTTGCTTACTATTTGTTTGCCTCTAAATGCTTGGGTTTGGTCTCTAGATTTTAAAGCTGCTGCCCACATGTTGGACACAACTGACTGTCTTACAGCATTCTGTGCTGTGTGTCAGTGCACTGAGCCACTTCTAGGAAAGCAGGTAACATATTCTGGTTAACCTACTCTTTTCAGCTAGCAGCCACATCTATTTGCATGTTCCTCCACAGCGTGGCAGTCACTTCTTATCTTCTTAGGAGCGTAATTCACTAGATTTTGCATTTACTGACAGAACATGGCTCTTGGAGACACAAACTGTGCTGTGGAAACACACTGTGGCATAAGGATCTGTGGAAGAAGGAAGCATGGCAGGATTTGCCTCATTTCCCAGTGGATAGTCGCGATCATGCCACGGCTCTTCCTGTAAAGAGCCTGTTTTGTGTGGTAGATGAACTTTCACTACTCTGCAGTCTTATTTATTATATTTTTAAGATGACAGGGTGTTGGGGTTTTGGGGAGGTTTGTTTTATATTTAAGGCTTATGAGAGAGATCTAGTGAGTTGAGTTACTATCAGCACGTTCTGTCTGGGCTCTTGCTGTTTTGGGTGCTGCTCCTCTACTGCACTGTAATAGTCTATGGTTGTCATCCTTCAAGAGATAGTTGTACAACCCTTGCTGCCTTTGCTTCTCCTGTGTTGGATACTGGTTAGGGAAAGTATGTGCAGTAGGCATTACGTGGGGGGAGTGATCAAGATGTTATTTCGTCTTGAGTTACTTTGATCTAAGATTGATCAATCAGGCTGTTTATTAAAGAGATTGTGATGGATACTCAGTGCATCTGATGACTAGTCTTATGTCATAGTTCAGATAAAATAGATAGTAGGAAGTAGTAAGATCATGATACTAGATGGATATTTAGATTGTCAGAATGTCACTGCTAGTGTTGAGAATATGACTGAAATATTGGCTAGAACTCTTGAGAAAAGTGTCATGAAATTTGCCCAGGCCCAGCAGTTAAGATCATATTTCATGTGAATGGACACTTACACCAAAACAATGAACCTTAGAAAGCTACTAGGTAACTCTCTTATTCTGATACAGGTCGATAATCGTGATTCATAAACATCTCAGTAGGTTTCCTTTTCAAAAACATATGTGCCGGCCTGCAGAAAGCAGCAGCAGCTCAAATCACAAGATCTTTTTTTCAAGGACTTGCGTATAAACCAGTTTGAGGTTGTTTTTCCAGTTGTTTCCATGTAAATATTTTTCCTAATACCAGCTAAATATAGTATTATATAAAGGTGCATTAAAAGTTTCAAGGGAAGGTTAAATCAAAGGTGTGTTTGTGCCACATTAAAAACTTTATTTCACCTCATATTGAGAATCATAGAATCATAAACTCTAGTGTCTAATATGAAGACACGGATCCTGTTTAGCACTGGTAGCAGTGGCTGAAATCTGTTGGTACAAGAGATGCTCAGGAGCAAGTGAGTACAGCGCAGGGGTTGTAGTCTTCCTCCCCCCATCTTGGTTTTACTACTTAAGGATATTTGCATGAGAATAAAATCTGGTTCTTTGGCACTCATCTGCTCCTGCTGTTTATTCTTCGCTTGAGGTTATTGTCTCCGTTTGTGACAACGTAATTGGTTTCTGTGGAGAAGATTATGATATTGATGAGACTTACATATGACTTCAGGTGAGGTGCAATCAAAGCAACAGTTCAGAATAGAAGGTACTGTTTTCATGCAGTTTTCACTAAGGCTCATTCAGCAGTTTAATTAAGGATGTTATTTATTACTGAATTATATCACGCAAAGCTGAAGGATGGACACAGTTATGCCAATACAGGCATGACTAGGGTCAGTGCTGCTTATTTTGTTTTCTAAGCTGATGTAAACTGCACCAGGCTAGTCAAATATACGCTGTTCACACAAGGGTTGCTCACTATTTGTTGTAATTTAGTGTTCTCTAGTGTAGACAAGCTGAAAGAATTGAGCTGGAAAATGCTCTCTTAATAGTTCTTTCTGTGTATTAAATATTTCTTTGAATGGTTAGCTGCTCTTGTACAAGATGAGATTTTTTGAGAGCAATTATAATCAGAAAAGTTTATTTTATTGTGTTGTTTTCCCCCCACTGATTCCCAATTTGCTATTTTATATCATATCCTATCCAATTTTTTTTAAACGCCATCTCGGCAATGTTTACCTAGCATTTGGAAATCATTCTGAGATCTTCTTGGCATGTGTGTCTTCACTCCTAACGCAGGCCTCGTAATTAGAGCTCATTTGTCAATTGTGTTGCTGTTGTAAGCAGCAGACTGGAACACGCTCTCCCGTGGCAGGGCTGGCTGCGGAGTGAGGTTTGATGTGGGTTACACTTGGTGACCTGCTGCAGCCCAGATAGGCTAATGCAAATATCAAGAGTGCTAGTATGCGTTGCAGATGAGAGGAGTAGGATGATCTATGTCATGATTTAATTTGCTGTGAATGACATTTCGCTGTGGTGTGACTGGTGGATTGTCCTTGGGGGATGTCACAAGTTATTTTTTTCTCCCGTCTGGATTACGGAGCCAAAAGGCTGGAGGGGTGAACAAGTGCGAGCCAGGTTACGCGCAGCCTCGCGTGGAATCAGCACAGGCTAGTGGAGACTTGGTCTGCCCACGGGCAGGTGTGGGACCAGGCTTCTTCCTTCTGGATGTCATCTGTTCTCCTGCCTCTGCTGGAGGCCAACTGTAGAATAGAACCACAAACACTGCTGTAATCATGTCAGTTATCCTTGCTTCGTAGTTTAAAGCTCTCCTTTCTAGGCCTGTCGTGAGACATGCATCCCCCCCTTCCTCCCTCCTCCAGAAAACATTGGATTCGGATATTACCTTGTGATTCTGAAAGCCAAGGCCTTAGGCACATGCCTTTCGTGCCTCAGCTTTCATCTGCTCCTACTCCCGGTTGTGTACGAACACAATGGGGGAAGAGAGAAACCTGAGGAGACAGACTGAACGTACCCGATCGCATTCTGGAGAGCCCCATCATGTGTTGCAAGTAAATACTTCACTCCTGGCATCACAGATGTGCAGGATTGGGAGAATACCATCATGTACCCATAATTTGAGTTTGAGTTGGCAAGAGGACAGAAGTACAAACAAGAACTGGATATTTAAGGTATTCAAAATAAGGAAGGGGCATAATTACATGATTCACTTGGCTTTATCAGCAGTCGCCTGTAAATATGTGTTTAAAGTTTGACTGTATTTTGTTACTTAAACTTGAGCGATCAGGCTCTGTGTAGATCATGGCATCACAAGGGCTGTGAGCGGCTGTAAGGCAGCATTGCTACTTGCTCCAGCACCAGCTCCTGCCTGTTGCTGCCTCTTCTCCTCGGGTACCCAGTGTGTTTGCGTGGCCGTGTGGTAACTCAGACCAGGGAACAGAGCTGAAACGAGTTTGGCAGAAATCCTGATGCGAGGACCATTAGATGTGCTTCTTTATGGCTTCTTGGTTGCTCAGCACATGCAAATATTTAATCTCATGTTGAATTCGGTGTTGTGGGCGTAGGAGCCAGAGGCAAAATCCTAACAACTTGAATGGAATCGGGATTTCCCCTGAAAGCAGGCCCATAAATCCAATGGGAAATTTAATTCTCAGCGCTCAAATTCAGGCCTGCATGTCTTGACCCTCAGCTGCAAGCTCTCGAGGGCAGAGGCAGCGTCCGTGTTCAGGTGCTGGCCCTACCGTGACCTTTGGATCCAGAACAGGTCCCCGATTGACCGATGTGTAACATTTCATACTGCAGGGAGGATATTCTATTGTAAAACCCCAGTAGTGGGTCAGGACGTTCGGAGTAGGGCTGGAAATGGTTCCTCAGGAGCAAGCAAAAAAGGGGGGGCCTGCATGGGGAGCAGCGTGAGGCCAGATGAGAGCAGCTCTGCAAGCCGGGTCGCCTTGTATCCCATCTTATCCCAGCGCTGGTTCTGCCACAGCAGGGGCATCGCTTGAAATCCCGAAGTTTGCTCGGTGCCTTCCTCCTCCCGAGGGATGGAGGTTCCCTCCTCCCGTCCCGATCCTGGCAGCGGGAGGCGAGCCGACAGGTAGCGAGGTAGAGTGAGGGGGTGGGGTGGGGGTGTCTGTCTGTCTGTCTGTCTGTGCGCGTCTCCTTTGTCTCCAGCAGCCCGTGCAGCGCCGTGCACCCTGCGGGCGGCCGCGCATCCCAGCGCCGCGCATCCCCTCCCCTCCCCTCCCCGCCCCGCTCGGCACACCCAGGCAGGCCGAGCATCGGCCCGCCCCCGCCGGCCCCTTCGGCAGATCGCGGGGCTAATTACCAGCAGGGGGCTAATTGCCAGCAGGGCCTTAAAGCCCACCCCCCCTCGGCCCCGGCTGGGCTTGGCTGCGCCGGGGCGGCAGACGCTGCCCCGGCCGAGCGGCCGCGCTGTCCCCGCAGGCCGGCTTTGTGCAAGCGGGCCGCGATTGGCCGTGCCGGCAGGGCCAGCCCCTTCCTGGCTGCCTGGCATGAATATGCACGGCCCCCCTTCCTCCTCCTCCTCCTCCTCCTCCTGCATGTGTGTGTGTGTGTGCGGGGAGCGGGGCTCCGCCAGCAGCGCCGCTCCAGCCATGTCAGCTCGGCTCCGCCTGGGCCCACCATGAGCCATGGCCATGTCTGCGAGCGCCGACGAGGAGGACTACGAGTCGGAGCCGGAGCCCGAGCCGGGGCCGGGGCCCGAGCTGGGGCCGGAGCAGGTCCGGGGCGGGCGGCGAAGTTTGCAGCAGGAAGGGAGGGGAGGAGGCCGGGCCGGGCAGCGCCGCGCCGAGCCGAGCCGCGCCGGCAGCGGGGACGGGGAACAATGTGGGGTCGGGAGCGGCCCCGGCCCGGCCCGGGGCAGCGCCGCCCGCCGTGGGGCTGCGCCCGGCGGCGCCGCGGCTGCGGGCGTGTCCGCGGCCCCGTCCGCGGCCCCCGGCGCTGCCCGCGGAGCCCGGCGCGGAGCGGGGCGCGGGAGCCTCCCGCCGGCGGCCGGCCCGGGGCGCACGGCCTCGCCCGCCGTGGGCGCCCGGGGGCACCGGGAGTTCGCCACCTCCGAGGGCCCCGCGCCGCTTCGGGGGCGAATGCGCTTGGAGCGTGTGATTGTTCCTCTCGGGGGGTTCCCCTGTCGTTTCCCGAATTATGATTTTTTATTTTTTTTTTCCCCCCTAATAAGATTCCTCAAATAGCTGAGAGGGCTGCAGGACTTCAGGAGAGAGTCTGATGCTGAGCCTGGCTACCTTGTCTTAGTTTGATTTATAGCCAAAACCTCCTTTCCATTCCCAGGGATGAGGGATGTAGAATAAAGAGAAGGATGTGTGCTGAAATGAAAAGAGAACTTTTATTAATACTTCCAGGGTTTATTCTCTGAAGGTGTGTTTTGTTTTTTTTTTTTCCCCCCCCTGTGGGGGAAGGAGAATAAACTTTTTAAATTTATGAAGTAATCTGTGAAAAATAATCCGGAACATATATTCTAGATTGCGTATTTTACTCTCTAAGAAGTGCCTAAGCAATTAAAAATGCACCAGGAATAGAATTAAACATGTGTATGCAATTTAAACATAAACTTGACAGTTTTGTTCATAACTCAAGGTGTTTTGTTCTTTAAAATAGCCTCATAATTTGCTTTGAGACAAGTTTCTATGTAGGCCGGGTGTTGAGCCTATCCTCCAAAACCCATCTCATTTCTAATAACTTTACTATGTTTTGCTTCATAGTAGCACCAAGAAAGCAGGGCCAAAAAAGAGTTTGGACTGGCGGTGGTGGTGTGCCCTGGGTGCTCCCCAGGGATGGCGGATCTGGTGTGGAAACCTTAAGAGAGATGTTAATGTGCTGCACTGGCCTGGTGTGGTGTCAGTCCAAGAACCTAAGCCAGGTCTTGGATGAGTAACTTTATTAAGCCTTTACTTCATTCTGCGGATTGTGTGAATGTGCAGGCCTGTGCTGCTGCTCGATTTACTGCTCAGCTCCCAGACCTGGTAGTTAAAATGTCCCAGCTCCCTTCCTTTTCTTAAACTTTGTCCCATGCTAGGCCTTTTCCATTTGCGTCTATGTCTTGGTGTGATTACTGTACACTCTTTGAAAAGAGCTAATCGTTGGGAGAGCAGATTAGTCTCAGCTGCATTGTAGCAGCTGTGAAATCGCTACTGGAGGTGCTAGTTCTTGCTGGATGAATTTGGAAAGTTGGTTGGTTATGTTCTGAGATTCTTCAGCTCTTCTAAAACCTGAGGCTTGATAGCATTTTTATATCTTAATAGTTTAAAACAAAAACTAATGCAAGAAAGCGGAGATCTTTCTTGTGGCATTTCTTAAAAGGCTTGGTCTGATCCTAAACTATAACGCTGTGACGTACGTGGCAAAGACCTGTGGAGTGTTTTTGTTCAAAACTGTTCTAGTGGTAAAACGCCTCTCGTGGATCCAACTGTATTTTCATACAAGCCTGCTTTAACATGCAGTTACTGTATTTTTCTACACGGGACGTGTCAAATCGGTATCATGTAGCTTTTTCTACTGCGATAGTCCCTCTTATGTAACAGGTGAAAGGCTTTAGCTCTACAGGTGTAGTTAAACAGCACAACTTTGGTGCTTGGGTAGGAGCTGCGGTTTTTGTCACTCAGACTTTCTTCTGACTTTCATTCCTCTTTCCCTAGTCTTATGTCTAAACTAAGAAGGCAAAGACTGTCAGGTTTCCCAGCATGAGAGCAGATAGGATTAACTGCACTTGTAGTAGTTGCAGTCAGCACTGGGGGCTTGGAAGCATGCGGGTGCTGGGGCATGTATCCTGCCTGGTGCTGGCCGTGGGGAGGGCAGCACCCTGCTGCAGCCCACCAGCCTCGCTGGGTCACTCGAGGTAGGAAGAAATTTGATTTCTGTGACAGTTCGCTTCAGCGTGTGTAAATAGACTGAGAAAAATACTGGATTGGGGGTAAGGGGATTTGTCCTGAAGTATCTGTAAGAAGAAAAGCTACATTTGCACAAGGTGCCCCAAGTCGGTGTAACTTACTGGTGTCTTTCTTTTTAAGAGCTCCTGCTTTGGATGCAGCTTATCTACAAAAGCATATTTTTGCCAATATATCTTATTCCACCCTCCAGGCCTAACTACTTCTGCCTCCTCACCACCAGAGGAAAATAAACGAGGGCACTTGCATTGGTGCTGACATGCCAGTTTATCATATCCTAAACAACATAGCTATGTTGGCAGAAAAGCTGCTGGAGTGTCACTAATGCCCAGATGAACCTGCGAGGTATAAACTTTTCTATTTACTTGTGGGAAATTGATCTGTTTATTCAGTAGTGGAGCTCTGTGTGGTCACCTGGCAGTGGTCACTAGGAGCTACGTTGCTTTTTACAGGAGAGGACGAGAAAGTTTGTAGGTATGAATTGGAGGAGATGATGGCAGTGAACACGTGGAGAGGATTAATCCTGTTTGGGGATGGCTGGGCTTGAAAAAGCTCCACCGCCTTCCCTTTCCCTCTGATGCTGCTTGCTTAATGGGGGACCTCGGACTTGTCTTGCAGGACACCTCCACCCTGGCAGGAGCGTATGCCGATGATGGGTGATGTGACTCTTGTAAACCATCACTGCCAGAGGAAAACAACTCTCCTGGAGTTCACGTGTAGACTTTTGGGCAGATATGCTTTAGTGAGACATGTTAGATCTGTGGTGTTGGCTTGCGCTCTTCAGCTAATACAGCTTTTAAGGGTGTTATTGGCATCAGTGTGATTTTTGCTGTCTTTAAAACTAGCTTCTTCCTCGTCTCCACCAAATTCCTGCAGTCACATCATCCTGTCCTTTCTTCCTTCTTCCTCTTGAGTTCTTCCTTTGACAAAGGTTTCTGTTAATTGCTGAAGAGATGTAAGGGTTTAATACTGAAGAACTGTTGACTTGGTTGTGATTATCTAGTGCAAGACTATGTGTGTGTGTAACAGGCTGTCGGCCTGCCAGGCAGTTTAATGCCAGCCCTTGTATTTCAGGGTTAATGTAGAGTTAATGACAGGGTCTGTTTCAGAGACCTCTGGTAAAATGACTTTGGTGGATCTCAGTCCAGTGCATTGGTATGTGTGTTGCTGGTCTACCGCACTGCTGGTAATTGTCAATTTGACTGGTTTTCATAGCGGGAAGGCCAAAACTACGTGCCTAGGCGGCTAGGAGAGGGACATGTCACTGGAGCAGTAAAGGACAGTGCTGCTCACTGGCCCTGGGCAGCAAGCAGGGAGCCTGCTTCCTCCAGAACTTCCACTCTGTTTGAATTGAAAAATGCACCTCTGCGTCTGCCCACCTCTGATGCTACGGGAAGAGGCAAGGAAATAATTGACCAGGCGCCTTTGCTGTGGCACCCCATGGGCTTCTCCAGTGCCCAGTATCAGCCCATGACCCAGCGTGTTTAGAGTGGTGTTTTAGCTGACAACAGTTATGAATTGTGGGTTAATGTGTGTGGCTTTTTTTTCCCCTAGTGTTTATTTATCAGATGTTATAAAGAAACAACTGGTAATTAAATTTGTCTATTCTAATTCTGTTAAAACAGTTGTATTGAGATGCAGTGCCATATAAAGGTCTAAGCACAGGACTGGTGCCCAGGAAGTCCTAGGTCCTCATCTTTCTTTCCGTGCTGTGTGGACTTGGTCAAACTACAGCAGATCAGAATAATCGGAATCTGTCCACGTGTTACAGAAGGAAGTCACGCCTGTCTTGCAAATGGAAGGGATATATTTATGTGGCACAGCACCTTGAAGCAATGAACACTACGCATGTAAGATGTCTTGTCTTGGAGAGATTTACACAGTGGATACATAAGCTGTTCAGATTGTACTTGGTTAGGAAGTGCTTCAGGGTCTCACTGAGCTGGCCATGTGATAAGCCCTTTACAAGGCCACTGCGCATGTCCCTGGATTTCTCTTGGAGATGTTGAGTCTGAAATAATGGTACAGTGATGCTGGCAGCAGTTTAAGCAGATCACTGAAGCTGAGTCGTGGAATAAGACCCATGCCCACTTAAAGGCCGCTTGCAGAAGAGCTTGTTTCTAGGCTGCAGGCTTTGTCAGCCTTGCGTTTAGGACCAGGACCTTCTTCCTCCTGCACTCCTCACAGGGTCAGCTGATCTTCCCCTCCAGAGCAGTGGAGTTTGTATGTGAAGTTGCCTGGTGACAACTCCAACAGAGCCCAGTTGGTGTTGGGATAGCAGTTGGGGAACATCAGCACCTACTTAATGATGCGTTTAACAGCTCATAGCTCTTGAAGTGTTGTCTCCAAAGCTTGATGCTCTTGGTATTTTTGTTTACCTGAGGTCTTTTGAGTTAATCTTTGCAACTGTGAAGGTTAGAAATCTGTTGCTGTAAACATCAAAGTTGTGTTTCTGTTGTAGTAAGAGTTGTGCTCAGGGCAGAGGCCCTTAGTGCCTCTGCTGCTTCTGACCCTGGTGATGGTGGGTGGCTTTTAAGCAGGCAGTGAAAACTTGCCAGCAGCCAAATGTTTGTCCATAGCCAAGACAAACTAATGTTCGAGTAGTGACTCTTCCAGGTAGCATTTCCTAGGGGTTTGCTTAGAGTTGGAAGTGTCATACCTGGGCTTATTCCCAGATCTACACAGCCCTGTTGAGAGACTTGAATTGGTGATGACCACCCCACCCAGTCCCCTAATTCTTATCCACCTGGAGCACTATTGAGTTCGGTGGGGTTTGTAGGAGCTCAGCACTTCTGAAAATCAGTTTGCAAATTTGTCCCCTTTCCTGTCTGAGGAGTGGGCGTGTTTAACCACTGTGGTGTGGGAGGGTGATCCCAAATTCATGATTTGTAAATGGCTTTGTAGTTCATAGTGTATTACATTTGATGGCCTAAGCTTACACCCAGTACCCAGGTGCTGTAGAGGCTGTGCTGTTCTCTGCGTCAGGGGCAGGAGTAGGTTACCTTTGTGTGTTGCATAGCAGTAATCTGGGGAGGGGGGACAAAAACAAGAAAAAAAACCTAGCAGGATGTCCTGTTAACATGTCTTGTTTTAGAGGGGAGTGGAAGTCCACCAGCTTTCTAGGTTTCAGTGTAATAGCGGTAGGGATTTAGTCTATTAATCCTAGTATGTTTCGGCAGCTGCTTGCACAGCCTTCATTAGGAGCTTGGGAGAGTGGTTGTCATCACTTTGGCATCCTCCTACCCCTCTTTTGAAGACTCTTGCTGTGGCCAGAGAAGTATGGGCACAGTTTCTGTGGAGGTGCTGGAGATCATAGGGGATTGCTTGTGATAGTATTTCAGGCAGGCTCTGTCTCAACTCCCTGGTTTTTGTTGTAAGATTTAAGAAAAAAAACACTTAAAGTTTGGTATAATCTTTCTTTTCTTCACAGTTCTCAGAGGTGGCTGCTGGGGATTACAGAGTCAGCAGGCACAGACTGTGCTTGAGGGTCTCAGCTCATCTCCTTGGAAAAGGAGATGATGGGATCTGCTACACAGGTGGGAGACTACATTGATCCAGAACCTAGTTTAGGGCTTAGTGTGTCACCCAGTCCTGAGGTTGAGGCCGTGGAGCTGCTGTTTGCTGGCCACTGTGGTAAACACAGGTTAAGGAATCCTGCCATCCCCTGCCACTTGCTCATTATTTGCAAGACGGCTCTGCAGAGTTGTGCTAGGAGGGTGGCAAATTGCAGTACAGAGATGGGAACAGGAGCTGGGAAGGAAATCTTTACCTGGTTTCACTACCAGGGCTGGTACATTTTAAAACTGCAGTCTGAGCTGGAAATCCTGCAGCATCTCTTCACTAACATCAACCTGGAATTTGTCTGGCTGTCTGCCATGTGCTAAATAAACCCCAAGTCATGTTGGAGGCTCCTTCTACCCCTTTGAATCCCAGGCCCTTTCTGGGATAGCAATCCACAGGCCAGATTTTCTTCTGTGGAGGTTTTTAAGCAACCACTTTGGAGCCTCTTGAAACTAGATACTAGTGGGAATTTCTGCAAGGCCTCTCTAGCCTTTGCTGGCTGCGACATCTTGGAGTGAAAACGTATCTTGGATTGAGGATTGGTTGGTTGGTAAATTAGTACAAATCCAGCTAGTACAATTGCTTGAATTTCCTAATGAGCAGTGAAGAGGTCTGGGTAGGTAAGAAGTGTTACATACAGTGAGATCAGAGGTCTGCACCTCTGCCGTCTGCTGTGTGGTGGTGATTTGTAAGGAAATCTGAGTTGTGTGGTGTGGTCTGGCTTCAGACTTGTTCTTGTACCTTCACCTTCCTGCCTTTTTGTTTTCTTTTGTTTTTGTTTAGGATTCTCAAATTCTGTGTTCAAGTGATGCCTTTTCACCACTTGCATCTTTGCAGTGTCCTGGCGCTTAAGACGCTGTCCTCAGAATTAGGACTTGGCTCGTATTACTGTGGCAGAATCAGGAGTTGTCTTTCAGCTGGAAAAGTACCAAGTTTGATTTTTCCTTGAAAGAGATTGCATTTTAAAAAGACCATTCTGATGGTGTGGTAACTGTTGTTTGCCTTCTTAAAAAACTTAATCATGTTCAAACCTAGTGGGAAGGAGTCAGATGCTCACACAGAATCTTCCATGTGCTGTTGGCAGAGGGGAACTGCCCAGGTTGTTGTACGTATTTTGGTTTAACTTGTTCCCACTGATGTCTGGCCTTTGGTTTGCGTCTCTCGTTTCCCTTGCTAGTGGAAGGAGACTGTAATAGAGAGAACGGAGGAGTGATTCATGCTGAGGGAGGAAATTATCTCTTATCTAGGTTGCCTCTAAGCCAGTCCTGCCAGAGCTGACTTTATCCTTGAGAGGCTGAGAAGTTGGTCTAAAAGGTAAATATTTAGAGTGTCTGAAATTGATATGAAATCCAGGTGTCTGGTGTGGTTGCTGATGGGAAGGAAGCTACACTTGTCTGTGTTCACACAGCACAGTGCGATTCGACCTGCAAGCAGAACAAAAACTGTTCTGGAGGAGCATAATTAAAAACTTTCTGAAATCTGTGTAACCTCATTGACTAAGCAATGTTTTCTTCCACCTCAGTTACGATAGTAGGTCTGTGGGAGAGAAAGCTAAGAGATCTAGCTCCTGGCGTCTCTCCTTTCCCAGCACCAAAGTTCCTGGGATGGAGACTCTGTTAAAATATCAGCACTCTTCTGCATCTTAGAGAAAGTCACTGGAGCTTTGCTAAGTCAGCTGGGAGGAAGATCAAATACTTGGCAATGTGGCTTTTCTTCAGGGTTGCATAGGAGGACACTTAGGGAAGCTTTTGTAGTACCAAGTAGAACGTTTCCATATCCTTTCTTTTAAAAACTGCAGTGGAAATTCTGCATGGCTTTCTATAGCCAACCTGCCCGTGACTTGGTGATTGCCCAGAATTCAGCAGGAACAGAAAGTGAAACTGGCTGGTCTGTTGGTCATATACTGAGATGTGCAGAAAGTGGAAAAATTGTATAAATGCTAAACCAGATGAGCTTTGCAGTCCTATTATTATCTTTATGGAGAAAGCTGTCAGTGGTAAGAATGAGCCAAGCCAATTCTTGCATAATTAGCCCCATACAATTACATGGTATTTAGCGATGTTTGGCTTGAGCTGTAAGTTCTTGTGTATAACAGGGAGTTTCTGATGAGAACATGAAATTTAGATATCTAGAGTGAATACATTGCAGTTAACCTAATCATCTAAAATCTTTTCATGCTCCTTTAGCTTCTGTCTTAAAGGTCATTGAAATCTAGACCTGGGATGCCCTTTTTAGCCTTTGCACAGCATCAGTTAGTGTTCTATTTTTGAGCACTTGCTAGTGTTGGATGTGAGGGGAGCTACTTTGGAAGGGTTTTGTAGCATTTGTGTTTTATTTCCTACTTTATCACCTGGCAGTAGTTCATACTCTCCTGTTTTTTTAGGGAGATTGCTGTGGCTTGAGCCATTGCCGCTGAGTGTTCCTCTGCTGTACCAAACCTCAGAATTACTGTTGTTGCCTCGTTGAATTCTTCCACTTCTAGTGGAGGAAAGCAGACCTTCTGGCTTAACCTGAGCGCAATCCTAAGAGGTCTCTAGCCCAGAGCTCAGCAATGGTGCAGATCGTCTCTTGACCTAAGCCAAGCACATCACTTGGGACTTGGTCCCGCGTTGAGCTGTGCGTAAATTGATTCTCTCTGCTCTCTTGTTGAAGTGGGCTTGCTATAGGTTTGGGATCTCTCATCTGTACCTTGGTTTCTTTGTCTTTTTACAATGCATCTTTTCCTGAAAAGGTAATGGAACTCCTTTAGCTTTAAGAGTGATCGTATGCATCTGCTGAGTATTACCCATCTGTGTATAATTCTGATACATCTCTCAGTTTCGTATCTAAGATGTATACATCTCCTGTCCAAGGAAGTTCTGTAGTTTAGATGGTAAGTGGGACGTGCAATTAACCTTGTGTGTCTGGCTTTTCCAGAACAGGGCAGTCGGACGGCCCAAAGGGAAACTGGGCACTGCTTCTGCGGTGAAGCTCGCAGCTAATCGGACAACCGCTGGAGCACGTCGGAGGAGGACGCGATGCCGCAAGTGCGAGGCTTGTCTGCGGACAGAGTGCGGCGAGTGTCACTTCTGCAAAGACATGAAGAAATTTGGGGGACCTGGCAGGATGAAACAGTCCTGCATTATGAGGCAGTGTATCGCAGTAAGTGTACCTGTTGCTACAGCTCGTTTGGAGATTTCTTTCCTATATCTGTGTCTCCCGGTGACAAGGTGTGGAACTGAGAAGTCTGCTCTGAGTAGTCTCTAAAGTACCTCAGACAAAACAGTATAATCCCTGCCCTCTTAGTTCAGATCTCTTCTTCCCGTCGCTTTTCATCCTCCCCAAATCTTAAACCAGAATGCTACTAAAACTTAATAGCACAGCTTTCATTCTCAATAATATAGAAGTGGAGATTATCAGTACACTGGAAATTGGCACTCAAATCACACTGAAATTCTGGGATTTGGGGGAGAAGGGGAAGAATGGGAAGTTCCAACTCAAAGGGAGAAGAGGCCTCTTTGGTTTGGATCTCTGAATTTCGTGAGAAAAGCTGCCTTGTGGCCATCTTTACCATCTTAACTACTTAACCGAATTAAGATACAGAGAAATCTTTGACTGGCATCCTCCAAGATTTTGGCGTTGGTGACCCCAGCCCCAGGCTACTTGAGATCTGAATTTCAATTTGTTTGCTGTTACCTAAGCATATAGCAGAGGATCTGATCCAGATGAGCCAAAGAGCCATCGAGCCAGGGTCTTGTCTTCCTCAGGGACTGGAAATGGCTGTTGGGGGATGAGCATCAAAACGGGACAAGCGGGCAGTCAAAGACAGTTTCCTGGGGTCCTGTGATACTTGCTTAGAAGCTTCTTGAGTCATAAGTGATAGCTTTGTATTTAATAAATATTGACAGATTAATCTTCCATTAAGTTGTCCAAGCAGCTTTTGAATCCGTTGCTTTGATACTGACTGGTGCGGAGCTTCTCCTCAGGTCTCATGTCCGCAGTGCTCCCATTCAAGGGTAAAAATTAGCTTTAGCTTTTATCTTAATTCTTTGGAAGGTCTTGTTTATGCCGCTGTTAAGAGTTTGGTTTTCTGGGTTTTGGGGGTGGTTTTTTTTGGTTTGTTGGTTTTTTTTTTTTTTTTTTTAAGGAAAGGAATGTTGTTTATTCATAACTGAAATATCACCCCATCTATACTGATTTCTCTCTCAACTCTTGTTACAGTTCCTTTCGCTTAGGTTTTTTTTCTTTAATTCTGATGAGGAAACTGAAGTGGAGGCATTAAGTGACTTGGTCTGACACTGATAAAAAACTGATAAGCACTTAAGGTTTCCAGTAGTTGCTCCTGGTAGCTCACTCCATGTCCTGTTCTAAGCCATGCACTGTTCTTGACATAGAGGATTGGATTCAGCTCTGCTGGATCTTTCAGTAAAGTACATAGAATATCTACCTTTCCGCAGAGTGCTTTTGCAGCTCAAGTGTCTTTTCTTTGAACACTTGATTTCCTGGAGTGTGGCATGAATTGAACAGCATGGATGAAGAATTTATTATTCTCCAGGGGGAAGAAATAGTGAAATCGTGCTGCCTTTTTAGTGGAGGGATTAAATTCAGGCTGCAGTGTGCTTTCTTGTCCTGACTGACGAAGGAAACTTTCATACTAAGCTGTTTCACTCTTGATAACACAGGCTGAGCCTTTTGGAGATGCACTGGTTTCTCCTCTGGCTGAATGTAGTCATCCTCTCATCCCATCTTTTCTAATGAAGAAGTATTTTTTTCTTGTTGGTATCTGCAGTTTTATTTCCAGAAGCTGTGGTTAGAGCACAGGGCTTGGTAGCCAGGGTACTCTGATTCCTTGTCCCACCCTTGCACGCACTCAAGAAGACATCTCTGCCCTTCGTAGGTTCCCATTGGTGTAAATAGCAGGGGGAGTATTACAGACTTTCTTAGAGCAGCAAAAGCCTAGAAAATTAGCAAGTTGAACTGTTGTAACTTTTAAGGGTGCTTTACATTTCTATAAGCAATCCTATTGTCTTTACTCTTGTTCATTATGTTCTCTAACAATTGCAGTAGAAATACATTGTGATACCTATCCAACAGCTTCCAGCCAAAAAAAGCCCAAAACACCGAAGCAAGGCTCTGTGGAAGTAATGATCCCTACGGTTCTGGGATTGTGCTTTCCTCTGGTTAATAACATTGACAATATTAACTAGACAGACTTTCATTAGACTTGGAAGCCTTAAGAGAGCCTGTACTGCCGTTCAGAGAACAGGAAACTCCTGTGCATCACTAGTTCAATCAAGAAAGGAAACAGGAGTGCCTGGGACACTTCATGCTGCGTTGAATAGGTCTGAAGGGAATGTGGGGCTCCGTGCTGGGAGGACAAGTTGTGACAGCATGGCTACTGTTCCACCCGTCAGTGGGACAGAGCTAGTTGGTGCACAGAGGAGATTCCCTAGATGGCCTTGGTCCCAGCAAGAAAAATTGTACTGCTCCTGGGATGTTTGTTCTTGTGTGTGGATATAAATACTTGTTGTGTGGGAGATCGGACAAAACAAGTGGACAGAGCTCTTAAGGCTCTGGACAGCCTAGCTTTTCTCTGGTTTACCTGCTGGTGGAATGGGATCCTGGGGATTCCTATTTCATGCTTGGAGGAAGGGTGGGAATTAAGTAGCATTTGCAAAATGCTTTTAAAATGGAGCGTGGGTAAGTACTGGCATGAGAAAGCATGTTGCCGTAGCTAATGTATCAGATGTTGGTGTGTAGGGCAGCACACTGTACTCTGTAATGGCTTACTATAGCTAGGTTTTTCCCTATCTGAAAGTTGCCGAAGGATGCACTGTTGCTGCATAGATTTGGTTGGGTGTGCAAGTATCCACTTATGGATTTTATTCGCTCCATCTACGAGAGATCCTTGCCGTGAAAAGCCACATCTCTGCCTCTGGCTGCTTAATAGTTAAGGATTTGCAAGCTAATCGATTGCATTTCACGTTACAGCCAGCTTCTTATGAGGATCTTCCTTTTCTTTCTTGTAATGAGGCTTATACCTTATTGCCACAAACTAGAAGTTTGTTCCTCATTAGCACAAAGGTGGCTTTTTAATTAGACTGGCATTCAGTGCTTTGACATGGGTGACAGATATGTGAGATGCTGCAGTTCCCTTTCTGCCTTGGCAAAAGACAGAAAAAAATCAGCGCGCTTCTCACTTGTGACACTTGCAGGAGAGGAATTCTCTTTTTTAAGTTTCTGTGCAGTGCTTTTTGCAATGCTCGGGTTGGGAGCAGGGCCCTAGATAATAGACTGTCAGTCAGGAAAAGGTCTGTTCTTGGTTCTGTTGTGGGCTTGCTGTGAGACCTGGATTGGGTCCCATAACATCTGTCTGCCCTGCTTGTAAAATAGGGGAGCTGCCAAATTGCTAGTCAGATTGTGAAGCTTAATGGATGTGAATAGTGATGTTCTAGGTTGCTTCTTTTCCCTCCCATTGTACACTAGTCAAGTGACTTGCATGCCAATGTCTGTGTCAGCTTACAGATTCAAGGGACCCATAAAAAAAAAGCATTTTCATCCATCCCTGGGATGCCCCGTGAGTCTCTGTTGCTACAGGGAGGGCACTTTCATTCCATGAAACATGTCCTGTGATGCTTGGTCTGGGTACCCAGCCCCCATTGTTACCAGTTTTTCTTGCCTTTGTTGCTCTGCTGGGCTGGAGCCTTCAGCAGTTTGCACAATTAATCCCTATTTATCTCCTCTTTGAAATGAGGATACTGTAAATGCACATTGAGTTCTTCTGTTTCCATATGTCTTCCGTGTCCTGATCAAGACTTCTTTCTGATATGTGTAAACAGCCGGTGTTGCCTCATACTGCTGTGTGTCTGGTGTGTGGAGAAGCTGGGAAGGAGGATACTGTGGAAGAGGAGGAGAGCAAGTTTAATCTCATGCTAATGGAATGCTCCATTTGTAATGAAATCATACACCCAGGATGCCTTAAGGTGAGTACAAAGATGTGATACATGTTGGAAACAAAAACTGGATTAGTTATCACCTTAATGCAAAAGTAGCGCACAGAAATTGGAAAGTTTTCACACTTTCATCTTTGGAAACTTAAGTGAGCAAAGAGTTGATGCAAGAAGCAGGGTGAGAGCCATGGCACGCGCAGCCCTGACTGGCAGGCGAGGGTCCTTTGATGTAACAGCATCCCCTGTAAGCAGAGACTCTTGCTTTGGACAGCCTCCGAAATGTGTGTGCATGCAAATGTCCTGTGTTTTCTTTTTTTTGTTTTGTTTTTCTTTCTTTTTTGCCTCTTGTTTAAGGAAGTGAGGCATTTCGGTTGGGACGGGAAGCTCAAGAGGACAGAGAAATTTACCTGTACTTTTGGATGAGTTAGTCGCAATCCCCGTATCGGTAGCTCCTTCCTGTGTCCCACAAAGCACAAACGAGTAGTTCGCAGTTCATGTTCGTCCAGGCATAGATGTGCCTTTCAGTGGCAGCTGGCTTTAAAGATGTTACGAGCAAATGTTGCAGTAGGAAGACCGCAGCTCTAGAGAACAAACTGAGTGAGTTTCAGGCTGCAGGAGTGCTCACCCTTGGCTGACTTGAGTCCTGTCAGCAGCTGTATTCTTTGCTGGTAACAAAAGTGACATTTTGGGCATATCTCTGTGTATTAGCATTTAGAAGCCTCCTTTCTCCAGAGCTGGTTTGTTTCAGCTGATCAGCCATTTCCTGTTGCTGATTTGTTTATGGTTAAAGTGATTTGCCAAAGCAAATGTATTCTGACACACCATGCCCCAGAAAGCAGCTTTTGGCCCTTCTGGGATCTCCGGGAGGAGAGGTATGTTCCTTATGCAGGCCCGGGGTGATGCTCTCCTGGCCTTTCATTTTTCTTGCGCTGTACGTAGTATTGCACCAAGCTATGTGTGTGTCATTTATTAGAGCAGAAAGTAGGTAGCTGGCAAACCAGAACTGCGGTTGTCTCCCTGATTCATGAAATTGGTGCTCGCAGCTCCTGCCACAGATGGGCTCTGAAAGGGAGCTTTGCTTTCTTGGCTCTGCTTAAAAAAAGGCTTTGGGGGCTGATGAAGCAAGGGAAGGAGCTGCTCATTTTCATAGGTACCTCAATTTTGGCTTGTAGCTGCTGGTTTGCTCTTCCAGTCCTTCCTGAAAGTGCGCTGTGTTCCCCCATCTCTCGCTTTGCAGTGTCAGTGACGCTTCATGGCTGAGTCCAGAGGACACGATTGTTGTCTAGTGGCAGTTCAAGTATGGCTTCCTCTCCCCATACCACATTTGGCACTGGTTGCACAGGATGTGGGTCAGATCTGTGAAATCAAGCAAGTGCTGTTTGTTCTTTTATGCATGTGTGGTGTTCTGAGTGCTGTTTTAGTAACCAGGAACAATGTTGCTTTGGATGTTTCTGAAAATTAAGCAGTGGGAGATTTGCAGTGTGCCTTGTGTGTCTTGTATTTTAATTTCTCAGTGCTTCTGTTGAGCTGAAATGGTGGGCTAACTGGTACTGTTTGTTTACTGAGACAAAAGGGCACTGGTAGGATTTCAGAATCGTCTTGGAAGGCAAGGTGAGACTATGCACAGGCAAACAGCAAAAGGAAAATGGAGCCTCTTCCTTGGATCCCTTCTTGCTCTTTATTCCCAGGTTCCATGATTTTCTGTGAGACAAGAATCTATTGCCGTGTTTACATCTTGCTCGAGCCCTTGACATGAGCTTAAGCCCAGAGGATGGAGCCCATAAATAGTCCTTGTGGGAAGCGCCTTTGAATGCAGACACAGCCCCAGGGCAGCTGCTTTGGCTGTCCACCATGAGAGTCCCTTCCTGTCCTACTCGGTAAATAGGCAGTAGTACATGGGAACTGTTGGTCATCTCCAGTTAAATGTCTGGCAAATGTACTTTTGGGGGAGACTGGAATAAACTGGATCAGTGAAGGGAGGAGCGTCCTTTCCTGGCTTATTCCCATGTGGAGTGAATTCCCTCCAAGATGCATCTCCAAAGCTCGTGGAGTAGTTTGGCACATGCAGTGGCTAATTTGTACGCCAGGGCAGGTTGTTCCTGGTTTGAAGTCCATCTTCTTCCAGCTTCCTGATTTGGCTGTACATGTTTGTGGTGGGTTTTCTCCATGAAAAAACAGTGTCAGAGGATGACCTCTTTCAGGAGATTAAGGGTAGCTCAGTTGCATCTGTGTTCTGACACACTCACAGCCTTCGGGGGCTTCTGTGGGTGCCTCTTGCTGGAGGAGCCCTGGGTACCAGAGCATGTTAGGTGCTTGTGTTGGAACCGCGAAGGACAGCCAGGATGTTCCATATACTGAGAAGTGTCATGGGAGGTTTCTGACATCCTTCTTGCCTTGAAAACACAATACCAACACAAATGCTCGTTTTGCTGAAGAGTTTCTTATGAAAACAATCTTGGCGAGCGTTTCGCAAGCGCAGCATTGTTTCCAGAGGGAGCTAGTGAGATTTTTGGAGGAATATTGCCTTTTGTTGTTACAGAGCGTTTGAGTTGAACCAGTATTGATGAATTTTTCTTGCCACATCTCAAATTGCTGGTAATGCTGGTTAGCACATGTGAGTGCAGTATCTGATGCTGTTTCCTTAAGGAGAAGGGGTTCACTTTCCCCAGTAGGAGCCTGTTCTTTTTCATCTTAGGTGGATATAGTGATAATGATGGAAAATGTGAATATTTAGGTGCCTTGTCAGAACAGCAGAAATACAAAGGCCTTCTCCGGCACAGCTGCACTGCTGCCCATGGCTTCAGCCCAGGGGTGTCTCGCTGCCTATGTTGTTTCAGTCCTGGCACTGCCAGAATTCATGGCTCTCACTCAGCGATGTCAGATCAGCATCCTGGGGTCTCCATATTCCCTAACAAGAAGACTTTGCAATAGCGTAGTCTCATGTTTAGACTTTCTGAATTGCTGACCTCGTGCTGCAGGTACGTTTCTGAAGATGCCTCGCGCTGTGGCTCAGACACCCACCTGCTGTTTGTAGCAAACACTCAGAACTGGCTCCCACCCAGCCTGAAAGACTTGGGACAGATTCAGTGGCAGGTTTGTGTGTGTCTAATTAGTTTGCTTACAGTTCCTCACATCTGTTCAGTTCCTTAAACTTCACAGAAGGGACAGAGCTGTAGTGCTTTCCCTTCAGTAGCATTTGTTCTATATTCAGTGCGGGAAATAACTTGTTCCCAACTTGGGCTTGGGCCAGGAATTGTTCCCCTGAGGCAGAGATGTATACAACAACTCCTGGAGTATCTTACACCTACCATGGGAAAGAAGGTTCAAAGGCGCACAGTTGTGATAAAACCAGTATTTAAATTCTGCCCACTTCATTTACTCACTTATTAACTCCAGAAGACTTGCTGAGAGAGAGACTGACATGTCATCACTCTCGCTAGATGGTGAAACTAGAATGGCTGCTGTCTGGCTCGGGGACTTGAGGAAGCAGTTGCCCTAAAACCAAGGGCTTGCTCCTGCACGGCTAGTGCTTTTTCACTGAGCTGGGAGGAGAGGAGGAAGTGTTTCAGAAACATGAAAAATCTGCAGATCTCTGCCCCTGCCTGTTGCAGCAGCATTCTCCTGCTGCGGCTGATGCCAGTGCCCAGCTATTTGTCTTGACAGTAGCATGGTTTTGTTGTCTACTATAGTAATAAATTAATCTTTCTTCCCCCCCTGCTTTTGCTCTGAATATATAACTAGACCCTTAAATGTGAATGTGCCATCAGTGAGCGTGTGTGTGTAGAGGGTGTTTTCAGCTTAGCTCTACTTCTCATCCTCAGTTTCATTCACAGAAATGTCTTTTCAGAAACACCTATCTCCTCTTTGGAAAGTAATGCAGGCTTCTATATGGAAATTCAGAAACCGGCAGCTTTTTCAACTGCGTAGGGCAGGACTGTGCTTTTATTATAGTGTAACAACACTGAGTGTGCGTCTTCTCTTTCAAAAAGCAAAATGTCACAGTCTCTCGGAGGTAGTGAAGTAGTAAGCATTTCTCTTCCTTACACTAGCTGGGTAACTGTGGGTGTGAGAAACCTTAAAAATGCCTTCATGTGTCCAGTCTTCTGAATAAAAGTGCCTGTTCTCCAGCTGACTTGGCAACCGTCATTTTTATTGGCACATGGGCTTGAGGGCTGGAGGCATGGGACTGCTAGTTCTGATCCATAAAGAAAAATATTTTAAGGAACACTTGATTACAGTGGAGGGTGCTTTGCTTCTAAAAATGCCGAACAGTATTAGTGTATGTGAGAGTGTGCGTATGGGAAAAATCCCTTCCTATTAAAAGATCAGACTGTGCCTCACTCTGGGGGGGGGGGACGGGATGAGACTGAGCCTTGCAAATAAGTGGCGTGGGAGGACATTTGGAGATGGCGTGATTACAGTCCTGGGTTTGGGGGAGTTTTGCTTTGGGTTGTTGGGGTGTTTTTTCTTGTTTTTGGTTTTTTGCAAGAGCACAATGTGCCCTGTGTTAATTGGGCTTCTCATTGACCTTCAAAAAAAGCCCAGACCTGAACCCTTTGTCAAATACCGATTTGGCCAGCATGTTTTCCTCCCCTGTTGACATCATCAGAAGGGTAACTGTGCAGGACCGAGGACTTGCTCAGCACCAGCAGGATGGTGCAGCACCTGCGGTGATCTGGGTTTCTTTTCTGCAGCCGTTGGGAGGGCAGCAGTCCATCAGAGAAAATGGAGCTGTACGAAATGCCTCTAAATGATCTACCTGTAGACTTTTGCAGCTTTTTGCAGCGCGATTGTGAATTGAGTTGTGCCTCTCTTTCACCAGGTGAAGGAATCAGATGGTGTGGTTAACGACGAGCTGCCGAACTGCTGGGAGTGTCCAAAGTGCAACCATGCAGGGAAAACTGGAAAAGTGAGTTTAATGGGAATAAGTGGTGCTGGAATGAGATACAAAATCTCAAGCATTCCCTCTGGCTTGTAGATACAATTTTTGTCCAATACCAGCTTTTGATTTTGTGCTTAATTCAGTTGAGTTGAAGCAAATAAGCAGATGGCTTTCTATTCTTTAATAATTTTTGTATTCTTGTTCCATGTACCAACGCTTCACCCAGAACCTGGGGAATATTTAGGGTAGTTCTGTGCACTGCTGCATGTTAATTTCTAAGATGAAATTTAAAAAAAAAAAAAAAAATCCAGAAGCAATTATGCAAAACCTGAAGTGTCTGTTGGAAATAGTGAAACATTATTTCTTTGCAGACTGAGACAGACACTTGCAAGTGTGTAGTTACAAAAATAACTTTATGAAGGTGAAACTACTTTACTCTAACTCCTTGCTAATCATTGTGTTTGTTACAAAGTGATCAACCCACCAGTGTTGGAGGCAACTTAGGTAAAGAGCTGAGAAAGGCATAAGATATAAAGTTTGTTTGTGTTTTGTGTCTCTTTGGCGTACAAGCAAAAGCGCGGACCAGGATTCAAATACGCATCAAATCTCCCAGGCTCATTGCTGAAGGAACAGAAAATGAACAGAGACAATAAGGAAGTAACAGATGCTGCAAAACGGAAAGAGGATTGTGAAGAAACTCCCAGGCGGAAATCAGAGGAACATTCCAAAAAGACTCAAGTTGACTCAATACTGAGGAGAAAGTCAGACGAAGTGCATCTGTGGAGGAAAAGGAAATTTGAGAAACCCCAGGAACCCACTATGAGAAAGCGGGTATGACAAAACACTCTTTTTCATGTACTTACACAGATGCGCGTGGGCTGGTTGGGGCTGATGTCTCTTGCCTTCTGGCTTATAGCTTATCTTGAAATCCCAGATTGTTACAAAAGAAACTGTGATGTTTTACCTTCCTTTCTGAAAACTGCTAGTCTAACAGGACAGTAGTTTGAACAGTGACACTTGGATTGACGTTCAGAGGCCGAAAACACTGGGCTATGGCTGTTGTTTTATTCAAAATACTGGAAAACCCACTTTAACTGAAAAGTCTTTACAAGATGCTTGGAGTAGGAACAAGGTGAAAATCAATTTTTAATGGAAGCTCTTCCATCTCTAGCCACTTGGTGGCGCGTGGCAGCTTGTTTTGTGGCTGATTCAGGGCTGTACAATACTCATAACCCATCAGAGGACCTTTAGCAATGACACCTTCTGTCGCCTGCAGAGAGGAGGAGCTGCTCACAACAGCGATGTAGACAGCCTTTCCCTGAATTTGACAGTCAGAGCTCTTGGGCCAGGCAGGGACATTCTGAACTGTCACGTGGATTGCAAAATATGGTACTTAAGATATACAGAAATGCTGGTTTGCAGAGGTAGAAATGAGGACCTAGATTCAATGTGTCTCATGAGTAAATGGCTGATGGCTTTAAAATCAGAATCAGTGGCCGGTTTTGTATTGCATGTGTAGTTCACGAGGAGTGGCAGTCAGTCTGCCCTGCAAGGCTTGACAGTGGGAACGCTACAGTACGGTAAATGTAGGGATTGGGGTTGCTTTGGTGGAGTGAGAGCAAAATTCACGATACCAGTTTATGCGTATCTGCTTTCTGGCCATGCTTTCCTTTTCCCATCCCTTTGGACTCACTGCAGTGTTTATGGATGGCTTGAATTGCTCCATGAAAGCCCCCCAGTGTGTGAGGAAGGCACTGTGGATCACCAAACCTTCATCAGACAGCACAACAAATGTCGTGTTTTGGGGTTTTTACTTTTCTTTCTTCCAACAGCTAAAACTTGGAAAAGAAGACAAACTCTTCAGGAAGAAGGTACTTTGCCTTTTTAATAGATGTGTTCTCAATCCCTTTTAATCCCTTCTCTTCATGTGAGCTGAATGGTGAGCCAGTTTCTCTATCAGTCATGTCCTTGTGTCACTGCAGACATTTTTATTATCCCATTTACATCTTGAAATTACAGAATATCTCTCTCATGGAAACATTTACACTCCAGGACAGTTTAGCTGCAGTGTCTGGCTTTATATTTTCTGTCCTAGTGTCCCATATTAAAATAAAGCAGCAAGCTGTGTTTTGATGACCCAAGGAATAAAATTCTGTTTCTATACTGATGTTTTGCTCTTCCAGTGTGGTTGAATCTTGCCCCAGCCACACCAGCCCCTCAACAGTCTGTACCACAGCACATCCCTGGAGTCCCCCGCTGACACCCCAGGGAGCCAGGGATGACCTGGCATGGAAGTATTGATTACCTCTCACAATCTGGCACGATAATGGAAGTCCGATACCTTTAAACTAAGTGCTTGTCAGTACCCTGTGTGAAGGATGCTGCAAGCTGCCAGTAGTCTGATGATGTAATTTTTTTTTTTATTCTAACCTGTCATTAACTTACTGTGACCTCTCCCTTTATAATATGTTAATTTAAAGAGAGAGTGGTCAGCTTTCTCCACTGTGCGCCGCAGTCTGAAGCATAGGAGCACATCTGCTGACTTGATCCAATTAGTTTATTGCGAAAGCATAGACCTTCTGATATAACAAGTGTGTTCACAGCAGTTCACCGTTTCTTGCCAGTCCAGATCTCTTCTTATTAGAGCTATTTTGTTTTAACAGTTGGTGGCTTCTTTCTTGCTTGTAGTGATCAGATTAGACTTGAAGTCTTCCCTGGTCTTAGTTTGTACGTCTCTTACACTTCTCTCTGGTGTGCATCAGAGAGATGTGATTAATGCGAGCAAGTGAAGTGCAGTTTGCTGTTATGAACAGTGACCGGGGCAGGGAAGAAGGTGCCAGCTAACCCCTGTCAGCCTGCGTTGCATCGGAGATCGTGTCAGCATGAAGGTCTCGTCAGGCTAGCAGTGTGTCAGACCTGTCAGTCACATTCCCCAATTCTGCATGCGCCGGTGGTGGGGGAAGCTTGAGAAGACGAGCAGAGTTTAGTAGGATGTAAAGGAGCAGCTAAAGCGTAATTAAACGAGGCTGTGAGTATCCAGCAACAAGGGCCGCAGCAGCACAGCCGCAGTGCGAGTCGGTGATTGCGATTCAGGAGGTTTCAGAAATTGACCTTTTGGCCGTTGGGCATGAATGCATGTCAGCCAGTGTTTAAAGTGGGTGCCCAGTGAACGTGTCCCAAGCCTGGTTTCTTCTGGCCTGCTGGGGAAAAAGCTGTCTATAGTATGCTGCCTATCTTCTGTATATAAATTGTCCGCTGTGTAATGAGTAAGGCCCTTAAATCTGCAGGATTATGCATGGTGAATAAATGCATTTATCACTCGCTTGGAGTCCAGAGAGCCGATAGCTGGACTCCTCATCCATGATGGCACTTGAACTTGATACCTTTGGCCGGTGAATGTACCCTTGTGCTCAGACGGGTGGGGTCCAATGCTGGCAGGCAGCCCGACCCCCCCCCGGGCAGGGCTGCCTGTGTGGAGCATCAGCATGTGAAGTATTGCTGAGTACGTTCTTGCTCGAATAGTCAGCCCTTGTCTCTTCCTTTTCAGCGGCGATCGTGGAAGGCTCCAGATGACCGAACTGCCATGATCAAGCCCCTGCGGCGCCTCAAGCAGGAGCCAGAGGATGACCTGCCAGAAGCACCTCCCAGGTCCAAGGATAGTGACCAGTCACGGTCCAGCTCGCCCACTGCAGGTCCCAGCACGGAGGGCGCCGAGCCCAGGGACAAGAAGAAGTTCAAGATGAGGAGGAAAAGGCGGCTTCCCAATAAAGAACTGAGCAAGGAGCTCAGCAAGGAGCTTAACCAGGAGATCCAAAAAACCGAGAACAGCCTTGCCAATGAGAATCACCAACCCATCAAATCTGAACCTGAGAGCGAGAATGAGGAACCTAAGCGTGCTTTGAACAACAGCGAGAGACTCCATAGGTTCAGCAAAGGGTTAAACGGGACTCCCCGGGAGCTGAGGCACCAGCTCATCCCCAGCCTGCGAAGCACACCTCGGGGAATAACCCGGCCACCGCCTTCGCTCTCTCCTCCCAAATGCATTCAGATGGAACGGCACGTTATCCGGCCACCTCCCATCAGCCCCCCTCCGGACTCGCTCCCCCTGGATGACGGGGCAGCCCACGTGATGCAGAGGGAAGTCTGGATGGCTGTCTTTAGCTACCTCAGTCATAGAGACTTGTGCATCTGTATGAGAGTTTGCAAGACCTGGAACAGATGGTAAGGAGGGCGGGAAACCGAGCTAGGTCTAACGTGTAGTGGGATGGACTCAAAAGGGACGTGAGTGACGGAGGCTCTAATGCCTCCTCGAAGAGGTGCGCAGGTTGTCTCTGAAGCTCTGTTGAGCCCAAGGAAAAGGGGTGACCAGCAGTGTCTGGAGAAGTAACGTGTCTTCTGGTGCTTTCTCAGAAAACAGCAGTTCCCAGCATTTCTGATGGGAAGTGTGTGTGTGTGTGTGTGTGTGTGTGTGTGCGAGCCTCTGCGTCAGTGTGCCAGGGCTGCAGCGCCCCAGAGCAGCCTGTTCTGTAGTTAGACACCACAATGTTCTTGCCTGCTGGAACGGCCAGCGTAGGTCATGCTAAGTCTTTGTGTCATTCTGCCCCCAGGACTTGCTGACTGCTAATGCAGTTGTTTGTTCAGTTCAGTTATTAAATATCTATTGAGATATAGTGAAGATCTCCCAGTACCCTCGGTGTTCTCCTCAGAAGGTCCATGCTGATTGTTTCCCTGTAGAGGGTACGTGGAGAGCGATCCCATTCGCTGTGTTCTGTACCAGCAGAGCTGATGGAGGAATCCTTTGTTAATTGTATTTACTCACAGTGTGTCCGTTCGGTGCTCGGGGTGCCAGAGTGTGAACATTGACACAGTCAGTGACTGTACGGCAGCGGGAAGCGTTAGTGGACAGATTTATATGTTTCACTGAACTTGCAGTAAAGTCTCTTGTTGGCTGTCATCTCGGATTCAGCTGTAATGTGCACACAGATGGGCAAATTGTAACAGAGACTCCTTTCTAGCACAGTCTAGTAACAAACTGGGTACATGACAGAAAGGTTGAGAGGTTGATAATTCGTTACAAGAAGATGTGTGTGGAGTGTCTGCTCCGTGGGCTTCTCGGTGTCACAGAAGGCTGGTAAACACCTTTTCCACTTAAGTGCAGTATTTTCTAGTGGGAAAAATGAGAAAATGCAGAATCTTGCACGCTCTTTAGGACTTCTTGCTTGTTGCCCTTAGAGAACTGTAAAGAGAGCGTAAAAACGCATAAGCCACATAGATAGGAATAACACAAACACACAGAACAGGAGAGGTGGGATCTGTTTTACAAATTTCACTGGTTTTAAATAAGGAAAGCACAGGGGAAATCAGGACAGTAATATTTAAAACCAGTCTTCATATTCAAAAGGTAAGCAAGAAGGTGTGGCTTGTCTTCAGGCTAGAAAATGGATTTTAGTAAGTGCTGTGATGACTTAAAATGGGATCCAAAGTTGTTGACACTTGTAATTCCGTAGAAATAATTCCATGCTTTATTGCATGATATATTTGATGGATAAACTTCAAACCTATGTAACATTGTGTGGTGTTGTGCTTATCTTAGCATCGCTCAGCCTTATTTTTGCTATTTTCAGTTAAATGCTGTAGTTTTTCCTACCGTTTAATGACACTTTTTAAAGTCTTGCAGAAATCAAAACAAGTGCCAAATTAAGTGCTGTTGGCTTTTTTCTTTTTGGGTAGGTGCTGTGACAAAAGATTATGGACCAAAATAGATTTAAACCATTGTAAATCCATCACTCCACTTATGCTTAGTGGCATTATTAGGAGACAGCCTGTAACCCTTGATCTTAGCTGGACAAATATATCTAAAAAGCAGCTGAGTTGGCTTATCAACAGACTGCCAGGTAAGTGATGTTTTTTGACCACTTCACTGAATTTAGCAAACCAGTTTGTATCTAAACTGCAACCTGAGGAATGTCTGCAGGGATCCGGGGTATCCTAGGAGAGGAGTAGATATGTAGGAACGAAGCATCAGCGAGTTAAAATGGGCCCGGAATTAGTTACCTTGTGACTACTTGACGTGCTAGGTAAACTAATTTGAGGCAGGTCTTCGTCAACAGGTAACGTTGCTGTGGAAAGCGCCTGCGCTGAGGTGATTAGCGGAGGGGGTGGTGGGGGTCTACTGTCACCCACAGTAATGAAGTTCCAGACGGTGGGAGAGATGGAGAGCTGGGCAGGAGGAGGCTTACGGAGTCCCTGCTTGCCCTGGAGTGCTGGGATTGTTCGTCAGAGCGGCGCTGGGCTTCGCCCAGCCTGTGCGTGGCAGCAGAGATCACCGCGGGTGTCTCTGTGGGTAGGCCACATGCTCCAACTTCTTCTGTATCTGCAGGTCTTCGAGACTTGCTGTTATCAGGGTGCTCATGGATAGCAGTGTCGGCACTTTGTAGTTCCAGTTGTCCTTTACTCCGAACTCTGGACGTGCAGTGGGCAGAAGGACTGAAAGACGCACAAATGAGAGACCTCTTGTCACCACCCACAGATAACCGGCCAGGTAACAGGCGGGAGGAGCACGCGGGAGACCTGTCCCAGCCGTTCTGTGGCATGTTCTGCTGCTAGTCCCCCTTGGAGGAAACGGGCAGAAACCCCCGCAGCCAGCGCTGGCGGGGTTCTGGGCTTTGCTGATGCGCGAGGTGTTCAAAGTAGTGACTTGCAACACCTCCTCGCTGGAAGCCACTGGGTAACGAGTGATGTTCTCTGGCTGCTGAACAGTCATCTGAGCCACTGTGCTGGTTTTCTGTCTGACTTTCTTCTCTTCAGGCTGCAACGGGTGTACTTTAGAGAGTATGGAAACACTTTCTTCCAGTTCAGGGAAGGAGCAGTTCTGTGGGTCATGCCACATTCGCCCGGATATCAGCTCAGGTGAAATTTTGAGCAAATCAGATCTGCTTTCTGGCATGCACTGCACAGCCTACTGCTTATTCCCGACTTGTAATTCCGCTGGGCCCCTGCAGTTACTTTCATCCCTTTTGTTTTGAAATCAGGAGGTGGCGTTGTCCACGTGCCTGTTCCAAAAATAGACAAGTGTTCCTGCTGATCTCCCCTCCAAAGCTCCAGACAGGCGAAAGCGTCTGAAGTTGACGTAGGGCAGCAGTGTTGTGTGTCACAGTGCATTTCCTATAGATCTGCAGATGTTTGCGGCACGGGGTGAGACTTGTGGGAGTGACCTCCTGCCTCCGCTTTCCAGGTCAGATCGACAACCGGAGTAAACTACGGAACATAGTTGAGCTGCGTTTGGCTGGCCTGGATATTACAGATGCTTCTTTGCGGCTGATCATAAGGCACATGCCTCTGCTCTCCAAACTCAATCTTAGTTACTGTAATCATGTGACGGATCAGTCTATTAACCTGCTGACCGCGGTTGGAACCACCACGCGGGATTCATTAACAGAAATTAATTTATCAGGTAAGCAACACAAGCGCAGGGCAGGGGGCGAGGACGGGAATTGCCCATTGGTGTTAGGCTTGTGTGAAATGCTCGTCAGTGGGAGCAAATTTACACGGGGGGCAGGGGAAGAGCCGGGTAAGTTCTCCCACCCCCCGAGGACTCCGTTTAGGCAGCTGGGTGCGCTGCCGGTGTAAATAACCCCGCCGGTGCCCAGCCTTTCCCCGGGCCCTCCACCAGCTGACAGGCCTGCCGCCTCCCGCGGAGGAGCCACGTGTTGTACCTCGCTCATCCTCCCCGGGGGATTTTCCAACGCTGCCGCTCCGCGCATCCGGCGCGCTTTGCTTTTTATCTGGGCAGTTACACAACAGAGTCACGGGGATCGGCGAAGGGCGGTGGGGCTGGCTGGGCGATTTCGCCGTCGGCACAGCACGGCAGGAGCAAGGAGGACCTACCGCAGTCGGGATAAACCGTCCTCGTGCTGGAGAACAAACCGAGACATGCTGTTAAACTTCTCCCTCCCTGTTATCTTGTTGTTTTTTTTTTTTTCTTCCGGCAGACTGCAATAAGGTTACTGACCAGTGCCTGTCTTACTTCAAACGTTGTGGCAATATCTGCCAGATCGACCTGAGGTACTGCAAGCAAGTGACAAAAGAAGGCTGCGAGCAGTTCATAGCGGAAATGTCAGTAAGTGTTCAGTTTGGGCAAGTGGAAGAAAAACTTCTGCAAAAACTGAGTTAGTTAAAGGACACGTGTAAATACTGGGGCGAGGGGGGGAAGGGACTAAGAACACGTAGGGATTTTATTTTCAATTGGGAACTTGGAATATTGGAAAATACCGCGATGGGATTTTACAACTCTTGTCGAGGAGAGAACAACATGAAACTACCCGTGTTAAGAATTTCAACTTGTGCCACTAATTCAGTCTACCTGGGATGTCCTGCACTGGCTCTTATGCAAATTCATAAGGCGACTGTTATTGATGATAATTGTTCACACCCGGAAGACGACTGATCTCCAAGAAATACTGTTATTTAAAGTACCACAGCATGTGCTTGGTAGTGTAAATTTGATTTCTGCTTTTCATTTCTTAAAACAACAAAAAAAAAAAGTTGGTGTCATTAAAGTGGACCACGCACTGCATTTCTGCCTTCTTAACATGTTTTGTTTTGTTACATCTTACATTATGCAGAACTATTTTTGTACAAAAATTGTTTAAAAATTATTTATGCAATGTTTGAATGCATTACCAGTGTTTCGGTTTTGATTGATTGCCAATTTTTATCTTTACTTATGGTAGGCGAGAACTTAACCTATACTTCGTAGACAGTATCTATCTACAAATGTGCCCAGGTCAGGAAAAGTAGGTTAATACTTTCAACTTAAAGCATGTTTTAATGGAAGTTTATATCCTGCTTTGTATACTTCAGAAGTGACATAAGCATGTTGTGGAAATAAGGTGTAAATTATAGTTGAAGTAAAACACTTTTATCTGTATAGAAATCACCTTTTTCTCAAAATTTTAAAAAAATTCCAATTTCAGCTTTTGCACATAGGAGGGTTTCACTCTGTAGCATGAGCTCTTGTACTCAATATAAAATTAATTTATACAGTGAGTCCAGCCGTAGAATAAATGGTCAAACGTAGTCTCTCTTTCTTTGAAGTGTGAGTTGAGTTCTCATTTAAGGTTTATAACATGGTTATTTCCTGATTGTAAAATTCTGCATTCATAAGTGCCATTGTTGTACGGTGTTGTTTTCGTAGACCTTCCTGATGCAGTTTTACCTTTGTTGAATTTGTATAAACAATTGTACAAAAACAGGCGCTGGCTCCGCGCGTTTCTGTCCTGTCGCGGGGGGCAGCTGGGGTTTGGGGCTCGCGCGCGCGGGGAGTGACTGCAGCGAGCCCCACGGGGTGACATCGGGGTTCTGCCTGCGGAGCAGGTAATGGTTTGTAGCCTTGGTGCAAGCTGGGATTAAGAGCAGAAGCCCCTGCTCCTGTCATGCTACACGTAGTACTTGCTTCCACAGCACTTGGTCTTTGTCCCGTGCCTCTAAGTTAGCATATTCCAATACTTCTTCACTGAGGAGGGATAACACGTATGCCTTCCCCAAGTGGGAATCTGCCCAGAGTAGCCTAGAGGAACGCTCCCACATCTCAAGAAGAATGTTACAGCTTGAGCCGAGTAACAGCTGGATAAGAAAAGAGGCAGAGGCTGAGAAAGCCCATCACAAATCTTTATTAAGCTTGTGTGGCTAATGATCAGCATGGGAATAACATCGAGGGTACGGTTTTCTTCATTAGCTTACCCGCTGAACAGAGACTCCAGGAATTAAGTACCATTAAAAAGTTACTTCTAAAAAATAAAGCCACTGAGAGGTTTGCTCCCTTCTGAAAAATAACCAGCAGTGTATTTTATTTTGAGGAGGAGCTACTTTCTCTTTTTCTAGCCAGCTTAATTTTTCACATGAAGGACGAGAGCAGGCGTGCCAGCGTAGCAGAGGTCAGAGCTCGCGGGCACTGCAGTCTGGGCACAACCTGTCCCTGCCTCTGTTGCTTTGCTAGCACGTGGGAAACGAAAAGGAGAAACTGTGGCTTTGTGGATCAGCCCTGCTTCAAGGGCAACCACCCGGGCCAGCCTTGGCCCTTCCTCCCCCCTCCCTCTTCTACAGTGAACTTCAAACACTGCGGTGGCCGTGCTTGGCCACCCGCAGCCTGTCCCCAGAGTGAGAGCTGTGCTGGCCGCTCTGTTCCCCAAGTCCTCTGTCCCAGGTACCCCACGAGGACTGTTGAAATTCGTGCTCCAAGAGGACCCTTACCCCTGCTGCTGGCACTGAGCCGGCGGGCTGACAGCGACACGCATCAGTCAGCAGCCAAGGGGAAGCGTAGTTAGTAGTGACTCGGCCTTGGTTAAAAGTCTGCGACTGTGAGGTTTTACAGAAATGCCAGGTTTCCCTTCCCTCCTCCTCAAGAAAGCCCTCCCCCTTTAAGGTTAGTAACACCATACATTCCACATGTTAGCAGCAAGTAGTTTCATGACCCTGATTAGTATTCACAGTAACATCAGGTTGTCGGCACATGGCGTACAATCATCACACGCAAGATTAATAGTTACAATAGGCATGAGTGGATTAAGGACCACAGTAATAGGGTTTACTACACCCCTTTTTAAAAAAATATTTTATTCCTAAACTAAAAAAAAAACACTTAGTAATCGGTATTTGGACACCACATGGCAGAGCCCTGCGAAGCAACGGAGCTTTCTGTACATTTACAAACAACAGCCAGGAGAGCACGTGTGTAAGGACGGACATTCGGAACGAATTGCTTAAGGGCTTCTGCGCAGGTACAGTTAATGGCAGTGCTTTCTACAGCCGTGTTCTGTCCTCTTAACACTGTTGCAGGGCAGCGTCAGAACGGTTACATTCTATAATTGCGTAAAAGCTGAATATTCAACTGATATATTCGTTGCTTCTAATGCACTAGACAAGGTAACACGCTAATACGGTCGAGCAGAGGTGGCGTCTGACCACTGAATGCGGTAATTCGAGGCAATATTCTTCAGAAGAGAGCAAGAACTGCTGTAAACAGTTTGACTCGAACAGTCTGTGGGTTTATAATGTCAGTCAGTCGGGCAGCGCTATTACGGGACGCACAGGCATCGTGTCGTACTGCCCAGCCGCGGGATTCGGTATGCCGTAGAAAAATGTCTCACAAACTTCTGGACGCTGATGTTTAAAACGCTGTGTTTATTGAGGACTAAAAAGCCGACTTATGCCCCAAGGTTCGGCGCTCCTGCCCACAGAAATCCTGGAAGGGCGACTATAAAATCCGGTTTTGGTCTTGGTTTAAGATTTGAAGACGTGCACGGCCCGCACGACGTACTGTCGGCAGATGGGGCACTCGCTCATCCTCTTGCCGCACTTGGTGCAGGTGACCATGTGGCCGCACTCCAGCAGGACGCAGTCGATGACGGCGTCCATGCAGATCCGACACAGGTTGTCGTCGTCGTCGTTCAGCTGCATCTTCTCGCCCTCTGAAACGCAACAGAGAGGGAGGTCACGCACTCGGGCCCTGGAAAACCAGTCAAGTTCTAGCCCAGGCAACCACTAAAATAGACAGCCAGCTAATTTAGCATGAAGTAGTGCTGCTCACAATCGTTTTTCTAACCCACAGCTAAGAATTAATCTATATTCCTTCAAAAAAGCAAAGAAACAAGAACTAGAAAGCCCCTAAGTGAACATCCAATATTTGGCTTCATTCTTTAAACTCGGAGACCATTTTCAATTCAGAATAGAATGACTGTGAAATAACGCGCTGGATTAAAATTCAGAGCATGTTGGTTTTCCATCTCCGAGCTTGCTTCGTTTGGCAGAACGCTTTCCCTAGAAGATTAAACACAATAATAATAAAGCAGACTAAGAAGCGGAAGCCTTAAGCAGGCCGTAAAGGTGGCAGAACTGAACAAAGCCGGTCAAGTTTCATTGCAAACAGACAGCATCCCCTATCAATAACCGAACGTTCCCTCAGACCATGCTGGGGAAAAAAAACCGTTGTAAGTTTAAAGCTCCATTTCAGACAGGTTTTCAATTCTAGTTTATGACCAAACTGAGGGCCTCGCTTAAGCCATGTTTTGACATTCACTAACAGTCCCCCACCTTCACAATCCTTCTCCAGCCCAATTAGCTGATAATTTCACACCCAATTATCACAGCCCCTGCAGTGTATGTGCTGGCATCTGCAATCTGGCTGTGCAGTGGCCCAGGGCTATTAAGTTTTCCAGTCCCCACCGTCCCCTGTTCTTTACAGCCTGACCGCCGGACGCAGGAACGAGGAGCCAGGCAGGCGTTTTTCAAGCTGGTAATGACATCAAAAAGTTGCTCCTCAGATTCTGCTTTGTGAACGGGAATCGGCCTGTCGGTGTGCTACAGTCACGCAAGTGAAAGGCTCCAACTGTCGAGTGTAACGGAGGGAAGAAGAATCCTAGTCACTGCGCTGCAGCCCCAGAACCACCTTACCACGAAAACATGGACTGAGACCAAACCACTTGAACTTGGACTTCTGCCCACTGTAGCTTTTAATTCCGTACCGCAGTAAAAGACCTGAACTGCTTCGGTCTGTTGACAGCTACTGAGACGCTCTCCCGCTAATGCCTTGTGAAACCTAATAAAGGGCGTGGAGGTGCCAAGTTTCATGTTCTCTCAGGAACCGGTTCTCAGTTGTGCAATTTTACCATGAAAGCCGAGCTCTCCGAGCTTTGGAAAAAAGTCTCAAGAAACCAGCACAGCCCTGGAAAGCTTCATTGACTCACTAGAACCATGTTCAACTACTCTAGGTGCACCCTGAATTGTTAAAACACACTTTCTGGTTGTTCCAGCTGAGCAGACCAAGCCAGATACCAAGTCCTTCTGTTGGCAGAACCAGCTACTGGAAAGCAGAAAATAAGTAGTCTTAAGAAAGAAGAATAAAATATAAACCTACGTGTCTTGTGGTTTTCCTCACTCTCTCTGTATAGTCTGCTCACTTTTTCCACGAGTTCCCATTTTTCACAGCATCCCGAGTAGTTAACAAAATTACACGCAAGTATTTCCTTCAGCTGCCGAACACTCAACCCTTCAATGTCTTCCAGGCTTGAAATATCAGACAAGGATGCCCTCGCTCGCTTTCTGGACAATCCAGGGGTCTGAAACACATCAGTTGTATGTTTTTAACTGTCCCAGGAAGTTCAGAGCACCAGATCTGGTGCTACATTAAGCTGCAGCAGCTTTGCTAAAGTTTTATTCTTTTTAAAGCAAGTAAGTGCAGTTATGCATTGCTAGATACAGCTAACTCTGAAAGAGCTAGAGCGTGATACTAAACGTTGACAGAGATCTAAACACTTTATGGTGTCACATGCCAAACATTTATTCTTTGGATAGTTCATATCTCACCTGCTCTTCTGCACTTTCTTCTTCATTATTTATAGAAGATGTTTCCGTTTGTCCCTGTGTACAAAATGAAACTCATCAGGATAAAAACACAGTATCCCTTATAAAACATTTTCCTTTGTACCAAGCTGATCACAGTTGACAATGACATTTTGAAGTTTCAATTGCTGCTAATCATTATCAACTTAAGTCACCTCTATCATCTAAACTAGTAATCTTATCTAGTAATCTTCTGTTTTCAGGTGAGAGATCCAAAAGGCATTTTTCCTGCCACCCCGACCTGTACCAATTGGCATTTTATTTTAAAGCGATGCATACCTATTAAAAAAAAAGGTACGCTATACCATAAACCACATGTTAATTATTGTACCCGTAAAGGTGTTCCATTTCCTGTGCTTCCCCTTCTGTTTGCAAGTTCTCCTTGAGACGACACCGACACAGACATAGAAAACGGATGACTGAAAAACCCCGAAGTCTGTGACCGTGACGAATGCAAGCTGCTAGCGTCCATATCCTCCTCCGAACCTAATCCATGATGGCACAGGACGAGATCCACCAGGTCTTCTTTCTCTCTGCAAGTATCCGTTGGTATGTTTCTGAGAATCAGGTACTGACGCAGATCCTTTACTTTCAATCTCATTAACTGAGGTCGCTGAAAGGCTGTTTCTTGCAGCAAGTGGCAAGTGGAACATCTTCTGAGATTCTCTTGTAAGACTGAACAAACTGAGCAAAAATCCTTCTTGCAGTCACAACACACGTGCTAGGGAGAAAGAGAAAATAACCATTCAGCTGTATGTCACAGAAAACAGATCTAGGCCCTGCTCTTTCCTTCTCAAGACACTAATAGTAAATTATGTAGCCTGAATAGTCAATTTTGACATACATTTTTAGGATTTAAGTCTAGAAAACTGCCCTGTCAAATAGTTTTGCAGGTGTTCCACAGCAGTCTGTTGCTTTTGTACCACCACTGTCAGCTGATTTGAGGTTTCAGTGAAAAAACATTATGAATAAACAAATGAATAAAGTACTCAAGTTGTAGTTAGGCAATAAACGACATTGAAAGCCAGTCAATTTTACAGTATGTTAAAATACTTTTGAATATACTAAGCGTCACTGCTCTTTTCACACGTGCAAAAAACAGTATATTCCCCAAACTTTAAAGAACATACTTCTTCCTCAATTGATTCAAAGAATTCAAAGTAGGCCTTATATGTGATGAATCACATGGTAGGTAAATACTCCCAAATGCCCAGATGTCATTTCTGAAGAGAGCTTTGTTCAAGAGACTCACTACAACATACAAAAGCTAGAATAGGCAAGACTTTCAGCAGCAATTTTAAACGGTCATCTCATCCACTGTGAACAAATCCAAACACTTCAAGTTTTTCAGGATTTTAGTAAATTAATATTAGCTTCAGAAAATGTCCCTACACAACGCTTAATTCAACAAAGTGTTTGCCATGCGAACAACAGGATGCATAGGAAGGGGGAAACTGAACACACACTGAGGCAAGAGGCTTCGTGTTTACCTAAAAGAGCTGCAGAGAATGAGGTCACTGAGTGGACAAAATGATGATGCTGGACAGTCATGATACATAGAAATAATATTAACAATCTCTAGTTTTATTTATCTGCATTAACCCAGCAACCTGCCTCCAAACGAAGCAAGAAGCTGTTGGAGCGCAATAGCATTTAACAGAACTAAACCTGGTTAGGAAACAAACAGAATTCCACGAGTATTTCACAGAAAGAAGCTGTGATACTATATTGCGAGTTTCTAGCTTCTCCATCACCCAGTTTGTTCATTCCAGTAATCAACCACTATGTTTGGTATCCTCTTCAAAACCAGATTTGTTTTAATGTTTAAGATTCTGAAGCTAAAACACGTATCTTACAAATTAGAATCCACTCATTTTTGGTCAGACCAGATCCAATGTGTCACTGATTAACGACCATCAGACCTCTCAACTTCTAATCCTGTCTGACATTAGTTTCCTGTGACCTCAGCATAAGGCACTTCCTCCCTCCCTGGCTATCTGCCTCGGGTTTCCTTATCTAAGGAAAAATACACATTCATCTCCCAGTATGCCTACAGATCGGTTCATATGAGTAAAAATACTATGTAATAGGAAATATACTCACTTTTTTCCTAAAAACTGAAAAGGAAAGTCCACAGGCTTTGCAAACAATGTTAGCGCCCGCCGCAGCTGGAGATGGATATGCTGAGAAGTCTGGATTTGGGGCGAATCTGAATGGGCCAGCACCTCCCCCAAAGCCAGCCTGCTGGCCACGGACAGCTCCGGTACCCATGACTTCATTCAGCAATCCACAGCAGGAAGCCCACATGGAAGTAGCTCCCGCCTGAAAACATTCACAAAGCAAAAAAAGAAAATTAATCTCTGAAAGCCCACATCAGATGTGACTTGCCACTGAAGAGCTACTTCACTCCATCTGTCATCATCCCAAAAGCATGTGGTATGAATTCCCAGAGCACCAGGAATTCAGCACACTAACGTCTATAACAGCCCAATAATCTCCACTTCCCAGCTGCAAACCAAAGTAGGTAAGATTTGCTTCCAAGAGGCGCACGCAGGCACAAGGAGCTTGCTTTCATAACTCCTTTTCTAGCAGAGTTCCACACAAAAAGGGTAAGGAATTTGAGGAGGTAACGCAATAGCGGAGCAAAGAAGGAGGAGACTAACAGCCAGTTGTAGGTGAGGGGCAAAACCCGAAATGATGCCAGGCAGCAACACAACAATTTATCATAATTAGTGCAGAGCTGTCCCCTGCAGGATCTTCTCCAGAACTAATCCAGCTCTTATATGACTCACAATAAAACTTTCTCTAAAAAAAAGTTTCTGCATTTTCAAACTTGAAAGTAACAAACCCATCTTCATTTGAAACTAGTTATGGTCGAGTTTCTCTGAGAAGAAAGTGTTTTTCAAGACCTCCCTGAACCTGCTGTTTTGTTGTCTTACAAAACATCTAACAAAAATTAAAATAACTCTAAATGAACTTATTCTATATTGATTGAATTTCAGTTTTGAGTCACAATTTAATCTTAAAACACTACAAAAAATTCTAAATACATAAATAAATTGCTACTTTTTATCCTTGAAAGCCTTTAGTGCTAGATTCTCTATCAAAAGTCCATATTCTACTTAAAGTTGGAATTTGGACTCCAAGTTGTTCAAGTCACGTGTTTAATCACTGTCATGTGGCTCACTGAAACCTACTAGAAAAAAAAAAAAAGGGAAACAGAATCGCATCAAGCTCTTGCTAAAAGGAAGCTGAGTGGTACAACTTCCTTTAAACATAATTTTTTTGCATACTTTTTTTCTTAACTATGCTGGTTAGAGCTGTTCTGTTTTTCATTCCAAGGCAGCACTTTTTTTTTTTCCCCAAAGCATGAAGACATAAAATAATTGCTTTTGAGACTTGTAGTTCTTGCTGTAAAACCTAAACCAACCAAACATGCACTTCAGCTCAGTAATGATGGTGCTTTAATTCCTGTAGTAACTAGACTAATTTTTGTATTAAATTGCACATTTCCCCTGAACCGAACACAGTCCTGTTACATTTGTGGGAACTTAACACAATAACTGGGGATACGCCAGAACATCTCCTTTCAAACCACTGAGCACAAAAGGTAAGAAAAGAGTCCTCACTCTGGTTTAGAGAGAAGCTGTGAGAAACAATGCCATAGGGCCAAACATGTTCTACACCACCACCTCCATGTAAGTGCCTTAAGTATGGAACATCAAAAGCATCTCTCCAACCCACACAAACCGGGTACTTCACTTTTACTGTTGTAAGCTGACGTTAAAAGTGTTGCAATACAGAAAAATATCGAACACGGTCACTTTGCTTCTAAGCTGTACAACACATAACACTGTGTGCAGTAATAACATCAAATATAGATGTAACAAATTCAATGCACTAGTCTAATTTTATAGGTATTTCAAGAGCAAAATTCATCCCAGGCATAACAAGAGACCTCCACGCAGTGGGCACCCCACGCATAAGAGAAAATCTTCCTAAGCTTCCTGCGAACGGATGAACTCCAGCAGCCCTTCCCTGACCTCCGGCCAAGACACAGGCAGCCCCAGCACGTGGCTGCGCTCACAGGTACACTGTGCGCTGGGAGCCTGCCTGATGTGTAATTAGACTTCCACGACAATCATTAAACTATCATCAAACTAAGACTTGTTTTCTGCTTTTCAATAATGAAGAGTGGAAACAGATCAATATTCATTTTTCCTATACAAAACAAGTTATGCATAATTATCCTAGTTTATTAAGCTAGAGTAATTAACTTTTCAGAAATACTTTCTGAAAACCAATGACTCAATCCAAGAGAGCTCCAGGTTTTAAGACTTGGGACTTTTGAAAAATATTTTTTCTCGTCTTAAGGGAAAGTTGTCAGTTGCAGAAACGTTACTCTAATTCTTCACATATTCTTAAAAACTGATGAGCTAGCTTTATATTTAAAAGATTTAAAAATAGCCGCATACAAATAACAGGAAAATAAAACAATGAACCAAAAGGGTCTGTCAGAATTCAATTTGCTTCATTATATGACTATGGTCTTTTTAGGGGGTCACGGCAGCAGCAGGACACACAATGACTAAAAGGACATAACACAGTTGCTACCACAACACTTGCCTGATAGTTTAACACCTGCTTCTTAGACTTATTTTATTCAAGAGCCTGTAACAACTGCTCAGACATCACTGTCAACACTAAATAAATATATACTTAGGAAATTTTTGTTACCCATTTTGGATACATGAACATTGTTAGTATCAAACAGAAAATCTCTTTACGCTTACTGCCAAGCATTCAGTTATTTTAAGGTGAAAGGTAAGGCAACGTGGGCATCATTAATTTTCTCCTTAACCTAAGTCAACTGTGGCTTCTTTCTATGCACTAGTGTCATTAACCGATAATTGAATTACAGTGCCTAGACTCTTCATATTACTCTGTAAAAGAAATGAGACCCTGCTGGAAAGCACCAACACAAGACACAAATGAGACATACTAAACCAAAAACTCCCTCCCTTGAGAATTAATTAAAATGTTGCCAATTTCTGCACCAAAAGCCTTTCCAACTACATCAGTCACCACTTCCATATTCTCTTCTCACAAGCTGCCATCAGGTATCTTCTCTCTCCATACCTTATGTGCATCCTATAGGGGCAAAATACTGCGTTTGAACTTCTCTGCTCTTGTTTTTGGCTTTAAGGGTGTTTAGTAACCTGATGAGAATATCACCTCAGAAAGACACCCACCCCAAGAAGCTGGGAGGCTGTATGCTGCTCCTTACACATCTGTGCAAGCAGGATGTGCTATGAAAGCTGGCAGACCAAGAGCAGAGCAGCAGAAGGGATTTTATTCTTTTTTAGCTGAAATTTCGCCTTTACACCCACCCTGCGATCAAGCAAAGCTTTCTCAGAGATCAAGCACCCCTCGGAACCCGCCGAACTGGGAGATCCCCGGTCACCACAACCCTCAGCCCTGACCTGAAAGCACAACGACAACCCCGGAGGCGAAGAAGCACCTTTGGGGAGCGAACCCCGCGGCCGGCCGGAGCGGACCCCCCCCCCCGCCGGCCCCTGCCATGCCCCCCCGCACACCGGCCCGGCCGGGGGCTGGCTCCCAACCCCCACGCACCGCCTCGAGCCCGGCTCCGTCCCGTTCGGAGCCCTGCTAGTCCTTCAGCCGCCGCCGCCGGCGGGGATCGACCGGCGGACGGTGTGTGGAGACGAGGGCGGGGGCTCGCCTCAGGCGGCGGCACCAGGCCCTGCCCGGCTGCTGAGTCAGTGGAGGGCGCCGGGGCTCCTCGGCAAGGCGGTCCCCGACCCGAGCGTCCCTCGGTAAAGGGGCAGGCCCGGGGAGGGACAGCGGCCGCGGCCGGGCCAGGCGGCCTGAGGCGAAGAGGGAGGGGCGGCACGGCCCGTCCCACCGGGATCCCGGCCCCGTCACGCGCCGGTTCGCCCCCTCTCCCCACAGCGAGGGGAAAGACGCTCTCCCGGCCGGAGGAACACACACACACACCCCCCTTCACCTTCATGGCCGCTCCACCACCACCGCCACTCGCGCTCCAGCGCCGTCCAGCCGCCGCCTCAACCGGGCGCCGTCCGCCGCGGCGACCCCCGGCGCCGACCCCCCCCCCGCCCCGCGCCCCGGAGCGGGCCCCCGCCCTGCGCGGTGCTCCAGCGGGCCGCCTCACGGAGGGCGGGCCTTCTCGCCGCGCCGCACTCCACTGGTTGCCCCGCCGCCGACAGCGAGCGAGAGGAGCCAATGGGAGGAGAGGAAACGCCTGTGTGTTGGCGGGGGCGGGCGCGGAGGTTCCGCGGGCGCGGAGGGGGGGGGCCGCGAAGATACCCCTCAAACACGGAAAGAAGAGGCCACTGACAGCTGTAAGTGCGTAAATAGTGATGTCACTGAAATAAGAGAGAACTTTTACCTCATGGTTTTGGGTTGTGGGGTTTTTTTTCCTGTGTATTTAAGCAGATGTACATCCCAAGGCAACGAAGGCGGCTGTCATCCGCCCAGCCGGCTCCCGGTGACCGTGTGGAGTACCGGGGTCGGTCACCAGCCCTGCGCCTCCGCGGGTCTGGCACAGAGCTGGGGGCGAATCTGACAGTTGCCAAAATACAGGTGTTTTGGCACCTCTGCGTACAAGCAGCGGTTTGTCACAAAGATAATTAAAAGCCTCGGCGCTGTAGGCAAAAGGCCAACGTGCTGATTATTCTACCAAGCCCTTTGGTGATAATCTTTAAATAACAGAAGGGTTATTATTTAAAAATCCAGTTTCGGCTAGCTTCTAGATCCCATTATTGTTTTCTCTGTGCTATGAATGGGATACATAAAAGAAATAATAATCATAGGTTGTAAGAACTGAAAGCTTTTAACCAGAAGATTACATTAAAGAAACCCCAACAACACAAACCCAACCAAGTCTTCAGCAAAGCTTTACATAAGAACACACAGGGCCAAGAACAAAGGGGGCCTTTGCCAAAAAGAGGAACAGACAAAAGTGGCTGAAAATAAATTTTGACCACAAATCAAATTTACCCATACAAAAGGTTGCATGCAATCTTTACTAATTTCTGCAGGAAGGAACTATTTTCGGAGCAAGTCAGATACAAGAACTGAGTCAAAAAAAGATCAGTATGTAATTGCCACGAGAATGGCACAGTCTTGGCAACGTTAGCATCAAGAGCAGATGCTTTGTGCAGTCCAGCTTCTCGATTTGCACTGACACCATACCTTAGTTCAAAATCAGGTCATCTCTTTTTGGAAATGCGTATGCTCCTTGGCAAGCTTTTGATATGCTATGAACTTTTACACATGATTCAATTAAAAATGTCATTTTTTCCCACAATAATAGCCTGCAATTTTAGTCCAAGCAACTGAAAAGATAGTAGAAAAGCCTTGTGAATACAACATTGGAACAAGCAATGGCGTATTTCCCACATTTCTCATGCAAGAGGTTGCTTTGAGACACCTTAAGAAATATCAGTACAGTTTGCTTTTTAAAAACTTCTATGTCACCTAAACACTGTTGATTAGAGACTCACCCTTGAAGTACCAAATTCTACAGACATTTTTGTTAATAATCTTCCAGTAAAACATGAGAGCTCCTCATGCAGTCACAGTAAGCAGGGTAAAAGCTCTGTCCCACAGATGAGCGAAACCGAGCAAAACCGAGCAAAACCTAAAATTCTTCCTTTAGCTCTGTTAAGGGCTTGCCAACAAGAAATCCTCCCAAACACAGATGTTTTAGGGAGTAACGTGGGCCTGACAGAGCTGAGATCTGGTGACTGTGCTGGCAGCTGCAGTTGCCACTCCTGCCTTAATTTGGGCAGATCTTGATGAATCATATTCGTAACATGTGATTTGAGATCACTTTTAATGCATTAGCCTGTCTAAATTGTAACCACGTAGATTGTTTTTAAACAAGGACCTTTAACTCCGCCGGCTACTCTGTGGCTGAAAAGTAGCATTTGCAGAGGTTCTATTAATAAAAGACTTGCCCTCACTGAGCCTTCTGGGTCGTGCCAAAGAAGCATTAAAAGATTTAAATCTATTAATGCTAGATGTCCCATTTACTTCTGCCATGAAATAAGAAGTGATGATGACTCGCTGCAGCTCGGTAATCCCCCAAGGCTTTACACATCACGAGAGAACGAGGTAGAGAAGTGATTCTTACCAGGAATATTCATTTGTTTTTAATGTAATAATTTGCAAAATTTTGTAGTAAAGTTGAAAAAAAAAAAAGTTAATTGCTGGGCTTTATGTGGGAGTTTCAGATTGGATATTAATACCCATAGGAAGAATCATTGTGGTATTCACTTTTTATACCAGAGACAGGCAGCACTTTGGAAGTACCTTTGAGAAGGTTTTCAGATTACAGAGACTTGGTTTGAGAGATTCAACGTTGCACTGAATATCCCCAAACCCAGACGCTGGCTATTTCGTGCTTCATCAGCTCAGGCACATTAGTCAGGGACTTCAGCCTAGTTTTGGTAAGATAAAAGATTACTTTCTCAATTGCATTACCTAATCTTGAATTTAATATGACCAAAATAATCTCTTGCTGCTTATTTAAAGGGCTGGTTTTTACGTGTGCGAGTTTAAATACGCTTAAAAAGGATAGTCTAAATGTTCTCTGTACCACACGCTGAAGGATTGTCCGCGGAGTTCGCATGTTGGCCTCAGAGAATTACACAGAAACATCAGAACCAGATGTCTGTCATTTCCTTTTTCCTCCAAGTCCTGCACATGCTGGCTGCAGCCCGGCCTTTATCTCATCTCCTGCCCCTCCCCGCCAAGCCACTCCACCATTTCAGTGTTTCCGCCCAAGCTGTCATACTTTATTTTCAGGAAATGTCAGTAAATTGACCTTTGTAACATAACAGCTGTAGTTATTTCCTGGGTTTTATATTCGGATATAGTTCAATGAGTATTAGTTCATTGAGGGCTAGGAAGCTATCATTAATTATGCCAGCAACAACTAACTACAATGCTAAGTTTCTTAAATGTAAAAGTATTCTAGAAAATTACTCCACGCTTGATTCGCCTCCTCCTCCTCTCACCACCCCCAGGCATGAAGCAGGAGGAACTCAACTGAAATCCCCGGGGACATGCAGATGTATAATAACATTGAGTTTTGTTTTGCTCTCACTTACAAAAATGAGAGCTGTTATAATAATTGCAGTATTTTCTTTGGGAACACGATGCCCTCATGAAGCACTTTAACAAATCATTGAGAAAATAAAAACTTATGTGTGGAAATATCTTTTCCATGATAGGCTGTGGTGGGAGCAGCGTGGAGACCCGCGTCAGTAGAGGAGACGTGACCAGCCGCTGGGCTGCGGGTGATAAGGGGCTGCGGCCAACCCACACAGACGCTGGCCACAGCTCGCCGCAGTCCGCAGCCTGACTGAACGGCTGCGGGGCGGCGGCAGCTCGGAGGATCCCCCCCCCCCGACCGCCCTGCGCGGCTGCCCGCTCCGCTTGCCCGCTTCCCTCCCGGCGGCACCGCACGGACCCTTCTCTCCCCGGAACGTCTTTGCTGGGCTCAGGCCGCCAGCCGGCCCCGCGGTGGCGACGCACAGCTCTGACTCTGATTGGCTGCGGCGCGGGCCGCGTGATGACGGCGGCGGCGGCGATTGGCCGGCGGGCGAGCCCGGTTTCCCGGGCGACGGGGCGGGCGGCCGGTGGCGGCCGGGTTGCCGCCATGGCGAGCGTGCACGAGAGCCTCTACTTCAACCCGATGATGACGAACGGCGTGGTGCATGCCAACGTCTTCGGCATCAAGGACTGGGTCACCCCCTACAAGATGGCGCTGCTGGTGCTCCTGAGCGAGCTGGGCCGCGCCGGCGCGCAGCTCGGCCTGCTGGAGCGGCGGCGGCTCAACCGGCTGCTGCTGCCGCTGCTGCAGGTCGGGGACGGGCCTGGCCCTGGCCCTGAGGGGGAGGGAAGGCGACCCCAAGGGGCCGCTTGCGTTGTGGCTCTGTCGCGACATGTCGCTCTCCTCCCCAGGGCCCTGACATGCCGCTGTCGCGACTGCGCAAGGCCATCGAGGAGTCCTGCCCGCACCTGGCCAGCTCCGTGCACATCAGGTGGGCGCCGGGGCCGCGGCCCCCCCCCCCCCGCCCTCAGGACACCCTTAAACCGGGTCCCTGCCATCGAGGGAAGGGGGTGCGGGGAGAGCTGCTGGCGGCCGGGCCCCGGGCCCCGCTGTGGGCTGGTAGCGGAGGGAGGCACGAAGTCGCAGCGAGCCAGGCTTCCCTGCTGCTGGAGGCTAAGGAACTGCTTGCGTTGTTCGGCTAATCCCTTCCCTCTTGTAGCTTCTGTATTGGAAACGTGAAAACACCGCTGCTACAACTAGTGTTTCTGTGAAAGATGATAAAGCTGTTATACATGTGCTCTGCATTATCTATATCTACTCTGATGTCTATTAAGAAGTGCTCTGAAATGTGTAACTATATAGTTTAAAAAGTCATACATTTGGAGCCAAAATGTACTTCTACAGTTTTCTTGTGTCTCATGAATAAGTTCTGAAAGGCAGGCAAAGCGAACATCGAAGCCAACTGTTTTAAAGTTTCTGTGATACAAAAGATCTGTTTTGATATTAGCTAACTCACCAAACAGCAACAGTCTTAAAAATCCGTCTATTTTGGGTTCCTAATTGTTTTGTTAAAAGAATAACAATCTTTTCTAATTGTTCTCTTTATTAAAATAACTGTTTAAAAAGGAAAAAAAACCCCAAACCTGATTATTATTTGGCTTATTATTAATATTTAATATGTTTTGATTTGGCTCATGAGTTTAAAAACCTTCTGGGCCTAATAAATTAGCTACCGCTTGGTTCTGTTTGTGTTTACTCATCTATACCTGAAATAGAAGAATATTTTATTTGATGCATATTATTAATACCCTAAAAAAAATGTGGTTTTCTTTCCCTGTTTAGGTTAAAACTTATGGCAGAAGGAGAACTGAAAGATATGGAACAATTTTTTGATGATCTTTCAGATTCATTTACAGGCGCAGAGCCAGAAGTTCATAAAACAAGTGTAGTAGGTAAGTAATTGTTATCCATAGGCTATATTTGATGTGATATCTATCATTGATGTAATTCACTCAGGATACAGCTTTGTTTTTCTTTTTGGGGAGGTGTAAAGATTGCATAATATGATTTTTCTCTTGCTCAGATGTTTCATATTAACCAATAGTTTTGCGTATTGTGCAGTTCTTACTGATCTTAACAACTTTTCTGTGATCAGAAAAGAGATTTGCCACTAAATTAATACCAGATTTACACCCTGCAAAATTGAGTTTTATCAATTGGTAGCCTGAGATGAGACACTTGAGCGAAATAAAATAATGCGACTCAAGCTTCTGGTTGTTATGATTTCTATGATTTCTCTGAAACAGCAACCTTACAGACAGTTGTCATAACAGATGTTTTCCTTTGCAGGTCTGTTTCTGCGCCATATGATCTTGGCATACAATAAGCTTTCCTTTAGTCAGGTCTATAAACTTTACACTGCACTTCAGCAGTACTTTCAAAATGATGAGAAAAAAAATGGAATTGATGAGAGTGACATGGAACTGACAAATACAGAGGAACTGGAGGGGAAAATGGAGAAAGAAGAACTTGATGTACCTTTAAGGTGATATATTAATATTAAAGTCTTTCCCACTTCTTAAGAGAATTAGTCTTATTTCAGATTACTTCTGTACACATCAGAGTAAACTTAAGCTTTGTCCAGCCCAAGATGCTACTCCTGTTAAACCTTCCAAACTCCACAAGTGCTCGTCTAGGCCCTGTGTGTGTCCTATCACTAATGACTTCAGCTGCGATATTGAGATGTAGTGTACTGTAATCTTGTATTTATTTTTTTTAAAGCCTCATACAGACTGGCAGAGCTGGGTGGCCTCTCCGTTTCCTTGGTGCCACCATGTGGTAACACATGTAAATGGCAACAGTTCTGCTCAGCGTCTCGTAGAAGATGGCAGTACCCCGTTCTCATGCTCACTTAGGGAATTGGAGGCTAAAGGCCAGATGCTGCCCACAGTTTCCTTCTGTACAGCCCACTGCTGAATGACTTCTCTGGTTGTGCTAGTGTGTGATGTGCTAAAGCTGTTGGAGAGGTCACTCGTGCTTCCAACAAGGAAAGATTGATCACTAAGGAAAAGTTAAGCTTAATGTTTTTGGTTTCTCTTTTCGCCCTTCTCCAAATAAAAGAACTCACATCTATTTACATCAAAAATTAGAAGCAAATATTGAGACTTTTCACCTGCTAAAGAGGTGCTCCACTGTAAGAATAATCCTAAAAGCATTTTGTGTATCCATATATTTAAAATGTACTTTCTAAACTGTCTTTATATAAACCTGTGCTTGTGCATGCTCTGCTACAGCATGAGTCAGTTAACAGCTTTTGGAGTCTGGCTGTGTGCTGTAGTTGCTGTCTTCCCATGGAATAAAATTCTATCTGCTCTTGCAGAACAGCTATCTTCTGGAGCGACGTGTGTGGCCAAAGTGCCAGTTCATTTCATTGTGACTATCCTCAGAAGAAAGGAAAAACAGAGCAAAGCCATTTGAATATGTCAGCCCCAAATCTTCTGTCTGCTGTTTTTCTTTGGGTTTTCATGTGTATTTAGGGTAACATTCATATTGACTGTGGTCTCTGCAGGTTGAAGATTGCAGCTAAACTGTGTGAAATCATTTGGATTGCTAACTTGAATGTAGTAGATTTTATTCTTTATTAAGGTGTCTCCTTTTAGTTTCCATTCATGCTTTGAGCTATAATGTGTCATAAAACTTTATAAAGCAAAAGTGTGGAGTGTCTGATAAAATGTATTTCCTTGTATTCTATTTCATTGCCCTTGTTTCTAACCAGAGTGCTTCTCATCAGGGAAGAAGAGATATCTTGCAGTGGGCCTCTTTCCCAGAAACAAGCAGAGTATTTTCTTTCTCAGCAGGTATGTTAACTCTGAATAAAGTTGGGTAAATGATCCATAACATGAATTTCACCTTCAATTTTATCCACAGTGTCAGACGTGATGTTTTCTTGGATCTGTTAAAGATTCGTTGATCTTGCATGTAGTTTCTCAGTATGAGCACTTGGGGCTAAAAGTGTTTTATCTAGACATGTACACCATATGATGATATTTGATTCTGAGAAGGTCACTTCTGTTCTGACTACTCGCCTCAGATTTGATGTCTGTGAAATGTGCAGTTTTGTTGATTATTCCAGCTGGTAAATACAAAATGGAGCAGAAATACACATGGGCACAAATGTCAGTAAATGCACTGCATGCTTACAATAGCTTGCTAAAAAACCGTATAATACTTGATGTTTCATATACATTTTAAAAGTTCAAAGTAACTTCTCAGTCCCATTAGGTTCTTTACTGTTAGGGGTTGTTGAATCCAGTAGCCTGATCATGGCAAGGCTCCTGCAGCTCCATGACCCCCGGTGCCACCAGTATGGAGGCTGAGCATGCTGTCTGTTATCCTATTCCCCTCTCTGGCTGCTGAGGATGAAGGTCCATTAGTGTGAAATATATACACGTGTACGTTCTTGTGTGCGCACGTGCGTGCTCTCTCCCCCCCCCCAGTAACTGGGCTTATACGCTCAGTTTATCACGTAGCTGGCCCCTGGATTGTCTTGTCTCCAGTTGCCTCCAGCAGAAAGACACGACACACATACAGACGCATCTCTCAGTTGACCCAGAGGCCCCACAGTCTCTCCATCAGTTGGCTTGGGACCTCCTGGTTGGCCTGGACTTCTTCCAGTTGCCTCGTTCAGAGAAACATATCTGGCCCAGTCTTATGGCTGTTTCAATATTTGGCTCTCAAGCTGCTTATCCTACTTTCTGCCTAGTCCAGCTTGGTGTTCACCAGTGGTCACCCACTGACACGCATACTCGCTTGCTCTGGTTGCTGGCACCACGGACACACAGGCCTCTGTGACCTGTGGTCCCCACTCCAGTTGCTGGCACCTCGGGCACACAGACCCCTGTGATCTAGCTCCAGTTGCTGGCGCTTCAACCCCATAAACACATGCAGAATAGGGATCCCCTTATCCAGGAGCAGAGTTAGAAATGGGGTTCAATGAGAAGACAAGACAGGCTGCAGTGTTCTGGCGCAAGGTATGGATTTTAACTGCAGTGACATTCTGTTATACTGTGGTTTTTAGCTGGTGTGATTTATGTAGAGTATCTGTTACTGGTGTGCATAATTTTTTTTTCCTCCTAATTAGAGTATTATGGAGGAGTCGGGATGTTTAGGAGGGTTCTGAACTTGGAAGTCTTTTCATTATTCAGTATTCAGTAATGCTTATTCTAGTAACTAGATTATTGTAATTTTTTATTAATTGATCTACTTGCCAATGCAAACTATGGATTTAGTTTTATTTAGTTTCCTGAACTTTTTGGTGAGGAGATATGTGTAATTCCAGTGAGCAATCCATTGTATTAGTTCTTCAAAGAGAAACTTGGACAGAATTCTTTAAGTACCTTTAAACAGTGTTTTGAATAAGCTTTTATTTTACTTGGTCTCTCTGATCTCTGGAAAGTGAATGCTATAATAATAGTATAGAATAAAACTGCCGCTGGTGTTTCAGCGTCGTAGTAGACAGAACTGTTACAAAATCTTCTTTAATGTTCTCTCCAAGCAGATAACAAACTGACAAGCATGTATCAAAATATATTTGTAACCCTGAGGTTTGAGTTACTTATCTTGCTTTCAGTTTTCAATTTTTATTCCAGGCTTCTTTATTGAAGAATGATGAAACAAAGGCCCTTACTCCAGCATCTTTGCAAAAGGAATTGAACAACTTGTTAAAATTTAATCCAGACTTTGCTGAAGCAGTAAGCATCTTTTTCTTCATCCAAAATGGTTGTAAAGGGATTTCTTATCTCTAGGATCGGATTATTTGGGAGTAATTTATTCTATATTGAAATATAAGCAGATGATAAAAATGTGAGCAAGTTGCATGTAAATGTTTAGTAATTCAGACTGAAACTCCTGAAGGTACAGAAACCTTAATTAAGCTAAGTACTTAACCACATGTCTAGCTTTATGCACAGGTATAATCCTCTTAATTTTGGTGGGACTATGTGAGTGCGTTCTTATTGAACTAAATCTAAAACTTATTTCTTTTTACACACTTTTTCCTAAGAAATTTCAGGCCTCATACTCTCATGGTTTAAAAATCAGTATTAAGTGCAATATCTGATTTTGCTTACTGATGTTCACTTTACTTCTGGTGCTTAATAGCAATTTATACTGAAAGCAATAGACAGCTCGCACTGGGAGTTGATTCCAGACCTGTGCTGCGAGCATTTGCCTTGTTCCTCGACAACTTATTCTTGAGCAAGTTCCATGAGTTCGCAGCCAACTCTTTCCTGCCTTACTTTCTAACTCTTCCTCCCAGTAGCCCTGGGCTGAGGCAGACAGGATTTTCCTTGCTCCTATTTGGAGACATACCCTTGAAAGGGCTGCCATAGCAGGGGTTGGACTTCACAACTCCAGAAGTCCTCTCCAGTGTTCTGTTTGTCTGACACAAAGGGTTGTCCTGCCTAGTTTCTCAATGCCAAGAAGAAAATACATAGTTTTAACATCTGCTTTCTATCTGCACGGCATTTGGAAGCAGTGCTCATGCTTCTGAGTATCTTCCTGAGTGCAGACACAGTGGGAGTCATGCCTCCGTTCCCACTCTCGCTTAGCGCATAAATACAGGGATTCTACCTATGTAGAGGTCTCAGTCTGGGTGGGATAATTCTGACAGCCAGATCTTGGCCTATGGGACACCATTTGGAAGATCCTGTTAGGGAAAACAACCAATTTTATCCCAGATTTACAGGAATTCTACGCAAGTAGTGTCAGTATCGCTGCAACTTCTGATGAAGCGCTTTCCTGGCCGTGGAGTATTTCATGGTTGCACTTGTTAGGCAACCTTTCTCAGTAAGAAGATACATAGTAATTATAAACAAAACCTTTGTTTTAATAGTTCTGTACCATTAAAGCTGATTTTGTTTCAATTTTTAGCATTATTTAAGCTACTTAAATAGTCTCAGAGTGCAAGACGTCTTCAGTTCAACACACAGCCTCCTTCATTATTTTGACCGTTTAATTCTCACTGGAGCAGAAAGCAAAAGCAATGGGGATGAAGGTTACGGTCGGAGTCTCAGATACGCTGCTCTGAATCTAGCTGCACTGCACTGTCGGTTTGGCCATTAGTAAGTTAATATATTGTACCGCGCAACTAAAATTCATCTTGTTGCATCTCGTAAGTGCTGATGGATAGACCTTTTGTTCATTCTGAAAATCTGTTCAGGAGAAGAAAGGACTTTCTCTAATTTGATAACGGCTGTAGCTGGGTTGGAATTTTCTTGGAATCTTGATTTGTTTTGGTTTATTTTGACATTTATTTGGTTTCCACGATAACTGAGCCGTCTACAGCAGGGTAAGACTTGACATTTGTCAGTGTCTGGTCGCAACTGTTTCCTAGGTATTTCAGTTCTCAATTGCTACATTTCCATGACCTCAGAAAGGTCAGTGGACATGAATGCCAATTTCCAGCGATATTCTCAAGAAAATGTGGTTGGTTTTCTGTTACATTCAAATCAATGTGGAGCTGATGATCTGGAAGAAGAATAATTAAAAAAAAAAAGCCATCTGAGCTTTTTTTATTTTAAAATGCCATAGGGGTGAGTGTTATTTTATTGATAAAGCTGGCTTACCCATCTCCATATATGGTTTGCATTTATTGACTGCTGCCTGGATGCATCATGTAGAAGGACTGGAGATGGGAAGGACATTTGCAAAAATGAGAGCACAAACATTTTCTACACAGGCAGATACTTAACGTTGCCCCTGTTCAAACAATAACTTGGCACATTGACATGTACAGGGATTGAAAGCCCGCTTAGGGGTTACAGTTGCATTTTTGTAGTGGCTTGCAGATACTGTCTCGCTTCTTATCCTCAAGACCAGAATATATTGCTGAAGTGCTAGGAGGGAAATACAGGCTTTCTCAGCAGTCTATTAAATCAGTTATCTTCTGAGTGCGATATGCATAATTTAGATCAATATTCCTCTGTATTGTAATGCTGTATTTTAAGCACCGTGGAATACTAATATGTTCTCCCTTTTTGTTTGCTGATAGCCAACAGGCTGAACTTGCACTTCAGGAAGCCATCCGAATTGCACAGGAGTCTAACGACCATGTTTGCTTGCAGCACTGCCTGGTAAGATAGCTGTGTTGAAATGGAGGTTAAGTCGCCTTTGTCTCTGTTATCCGAGCCTTTGCTCGGTGAACTGTTGCAGAACTACTCTTACAGTAGTATCTCCTCAAATGCATCAGTAATTTAAATATGACTGTCCAGCAGCGGGGTGACGTTGCTTCTGGCAGATGGGTCACCCAGAGCAACAAACTGTAGGGAGATCATGGGATGGTTTTGTTGCAACTCAGGATTACTTTCTTAAACAGGAGTTGTGACCCCAGAGTACTAAGATCTCAGTACTAAGCTCAAAGTTTAGTCTTATACATTTTAAAGAGACAAAATATTTCATAAACTTCCTCCTTACTGTCTGTTGGATTCTCAAAGTGTAATCAGCCTTCTTTTGAGCAAACAAAAAGGAGGAGGGAAAGACTTAGATTTCTCTGTATTTTATTCTGTAATTAACATTCTTGTTATAATGAATTGGCATCAATGGTATCAAACTCCTGAGATACTGCTTTCCACGGTTAACTGTATAATGGGGTTTCTGTGCATTACTCTGAACCTCCAGCGATGACTGCTGTCAAGCCAGTGTCCCAGCCTAGCTGCACTTTCGATATATTTTGCTGTGCAGCATTTAATAGAAGTTTCCTTAGTAACATATTAATTCTGAAGAGTGGTTTGTATTTCCAGTGGTTTTTTGTGCGTTCTGTGCAAAAAGTAAGAGAAATTAAAAGTGCTGCAGCCATTAGCTATTTGCAATGAGATTTTAACTTTTTTCTTCCTTGCTAGAGCTGGTTGTACATCTTGGAGCAGAAGATATTCGATAGCTGTGTTCTGCTGGAGCACTCTGTAAACAAATCTTTACATTTTGGTTTGCCGGTAAGTCCATTTCATTTATCCTTAACTTTATTCTAGGACAAACACGTGTGGCGAGGAGAGCGTGCATGATAGGGTTTTGGGTTTTGTGGCCGGTCTATTCAAAATATGTAACTGAATTTAAACAAATCTATTTTAACACTCCAAAATCTAGCTGTTTCTACTATTTTTACTCTTCGTATTAACAAACCAGAGTTCGGTTGCTTTAATGCCAGTGCATTATTGCAAGGCTCACTGTTTTTCCTTCTAACTTGTTTGTTTTTCAGGCAGAAAAACTCTCTGTGGCTACTAGCCTGGCCCCATGCACCATTTCGGCCTTAGGCCCGTAGCGCAATCTGCCGGTGCTCAAGGGAGGTTCTTATGCCTCCACCTTCCCTGAAACTCAGTGCTGATGCCTCTGGCAGGGCTTTGACCACATGTTTACTTGTACGGCTCTGTCCCAGCTGTGAAATCTTGCAAGGCAAGCCCTCCCCTTAGATAGTTTTGTGCCCTGAATCTGTTGGCTGTTAACGTTGAGTTCTGTCTTCCCCAAGATCTGCAATCTCTTTAAGAGAATTGTTCTAAAAGGAATTAAACTGCTGATGTTGGGAGGTGAGAGCAGACATGGCCGCTTGGTGGGGAAGGGGATGGAAGGCTCTGTGTTTTCACAGCTGTTCCGTCACTGGAGAAATCCAGGTACAAGTCCCGTCATCCTCTTTAAGACTTCTGTGTGGGGGAGTGGAAATTACCTTTCACATCTAACAAAATGGCATTCACATATGTGTGGGTGTGCATAAGTGGGTATTTAAAGAAATGCCTGGAGCAGTGTTCCTTTGTCTGTGCTGAATAACATCACCTCTTTTTCTTTGGGATTTTTTTCTTAGTTTAGAACTCTTGCTCCAGTGTAATTTGCAAGCATAGTGTACTCTATTGTCTTTCAATGCTGTTAGTTTTTGGGGTTTTTTTCTTTTTTTTCTTCCCAGTACCTTGCTTCCCTGGGAATACAGTCCTTGGTTCAGCAAAGAGCTTTTGCAGGAAAGGCTGCCAACAAACTAATGGATGCCTTAAAAGATTCTGATCTGTTGCACTGGAAACACAGCTTGTCAGAGCTTATTGATATTAGTATAGCACAGAAGACTGCCATTTGGAGATTATACGGCCGCAGGTATTTTGTTTCTTTTGAACTCCTGGGTTAGCTCGCTGTACTTGTTAGCCCATAATGCATTGTGAGTTATTTATATAGGTGTAACAAGTGACTGTGTCTATCCAGTGCACTAAAATAAAGCAATCAGACTGTGATTCAGTACAGGCTGAGTGCAATTATTTCCATTCTCTTGTGTTGCTCTGAAACTCATACTGGAGCAGAGATTGAGTTTCCATTTAGTAGTGGCAAATAGATCGTAAGTTGTTCTTGTGCCCACATTTTCAGCATCTCTGTGCTTAGACTGTGTGCAGCTTTCGGCATGTAGTACTTGATGTGCCTGCATAGTCCAGAGTTCCTGGATAGCAGTTGTTTTACAAGTTTTCGTTCTCCCCCAGGCCCCTGGCTTACCAGAAAATGTAGACTCTTGTCATAACAAGACCATAGATTAAAAATGGTTGTTGTTTGTTGCTTGAAAGCTAAAAGATGTTTCTCTTGCACAAGCACCATGGCACTTCAACAAGCCCAAACATTGCTGAGCATGAACAGTCTGGAGGCTGTGAACGTGGGCGTTCAGCAGAATAACACAGAGTCCTTTGCTGTAGTATTGTGTCACCTGGCTGAGCTGCATGCAGAGCAGGTGAGTTTTATGGCTAGTTGCACAAAATCTCATTTGGGTGAGAGGACGTGTGGGTGTTACTGACAGAGAGGGCGAGACTTGACTTGTGTTTTGTGCTGCCTTTAATGTCTGCGCTGGAGGTGAAGAAAATGCAGGGTTTTTGCTTGGCAAGCTCTTTCCACGAAGGTTGTGTTGAAATCAAGGGGAGTGGTGCTTGCCCCAGTGTACGTTAATCAGAGTGCTGTTTCTGTGTTACAGGGATACTTTGCAGCTGCTTCTGAAATATTGAAACACCTGAAGGAAAGATTCCCTCCCAATAGTCAGCATGCACAGGTAGAATATTTGTAACTTAGCCTGCAAATTATGTAACTATTATACAACAGGATCTGAATTCCCTTGCGTCTGAATTCTCTCCTCTGTATGCCGTGGGCTATACGTTTGCTAATTTCACTTGGCTCATGACCTCACGGGAAGCTGTGCGGCATAAACTTTTCTACAAAGGCATGAAAAAGATGCCTCTGTTGTTTTAAGACTGGTGAGACGTTTACCTCACCATAGCCTCCTAAGGAAAAGCTGTTTAAATAGAAATGTCATTGAGAGAGGAATATACATCTCCTTCATGAGCACATATAGGAATTAAATGCTCTGCATTGATTTGGAGCTTCAAAGTTCTGTTTAATTAGTGCTACTTATTTTGATATATTACAGTTGAGAAATAACTGAGAGAATAGGCCTGTTTCTGTGTGACTCTGGGAAACACATTAACACATGAGTCTATAAGATAGTATTTACATTGAAGTGTTCAAGAGTCCATTAAATATAGTTTGCTCCTTCTCTTTTTTGCTACAGAACAATTCTACTGTTTCAAAGCATTAGTAATGATTTAAAGAGCTTTTTTATTTAAAATGCAGTCAAATAGGTGAGCTTTGGTATTGAAACGTTAATCCAGACCTGAGCATTTCCTTTGAGGACACTAATTTAGTAAATCCGGTAATTGGACAGTGGAGTTAGTTGTGTCTAGACATAAATCTCCACAGGGGAAAATAAAAAGTAATTTCTAACTTGGGATTAAAAAATGAGCAGGCACAACTTCTAAAACTTCTTCCTGGATGTTCTTTGTTTAGCTTTGGATGCTGTTTGATCAGAAGATACAGTTTGAGAGAGCCATGAATGATGGCAGATATCATATAGCAGATTCTCTTGTAGCAGGAATTACAGCACTTAATAGCATTGAAGGCGTATACAGGTAAGAAATCATGAATCTGCGTACGCTTGCAGGTGTGTCCCATGAAGACAGTAAAAAATGTAGCAAAATGATTGCTGGCAGTCACGTGTGCTTACATGTTCTTCCCTTTCCAGAACCAATTACGGTCATGTTGTCTAACCTGTAGTGCTTATTCCATTAGAGTATGTCCTGCAATAATAACTTCTAGTTGTTTCTCTGGACGTTTTAAGAACTGGAATAGCACTGCTGCAGTTGGTGTTATTCTAGAGCTGTAGATCTGTTGTGAGAACACAAAATACTTCTTCAAAATCTGCCGTGCTAACTGTACTCAAACCTAAGCACAAAGCAGAATTTTATGTCAAATAGCTAGGGATCTAAGGCTGACTCTTGACTCTGCTACGGTAAGAGCCTGAGTGTCTTCATCTGTGTCCTGGTTTCTGCATCTACAAAATGGAACAATAGGATTTTTCTCTCACCTTAACGGGTTCTTGTTTCTAAATGAGAATGACATGTTAGAAATAGGTAGAGTTAAAACTTGATATTTGGTGAGTATGAAAAACCGCTTACTGGTAAAAGTAATTTCTTGTTCATTTGCAATGAGGCAAAACACCTAAAAACGTAGCCAATGCCAGTAAGCCGGAAGATCAGTATTCAAGCTGTGGGACCTGATGCTTGGCCTTCTGGAACTGGACTGTTTGTGATTTCCCTGATCTTTAAATATTCTACTCAGTGTCTGGGTTCAGGGCGTTTGTACACATCCCCTGCTGCTGTGTGTTTGTTTCTTATTTCCCTGTTCTCGCTCTTTCCCTGTTGCTCCATATCCTTGTTAGCTCAAGCCAATTTTAGCTACTTTACCTCATACCTGTTTTTCTTACAAATAATTACTTGTGCTTTCTAACTTGCGTGCCCTCCCACTTCTGCTGCCTGTTTGGCCTTTGTTTTTGGCAATCCCTGTTTTCTATCTAAAGCTGTTTTATGAGTTTGATCCTTTCTGCCTGTGAGTTGTCCAGTTGGAATCAGAGATTCTATTTTTTCCCCCTGCCGGCGCGTGTAGCATGCGTACGCGTTGTCAGAATGCCATTCTGCAGTTACAAGAAACAGAGGTCACAAAATAGAGACCCATTCTACTGTGTTCTGAAGAGCAGAATTGTATCTAAAATGTAAAAATACGATCAGTGATGTTTTCTTTCTACCACGGCAGAAAAGCCATTGTATTGAAAGCCCAAAATCAAATGTCAGAGGCACACAAACTTTTGCAGAAATTGTTGATCCACTGCCAGAAAATCAAGAACACGGAGATGGTGATTAGGTAAGAATGTTTCATTTTCAGAGTATTAAAGCCACTTTGCAGCGATTAAAATCAGTCATTTCAATTTGTCTGTGTTCAGACTTCACTAGTCTTCAGATTACCTACTATGATTCGGAGATTACAAAATAATTTTATTTATTAATCGTGGTATGGAGGAATCTTCAAAATATTGTGGATTTGAAACCTAGTCATCTTTAGTATGTAAACTAAAAGGTAGTAAATTTATTTTAAAGTTCCATGAAGACTTACGGAAGAAGGAAACCCTGCATCCAAAATAAATAGGAAATAGAAATGTATGTGTGTAGTTGTACCTTTGTGTTATCTTCAGAGTAGTTACAGTGTTATTTAATCTTTTGTAAGTCGGTGGCATCTCCTCTTAAGGGTGTAATTGAAGTTTATTGTATGTGCGGTAATGTAATTTGTAATAAAATCGATACCATTATGGATGGAATAATTGCTTGGGAAACAAGTGGACCTTTTTCATCAAAAGAAAATGTTTGTAATTCTTTTGCCCTGTTTTGGTTAGCGTACTGCTGTCAATAGCAGAGCTCTACTGGAGATCTTCATGTCATACCATAGCGTTGCCAGTCCTGCTGCAGGCTCTTGCCCTCTCTCGAGAATATGGTCTACAGTACTTGGCTTCTGAAACTGTGCTGAACTTGGCTTTCTCCCAGGTATGTCTGATTTGTGTTCTCACAGGGCTGCAGGGCAACGTTTATTCCGGGGATCTGGATACTGTTTTTACTCCTGTGAGATTTAAGAACGCAACCTTGTCGGAATTAAATTATTGATTCTGAAGAAGTATATTCTAAATGTAAAATCTTTTGAGGAAGCTAATAAAAGTTGAGTTTCATGTGTATCACTAAGACGTGTAGTTATTGCATATAATTAAGCAGGCAAGCATAAATTGGCCCTGCTTTCATTTCTTCAGTTGTTACTTTTTCTGCTAGTATTTTGGCTTTCTAGTAGCACAGCTTGGCATGTGTTTGAATGAAAAATAATGCTTGCGATGGAGTTCAGTTATAGTGTTTATTCTGAGCTGGCAGAGACGTGGTTGTCAGCACTGACTGCAGTGGAGAAGCCATGCCTAATTATTTCAGATGGTAGCTCATTTCTACTAATAAGTTTTGATTTAAAAGAAGATTGTGGGGAAAAAAATTTACATCCTTGTCTGTAGTGCATTGCATTATTAGAAACAGATGTGGCTTATGCTGGTCTTCTCTGAAGAAGCTGCTCTCACCAGTGGATTCCAGTATTAGACCAGCAAATATTTCTCTTTCAGCTGATCCTTGGCATTCCTGAACAAGCCCTGAATATTCTGCACATGGCAATAGAACCTGTCTTGGCCCATGGAGCTGTCCTGGACAAAGGCTGTGCCATGTTCTTGGTGGCCAAATGTCAGGTGGCTTCTGCAGCTTCCGACACTCCACAAAAGAAGATCGAAGGTAGTGTGAAGAGTAATTCTCCTCACTGAAACTGCGCTCAGAAGTTGAGAAGTGCAAACCTGCGTATATATTGGAGTCCTGCTACACGATCACTGTTAAAAAAGTTTAAATGATAGAGCAGGGTGTGTTACCTAGTCATCGGATAGCAAAACCAATCTGGAATTAGTTATTCAACAGATGCAGTGTTTATAATGGAATCTTGTTTATCTGCATACTTTCACACCCGTATTTTGCAGCAAAGGCTGAATAACAGAAACTAGCTGAAAGACCATGTTGCTAAGACACAAATTGTTTTGAAAAGCTGAGGAATTTATAATTGGGCTCCTTAGAATTGAGCCGTATTGCTTGGAGGTTTTATTGTGATGTTATCTTAAATACGACTCTCCCCATTTTTTCCCCAGCTTTGGAATCTGCTATCTTGAATCTAAACGAAGCCAAGACTTACTTTGCCAAAGTGGACTGCAAAGAGCAGCTCAGAGACGTTCTCTACTTCCAAGCCCGGCTGTTCCACACCCTAGGCAAGACCCAGGAAAGGAACAAATGTGCCATGTTGTTCCGTCAGTTGCACCAGGAACTGCCGGCACATGGCGTCCCCTTAATCAATGCCTTCAAGTGATGCATTTAAAGATGAGATTTGTTTGTTTGCCTGGTTTTTTTTACAAATGCCTTTTTATTATGTTCAGTCATCCGTGTTTCAAAATAACTGCCAATAAATCATGGTCTTCTATTGAACAAACTTGCATTTTGTTTGTCACGACTTAAGGGAAAACATAGGTTTCCACCCATTTCACTTTTATTCTGTACTTGAAATTAAGAATAAGAATTGAATGGGGGGGGAAAAGAAAAGACTCTCTTGACTGCATTATAAACACGCTGAGGGGAGTAGCACAGTCACGATGAAATAATATCTGTTCTTAGTAGTGACATTTTCAGAATCAATGCTGGCTTTATGAACACTGGGGTACAAAAAACAGTGGCAAATGTAGGCGAAGCTCCTTTGTGCTCATTTTAAGTGGTATAGAACGGGGAGTCTCATTTAAAACGTGTCCTTGTGTTTAACCTGTCTACAGTTGCTGTTTACTCTGTAGAAACAGATGGTGCTGGCAGAAGGGAAAAAACCCAGGCTTCAGTTGGAGAGGTCTGATGGTGCAAAGTCCCGGCACTGTCGTTACGTGTGTCCTTGTGCAGAGAGCGGCTGAGAAAACTTCTTTAGTTTTTTAGTGCTAAACAAAAGCCCCAGCTCAGCTGAAATGTGTTTATTGTATGTGTTCTCCCATAGGTGCTGCGTATAATTTGACTGCTCTGGTTTTATGGGTGAATAAATGAAGATCACAACTAACTCAATATCCGATACGCTGCTGTTGACTTTAGATTCTCGTTTTGGAAGAGAAATTTCATTTGAGATGTGGTGTGGGATTTCAAGGCAGCTGGGGTTGCGCTTTTGTGAGTGTAAGCCTTTTGTGGGTGAACCTTGGCGACGGGGGTGCCAGTCCTTTCACCTCGTGACTATAGAAAAGCTGAACATCATTAGTGTAAACACTTGGAGATACCCTGCCAGGAAGCGCTAGGTTAAACTGGGGCATTGTTAGCAACGAGAAAGCGAGACCAGACCTAAACCTGGCTCCGCTGGAGCCCTGCCAGGCAAGGCAGGAAGAGAGAAGCTCTAAGATACGGCTGAAACGAGGGTCGTCCAGCGCTAGTTTACGCATCTCGTTAATTAGTGTTGCAGCGTGGCTGTTGGCAGATAATCAGGGCCTTGATTCTAAAACAGCGGCTGGATTTCTAACAGTAAAAAGTAACCCAGGTTCCCACATGGGCTTCACGGGAGCGCTGGGTTTGGTGGCTCGCTCCCTCTCAGCTACCTTATCAGACCTCCATTAACCAGCGCCAAGGAGTTCAATCCATAAAACGTTTGGAGCACCTACTATTTTACAGTAAGTGCACAAACCTGATTTCTAGACTGGTTTTTCAAGATCCTGGTCAAAATCGCAACGTTTATCCATAAAGCTCGCATGGAAGCATGGCTCTACTCTGGGGAGCTCTACCATGTCGAAGCAGTGCCCACAACTGGGTCTCAAAGCAAAATGAGGAAGGGGGTTTGTGCCAGCCGCGGCGTTGGCATCTGCTCAAGGTCGAAGCTGTTGCTTCGTCAAGAGTCGATCAGAAAACTGCAGGTGAGCTCAGTGCGAGAATGGTGCTTGGTGGGAATGTGCTCGATCAGAAAAACCAAATAATTAGCATGGACAAAGCAAGGGAGATGTTTACAAAGGGCTGGTGCCAGCCGGGGAGTTAAAGGCCGTGCCCGTGCGGCTGCGTTGCCTCCGTCCCGGCGCCGCAGAGCTGCAAACCCGAGCGGGAGCTGTGCTGGGCGGCGATGGCCTGGCGGTGGCCGCTGTGACATTTCCAAACAACTGGTTTCTAACATCCCCTTTTAGGTGACGATTTCAGAAGCGTTGGGCAGCCGCTTGGCGAAGGTCCGGGGGAACCGATGCAGGTAACCTGGTTTGGACCCAGTCGACCTCACGCTGGAAATTCTGTGTTTGCACAAGGGCAGAGGGGAGGAAGCCCCGGCCGAGCACCGGGAGGGGCAGCGGCGGGAGGATGCCGTGGTTTATGGCCCTCTGGGCCGCGGGCTGCCCGCAGCGGGGCTCGGTTGCTCCCGGGGCCGCGTCCCGGCGCGGTCGGCGGAGGAGCGGGACCGGCCGGGGCAGCGCGGCTGCATCCCGCGGCTGCGCTGCGAGGTACGGCGGGGTCGCGCAACCCGCGGCCGGAGGAGGAACGAAAATGCTAAAAAAAAAACACCCCCAAAACCCCCCAAAACCCAAACCAAAACAAAAAAAGCCCACCCCAAGGAACGGCTTACGGGGCGCTGGGCGGGCAGGATGCGGCTGCCCGGGGGGAAACCTCCCCTTCCCCGGGGCGGAGCGGGGCCTCCCTCCCTCCTTCCCTCCCTCCCTCCCTCCCTTCCTCCTTCCTTCCCTCCCTCCTTCCCTCGCTGCCGCCGCCGGAGCGGAACCGAAAGCGAAGGCGGCGCCGGGCGGCCGCGCTCCGGACCCGCGGGCGGCGGCGGCGGCGGCGGCGGCTCCGGGGGCTGCGGCGGCTCCGGGGGCTGCGGGGGGCCGCTGCCTTCCGCCGGCGGAGCCCCGCGTCCCGCCAGGTCGGTGGCTGCGGGTGCGGACGGGGAGGCCGGGCGGGCCCGGCCGGGGGATGCGCCCGCGGCTGCGGAGACAAAGCCGCGCCCGGAGGGACCGGCGGCGGGCGTGGGCGGCCGGGGCTGGGGCCGGGCCGGGGCCGGGGATGCCCTCCGAGCAGAAAACGGCATCTCCTTCAAACGGGGCTTTTCCCGCGGGGCTCGCAGCCGGCCTGTGCAGGTATTTTGGCGATGGGGGGGGATCGGTGCTGTCATTTCCCCATCCCGCTTTGGGGAGCTGTGCTGTGGCCGCCCGGGCCCGGTAGGCATCCCGCTCCCGCTCGCCTTCGGCCGCCCGCCAGCCCCGATATGTGCCGGTGGTAGCCGATGAGCTGGCAGCATCCCAGGCTTGGGGATGTGACAGGGTGGTGGCCGTCCCTGGGACATCAGGTGTCCCGCAGACCCCGTGGGGCTCCTGCCCAAAGAGGCGAGGACTCGGAGCAGGGGGACTGGGGAGAGTTAGGCCATGGGGTTGGGAGAAGGGGGGGATTTTTAAGGTCAAGGGGCAAGTGAGAGGCCAGGAGAAGATGGAGAGGATGGAGTTGATGGAGCGACTGTCCAGGGGACAGGTCTCATTAGCAGAAGCCACAGGTTGGGTTGCTGCGAGTGACCAAGCGTGGTTAAGAGGTGAGACGCAGCCCTGCAGCCACGTGCGCAGCACAGAGCATCAGGAGCATGAAGGTAGCAATAAAGACCAAAAGCAGGGGTGGGATGACTGCAGGAAGCTGGTGCGATGGAGCTATGGGCTGACCGCGCGGCTGTGCGATGCTACAGGAGCAGAAACCATCCCTGGGGACAGGACCGGGTTGTCCTCAGGGCCAGGAGGACTGCGCTGGGCAGGGGATGTGTGGTGGCTGTGGGCACTGGAGCTGCCTTCATGGCCCCCAACCGGAGAGGCAGCCCCTCTCCTGGGAGAAGGAGCCTCGTCCCTCTCCTGGCCCCTCTCCGTGAGCACTTCGTTTTGGGAAAAACAGCCAACAAAACCCAAGAGCCCATCCCTGCGAGCGCTGCAAGGGGTGTCTGATCGCCCAGCGCCATTCCTGGGAAGGCGGCTGTTATCAGATTGGGGAGGTAATTTGGAGGAGGCTTTGCTTTCAACTCAGCCCTAATGTCTTTTAAGTGGCGTTCACAAAGTGCAGAGCCGCTCTTGTGTCCTCTCTCGCGGGCATCGCGGGCTGGAGCTGTTTTTTCCAGGAGAGCCGGGAGCCACTTGGCAGCTCTGGGCAAGGTGATTGTGGTGCTCTGAGCTCATCCCGGCCCATGCTCAACGCCATGTCCGGAGCTTACACTCTTGTTTTGGGATGCTCATTATATATTGCTTAAGCAGTATTAGGCAGCATCATCAAGATTATAAAAAATCTCGGTAAAGATGTTTTTTAACTCCTATTGAAACCTGCCACCGGGTTTCGTGCTGTTAAAATGCTACCAGCCCGGCTTTGCATTTTTTTCCCCAGTTCTTTCCACCCTGTGTTGGATGGGGCAGGCAGCGCAGGAGGCTCTGCCATTCGCCCCGGGGGCAATGAAAAGCTTCGCTGCTTGGGCACAGAGACCTGGCATAGATGGGGTCTGGGTGCCTGTTTCCAGTATCTTGTTATTTCGGGTGTCCCCTGACTTCTTTAGAAGCTGCTGAGAGATTTTTTTCCATTAAAAGTCAGGCGGGGATGCATATGGTCTTTGTATACTACAGTGACTAATACATTTCTGGCAAGGTCTGCGCTCGCCCGTAGGAAGGGAAACTGTGATCGATGCCCCCGTTGCTGCAGATGACACCGCTCTTGGCACTGCCGCTTCCACCGCTGACAGTGACCGGGGAAAGCAAAATAGCCGCTGGACTCTGCCCAGCGAGAGCCGACAACTGCCCCGCACGCTGGCCCTGGTTAACTTTTAACCGCAGACCTTCGGTTGTAGCAGGGGGAGAATCCTCTGCGAGTAAAATCAGCCTTGGTTTAGGTGATTTGTGTTCGGTTTTGTTATGAACCGCTTTTTTTTGCAGTGCGTGAGTTCACCCCCACGGAAGGATGGATGGAGGTGTCACTGCTGGAGCTGCCACCAAGTCTTACTCCCTTGGGAGGGTCTGACCCTGGCACCGTGTCCGGCCTCGCCGGAGGGAAGTGCGTGGCAGGGGGAAGGCGAGCGCGTGGCAGCCGGTGGGAGCCGGGGACACCGTCCCGTCGCCTGCCCTGCGCCTGGGTAGAGAAACAGCTCCAGGGAGGGAAGGACAGGCCGATGCGTCCGTACGCTCCGATTTAAATCCGTGCAGCCAGCGCGCCCTCCGAAATCGGTCGGTGCGTTCCCATCCGGAGGTGGCCGCATCCCAGCAGGGATCAGGCAGGGACCACATGCTCACAGCAGAGCTGGGGCGGCAGGAGGGGGCTGTGAAAATCATTTCACCCTCGCGGGGGCCGATTTCGCTCCCATTCGTTTCCGCTAAAGCCACGTGGACGCTGAGCGAGAGGGAGAGCCGCTGCCAGGGTTTCACAGACCTCTTTTCATTTTAATATCCCTCTCCTTGCTGAATTAGATGCGAGACTGATTGCTTCGATAATCCTGCTGCAGCCGCTATGGGTTATATATGGATTGCAGCCAAAAGCCGTGCCGATAAATCATTCCTATACATCAGGCTGTTATATTTCCTGAGGATTTTGTAGGCATGTGCCTGTGCTGTTCGCTTTTACATAAGGATCTGCTGGAGTTCATACCAGAATGTGCCGCTTTTCCCCGGGCCAGGACCCGGGTGGGTTGGTGAAGCCAGAGCCCCCGGGCTGTATTTCCCCTCTTAGGGTTTATTCCCCCCATTCCAGCTATTTTAGTTTTCCCTCTGGCTGGGAATACGGCTGTTCTCCTCCTCCTCCTCCTCAGCCTCCCCATGTGCTTATTAAGGAGAACTGGCTGCGTTATCGTTAGCAGTTATCCCACGTCCCGCGGGGCTGTGTTCAACAGTGGGATCCCACTTTTGGGTTTCTCTCGGGGAAGGTATCATCTCACAGGGCAATTTTTGCAAAACCCCGTGCTTGGCCCCTCTGCATGAGGGAAAAAACCCGCCGATTTTCCACCCTAGCCGATGTTACGATGGTGCTCGGATGACTTTTAGCCTGTTTACAGAGCCCGGGGAAGCCTGCTTGAATTAATCACCCTTGATATGTTTATCCTGGTCAAGCCAATTAACTCCCGCCAGCCAGGGCACGCTCGGCTCTCAAGCGTGGCAGAGACTTCACAAATCAATTTTGCTCTAGCCCGGCAAAGTTTAGCATGAACCCTTGGAAATTCAGACGCAGGCGATGCTCTGGGGACAGGACGGGATGCCCGGCCGTGCCGTGCCACCGCTGGGGACCGGTGCTGCAGCCAGCAATGCTCCTGGGGTGGCTTCGTCCCGGGGCCGCCCCGACGAGCTGCCTTTTTTGGTGCGGCCGCGGCGCACGGCGAGGGTAGAGGGCACGGCATTTGGGATCGGCTCCGGCTTCGGGGGACGGCTATTTATATGAGCCCGCTGGCGGGGTGCCCAAAGCAAGCCAGGCAAATGGCAACTGGCCTCGAGATGCATCCCTGCGGGTTTGGGATGAATGTGGGGGGGGGGGGGGGGGGGCTGCCTGTTTGTTTTAATCCATTTTGGGAGTGCATTAAAACACGCTGCCGTGGCCGCCAGCAGCGCTGGGAGGGGGAATTTTGCAGCTACGATGCCCGAGACTCAGAGCTCCGGCTTGGCTTGGCTGGTGACTCCCGGCTCGTTTGCCCAGCAAAGCCCCAGCCAGGAGCGGATTCAGCCCCACGAAACGCGGCGTTTCTGAAATAGTTTGTCCTTGTTGCTGTTCATCGGCTTATTTATAGCCTTCCCATCCCCTGCGTTTCTCTGCGCCTCGAAGCGGCAAGCGGCGCCGGGTTGGCTTTAGCTCCGGGCTGATCCTGCTCGGGCAAAAAAAAGCTCCGGTTTATAGATTGGTGTTGAAAACAGCAATTAGGCCATTGTGAAGCCTCAAGGAAGGGGGAGATGATTTGATTTCTATGCTTGACCCGTAATTTCTGCTGGGCTGATTCAGAGCGGTTGTGCTGCGGGTACATCACGGAAACTTCAATGGAGATGAGCGGAGCTAATTTTAACCAGCCGCCTTGCCGAGGTGTGGGAACCAGGCAGAAAAATGCCTCAAACCTTGTTCCTGCTTCTGGGCTGTTTGTTTCGGGTTATTTTTTTTTCACTTGCTTCTGCAGCAGCTTGTTAACCTAGAAATTAAAACCAGCACCAGCGTTGCGGCAGGGAAGAGCGATGGTTTACAACCAACCAACCATCGAACTGCCCCGGCTGCTGCAGGGCGCCCGGCATGCGTGAATTAACACCGTTTTCTCCTCTTTTTGAATTATTTTATTTTTTATTTTTTTTTTTTAAATTTTGTTGCTAACAGAACTGTTTTCTCATTTATCTCAAGGTTCAGGAACCTGATTTTTGCACCGAAGGCTGTAGGGAACCCAGGGCGAGGAAGAGAAATCGCTGGCAATGATGGGCTGCGGGAGGAGGCAGTGAGCCGGGGGGGGGCTGATCCTGCACCCCACACTTGGTAAGCGGGTCCCTGTGCCCCTGAACTGCTTCGTTCGGGGGGTGTTTGGCAGAGATGTGCCTGCTCCAACTGGGACCAAGCAGTAAAGCGGGGAACTGAGCAGTATTTACGCTGGTATAGTGCAGGGCTGGATCCTGCCCCTGTAAAATACCCCTTTTGAGGTATTTCTGTAGTGGAGATGATGGGGTTGTTGTTCCCTGGAGGTGTTAAATAAAGGAGGTGGAAGGAGCAGCGATGGCGGCCTTGGGGCTGAGGTCTGCCCCGTGGCAGGGTGGGTGCACATCCCGGTGCCATCCTGCGCCGCTGCCTTTGGCTTTACCATCCCCTATGGGATGAATAAATTAATCTGTAGAGTAACGACGGGTGGGAGGAAATCTCGCTTTCCAGGGGAGCCTGGCTGAGCTGCCCTGTGTTTGCAGGCACACCTCCCTGTCACAGCGTGGCTGCCATGAGGCCGTCGGTCACACCATGCCATCATGCGTCCCCGGCAGCTCGCCCACCCCGCGGCCCCTCTGCCGTGACGGAGGCTGCGGCCGCCGAACGCCCGGGGTGCTGCGGGACCCCCAGCCGCTGAGCCCCCGCCGCCCCGGCATGGCCTCGCTCATCGTGGTGACCGAGTACGACGCGCCGGGGAGCGCGAGTGAGGAGGAGGAGATGAACGCGCCCGGCGGCGAGGGTTTTGGGGACGGTCGGGAGCCGAGGGCGAAGCTGCACCTCTCCGGCCGAAAGCTCTCCCTGCAGGAGCGGTCGCAGCCTGCCCGCTCGCCCGGGAGCGGCGACGGCACCAACGAACGCTTCATCTACCCATCCCTCCCTTACTCGCCGGTGACGTCCCCGCACTCCTCCCCGCGGCTGCCGCGGCGGCCGACGGTGGAGTCGAACCGCGTGTCCATCACGGGACTGCAGGTGAGGGGGGATGAACGCCGCTCCCATGGTTCTCCTGCCCCCCATCCTCCTGGTTTCCCCCCCGCCGTGGCATTGCTTCTCGCTTGGTTTTTTGGGATAAAACCCCGCGGCGTGTCCTCAGATGCGCGGCGGGAGGCGGCGGGATGTGCTGGGCCACCCTGGGCCACGGCGACAGCCCTCGGGGAGGTGGGACCTAGCAGCTCACCACTTTTTGTGCCTTTTGCAGATGCCGCCAGCTCTCACGGCTGCATTTTGGGGGAACCGGCGGCGTACCGCGATTTTCCTTTTCTCCCCCTTAAAAATAAAAAAGGAGAGAGACCCGCTGAGATCTAAAGAGAAAACAGCCCTGCCTGCCCCCAGCCTGCCAGCGCTGACAGAAACCAGGCAGCAAGCGGCTGCTTTGCCCATAAGAAATAAAAATACTCTTCACCAGCGTTAAACCCCCCCCGGGGCTCTCCCGGCTGCTGATCCCCACCGCCGCCCGCCCGTCGTGCGCTCTCGTTCCACGTGAGCGGACAATATTGCCCGCCCGGCCGTTAACGTTTGCAATTAGCCGTCTATAAACACGCCGACGCGTGGCCGGGCAGCTGGCGTTTACGGCTCATGAATCAAAGCTGTCCAGCCCTGAGCGGGTGCCCGGGCAGAGCAGAATAGGGTGTGAGTTTGCAGAGAAAGTTTTGCTGGAGATTTAAAAGGAGGAGAGCAAACGCGAGCGGTTTCGTGGCTTGTGTCGGACCCTCCCCTCTCTCCCTGCAGGACTGTGTGCAGCTCAACCAGTACAAGCTGAAGGATGAGATTGGGAAGGTGAATATTGGCCGGGTTTTGGGGTGGGACGGGTGGATTTTGGGGTGGGAGGGAGTTGGGCTCGCTTTCGCTTTTCAGCCGGTGAGACGGCAAATTCAGCCGCTCGCCACCGCAACTCGGCCGGCTCCTCGCTGCGACGCCGGTCTCTTCTGGGTGGTGCCGATTGAATTGTATATTTTTAAAAAATTATTATTAATTTTCCCCGTTCCCCCTCCCTCCCACGAAATGGGGCATTTGAAGCTTTTGTTTGCTGGTGGTGTGATGCCAGACCGTACACCCCGCTACTCCCAGCATCGCCCACCAGCTCTGTGATCCCAGTGGGGCCGGATTTGCGGAGGAGCCCGGAGCCTGGTTTGGTGCTGTGGGTTTTTTTGGACCGTCCCTAACTGCTCCCCCATGGCTGTGCCCCTCTCTAGGGCTCCTACGGGGTGGTGAAGCTGGCCTACAACGAGGACGATAACACCTACTATGTGAGTAGTGCACGGCCCCAGAGCCCACAGCGGGGTGGGTGGGATGGGGATGGATCCCCTCCGCTGACTCCCTGCCTGCCTCTGTGCCGGCCCCATCCCGCCGGCCCCGTTTTATCCTTGATTTGCCCCAAATCCCACGTTTTTTTCCCCTCTTGCAGGCAATGAAGGTTCTCTCCAAAAAGAAGCTGATGAGACAGGCGGGCTTCCCCCGTAAGTGGCGCAAAAGCGTTAGGGTGGGGGATGCTTTGGGGACCCCGGGAGCTCGTTCCCAACCGGACACCCCATCTTTGCCTTTCCCGCAGGCCGCCCGCCGCCCCGCGGGGCCAAAGCCGCCTCCGAGGGCTGCCTGCAGCCCAAAGGGCCCATCGAACAGGTCTATCAGGAGATCGCCATCCTGAAGAAGCTGGACCACCCCAACGTGGTGAAGCTGGTGGAGGTAAGCGCCGGCCGGCCCCTTCCCGAAACCCACCCCGAGCGTGAAGGAGCCTGGATGCTGCGGGGATGGGCTACACGTTGGCTTGGGTGAAGGGGAGCGACCGCAGAGGGGCTGGGATGGCCATGGCAAGTCCTGCCTGTGGGAGATTTGTGTTTTCCCTGGTTTAAAAGGTTTTTTATTCCCACCTCCCAAAAGAAGAATTTTTTTTCTTCCCTGCCCAGAAAGGGAAATGCAGAAAAATGTTGCTTCCTTGGAGGAAACAAGTGCTTAGATGGGTTTTGGGGAGGAACTGGTGTTTCTGCCGGTTCTGTGGTGCAGCCGCCCTGCCTTCCACCCACTGATTGTATGAAACGGTCCAAAAAATCAAGAATTAAGGATGTGCAGGCTGGAGTTTATTTGGCTTATGAGTCAGATGATGCTTCCTGTGTGTTTTAAATATTTACTTCCTTGAAGTACAGCTATATCTCTGGCCTCTTTTTGGTTTTTTTTCCCACCTCTTGTGGGTAGAAGCTCGGAGATTAGCAGACCATGCTAATGGTGCAAATGGTGCAGAACTGAGATGGCTGCTAAATAAAAAAAATCACACCAGTTTAATTTGCAAGGTTTTTTGGTGCTGTGTAATTGCCTTTCTGCTTCTTTCGGCAGGTCCTGGATGACCCCAGCGAGGACCACCTGTACATGGGTAACTGCCCACTGCCCCGCGGCGCTCGCGGGGTGTCAGCAGGATGGGGGTTTGCCGGGGCAAAGGGTTCCCCCCGCATTTAGGGGCGGCTGCGTGCGGGGTTGGGTCTCTCCTCCGGAGCAGATATGGCCTGGATGTGCTGGAGGAGCAAATCCCCTCTAATGGTCGGAGCAAACGCGATCCAGTCTGGGTTGAGAAAGGAGACAGGAGTGCTTGATAGCACGTTATAGGCTTTAATTCAACGTCAGGGCATGCTTTGCTATGAGAGGCACCAGCATTTATGTTCTCAGCTTTGAAGCCAGGCTGCTAGAAAGTAGTTTTATTTCTTTGGCTTTGAGAGCAAGGCACGTGTTAATTCTCCACGGTACAAATGAGCCACTTCTCAACCTGTCTTGCAGACTGCAGTGGTTTGCTTGATGTAAATACACACACTTTTGGAGGTGGCATTTCTTTTCCGTCGTTTATGTTCAGCCTGTACTAGCGGAGGAGCGTGCGATGCCTTCATGGCCAAGTGCAGAGGTTTGCTCGAGGCGTGGGCTTGGCCTTGGTCTTGCAGGGAAACTGAGGGTTTCAGGGTGCCGTGCGGAGGGTGTTTCGTGATGCTGAGGCTGCAGCACAGAGAAGGTAGTCGGCAGCATCCCCTTTACTGAAGACAGAAGCATGCAAAATGGCGTGTGCCTTGCATAAGACAGCATCTCCTTTCTAAAAAAACCTGTATTGTTTTCATAATTTTTGTCATCAAAATAATTGCTTTTGTGCTGGGACTGTGCTTGCAGGAGCTCTAACCTGTAAGTGATCAGTAACCACTTTTTCTTTCGTGTTTCAGTGTTTGAACTGGTGAAGCAAGGGTGAGTATTGAATTCCAGATTTAAACGTACCAAAGCATGAACGTGAGATGGGTTTGCGGGTGACACAGCTCGGCCACCTGAGGTGGGCACGGGACGCAGAGGCGATGGGGAGGTTCATGGTGGGTCCCCTACGGGTTTGGGTAGCATCTCCCCAACCTAGTTACGGTTGTGTACAGCCCGTATGTGCCTGCGTTGGGGGCTGCGTGCTGTCGCTGGCCGGTGGCAAAGCCTCCGGGACCTGTTTCGGCACATCCAGATGGGGAACGAGCTCCGTCCTCTGTTGCCTTTGCAGTCCCGTGATGGAAATCCCAACCCTGAAACCTCTCAGCGAGGACCAGGCTCGGTTCTACTTCCAGGATCTGATCAAGGGTATTGAATACTGTAAGTGTCTGTGCAAAAAGGATGGGATTTCTTATTTTTATTTTTTTCTAAACACCTGGGGCTGGACTTTCTGCTGGTGTACGATGCTGTTTCTGGTGGCTCATCTGCACAGGGGTTTTTGAAGCTGGGGCTGGTAGTGGTGTTAGCAGAAAGGCTTACAGCCACGCGGGGGCTTTGTGGCTCCTTTGCTGCAGACCGGTGCTGCTGCTGAATTGCTTGTTTTTCCTTCGGCTGCAGTGCACTATCAAAAGATAATCCACCGGGATATTAAACCTTCCAACCTCCTTGTGGGGGAAGACGGGCATGTCAAGATTGCTGACTTCGGAGTAAGCAACGAGTTCAAGGGAGCCGATGCTCTCTTAACCAACACGGTGGGCACCCCTGCCTTCATGGCCCCAGAGACGCTCTCAGAAACCAGGAAAATCTTCTCTGGAAAGGTATTTAATAGCAATTTGAGGGGTTTTGGACTAATCTTCCTTGCACATGCTGTCGGTTGCAGATCTAACTATGCTTTCTTTGCTCTGCAGGCTTTGGATGTCTGGGCCATGGGGATCACGCTGTACTGCTTCGTGTTTGGGCAGGTAATGAGACTGATTTTTTTCAATGTTGGTGGTGGTCCGGGGGGGTTTGGCATGTGCCTTCCGTGTGCCAGGTACGCGGTGGGATTTGCACCCTGCACCCGTGTTCAAGCAGTCGGGTATTGCTGAGGGGAGACAGGGATGTGTGGGTGGAAATGGGAAACCTCTGCCTGTCCGCGGGATGGGTGCAGCCAAAAGGGACGTGTTTCTCTTTTTCCCTGGGGAAAGAATTCTGTGCCTGGCCAGATTTTTTAGGAAAGGAGCTGTTGTAGGAATTTGGTCATTTTTAGTCAAATGTTATTTTCATTGCATTTAAAAGAAGACAATGATCTTCTGGTATTTCCCTATAACTGGCTCTTTGCTCTCTTTCAAACCCTATGAGATCCCGATGCTCGACTGGCTGCCCCACTGCCGCTTCTTAACAGAGGTTGTTGCTTTTCTCATTGCTCTTTTTCTTCATGGTAGTGCCCTTTTATGGATGAAAGGATCCTGAGTTTACACAATAAAATCAAGACCCAAACGTTGGAGTTCCCAGACCAGTAAGTACTCAAAAAAACCCCTACCCCTCAGCCCTTATTTTAAAGCTCATTCGAGCCGTTTCTCAGGCGCTGCCTGGGTGAGGCTGGCCCCGCTCCGCTGCGGTTTTGCAAAACTCAGGCTCTGAGCCCTTCTGTTGGCCCTCGGCCCTGGAAAACTTCCTTTGCATTAAACGTGAAGGCAACATCTCTTGGTTTGCAGTTGCCGAAGGAGTGATAGAAGTTGCAGAGGCGTTTGAGGGAACGGATTAACCTCTGCAGTTGCTGCCTCTTGGGTTTTAGCCTGGGTAGAGTTGGTATCGGGCTCTCCCAGCCCCGTACACGCGGGATCATGCTTCGGATTGCCCAAAAAGGGGATATTTTGCTTCCCTGGGGGGTTTGGGGAGGAAGGGCTGCGTGGCACCCGGGTGCACAAGTACCTGGAGCTGCATCCCTGCCAGGGCTGGGGTCCAGCCCCAACCTGCCCGGGAAGGACCACGGCATCTGGCACTGGGGCGAAGAAGGGAAGCAGCATCCAGCCCCTTCCCCGTCTCATCTCTCCCCTCTCCCTTCCCCAGGCCAGAAATTACAGATTTCTTGAAGGATTTGATTACGCGGATGTTGGATAAAAATCCCGAATCTAGGATTTCGGTCCCAGAAATCAAGGTACTGACTCAACCCCCTGGTTGCTGGCTGTCGCTTCACTTCTGTTGGGTTCTTCTTGCTCGGCTTTTTTTGGGAGTCAGTTTGATCGTGCCAGGCTAGGTCCTCCCCCTGTGCCCAGGGCCCCTGGGCAGGTAAGTCCCAGCTCCTTCCCCTTGCTCCGGGACCTGCTCAGCTTTGGGACCTTTGGTGCCTACAGAAGTCACAGGCAAAAGGAAATCCCCTGAGTACAGTATTTCCTCTGCTACCAGGAAAGTACTGTGCAACAGCCTTTCGCAGGAGATTTCTCGTCCTCCGCCCCTGCGGGAGCCTGGAAGGGGCGAGAAGCTGAGAAAATGGAGACTAAGGTAGGGGGAAAGGATTGCGGGGGAATTGCTGAACCGTTTTGTGCTCCTCCTGCAGCCGCCCGAGATGCCAGGTTTGTGGGCAAGGAGAAAGAGGGGTTTCTGCCTTCTGTCGTGGATTAATTCAGGTCCAAGACTAGGGCTCGGTGGGTCTCCCCACCGCTACTGCTCAGACGTATGGTCTGGAATAAATTGCTCCTGCCTTTTGGCGCTGTGTCATCTGTAAGATGAGAGTGAAGATAGGTCTTCTTCCCTAAAACCCACTGAGATGCCCAGTGCTGTAGGTCACCGAGGTTATTGCTCGGTTCCATAGATGGGGCCAGCGCTGGCTCCGGATGAGCCGCACCGCGGCATTTTCTGCTCCGGGCTGAGCCGTTCCCAGCAGTGCCGGGGTGAGCTGGCTCGCCGGCGAGATGGCACATCTCTCCCCTGCTCTCTGGTATTTCAGGAGCGTGTAGGGGCCATAGTTTGGGCGAGGAGATGCGTTTGCCAGGCTTGTGTTGTTTGAGTTACGAAAAAGAGGAAATCGTTCCTGACAGGCTGTGTTATTAATTGAAGTTGCACCCTTGGGTCACCAAGAACGGAGCGGAGCTGCTGCCCACAGAAGATGAGAACTGCACCCTCATCGAGGTGACGGAGGAGGAGGTAGAGAATTCGGTCAAGCACATCCCCAGCCTGGCCACCGTGGTGAGTACGAGGGAAGCGATGGTCTGCGGGCGCACGCCGGGGTCCACGCTGCCTCCTGGGGTGGTCCCGAGCAGCTGGAGGTTGCTGCTGAAGGGCAAAAGCGTTGAGCAGGATTAGAGCAAAGACCTTCCCTCTCTCGAAAACAAGCGGTGCAAGACAGGGGCTCAGCATCTCGCTGGAGGTGGCCGTACCCTGCGGTGTGGGGCAATATTGCAGAGCGGTCCCAAAGAGACCCGTCAGTGGGTTGCCGGTCTCCGCACTTGAGCTGGCTGCCTAAATATCGCTGTATTTGCTCAGGGCAAAAGAGCACCTGGTCCAGGACCTGCCCGCGCCTGGGAGCGGGTATTTTGGCCAGGCACGAGGAGCTCCTGCCCTGCTCTGTCCGTCCGGCCGTAGGAGCTGTGGGAACTTCCCAGGATGGAGATTTTATCTGGGCCACGGCACGCACCAGCCCCCGCCTGGAGCTATTCTTGGTGAATTCATCTCATCTCTTTTCAAGCTCATATTTTTATTCTCTGCAACCCGCTGTAGTGGTGAGAACCACCGTGTAACGCTGCCCTATGTGGAAAGTGAAATCCTTTGGGGTTTTGAACCTAATGATTTCTTTGGGTGCCTGCTAGCCCTTATGCTAGGAGAAACAGCAAGCAACCATTCGCAGTTCCGTGGCGCGGTGTTATCTGCCTGTAGACACCCAGGCTGTGATTTTTTTGAAGTACAGGTCTCCCCTTGAAGCCCCTTTTCCATCTCGTGGCTGTGCCCACATCTGGCTCCATTTCTGGAGCTCTCTCCCGCTTCGGAACCCTGCAGAAGTCTCTTCAACCGCAGATACGTTAATATGCAAATGTGCCTTGCGCTGCTCAAGCTGAAAAAGCAGATCTTGCTCTAAAGAGATCACCATTGATGAGGGTTTTTCCCCCCTTTCTCCTGTTCGGAGGTGAGTTGCTGCGATGCAGCGGAGGATGGCTCAGCGCTCCCAGCCCCGTTGAAAATCCAGGTGTGTTTAGCATAGCTCAGGGCAAATGAGCTTTTACTGCGACTCTTGCCTCTTAAATTACTCACCGCCTCCAGGCAGATCTTGTATTTTCCCATTTGCATTTATTCTTCAAAATTACCCTCCGGTGCCTGATCTTTGTGCACCCAACTGCAGGCGTTAACACTCGAGTATGAGATTGACGTGGCTTCGACTCTCGCATAAAATGCCTTCCCCCGCGGGACCCTGCTGGCGTCCGTGTTTCAGATGTGTAAGGGCTCTCGGTGCACTGTGGTGAGCAGATAAATAAGGCACAGAGGGACGAGAAGCAATGCCAAATGAAGCCGGGGTTCCCAGGGCGGGATGCGCATGCCGAGGCAGGGTCCAGTGCTGCTCCCGTTGGTCTCTGCTCCCACCAGTAAAATAAGTTGAGGGATGCCTGGGAAGAACCCCGACACTTGCTCTGTCTCCGGTTGCAGCTGACGCTGGGTAACTTTGTGTTTTGCAGCCAAAGCTAGACAAACAGCCAATTTTTCAGCTTGGTTTTGGTAAATGTTAAGGCAAAATTGTGCCAGTTCCTTCCTTCCCCTCTCCCTTTCCACTGAATTCTTCTGCCAGGTAATTGCAGGGAACTGGGAATTTGCAGGTACTGGATGCAGTAATCAGTAAAACCTGCTTCTTGGGGGGGTGAAAATCTTCCCAGACTTGGCTTTGCTCTCCTTTCCAGCCTCTCACACCTAGCGTGGCTCTCATCTGCGCGTTCAGTTGTTGCACCGTGGGTTTCAGACGAGGATACAGCCCCTGTATTAAGCAGCTGGAGGCTTGTAAACACGCTTCCTTCTGTTTGATTTTTTTTTTTTAAAGAGAATTTTGGCTTTTTTTCACTAGTTTTCTTAATTACTTGGGCATGAGGGTTGGATGTTTCTGTTACTCTTGAATGAAAGGAAAGCGTCCCTGATGAACTCCAATCTGGTCTTGCAGATCTTGGTTAAAACAATGATCCGGAAGCGATCCTTTGGGAACCCGTTCGAGGGGAGCAGGAGGGAGGAGCGGTCGTTGTCTGCCCCTGGGAACCTGCTGCCGTAAGTGTCATCGCCTCGCCTCGCCCCAGAAGACGTTTGCAGCTTGTCTTAATGTTCTGGAAATCGCTGCAAAGCACAGGAGCAGAATTCGAGGAGTTGGGCTTTGAATCTTTTGTGTGGGGCCATGACCGGGACGTTCACACACCCTCTGTCTGACCCGTAACCGCTCCGTGGGATGATTTTTGTGACATGACATATCCTGCCCCTCCGATGGGCCAAAAAGCATCATTTTATGGCACTTCCAGCCTGTTACAGGGGAGCTGGGGGGAGACGACACGTGCTCAGGGTCCCAGAGGTCCGGTGGCGGGGAAGGGGCAGACGCTGGTGTCTCATTGTCTGCTCTGCCTTTTTCTGAGTCGCTCAGCAACTGTTTTATTTCCTTTTAAAGCAGGAAACAAGGCAGCGAAGATAATCTGAAATGCAACGACTTGCCCAACGTGGGAGAGGAGGAACTTCTTTCGTGAACAGCGACTTTATGGTTCTGTTGAACAACTTGGGCCGGGGCACGTTATTAAAGCGTGCCGCTGAGGGTGAGCGACATTAACAGAGCCTACACCAAACACAGCATGACATGGCGCTATTTCAGTATAATGCTGGATGTAGAGCTTACATAGCAGCATGTTGTAAGACATCCGACTACTTGTCATAAACATTGAACATCTCCGATCGCTTGGACTGCTGACTTCTTGTGGGAAAGGCGCTGGCTGATAGCAGAGAGGTGAGCTATCGTGTGGAGCAGTGCTTTGCAAAAAAAAAAAAAAAAAAAAAAAAAAAAAAATCAGTCAAACAAAAATGCATTTGGAACTGCTTTTACCTGGTTTTAATGCCAAATAATTTCCGGGGACTAACGCCAGCATCCCAGGGGTGTTGTATGCCCATCGCGGAGTCGGTGGGCACACGCAGAAGGGTGAAGCTTTTGCCAAGTGGCATACACAACAGTAAAACTACACGTGCGCACTTTGAGAGTTCACGACCTACCGGAAATGTTGTTGCATCTATTTCTCGTCATTCTGGTTTGTTTTTGATTGACACCTTTTTAACTGCATGGGAACAAAGCAAAAACCCACCTTTTCAGCTTTTTAAAGAACGCCTACCTTTGTGAGCCAAGTTGTATTAAACGGCATCTTCAGGACGTTCAGAAAGTGAGGGTAATTACCTCCGAAGGTAATTAACGCCTTTCCTAAGGTCTTGGTGTGACTAGGACTTGGTAAGTTGAGTATTTAGTGTATGAAAGGAAAAGGTATTTAAGGGCTTAAGTTCAGTCTGAACTATTTTTGCTGCAGACATACACGTGAAAGGTGGTGTTTAGCTGAATGTTTGTTTTGAACAGCAGAGGAAGCACTAACAACTGTTTGTTTCTAAATCTTTTACTTGATCTAGGTAGATATATTATTAAATATAAAATTCAGGGTAAAATCCTTCACTTCCATGTACATTACATGGTTTACTACAATTAAAAACAATACAACTTATGCTATTTTTTAAGTATAGACTTAGGGCTTGCTTAGAATTTAAGATCTTACTGAAATACTTAGATTAGCTAGTAATTTTCAAAGAAACTTTTGTTTTCCAAACTCTTAATCTGGATTTTGGGGCCAATGCTATGTATTTTTTGCAAGTTCGTTACCAGTAATTTGTGAATGCCTGTGGATCAGAGGCTTGTTAGTAAATTAAGTGTATACCTAATTCATGGATTGTTTCTTATGAAGAGCTCTTTCGCCTTCAGTCAGATTACTCTGATGATTTTGCGGTGCTTGTAAAAAAGTAATAATCTATTGTGCGGCGGGAGAGATTCTGACGTCCGGACTCACTTTCCCAAGTTCTCTGTGCTCGGACAAAGCTGGAGAACGGCAGAGTGTGGGTGAGCTGGAGGAGAGTCAGGGTTTGCTTGAGGAAAGGGGTCACGGTAAGTATGGTTGTTTTGTGGATGGAGTGTGGGGCTGGCGGGGGGAAAGGTCTGACCTCTCCTCAGTCTGATGTGGTTGTGTGACCTTGAATGAGGCATTTAAAATGATGGTGTACCCAAAAGAGGGGGAGGATTCGAATGTCCCAAGCATGTGAGGGACTGCTAAGGCATAATTTTTTGCCCTGAGGAAGAAGGCACTAGGAGAGACCCACGTATTTTGATTAACGGTAAGATCTCGGTCTGCTAACCCTGGCCACGGGCGCCCTGCCTTTAGGAAGTGACCGTCCCCTTGTCTTCCTTGATCTTGGGCAGCGCAAGCAGCAGCACGCCGAGCTCCTTGGCCCCGCTGCAGTCGGACCTGGCCCAGTAATTCCTGGTTAGGACAGGTCTTTGTTAAGGCCAGGACAGCGTTAGCAAGTGCACAGGTGCCTACACAAACTGTCCCTTACATCTTTTGATCGCTTGAAGCAATGCTCCCCCTAAATCACAATTTATTACCGAAACATTGCGCTTCTGGCCTCTCTCCAAAGCCGGTGACGACGGTTCGTGGTTTAGGAGCAGTACTATGGAGTCTGGAGCCATAAGACACGCCCTGTTTTCCTCCCATTTTAGTCCAAGGCTACGCCAAAGCCCTGCTGCTTCAGCTATGGGAAAACCAAACAGGTAACTTGGGTGCCAGCACTACTACAGCTGCCTGCTCCCCCTTTCCTAAACAGGACTTTTCACGGCAGAAATGCGTGCGAGCGGGCAGCTTCGTTCTCTAACCCTGTAAACGGACTTGTTCTGCCAAAAAAAAATTTTAGGGGATCTGATTATTTGTAGCTGGTGCATAGTAACGTGTGTGGCGTGGTTTTTGTTAAAGGTGAGTTGTAGAGATGCTCTGTGCTGCGTATCTCCGGTTTGTGATTTGTCAGGTGCCTAGCGAGACAGTTTACATTTACCAAACAGGCTTGCCAGGTTGCAACGCAGCTTCTAAACAGAATAAGCTGTACCAGTTCCTCGATGCCCAGGCAGATAGTCACTGGGCCTCAGATATTACCATAGATCAGTGTCTTACGGCTAGCGCGGGCTTGGTTTGTAAGGATCCTAAAGCTCAGCACTTCCCTAAGGCGCTCTCCAAAATGATTGTCTCTTAGTGTCAGCTCCGGCAGGGCTGCAGCCAAATGCACATTTCTGAAAGAAACTCGATGTAGGTTTTTCTTGTTGATTAGTTCTGTTGAAAGCATAAAGCTTGGCTGTGTGAGGAAGATCTATCTAAATGCATGACCTGTTACAGAAGCTGTACTGTATATATAAATCTGCTCAGTCGTCTAGCTGCTGTGTCTTAGTAGTAAAGCTAGCTTTTTTCCTTCTAGTGAAGTAGACATTTTGCTTGTGCCTTGGAACTGGGCTGTAGCTTGATTTCCCCAACTCCCTTCCTTTCAAGCAAGCCCAGCGCTGACTGTAGGCTTAATGCCGGGTACTAAGCCTTTTTGGCTCTGAAAGCACACAGGAAAGTGCTAAGGGGAAACCAGGCCTCTTGTCTGAGTAGTTTTTCTTGGTGGTCCCCTCTCACCTATCAGGCAATTGATCTGTTTCTTTTCTAAGGTCCTGAACTATTGCTGATTTTTATACTGTTTGTTTAATGACCAAGGCTTGTGTTTCATTCCTACCCCTTTATTACGCATTTAACTTTATCAGGTGTATCAAGTTTAAATACTGTGTATTTACCACTTTTAAATTATATTACCTAAGGAAAAAAAAAAACCAACAAACAAACAACTAAGTGTTTTTCCACACAGCTGTTCAAGCTTCTCTGTACAAGTTGAAATAAATGACATGCAACCAACCCCAGAGTTAGTTGATCAAGCGGCATCATTACCCTGTTTGGTCTTTATCAAGCTATGAGAGTTTGCTTGTTGGAAGAGGAGTCTGAAAGCACCTTCCTATGTTAGTGAAGTCTGGTGCTCTACCATTACTGGGGATCTTGGCCCAGGACGAGACCCCAGCGGCTCTAGCCACTGCATAATCCAAACTGAGCCCTTCACATGCACAGACTGGAGCGCTGCCTCTTGGAAAGGCACTGTTTGAGTTGTGACACTCAGCTTAGCGCTCAGCAGCAGCAGGCAAATAAAGAATAAAACAAAACGATAATGCTGTAGCGAACCCACTGCGCCGCTGGAAAAAGGCAGCAAAGCCCCAGCCAGGATGCTGGAGGTATGGAATAGGTCCCAGGGCTCTGTAACACTAGAAAAGGTTCAGAGAAAGGGAAGAGCTGTACCTTGTGTGCCAGTGTGATCACTAGAGCTGCTCAAGGCCATGCGAAGATAAAAGCCAACAAATTCACTTAAATCAAATTGTGTAAACCCATTAAATGCAGCAACCCAGATACAGGGTCTGGGTGTGGTGGTGAAAAGCATGGGAGGTGTGCCAGGGAACAACAGATCTGTTCTTCTGAGCAGTTGGTACTAGCGTTTGGCTAAGGCCGTGCTGGGCTAACCCCCCCTGGCCTCTAACTTTCAAGTCTTTTCCCTTGGATAGGGTTTTAATGCAACAGAGACAGACGAGGTGTTAGGAGAACCAAGGTGGAGCAGAAGCTGTAGTTGCAGCAGCACTCTTGCTGAGAGAATCAAGAGGCAAAGCAGACAGCAGCACTGGCTTCCATAGCTCTCCAGTAACAGCTGGTTTCTGTGTAAAATGAAGACAGTTCACTGACCCTAAACTTCACAGGCCCTGGGGAAAAATAAACAAGCAAAACCCAGCTTGCAGGACTCCAAGAGGGCTGAGAGAGGGTAATATTTTATTCAAAAGAAAGTAAATTTTAAAGTAGTAACATAAAAATTAGACAAAACAGGAAAAAAAATTCTGTAACCAGTAAGCCATTTACCATAGCACAATGGAACCAGACACTGCTTTGTCTTGGTCTGTGGCCACTGGAGCTTGGAGACACTATTAAATAGTAGGCACAGGCTCAGCTAAGCATCACAATCCTTCGGGGCAAGGAAAAGTGATTTGACAACAGCAAGGAGCTGCTCTCCCAAGATTAGGCAACACCTGGCAGGGGCCACGTTCACTGTAAGGAAGAATCTGTGCCTGTTACCGGTGAGCTCAGGGAAAGGAGGACCGTCAAAATGACAATGCCAGAGCAGTCCCTGTCCCAGGCTTAGCCGGTGTAGAGGCCTGGCATAAAAGCACAATTCTCCCTCTGTGCTTAGTGCAATTAACCTGGAAAGACAGCAGACAAGGAGCAGATCCAGTTCTTCTCTCTGGGGATTGGCTCCAGCCAGCAAAAGTAGTGAAGAGTAGTGAAGAAGGTCCCTTTCTCAGGTTTGTTCCCCTTTTCCTTCCAACGAAGAGGGGGTGGGTCTCATGGCAGGGTCAGAGTAACGTTCACAGCAGCAGTTTACAGCAGCAGTTGGTGCTGTAGCAGCAGGAGCTCAGGAGTTTGTTCCGTATGTCTCACTGACTCCCTGCAAGGATCAGAGATTACAGTTCTCTGCCAGAAAACTCTTCTTTCTCCCCCTTCCTCTCGCATAAAACCCTCTGCACAGGCAAGCTACTCTCCGCTACTCAGACTTTACTTTTCCAGTGCCACAAGGTCTTTCGATTCAGAAATCCACCCTCTGCAGCCACACTTCCCACCAAGCACAGGGCTGCAGGGCCAAGCTCTACCTTTAGCACCAGTCAAGCAACCCCACTACCCCACTAAATCCTTCTACTGGCCAAACAGATCATTGGGATCCTGGAGGGAGCCGTAGCTGTGGCTGTCAGCAAGCTGGTCTCAGAAAATACCAACCCATTGAATGGGTTTTTGTTCACAGCAGCAGGAACCCCCAAAAGCCAAGAGGAAGGATTTGATGGGGACAGAGCTGTTGTCTGCAGCTCTCAGAAGGCAACTGCCAAGGACTGCAACCCAAAAAAGAGGTGCAGTGGGAGCATGACAAGTTCTTGAACATACACTTCCCTCTCCAAGAGTGGTTGCCCAGGAAACATGACAATATTTGTTTCTAGTGCTCCTCCCTGCAACAGCTTTGAGGTAAAAATTAGCTTCTCTGACGAAGACAAAGTTTCCTCAGAGCTGTAGTTCAAAAATCCTTGTTTGATGTGGACTTTCTACATCCTGTTTCAGAATCTCTCCAGAGTCAGAGGAGGAAGCAACTTTGCCTTCCCTCTGCCTTCACTGATGCTTACCCGTTCATAATCCTCCACGTATTTGTATTTCTTCTCCCGATAGTAGTATTTCTTCTTCATGCAATACAGAACAACAATGTCACACAGCACTGTTGCCTAGTGGAGATTGAAAGAGTTTAAGACAATGATCCTCAGAACTGAGGCACTAACCCAGAATTGAGTCCAAGTGCAGACAGTGTCACTTACCACACCAAACAGCGCTAAGCCAGAGCCGATGTTAATCATGGTAGGAATTACATCAAATTTTCCTGCCTAGAAGACAGTTACAAAGGTGAATATGTTTTTCAGCATCTCTGAAAGCCCTCACCACAAGACCTCCAGGAATTAAGTCACCCTACCTTTCCAAACACTATGATATCAAAACGGATGCCATAAGCCTTGACAAGCGTCCGTGATTCAGTACCATTACTATCCTTGTAGTATTTTGCAAACCTGGAGAAAAGATAGGTCAGAGCTTAGTTGGAAATTTTGAGGTTGCTTATGTGATCATGCAACATCCAAGTGTGCCCTCATCCCAAGAGGACGGCCTGAACATTGGTACTTTCAGAGACAAGCCCCAAATGATAGAGGGAGATTTCATGCAGGCAAGCACATATAGGAGAAAAGCCCAGAACAGGCGAATTTAAGACAGCAGTTAGCACAAGCCAAACTTGCAAAGCATAGGAAGGGGAGAAAGTTAGCTTTAGTAGGGGCGCAGAAGGACAGACAGGAAGAAATTGAGCTACACATGAGCATCAGCCCCTTCAGACAGAGGCAAGCAGGAGGCTGCAGGAGTGCAGGCAGCCACGAGAGGGCAGGGCCGGGAGTAGGCAGCGAGGGAGGCAGCACAGCTCAGCCTGGCACACAAAGGCTGTTCCTTGTCCCGCACAACGTGACTCGCAGGCAAATGATAGGGAAAAGGGATAAGAACAAATACGTGAGATCAGACTTACTCTGCCACATGGTTGACTAAGCCAGAAGGAAGCAGAGAAGAGGGTGGAAGAGAAGAGGAAGGACTGGTAAGGGGCTGCACCACGGTCTGGAATTAGCAAGAGCACTTCAGAACCTGCACCAGCCAGGCTGCGATATCCTCCAGCCGGTCTCGCCTGACACCCCAATACCTGCAGGCCTGGCACGTCCCAAACACACGCTTGTGCTGTCTGCATGACAGCGGCTTCTCAGTGAATTCAAGTTCCACCAAAAGAGATCCCCTGTGCTAAGTGAGAGTTTGCAATTCTAGAAACAAGCATAGCCCTGAGCCGTGTTTCCTCACGAGCAGGACTGTTGCAAGGTGGCCAACCCATATTATTACAGCTCTGAGTCTGGATCCCACCAGCTACCCGGCTCTGTGCTGGCGGTTTTACTGGAGGTGCTGGATCTATCCGTACCGCCCAGAATGTGTATGTGGTGGTGTATGCCAGAAGGATACTCCTGGTGCAGATACGGTCTTCAACTGACAGAGCCACTTTCTAGAGGTTAGTTTTTCCCTCATGCGCAGTGAAGGAGGTGCTTCAGTCTCCCACCCCCACGCCCCAGCCCCCTCAAATACTGCCCTATCAGCACACCCTGAAGCAGGCAGTTCTCACATTGCCACGCCACAGGAGGCTGGCCCAAACGGTCACCCAAATGCCGATGCAAATATGACTCGGACACTCCTGACACAATCAGTGGAGCTTCGCTGACCTTCCCCCTCTGCTGTGGTTTGCACACAGTGAGGATCTGACCTGCTCTATGTTTTACGGCATCAGAGAAACTCTCCAAGTTTTACAGCACCGTCGAAAGTCCAAGGACTACTTGCAACTGCCAGAGCAGTGCAGGCAGCCCGTAACACTGTGCCAGTGGCAGGCTGAGCTGCAGGGACACCAGGTGCCCTCCATAGCCACATTACCTGAAGTTGTAGCCCGGCGAGACGGTGTGGGCAGAGTCCTTGTTGTCGAGGCGCCGGAAGGAGTACTTTGGCACACAGTGGGAAGCAGCTCTGTCAAGGTTGCAGTCCCAGTTGATCTGCAGCGCCATGACTCCACCCTGCCAAGTGGAGCAGAGGAGAAGGTGAGCAGTCCAAGTGCCCGGCCAGCCCAGCACCAGGCACTCTGCTGACCAGGACCCTGATTTACTGGCCCTTGTCCCAGTCCTGGTCAAACACTCCTTCCCCCTGCTACAGAAGGGCCATGCACATAACCCCACCCAAACAAGCCAAGCCCAAATATTTGTTAAGTAGAATTGACTCCAGTCCCTCTGGCCAGAGCAGCTCTCCGTTCTGCAGTTACTGTGTCCTGTGGCTCATGCCACGAGGCAGAGGGGGACAACCACCTACCGCTCCTCTTCTACACAGCTGAGGCCCAAGAAAAGGGTCTGCCAAATACCTCCACAGCCATTTCCTGGAAGTTCTGCCCTGCAGCTTCAACTATTTTCCCTAAACGAAAGATAGGGCAGAAGGGATCTGTCTGGGAGTCATAGATGCAGTTCTTGAGGTAGGTGGAGTTGATAGTTGGGAGGATGTTTCGCCTACAGGGGAACAGAGAGAGAAGATCTGTTGCATCTTCTTCCACTCCTCCAGCTCCCCTTTACTGTCCAAGAGACCAGGTAGCGCAATCCCCCCCCACTATTTACTTGCTGAAGTTGAACTTGGGGTACCAAATGTTGTTCTTCACCAGAACAGTGAAGTTCTCAGCTTCTTGCAGGAACGCTGGCCTACAAAACAATAGGAAAAGTAAATAAGTTTCACTTATATTTTCACAAACAGGACTCTGCAGGGTCCTTGGTGATCACCTCTTCAGCTTTTCCCAATAGGACCTCATAGGGAGAAACATCAGCTGCATGCTGCTAGCCTCCTCTCAGGAGGGCCACCGCAGAGTAGGAGGACAGAGCACTCACTTTGGTATATGATAGTCATCCTCCACAGGGCACCATGCAAAGACTTCACAGGTCTTAACGGTGGTGTTGTACGGTACACACTCCCCAGTCTGGATGCCTGGAAAGACATGTGAATGGAGGTGCTACCAAGCAAAAATACAGAGGCAGTATTTGCCCTGTGATACCTCCTCACTCCATAAGGTGAAAGTAATCTGCTCAGAGGTGCAGTGCCAGTACCAAGACCCCCATTATCTTCCATTGCAATCTGTAGTGCAATTTCAGAGAAAGAAGCATCAGGTCCTTTTTCTGAGTCAAATCCTCATCTACGTGAAATACTGCTTCAGGGACTCAAGGTCTTGAAAAAGCCCTCACACTGTTTGCTAACTCACCAAAGCACACATCTATCCAGCATCCACCCAACACAGTCTAAGCCCATCTGCTCTCCCCCAGAAGAAAAATCTGAGCTCCCCTTTCAGTTCTCTTAGGTGTGAGAGAATGGGAGCAAGGAGACTGAAGTGAAATGCTGCTTCCTTCACAGGAGGGAAGGCACAGCACAGAGGTATCACAACACAGACTGAAAGGAGCCCTTGCAGCACGCTTCTTACCACTGCTGTGGGTGCTGACATATCCTGGAACACAGTTGTTCTTCACCTTGCATTCTGTTTTATCATCTGGAAGCTGGAGAGGAACAATAATTACACTAAACTCTACGAACTCTCTCCCTAGCACTCCCACCCACACAAGGCAGGATTAAAGCAGATCCTGTACCTACCTCTGGGCAGTGGCCTTGGCGCTGGTTTGGGGTGAGTATCACATTGGTCATGACAAACACAGTGTTCTCCTCCTGAACATGCAAAACGAGAATGAAATTTAAGAGTGACAGTCTGCAAAGAATATCCAAGGCACTGCCCCAAATGTCTTTATTGACAGAGCCCAGGTGGCCCCGCAGAGGGGACTTGCTTTGGACAGTGCTGGTGTAGCACTAAAGGAGCAGATTCCCACATGTATCGCCTGATGCTGCTGCCTTTAGGCAGAGGAAGGACTGTGGGATTAGCAACCCTTTCTGTCCTCCCACTCGGCCCAAATTTCCTCATTCACATTATGAAAACAGAGATCACACAGATCCTCAGGGGAGCTGCAAGTCAGGAACAGAAATAAAGCTCCAGCTGCAAGTCTGAGCACAACTCCCACTCTTTTTTTTGTAATGTATCTATTAGAAATTTGACCAGTCCTGGTTTGTTTCTCCAGGGAGCATCATTTCCACTATTTTCAGATCTGTACGATTTGGGATCTGTTGTTTGCTTCTGCTCCTCTGATACGCAAATATGATCACTCAGCCAAAATCTGGCTAAATCTGTCACTTTTTTCTGCACCACATCTCATGCAGAGTGACCCACGACTAGCAGCTTGGCCGTGCCTGCCAGCCCTGAAGGCCGCCACACATTGCCCACACAGCGCAGATTCCCACAGACAGAGTCAATCAATAACTACAGCAATCCCTCCTGTTCAGTTCCGGATCAAGTGACTTGCATGCTATTCCCGGGGTTTCTGCAAACAAGTTAACTTTGAGTTGTTTGCTTTAGAAAGCGGTAAGAAAGAGGACATGTGGTTATTGTTGCAACCTTTTCCTGAAGCCTGAAAATTCTCCCTCCTATACAAGCACACACACAGACACACTTTTCTTGAAACAAGCTTCCCCAGGGCTAGCGGTGCAGGTGCTCAGCATGATCTGCAACACAGCAAAGCTGCTTCATTCTCTCATATCAAGACTGCCCTGGAGCAGAAGCTGCTCCAGACCTCAGTGGACTTTGGCAGAGCAGTACCCGTTTGTTAGAAAACACTCCCTCTGCACGTGAAAGTGATCGATACCTGAGGAGGGATGACATAGTCAGCCACATCCCAGATCCTGGCTCCCAACGCGGATGTGTTTGTCAGCGTTACTCCTTTCACCTTTATGGTTACAGAACTGACCACAGAGTCTGTTTCCTGGTAGCCCTTCTCCCACAAAAAGACCCAGCTGCAAGAGAAGGATTGCAAGAAAGAAACAACAAAAAAACCCCAGATAAACACTATAAACCAGCCCAGGCAGTGGGAATTTCTCCTTTTTTCATATGTCAGCTGAAAGGGCCGGTCCAGGTAGTTTCATAGTCTTTCCCTACAAAAGGGTCACAGGACTCGCAATCTCCCTTCTGATTATTTTTTTTTCCCCCCAGAGTGGTTTGGCAAGGTGTAATTATTGCTGAACGACGATCACCCTCCGGCACGGTCCCCACTCCTGAGGGCTCCTGTCCTGTCTGCAGCTGCCTCTAAGCAGCCCTGCAGTTAAGCCCGGCCCAGTTACGGCCGCCCAGTTAAGCTGTCCCACCACCTGCTCGTCACCTCTTGATGTTGGCACCCACGACGGCTGCCGCAGGCGAGCTCCGGCCTCCCCTCAGCCCCGCGGCGGACGCTTCCCGCCACCCCAGCCCAGCCCGCGCCCCGCTGACAGAAAAGGGCGTCCCGGCAGCCGGGAAGCTGCCTCCCCGGCTCTCCCTGAAGGAGGCGGCCGGCTCCCGCCCCTCAGCCCCATGCCCCCGGGGGCTTCCAACGAGGAGCTGCCCTTCCTCCCTCAGGGCAGCCGCCCCGAGACCCCCCCCCCCCCTCCGCCCTCCGGCCTACAGCCGCGGCGGGGCTGCAGGCTTCCCCCGAGCGCAGCCCGGCGGGGAGGGGGACGCAGGCCGGCGCCCACCCGCCCGCTCACCCGATCACGTAGGCGAGGATGGCGAGCTGCACCCCGCGGTTGATGAGCCCCACTTTGCGGCTCCGGATCAGCACGATGCGGGGGGTGTCGTACTCGAAGAGGAAGCTGTGCAAAGCCTGGCACGACACCATGGCAGCGGCGGCCTGGAAGGGCGGGCGGGAGCCTCCACACGCCGGGCAGCCGCTGCCGCAGCCCCGCGGAGCCACAGCGCCCCGAGCAGCCCGGAGAGTGCTCCCGCAGCCCCGGGGCTTACACCGGCTCGGGCTCTTGATTGCCGGGCCCCCACCCGCCAGCTGCGGGCTGCCTGCCAGCCACCGGCCCTGCCCGCGGCCGAGGAGGAGGCAGCATCTGCCCGGAGGCGCCGCAGCCTCTCCCCCGGCTGTTTTCGGCAGGGAAAAGGGGTTCACCGCCGCCCTGACCTTTTTGGGGCTGCCCGGGATAATTCGGGGCTCGGCAGCCAGGGTAAGGCTCTGCCCTGAGGCCTCCCGCCGCTGTAGCTCTGCTATGCGTGGATACGGGGTTGGGAAATGCAGGTGGTGGGTCATGCCGAGGAAGATGCTCTCACCCTAGTTGCTAAATCTGGGGGATTTTTTCCCATCCTACTCATTGTTAGCAAGTTTATGGGGAGTTTTTCACCTCCATGCTGGCCAGACATGAGTCAGCTATTACCTGGAAGTCTGCTGCTGTCAGCCCTGTGCTGAGTCTGGGCTACTAAGTCTCACAAAGAAGCTGGACAGATGACCTCAGGCAAAGGCCATCCTAACACCAAGACGTAACTTGCAGCCAGCTCAGGGCAAGGAGAGCACCTGCCTGTAAAAGATAGCAGAAGCCTATCTAAGACTGTCACCCTCCCATCAACAACGAGCAAATCCTTTATTTATCCTCTTGTAGAATTAAACTTTGCTATAAAAGCAGAGATCTGCACCACCCAATTCATGCACCTTCCACCTGATGCTGAGCTGCCCAACACAGTGTTTATTTTAGAAACATCACCATAACCCTCATAATAGCAGGTAAATCATTAGAAAGAGATGAAGTGAACTGACAAACTGGCAGTGGGAATTTCAGACAGTACGAAACTATTAAAGAGACTGAGTCAGCTATAGGTTAGTAAACCGCTCTATTTATTACAAAAACAGTCAAAACTGAAAGGTCCAAAAAAAGGGGGGAGAGGATAAGGAAGAACATATATACAAATGTGAAAGGAGACTAAAATCACAGTCTTAAGTGAATATTCAGCGTAATTCTTTCCAAAAGGAAAGTCAGTTCATGTGTCAGAACAGGAATGCATTAATGCCAACTGTAATGTTTTCCCACTCTAGATATATAAGATGCTGCAATATGACTGTTAATACAATTAATGCATATTACAACTGAAGATATAAATACAGCTGGCATAACCTGCCGCAATATACCTTAAAATATGTGGGAAATGGAAATGGCAAACTGCTGGGTTAGCTCAGAAAGAACAAAGCTTAGTTGAAAGGAGTGCAGAATATACATGTTACAATCCTTCTCACCTTGTTTCTACAAAACCAGAACATGTCCAAGTATAACAAAAAGAAAGAACTGAAAAGGTGTTGGAGCACAGATTAATCTACCCTGAATTTGCTGCTCCTCAGCTATACTCTGGCCTTATGCATCATAGCACAAAGCAACTCGCACTGTGCCAAGTTCAGTAGGAGGAGGTGTAGGAGGCAAGGCCTGTTTGAAGCTAAGAGCAAACAGGAAGCCAAAGTCCAACATTACAATTTCAATGAGTATGAATGAAATGCCCGAAAATATTACACAAAGATGGTAAAAGTACTTTTCATTGTAGTTCCTGAGTTCAAGCTAAAAGAAGTAATACAAAGAGAGCAGCTGGGCTCTTCAGGAAATGCTTTGTCTGTGTCACTGAAATCATCTAAAATGAGCCTGTTTAATCTGTGAGGCCTTCAACGGCGAGTTATGAAACTACATGCTCGGTGGCCTCTTTCTAGAGCCTCTTGATCCAGGGCTGCAGAAAGCTGGTGAGGCTGGGGGAGAAAAATGCTCAGGACCACGTTTTCAAGTGATATCTCTTTTGGACTTCCTTCCTTCAGGGGTCATGCTTTGAGATGACTCTTGACTCCATCTTATTTTCAGGGTGCTGGTCATCTCCTGACTCAGCTGGGATTCTGGTACGCACCAGTGCAAAGGCCTGGAACCTCCCGCTAAAATGTAGCCCTAAGAATTCACCCCAGAGCCTACATTTCCAAACCGTGTGGGGTGACTCACAGAATGAAGCAAAGGCAGAAGCAAACACTTTAACTCAAGTTATTTGTTCCTCTATGCTAAGCAGTAGGCAGCTGTGCCTCTTCAAAGACAGTATACAAGAATTGAGCTGTACTACAGAAGATTTTGGGACGTCACACGCTTTCTTCTCTTTTTTTTTTTAAAAGGTCCGTGAAAGAAAACACATGTCCAAGGTGAGTCACAGTGCGAGCTCCAGTTGTGCTACATCCTTATTCCATCTTAAAACCAGTATAGTTGTTGACTTGCTTTGGGATAAGTATCTCTAATTTTCCACCTGCAGCAGCTTGGGATGACGGCTCTGTCTTCCAGATCAAAAGAGCCAAAGCGCCGGTGAACATATTGCTTGTAAGCAAGGTGACGCAGCTGGTTGTTGATATTGCCATCCGTCAAGTCCAGAAAGGCGTCTTTGTAGAGAAGGGCTTTCTTCGGGGTGTGACTGGACAGCACCAGCCGCTGAAACCAATGGGAGGTTGTGATGCACTGCCCTTTTTTCCTTCAGCAGCAGAGCTGGTCATGGTACTTCGGTGTTGGCTGGCATTTGCCACAGCAGCACCACTTTTGGCAGTCTGGGGAAGAGGCCCCTTGGCTGAGAGGTTGCCCCAGCTCGTGTTCTTCATTATCATGGTTCTTGTTGGACTCGCTGGTGCAGCAGCTGCCAGCATCACAGAATTTCACAGGGTGGCTCTGCAACAACAATTCCCAAGATAAATTAAAGAAAACAGCATTTGCTGCTTCATCCAACTGCAGAGAGAATTTACAACAGTTATCCTCACCATTGGGTTTTTCATTTGACACAGCACAATAGGGATAATGATGATAGATCAGCAGATCTGGAGGAGGATTGTCTTTCTGTGTTGCCAACGCCCACCCTAGCGAAATCGAATCGACACCTCGCAAGTTGTTTCAACACCATCGCACTCCCGCTGGCACATACCCACCACAGGAAAGCAGCAATTTTTAGCTGACTCTAGAAAATACATCCTCTGGTCACAGGCCCTATTAACTTGAAGCGGACAATAGGAATCTAGCTTTAGCCCCTCAGAATCTAATCTGGAAATATGGGGGGCGGGAGTGGCGGCAACCCAAATCAGTTTGGAATGACATTCCTCAGTTCTCCCTTCTGAAGGGAGGATCTCAAAGGTTAAGTGTCTGTCTTTACCTCAGCAATGCTGCCTTGAGCATGCTGCAAGCTTGTTTTCAGAGGCTTCTTTATCAAGGCGACATGTGGCTCATCAACCTAGGACACATACATTACCTGTGCAGCAGAAGAAATGAGCATTGTCAGCTGGAGTAGTTACTTGGAGAACTGGAGACAAACACAACATACATCTGACCTCAGGGCCTGGGTTCTGCAGCCTGTACTCCAATAACAATCCCCTGCAACTGCATGTTGCAAGGGCCCACATTTCCAGTATCCAGGATAGCAAGGACATGGGGAGCTGCGGGGACAGAGGGAACAGGAAGAGATGGTATGGAACTAACTGTAGGAGTGTGCTTGTGCAGGGCCTTTAGGTACTCTCCTCTTCAATCCTCTTTAAAAATACATGTCTAAGATGCTGGGGGATTAGTAGAGGCAGCCTAGTGAAATAACCATTAATGTCTTGAAAAAGAGGAAGAGGCAACTGAAGTTGGTAGGGAAGAGGCTTTGAGCAATGCCCTCTTCATGGACAACCCTTTCATGACATTCTTCTGCTGTTTTGAAGGATCACTATTCCCTGCAGGTTTCCACCATAGAGCTGGTGTGACTCTGCCATGCCAAGGTTGTGGGTAGAGCCCACCGCACTCATGCAGCACATGCCGTGCACAGCTCTGTGGAAGCTTTCTGGATCAGCTGCATTTTTGTATCCACAGAGCAGCAATTTACATTCTTTACCTGTCTTGGATTCAGCACAGTCTCATACTTCTTCCTGTTGTAAATTTTGTAGAGTGGCGATTTGCCACAGCTGGAGCGATTACCTACACAAATAGCAATTTCAATGGCACTCACAACCTGCAGGTGAAAAAAAAGCAAGTAGTGATTCCACTTTCTTAATGAGACTGTATCTCCAGAACTCCTTTTATTAACACAAAAAACAAGTCTCTCACCAAACCAAAATAGGAGATCATGGACCCAATGTTTTTAATGAGTTCAATGCTGTTAAATTTTCTACCCTTAAAGAAAGCAGAAAAGATTAACTGGGAGGCAAGATCTGTTACCATTCATTCAACTTATGGCTTTTCTCTTTTTGTCTCTTCACAATGTATCTTTGTCTCTTTACAATTCAATCAATCCCAAAATTTCATAGACAATCTCAGACACTTTGCAGGGGAGAATAAACAACTTGAGAGGGAAACAGTGGTGACACACGGGGTTCATGACAATAACATCATGTCATGATGATACCTGTTATTGTCTCAGTCTTAAACAGCAATCCTGCCTCTCTCCCAGCCCTGCCATTTCCTCCTCAGCTTTGCTGTCCTACGCTGCTCAGTTCAGTTTAGATCTACTGATCTGACATGACTTCCATCGCAGAATGATGGACAGGAGAGAGGAGAGGGGTATATGGCAGAAGTGGGGCTAAGGAAATGGCAAGCTTTCTTCTCCCTCCACAAGGAAAAAGAATTGCATTTACTGCGCCGAAGACAAGGACATCAAACCGTATTCCATAGACTTTGAAAAGGGTTCTCTGCTCCTTCCCATGTGGTAGCTTGTAGGACCTTGCATAGCTGCAAAAGAGTAAATGCAGATGTGTGCAGCGTCCCTGGGGGATATAATGTCATGAGGCTGCAGAACACAAAAAGAGGCATAGTTTCTTCTCCCTTCTTCCTCCAGCCCTTTCAGCTTTCTGAAATGAAGGTGCTGAGGCCAGCTTGATGAACAGTATTTTGCCCAGCATCTGACCTGGCAGTCTAAACTAAATTAATACATATATAGAGATTTAGACAAATTAAAAATCCAACTGATGTCCAACAAGTGTTTTGCTGTCTCAAATTGGAACCTGAAGCTGCAGAAAGAAGTTCAATCACAGGTAAAGCAGATGATAGAAAACCCCAGCAAGGATACGTGAGGAGCTGGCAATGACAAGAGTGCCCATGCTCTGAAGGCTTTAATATCATGTTATCCAAGACCAACTCTGAACTCCTGAGCACACTTCAGCATGCTGGATATCAGCCATTTTCCATTCTTCGATCAGTAGAGAGTGGCAAGAATCATGTGAGCCTTTACTAACTTCCAGTTTCTTATTCTGTCAAGAACATGACCCTCCTGATGCACAGCTCACATCAGCTTATGGATCAATAAGCAGTCGCAGAGCACGGAACAAAGAGATCTTTTTAAATCTGACAATGAAAAGCTGGCAGTACAGACAAAATCATTACATTAAACTGAAAGACATATTAAAACACACAATGGTACTGATAGCCAACCTCTGATAACAACACCCATATGTCTTCTGCCTCAGACATGCTGTCAGGACTTAAAGTGCTGTATTGCTCTTGACTGGTTTACTTGAGTGATCTCTAAGTCCCGTTCTCCTTCATTTAGATTAATAATTGAATGGGAATTTGCTTAGCCCAAGGGACAGAAAGTCAGTTCCAGGAGCGGCAAATACTCACAGATCACTCTGTCATTGCTAATCCAAATTTGTTTTATAGTTGGTTGCCTGTTCAAGTACCAAAAGAGTAAACTGTTTAAGAGGATATGTCTGCTGTAAATGCCGTCAGCTTAGCCCTCGGCTTTCTAACATCTCCAGGTACTCATTCAGACGATAGAGACATCTAAAGAAAAATACATTTTCCTCCTTTCCTTTCTCTTTGGGTTCAGTCCCTGCTGCTCTGCTTTGCCATCTTGATGCTAACAAACCAGCCCAGAGCAAGCTTTTACTTGATTCCACTCTCTCCTGCACATCCTACTGCAAGCTAAGTTTGGCAGACTTTCAGAGTGCTTTTAATCAGAGTTCCCTAGATCACGCGATCATTTGCTTCCCATTCACTGCGATCTGATTTGTATTCTCTGAAGGCAGTGAGTCACTCAGAAAAACACATTGTAACGTGTTCTGCTTTCTCCTTGCTTGCACAGACATGAAATGCCCTTTTTCCTGTGCTGAACGGTTCCACAGTCTGTGGCCAAGACACGTTTTATTGGCCAGCTCTTAGCCTCTGAAGCCTGCAGGTCAGTTGTTAGGTTTTATTTGGAAGTTTTCCTAACTCTTTCCAGGATCAGAGGTTTTCTCTAGCCCTCAGGGTAGATCTTAGTTCCCATCTGCTGCTGATGGCATAGAAGCCTTCTCCTCTGTAACAGCTTTGTGCTCAGAGCTGACCTGTTAAGAGCTTTCTTGATCACTGGCTGAAGCTTTGGTCCCTTGCACCTCAAACAGTTCTTTTCTTTTGGAAGGCTAAAGCCTGTTTCCATTTAAGTCTATCACAAAATTCCCTTTGGAACTGAGATGAAATCAATAGGGCTCCATGCAGACAGAGGCTGTAAGCTGCCCAAAGTAGCCTTCCTGACTTCTAGGACAGCTAGACTGCAGGGGAAGAAGCATTCTATATGTGCCCTGTTTCTTATGCTCTTTTCCCAAATTATCTCCTGCTATTGGTCTTTGTTAGCTTTAGGACACTGGGCTGGATGGACCTCTGATATAATATTTTACATTCTTATGACATGTCACTGCTGTCAAAAAAGTTTTCTTGAAATACATTAATTGTAGGGTCATTTCTAGCTCTCCCCTCCTTACTCACTTGGGTAGTTCTACTGAAATCAGCAGCTCTGTTTATACAAGTTGGCATACACCAGCTCAACAGTGTGGCAGGCTTTCTGCATGTTCTTCACCAAAACATCCATGCTTGTTTTAAATAGTATTATGCTCACTCTATTCACTGCTTTTCAACTTTCACTGACTTTGCTTTTTAAATTGCTGCACTGAACTACTCTGCTCCTCTTTTTTAATTTTGGAGGCATTAGGGAATGGCATTTCTTTGCCAATAAACCCCTTGATTACCAGACACAGAGTCAGGCCACCAGGATACGGTCTGGCATCATGCACACTCTCCCAGCAGCCAATGTTCTCAGACAAGGCTCACTTCTTGCAGCAGAGACTTCAGCTGAACTGCAGCAAAATAATCTTGCTACAGACTGGTATTTTGATGCTTAAAAGATAACAAATTTTGGGCAAACCTATTCTTGGCATTTTGACCCCAGCTGTTAATCTGATACTAAACTCCTCAAAACTCCTCTACTGTCTTGTTCCAAAAGCCTTCTCAGAAACTGCTTTGCCTACAAAAATGTATTCAACAGAAAGGTTGCTGGCCTCAGCCTCAGCACTGTCTTGCTTTTTCCTTGTGATCTCCCCCACCTCCTGTCTGTGGTTGCCAGGTCAGAGGGAATGCCTATTTGTTCTTTGTTTGCACAGCTCCAGCACAATGCAGCTTTGGAATACACTGGCAGATCCTAGACAGTTATGGCACTCATGTTATCATCACAAATGTATGAAAACCCATAATGTAATAATAATCATGCCGTGAGTCAAAAAAAGAGTGTTGTTACACAAGAGTTTTGACCTAGATCTGAGGGACAACTTTAGTTTTAAACATGCTGATAAGCATTTGATAAATGCATTGTGTAACTATTTAGAACTGGAGTCATGTCAAGATTTTTTGTCAAAACTTCTCATAAATCTGCTATATGCACACAGAACCAAAAGTTCTAATTTGCTTTTGAATAAATCTTGATTCAGTGAACTGTGGGGTTACCCAGATGGAAGAAAAACACTTCGTTATTTTATTTGTGTTAATTGCCTTGGGAAACTCACAAGTTTAGGTAGTTTCAAGCCTCAATTGCCATATGGTGAAATCTGCCCAAACTATTCTCTCTGTTCGCTCCCAGAATACTAGTTGGAAATTTCTAGGCCTTTCGACACAGAAATAAAATCTCCTGCAATACAAGCATGCTCATTTGGAAGATGACCATGATGATACATCTATACAACTGCAGTAACTGCAGGTTAAAGACATGACTACAAGAGTGAAGAAGGAGAACCAAACATCTTGTCATTCCAAGTCATCATTCCCCACACCTCATCACATCTTTGCTTCAACTCAGAAAACATGCTACTTGCTTCATATAACTTTTTTTACCTGAAGTGGAATTCAGGCTGTATTTTTTTGTCATCAAGGTGGCGGAAACCATACTTCGGACTGCAGTCGTAAAACCAACTGTCCAAGTTACAGTCCCAGTTAATCTCAATGGCAATGATTCCTCCCTAGAAACAGACACGGTAAGCTTAGGGACTAGCGCTGTGATTGCTGCCTGTGCTAAACTGCTGTTAAAGTCGGCGGAGACTTGAGGGATGCCATTGGCAGGGACACATTGGCAGACACGCTAACTCATAAGCAACATTTGCCAATCAAGCAGTCTTCTATGGAAGTGACTTAGTTACGTGAGCTAGAAGCTACCATTCATTCCTATCTTCTGTCGGTTTCTGTTCATCGTAGTGGCACAAGTGTGGATGTAGCTGATAGACTGTGATGGTCGTTTCGTTGCTTTAAACTATGTATAGGCTCAAACTAAAAGCCTGAGTGCAAGCCTAAGTTTTGGAGGCACCCAGTCCAAATGTTTCATCTTGAGTGCACTGTGCCAGGCTGAGAATCAATAAACGTGGCTCAGTTCATGACTCTGGGCAGGACACTTTGTCTCTACTTCTATTCTACCCATCTGTTAATATTGACTTTCTAGAGGTATGGCTGGATACTGTGTTAAGAGCATTTGGCTCAATACCCTAAAGAACAGAGTGAAAATGTAATGGCAAAAATAAGTGCTTTTTGACTGTGAATATAAGCTGCCATTTGTGCCAGTCTGACTTTTGGATGATTCCCCCAGCAACATGATTTAGGATCTGCTTGAGTAGAATCAAAAGATGACCACAAGTGACAGCCTTGTATAGGACCTACTTAAATGCTCCGTGCTTTGTAAAAGGGCGTCTACGTGCTACGATACTAACAAAGTAATATCAGCTGTGTCCACAGGGGTCCCATCCTGTGAGATGTTAAGCACATTTAATTCTTGAAAGTTCGAGTTACTTTGCTTCTCACACAATCAGTTTCTAAACCTAGAACAATTCCATTATATGGCAGACAGCAAAACATGCAGGAAGAGAATCAAGCAAATGTTTTAACACTGAGCATGAAAAAAAAGTGGTATCACAGACCTTTACTGTCACCTCAGAAAAACTCTCTTTTGCTTCCTGAAGGATATCTCCCAGATGGAAATTGGACAGAGCGGGGAAGTTATCTTGTTGTATATGCAGGAAGTATTTAAATTTGGTGGAACATTTAGTCTGTGAAGAACACACACAATTGTTTAAATTTAAAAACAAGCTGGAGCAGCTACCGATACAGGTAAGGGACTTCACACTTACTAGAACCTGTGTTAAATGCGCTTGGTTTGTAAGTATATGAGCTTTTGGTTTTGTAGCTACCAGATCTATATATCCCTAACTGCGATCTGGAAATCAAGATGAATTCTTTACTCTTTGGATATTATCACTAGCAAAATTTTACCTGTGTAAACAAAACACTTTCACCTTATAATTTGAATCGCACATCTGTTGTGCTGTATTTTAGTGATTTTACCCTAAGATAAACCAGTTTATCTGAATGAACAATTCTGTTGTCCAGTGCATGAGAGAAATAGAGTTATGCTGGGAGGCTCTGTTCCCAAGCTCTCCTTGTTTCTCTTGGTTCCTGAAGGATTAATAGGGCTAAAGAATTATAGAAACTTGGTATTTGTCACTCAGGGAGATACAGCCCTGAACGCATAGCCTTTTTGAGTAAAGAAGGTGCCAATTTATACAATCTTTTTTTCAGACCACAACTACTGACTCTTCAGAAAGCATTGAGGAATGTTTGCACTTACATGGTGTAATTAAATTTGGGGAAGTGAATGTTGTTCTTTATTAGCACAGCGAAGTCTTCAGAACTCCTCAGAACAGCAGGCCTAAAAAAGAAACTTCCAATTAAGTAACTTCTTTTACTTAAATACATCAGTTAATGTTATGCTACTTTATTATTACCTGGAAAGCTGTCAGTAGGAGGAATATGTTGCTAAGAATAACAGATTGAAATGCAGGGAGTTAGGTGGCTCAGGGGATTAAGAAAGATACAGGTGGTTTTCTTAGTTTTAGGTATAACTTTTTCTCTCTCTATTGCACTTGTCTGTGTGGGCCAAGCCTAACTGGAGTCCCTACATGCAGCTGAAATATGATCTCAGGAGACTTCTCATATAAATCTTGCTATAGAATAGTAGTAAGAAATTACACCATTTGACAGCTGATGATTTCTGCACAATGAATTGGCAGTTTCACTGCTGGTCCCCACAGAGAGGTGGCCATTTACACCAGAGCTGCCCAGCTAGTAAGAATATAAGAATGAGCCATGCGCTCCATCCTAGAGGATATCTCTAGAAGTCAGGTGTCAATCACATCAAAGGTTGTCCTGCCTCCCTAGCAGATACCGGTTTGAGGACCTCCCCTGCAGTGGTTTACGTCGCAGTGGTTTGTGTCACAGTGGTTTAATGTCACTAAATATGTAGGTGGAATGCAAACACAATGGAAAGAAAGCAGGCTGCCAGTCTGACCCTTCCTCAAAAGAGTGATTGCTCTGAAGCTAATGTGGCAGGAAAGAAGGAATGTTCCCACAAGTTGCCAGCTCGGTAACCTTGGCCTAGACTGAGTGAGACAACCTCTGCTACATTCCAGGACTTGCCAGGGCTACAGGAAAGTAAGAGATAAAATTTTTAGCACTGTTTGTCTAGCATAGGGACTATGCTGAACTGGAATATTGGCATTGTTCCATTTTAAGAATGAGCCAGGAATATTTTAATTTCCATTGAGACAGCCATTCCAAGGGGGAAACCCAGTCTTCAAAGCAGTCATCCACATAAAGGACAGTGCTTCTAAGCAGGGAATGTTTTTCCTATCGTTGTATTTTGAGCAATGCCTCTGCATCAGAGATCTGTGATGACAAGAAGCACATTAGCTGGATGACATGCAGCTTCCATGAGGGACTTCTCATGAGTGTCTTCTAAACCAAGTCAATGAATAAGACTTGATTGCAAACCAAATTAATGTTTGTGGATGCTACCTGGACACGAAAGTCACTATGAGTTTCATTGTATAATAGTCAAGACACTAATAACGTATGTTAATTTTTAAAGAACTAAAAATGAATGAACCTATAATGTGAAACTGTCCATAATTCATCCACTGGGAAGCATCTGGAATCTGATCCAAAGCTCTTCTGAAAAAAGTGTTGTAAACACCCGTCCTTCAGCCAGCTAATCTGACAACGGTGCCCTGCCTCAGGCGGAAATGGACGATCAAAAATAAAAGCATCTTCTTGCCAACATGCAGTGGCTTTGTTCAGCTCATGCCATAACTAACGGGAAGGAAAAGGAGGCCTCCTGTATAGTTCATGAAAGTTACCTTTCAAAGGAATTTGGACAATAAAGACAATCATGGGTGTAACCAAAGCCCAACATTGCTACCTCAGTATCTCAACCAGATGGCAAAGCTTCCTGGGCTCTGACCTTGGTCTTATGTATCGTTCTGGTAGAAAATAAACACTCGGCTTTGCTTTCTAGTGATTCCTCATTTTTTCCTTGCCAATGGAACTTGTGAAGGAACTTTATACATCAGAGGTTTGGATCAAACCTCTCATCCATTATTTTTGGTCCCTGGTAGTGACCGACTACCGGCACTTTAGAGGAAGGTTAGGAAACAAGACAGAATGTGTCAACTGTGCGATGTAATTAAAAGCAAAATTCCCTCTGTAGCATACGCAGCAGTGAGCCTACGCAGTGTGACATTTAAAAATGACTGGCAGTCACTGAAACTTTATAAAAACCCTCTAGGATTTCATTAACTCAGGAAGCTCATGCATATCTTTCCCGGATGCTGTATGAACAATTACAGCCTTCCTGTTGTTGGACAAAGCCTTTTTCAGATCACAACTCTGTCCGCAGGAGAAGGGAATGGAAACTCCTTTAAAGAGCTGAAAAAAACTCAGCAGAAGGAGCTGTAGGAGGCATTGTGGGCTCTGGAGGGGAGCTGGCAGTGGAAAAACTGCTCAGTCTCTGCAGAAAACCTCGAATTAGGGAAAAGATGGGATATATACATAGAATCACGCTTGTATCTTTTAAAAGCAATGAGTTAATGAAAGTGATAATTGACCTAGTTTCTTACACATATATTTCAAAGCTGGTTGAGAGGAGCTAAAATTGATTATCATTTGCTCTCTTAGAGTATAATTTCCATTATTTCAGTTGAAATCAAATCTTTTCTAAAATTTTTTCATGCTTTGGCTGATACAGAATAGAAATAGAACATTTTCATCGTGGAACACTGTGCAGTCATGGGGTTACAAAAAAAGATGGCTACGAGGCCCCGCCATCCTACTCTCTAGGTCACAGCAGCAGTGTTCCGTGGAGTCTTTTTCCTAGAGTTTTCTTCAGCTCACTATTACAGATTGCCAGCATTGAGGTCTTCATCATCTACCTAGAAAGGATGGAGAGACTGTTCTTCAGTCTGAGATGGATCTCCAAACACTAGCCTGAAGCACAAAGTACAGACAACCAATCCACCCCTACTGCTCCGGGAGGGGGAAGCAACCTCACTGTGATAAATGAACCCATAAAGAACTTCTACACCATAAAGCCCTAAGCCTTGCAGAAGAAAACCCCAAGTTAGGAATCTTTTTATTTCTGTCACTGATTAAACCTATCTTACGTTGATGCATTTTCCTTGACATTTGAATTAATGAGCCAAATGCCTCTAGCGAATTCAAGATGAGCCTGTGACATCTAAAACTGTTTCTATGGCAGCTGCATGATGATACAAACTGGAGGCTATGACTTCACTGCAGAATCATACAGCAGGACAGATTGTTAGAAGTTATTTAGATATTATAATGAGCGCTAACATTACGGCTATGAAGGAAATAATAGCTGTTTTACATACATGAGATCTATATGTGCCTAGGCAAAGGGATTATCCTAAAATTTCATTACTTTGTCAAAGTAAATCCTTCTTTTGACATAAAAAAAATGCAGATATCTCTTTCACTTACTCAGGAGGGTTTTCCATGGATTCCACAGGGCACCATGCCCTGACCTCACAGGTTTTAACAGTTGCATTATAATTCAGACATCTTCCTGTTCGAATTCCTGTAGAGAAACAAGCTCTTACTCAGCAAAGACAAGAGTTTTTTGGCAATTAGAGACAGTTTCAACATGTCAGTGGATTCCTCCTCAAATGTAAGATAGGGAGCTTGACATTTCAGATTGTTGCAGCTTTCTATAGGAGGAAGCTGTAGGAAGAACTACCCAAACCATGGTCCTGCCACACCTCATCAATCCTTATTTAGCTGTTTGCTTGGGTCAACAGTGCTTGTCATTGTTTGGGCTGAGGGTGAAGTAATTTCCTTCACAGTTTTATATGAAGTTACATATCTGAGTCTTGGGATAAATTGAGAAACCAACTGTTTCAGTCAGAAGTTTAATTCAACAACATGAGCAAATTAAACAAGGATATAAAGGTGGGCAGAAAACCTTAATTCTTTCTGCACTCCTGGAAGGTCAGCATTTTCTGTGGGCGTTTAGTCTTTACCAGGGAAAGTGACAATCCAGCCAGCAGCCCAAATTCAGGGAATCTCAGCACTACAAAGAACTCGCATAGCTGATGAAAACAGTATGATGCCTTCTGGACAATTGGTCCCAAATAAAGGACACAAGTCCCCCGCCTTATTCTGAGAACTCCCTAACCATCGTAGGGGCGTTACAGACCCTTCGAACAGATCCTGCAGTCACTCCACTTGCTAAGCAGCCACAGACTTCAATGGGAGTGACTGTGAGATCGGCCCTAATTCACACCAGTCTGTACTCTTCTTCACATCTCCCCTTCCTCTGCTCCCTCTCACTGTTTCTCCTTTTAGTAAGGGCACACACAAGCTGCTAAGAACTCAGTTTTGTGGTTTTGAAAATATGTTTTCAGATATCTCTTAGGATTCTGTACCATTCTACTGCAGTTCTCCAAGTTGGATCTTGCACATGCTGTACTGGTCAATAATGCAATAGAAGATAGTACCCACAAAAAAATATTTCAATCTGAAAATGCCATTTATGCACCATGACTGTGGATATCTACACTCCCTTTTTCACAGGACTTGTCTGAAGAGCAGGTAGCTTTGGCGAAGGGATACTGGGAAAAAAATTACATAAAAGAGCAACATAAATATCTCCCTCTGCACACCTATGTAAAAGGTCTTACTCAGCTTCAATATAAAAATATCAAATAATAAGAGAAAATAACAATGCAGAGCAGGTATAACCCTTGCTAATTATTTGGCTTATAGGAGATAAAGGCTTGGCTACCTGCAAAACCAGAAAAAAGCCCTTTTTTTGCTTACAATAACATTCTCCTTTATTATTTATGTCTTTTCCCATTTTTGACACTCTCTCCTATACTATTAAGCACAATAAATTTAATACTGGACTATTTAATTCTTTGTTTACTAACAGTCCCATATAATTCTGCCAGCGAAAGTCAACTTGTACTTGGGAACTACTCTGCAAGGTCCCACTTCTAGGCCAGCCAAATGAAGAGGAGAGCTGCAGCTGACGACCAGGTTTGACCTACAGAAAGGAAGGAAGGGGACATGTAGGAACGAGCAACAGTAATAGTAAGAGCACCGTATTAGCAGAGAAGCTGACAGCAATTCTGTAGCTCCACCATTCCTTCAGGTTTTCCTCGAGAACAGCAGCAATGCCAGAGAAGCTGGACAGCAATCACTGGCCTGAACGTCATCACCTCCTGAAAGCGATGCAGATAGGTTTGGCTGCAAAGTCATTGGTGCGAGGCAAAGTCACAACTGCCAGCTGATTCCCCGAGAAAGAAAAGGAGCAATTAATCTAGATCTTGCACGTTATCTGCTGAGATACAGACTTAAAGAGCAACAGTATTTGCTTGTACCAGACCGCTCCGAGGACAGTACATCCTAAGTACAAATCACAAAACATATTTACCTCAGGGCACCTCTGCGCAAGCTGATTCTCTGTCTTAATGGTGTTAGTCATCACAAAAAAAGACTTTACTGCCTACGTGGAGGAAAGAATATGAATCTGACTGAAATTTCACATACTTGATTCAGACCTCAGTCATTCCAGAACATCACCTGGAAGGACCACAAGGCTGTTCCTGCTCTACCTCCCCCTGACAGACATTCAGATTCTACCCGGCTCAAAGAGGAAAAGCCAGGGACATCATCAGGGCAGGACTGAGCAGCCAGAGGCAAGAAGGCACTGATTTTTTTCTTTTAAACTGGCATTACAACGAAGAAAGATAGACTAGCATTAATTGGTAATAAGACTACACTGTTTAGTACAGCTATACTGGAGTGAATCTGTTCCTAGCTTTGCTATTACCAAAATACTAAATTGATTATGTAAAAATTGTGTAACAAATAGCACCACAGAAATCTCATAAAAGAGGATTATTTTTTTCCTTATATTAAGGGAGGAAGGGAAGATTTGGCTTTAAACATTGCTGTCTCCAATGTAAAGTAATCACACTGAATGGTAGGATAGAGACATGTCAGGAAAGCAACCAGATGTATCGATGGAAGTTGAATACTGGACTGACATTAAATTAAGACTTGCCTGCATTGGTATAGTGTGTTCTGCTGTATCCCAGATCCTGTTGTTTGTGTAAGCCACTCCCTTCACACTAGTGCGAACTGAGCTGTTAACTTCATCCATCTCCTGATAGAGTCTGTAAGCGATGACTATACAACTGGCCAGATGAAGCAGAAAGGACAAATAAGCCCATAAGAATAAAATGGGTCAGCTTCTTTGTATCATTCTTGGACAAAATGCACTGCAAGATAAAAGTCAGATGGACATTTTCAAGTAATTGAGAGCCTTTTTGTGTGAGACACATGCATCGGCTGGACCAAAGTCTGCCTTGGTTTCACTTTCACAGCTTTTGGCTTTGTCAGAAATGAATTGATATATGCAGGAAGAGAATCTCTATTTTCCCATCCTAAATGATATAGACAACACGAGGTGACATCCTGGTCCTTCGGATGCCATTTGTGAAACACCAATTAACTGCAACAGGGCTTGATCCAAAGTCATCCAAAAACTTTCACCCATGCTGCGTTGCTGTGTACCTAGACTTTGACTTTTTCTGTCACAAATGGTAGTGTCCTCTCTACTTTTTTTTTTTAAGAAAGCTTAAAATACTTAGTCCTTAACTTTCCAGAGTGACTATTTTTGTGCCTCATGCCGATTGCTTCAAAAACCTTGGCCTAATGTTTTCACTTTCTCATGAATTGAATGTGTTAATAAAAGAAGGAAGGACGCCTCTGTTTTTAAGCTGCCAGGAAAGTCATCTAGCTCATCTAACTCATAAAAGCACCGTCAACTTTGAAAAACTATTGTATGTTCAGAAGATACCTTCCACGCTACATAAAAGTGATATAAAAGGTTTGCTTCAAAAAACAAGCCACAAGAGCTAGCACCATTTCAGTTTAACAACAGACTGTTCTGGAGAGGGATAAAATAGTATCTATCTGAAGAACAGAAATACAAAGCAATTGATCTACACTCCTTTATTTATATCGTCTATTATAATAGCATTTCAGCCTTTTCCTTCTGGAGAACAGTGCTTTGGGATAACCACGTTGTTGGAAACTGGCAGTGGGAACCCAGCTCTGAGCAGCAGTAGGTGGGTATAGTACCTTAGTAAGGCAACTTGAATTTCCTGCAGACTCGATTCTTTGTGTGATTGGGATCAGTGCACTCAATGTCTTGGCTTGCTGCCCTCCCATGAGAATGAAACCAACTTTATGAACTTCGGCAGACTTTGTTCAGCAAACACTTATCACTGAGAACAGCCCTAGTTTGGCAGCAAAGAGGAAAATCTGCCCTTTAGAGGCAATCAATTATTGCATATTCCTAAAACATCTTATTGTTCTTGAAATCTGCTGTAAGGGGTGACTCGCCACTTCATCTGACCCTGAATAGGAGACTCTACAGAGCAGACTAATCTCAGAAACACTGGTGTAAATCTGAGATTATTCGGTGGAATTATTTTGGATTTTTCAGACAAGAAACAAAACTAGACAGCATGGCAAGAAACAAAACTGCGCGTGTTTTTTAGAGGAAGCTTAGTTAACTCTGTCCAAGCAACCCCACCTTGTTAGATAACATCCTATGCCACACTCCCACCACAAAGTTCCCACAACCACATCCATCTTCCCAGAATGGTCTAACACCAGATCAATGATCTTGTTTGCTGCCACAAAACTCAGAGTGCCGAAAGCCAAGTTGTAACCAGACAACCCCCAATACAAGAAACATTTGCTCACATACAACACAGCATCCCGTCACCAGGCACTTACCAAATAGACAGAGCAACAGTTATATAAAGGACACATTTCACACATCCACGTGTAACACTCTGAATCCATACGTGTTTCGGAGAGTCCTACTGAGTCAGGCACTCCAGCCAGCCACGTACACCCATCGCTAGCACTTCCTGTGAGGGACTGGCTTTTGAAAACTGCAGCTGCCTGGTGCTGTCGTCTTCTACCCCTGCATCCTTCCCAGACCACCCCACTTAAAGGCACAGTCCCAAACCTGTATGAGAATGGTACCACAGGCCTTTTAAAGAACGGCAGTTGATGGAATCAAGAACTGCCTGAAGAGCCACGTCCTTTGGTTTGTTCACAGAAAAAGCACCAAATTTCACCCTGGAGCTCTAGAGCTGACTGCTCAGCACTGTTCTTGTCACCTTCTGTTGGTGGCACCATCTCTCCTCAGTACTACCAGATTTTGCGAGTCTGAAGTAACGCTGGGACAACTGTAGAGATGAGGCTAAACGGGTGGAAGCCAGCGTCATGCTGACCTCATTCTGGGCCCGGCTCTCCACCACCCAAAGCTTCGCACCAGCACAAAGAAGGTGTAACGCACTTCTGGACTGGGCAGATGCATGCAACACCCACTTCGCAGGGGTGGCAATGGCCATGCAAGGCGCAGGGCAATGGTAAAGCAAGCTTTTGGGTCACCAATGGCCACAGAGATCTCCAGCTTCTTATCTCACATTGCACGGGACACCATCCTATTTGGTCTTCGATTGGTTTTGTATCAGGTCATGGGATTAAAAGGGAGTGATAAAGTCACTACTCCTCTCAGCAGAGGCACATACTTTGCCTGCTGCCTCTCCTACTCCTACAGAACCATGCAGAAGCCAGAGCTGGTCAGTGTGCTGCAAGCCAACTATTTGTATCTGGTCCAGGGGGTCAGGGAGCAGATGTGAGGCCACCATATGACACCGTAAACACAGGAGGTGGAGCTGTAAAGATGCGGAGCTGTCAAGGTGGGACCTGTAAGTCTCAGGCTCAGAGTCTGAAAGACAAGAAGTTTGGATCAGAATCCATTAGACCCAGATTAAAAGGACCAGGGTCCTCTCTCTTGCAATAGAAGACCCACAGAGAGGCACAAAATATACAAACCCTACAACACAGATCTAATCTTTTTCTTCCAATCCTTTAGTATTTTAAATCACCTAGGATGCTACCTATGGCTGTAGTCATGACAAAACATTCAGAACCAGACGTGCTTCTTGGCTGTCGGTATTGTCTTAAATGCTTTAGCACACAGGAACAAGTTACATTCTGCACAAACAGGCTTCATTTTTTGAGACATCAGTGATGGCTCCTCAGGCTTTTGCTGACCACAGTCCATACCGCTATGGTTGGTATTAGTGACACTTCACCAAGCAAAATCCTGCTACATAATAACATCCAAAAAAAGCTGCAAGTGGGAACCAGAAACAGACCTGGGATGCATTTAGGTGCTAGAAGAGCCACAAAGAAATTGTTTTTTAATGTAACACAGTCAGACCTATGTGTACATACACATAACACAATATTTATAATAAAAGAGACAAACAGGAGGGTTCAGATTGCATAAGCAAAGCAGAAGTAAGTGTTGTCTTCTCTTCCTGAATGCTCTTGTTTTCACATTAACGTCTTCCATCTGTTTGGGATCTGACCTCAGCAGCTCGGCCGGACGTATTCATCTTCTTGCCCATGATGTTCCCATATAAGGTGATCTCTCTTCGCCCGTGGAGCACGATTTCAATTTGCTCAGGTTTCGTTCCACTCTGATTTGCTGGCCTCTATGGTCGAGCTCTCTCACAGTTTTGCAAGGCAGTCATCCACACAGCAGTAGCTATAAAGGGAGGAGAAAGTCAGGAGGGAGTAATGAAGCCGTGCCTGCAGAACTAAAGAGCTCTGGACAGTTTATTTGCAGGCTCCATGCTCTTTTTTCCGCACGTTGCCTCTGCATGATGCCTTTTCAATAAGAAGCTTCCATAAGCCTTTCCCAAGCAATATAAAACATAAGCCCTATCCAGAGAATTGGATGGAACTAGAGGGCTGAACTGTTACAGTAACTCTCATGTCATTAGGAAACTTTGCTTGAAACCCTGTATCACTCTCCCTGCAAACTAACTTGGGAATTTGGAAAATGCCCCCAGAATTATACAACAAATATATACGAACACTGGCCTTTGATTTTGTAAGACTTGATGCAGATACCACATCACCCCAACTAAGATAACTTAAGACAAGTTAAGCGTCAAGCAAATATCTCAGCTGCTTCCTGTAATATTTACCCAAGGCTGCACTGAAAGCTATCATCTCTTTAATGTCTGTGAAGATTCTGTTGTGATACAGAGGTCAAGACACTGAGCTAAGCCTTAATTTTTTTTAAGCAGTAAGTTTGAAAATTCAGACACCACTACAGACTGTAAATATCAGGCAGCCTGGGGTAGCAGTATGGCTACTTTGGGCTGCACATACAAATAGCACAAAACTGCTGGAAGAAAGGATCATGAAACCATACAACTTTAAGGATGACACAGGATCCCCCACGCTTTCCCCAAGTTGGGAAGTCCCATAGAACTGGGCTCCAATGTATGATTTTGCTCCTGCCTTCAATCACTTGAGCTTTCAAACGGGTCAGCAAGTCGGAGCTCAGCCAGTCCAATTCCAATGATGTTTGGTCATGGAGGTCTCCTTCCCCAAGAGTCAGAACAATCAGACTTCATGGCTTTCCACCATGACAGAGTGAAACAATCTCACCATCTTTTTTTCTTCTTATCTTGGCGTTTTTTAAAGTTTTCAGACATCCTTCCTCTTCTTTATCTGTTGCCTCTTTGATGTTACAGAGACATGAGATGAGGGGAACAGTCCTTTGCTTCTTGGAAGGTGCAGGGACTGAAGTAGTCTGATGTAAAGGAGAATCTCAGAGCAGCACCATCCCACTGTGCCCAGCACAGATCCCTCTCCATCCTCAGCACTGTGGGCAAAATCGCTCTCTCCTCTGCACAGAGGTCTGAAGAAAGGACGTGTATCACTATTTACAGAAATAGTGTTTCTCTAGCATTAAGTGGTGGACCCACATCCACCACTTCCTATTACCTATTAATGTGGTCTACAGGGAGCAGACCTGGCCCCCAGCGCCTCCACAGGAAATACCCTTTTCATTTGCTCTCTCTATGTATTCTATATACTCAAAATACTAATCAGAAGAAAAGTGTAATCGATACCAGGAAAGCATGTCAAAGGAAAGTAGATCTCTTCTGGGAACTTGTAGGTAAATACAATTCCTAAAGGTCAGTATACCGACTGAAAGCACAAAGGAAACATGATCTGGTTTTAAAGTTCAAATCCAGGAGTCAGGAGACTTGGATTATGTTCCTGGCTCTACCACAGCTTTCATGCACAATCACAAGTAACCCGTCCATCCTCTCTGTAACTTAGTTTAGCCAGTTAAAAGCTAGGACACCAATGCAGTGTCACTTTTCAGGCTTCCCATGAAGGCCAGTAAATTAGTATTTTATGAAGCATTTTCTGTTCCTCAGAAAGAAAAAAGGAGCTAACCTCAGATAGACGCAGTGCTTAGAATTGCAAAGTATTACATTTATGATTGCTATTTACTGAGTCAAATTCTGCAGTGATTTACAACCTGTGCATTTCAATTGGCACCAATTTAATGTGACTCACTGCATATTTTAATCCATCATCTGTGGACTCACATGGGATTCTAAGACTATCCAAGAAGCTAATTGCAGTAGCAGAGGCTCCAAAATCCACCTATTTAAGATCTAAGCATGGGTTTTGAAAGATCTGCAACAAAAAACTTTCAGATCGAGAGATAACCTGTTTCATGAACTAGTTTCACTTTAATATATAGTCTATTCTTGATTCTTTGGTATTTTTGAAGCTCCTGTCCTCATTGCAGATTTAGCATAGCTAGCACTACATATTTTTTGCTACTTTGAGGCACACAGACAACTGATGTTCAATCCTGAGGACATAAGTTTGCCATTTGCCCCTAACGAAGCCTCAGCACAGGACTGGCATTCCTGTTTCACAAGGATCCTCTGTGCATTTTTCCATTTCAAAGAAATGAAGTAACCATTCACCTGATACGTACATCAGCCACACCTGACATCTCTTTATACTGTCAAAGACTGCCAGAAATCTTAATTGGGTAACTGCATCAATCTGTTTGTACATCTCCTACACATGCGACAACAGCCTCCCTCTTAAGAAACCGCAAAGCTAAGTATATACTTTAAAGGGTGAATCTCAAACCTATTTCTGCCGTTCCTTGCATCAAGAGCACTTGTGCTGTGAAGAAGCCCCACGAGAGACTTGGCCTATGGCGCGTACACCCCAGCATCACCTACAGGGACCACAGCCATGCTTCCCACACAGCAAAGCAGCATCGACCCTACCCTACTGCTAAACCCATCCGATGTCTAGGGATGCTGCTGCCCCTGCCGCTGCTGCCCTGCCCCTGCTGCCTCACACCATGGCGGCAGGCAGGGCCCGCTGCTGCGGCACCGCCACCAGCTGCCCTCTGGCCAGGAGCTGGGGATAAAAAAATCCCCATTTCTGCCCAATTCGGGGCAGGAAGGGGGGAGGCTGAGCTTCCCAGAGCCCCACCGGGCTGGCAAAGCAGCGCGGCGGGAAAGGCTGCCCAGGGCAGGCCGCGACGCTGCCGGCAAGCCTCCCGGTGCGGTCTGCTCCGCGCTGCCTCCCCTCAGGCCGCAGCCGGCTGCGAGGGCAGCGAAACAAGCGAGGAGACGGCAAGGATCCGCCCTCCGCCGGAGAGCCCGTCCCGTCCCGTCCCGTCCCGTTCCGTTCCCCCTCGTCCCGTCCCGTCCCGTCCCGTCCCGCCGGGGCGACCGCGCCTCTCCACAGACCGCCCCCGCCCCGCTCAGCCCCGCCGCCGCTCTGCGCATGCGCAGACGCCCCCTCCCTCGGGCCTGTTTCCAGCCGCTCGGGCGCGTTGGCAGAAGCGCGCGGTAGCGTCGGAAGTGACGCATCGCCCTGGCCTGGCAACCGTTACCAGGGTAACCGGGAGGCGCGCGCGCGCGCGCGGGAGGGCCAGGGCGGCCCGCGCGGGGGGCGAAGGACGAGGCCGCCCCGTCGCCTCAGGGCGCTGCCGTTCGAGCGGGGGCGGCCCCCGGCGGGCCGGCCGGCGGTAGGGCCCGGCCGGCGGTAGGGACCCGGCCGCCTCCCCCTGCAGTCTCTGTGAGGGGCCGGACCTTCCTTCGTAGGCCGCGGCCCCCCCCCCCCCCCCGCCCCGGGGCTGAGGGGGCGGCCGGGCTGGGCCCCGCCGAGCCTGGTGCCAGCTCACCGCCTCTGGGCTGCCGTGGGCCTCGCTGGGGTGGTGCCTTCACCCACGCTCCCGGCAGCCCCCATCTCCCTCTCCCTGCCGAGGCCTCGTGATATCTCTTCTGTCTTTTCTGCAGAGGTTTTTCCAGGACACGATTATGAGTGATCAAATCCAGTTCATTGTTGAGAAGCTCAATCAGGAGCCCTTCAGGAAGAACTACAATTTAATCACGTTTGACTCCTTGGAGTCAATGCAGCTGTTGCAGCTGCTCAATGATGTTCTGGGGGAGATTGACCCAAAGGTAAGGAAGGCAATCAGAGGCGCTCCGACCTGCATAATTGCAAACATCTTAAATGGGCTTGACACAGAAATTTGCTTTTATTTAGGTCTGGCTCTGTATAATCTTGTGGCATGTTTGGTTTACCAAAATAGCTTGTATGAATCTTCCTGGAAATAAATGTGCCTGGCAAGAATCTTTTCTGTCTATACCTCTGTGTCTTTTTGGCAAACCAGGAAATGTTTCTTGGGCCAGGGATACTGAATCCCTGTCCCCCAGAGGCTGATGACTCTATATTTTTCCTTGGGAATCAGGATATAGATCTTAACTTGGTTCATACTGACAACCACTATGTTCTTAAGTCAAAAGTCAGGCTGTCTTGCACACATACACAGGGCAGGAACTGATCAAGAACTGAACCTCAGGATTTAGCTGTTGCAACAGATATTGACTCCCTCTCCTTTGAGGCTACAAAAGTGTGTGTAAGATCAGAAGGGATCGTTCATACATTTGGGGCGCAGATACGTGTGCCTTGGTGTCCTAGGATATCTCACTTCCTTGGTGGAAGTAATCAGTTTGTCTGCATCGATGAGAGGGAGAATGTATACCCAGAATAAATTTACCTGAATACACGTGTTGGAGAAAAATCTATTAGAAGGGAATTGAAGTTTGGTGATAAAAAGGATGTTCTGTGTGGAGCATCTCACTTCATTGACATATGATGTGATAAATGGATAAAGTCAGTTCTTTTAGTGTTGCTAGTTAATTAACGTGACTTGGACAAACAGTGGATAATTAATTTATTTTTTTAAAACTATTTAGCATGCTGTTGACATTAGAGAGGAGCTGCCGGAACAAACAGCTAAAAGAATGTTGAGTCTTCTTGGTATCCTTAAATACAAACCTCCTGGAAGTATATCAGACTTGTAAGTATCTTTTTGTCTACAAATCACAGTAAAACATCTTTTACAGCTGATACAGTAACGACCTTTAATTCAGTAGTTGTGTGTATTTTTGACCTCGACTATCCCAGTGGGTATGTGTAACGCCTTGAAGACAGCTCCTCCCTTGTCCCTATAGACTATGGTATAGGGGATGCCAGCAGAAGGCACCTGCAGGTGTAGGCTGCCCCTCGGGCCCTGCTGCAGCAGCTGCTATTGCGGAGCCAGCCAGGAGAGGGTGCCGCATGACTGGCAGGGTCACTCCCTTCCCCATCCCTTTCAGACCAGCCGTCCGAGGCTGGATTGCACCCTCCTGCCCCAGGTTATAACCCAGAAAACCCACACTCTTCCCACGTTGCCTTTATTCCCGAAGAATATCGCCGAAAAGGAAGAGTCGTTGTTGCTGGCTTTAGCCTTTTGATGTGTTACGGGGTTTTTATCTGTCTCAAGGTAGCAGAATCAGGATCACAAACAGCAAACTGGCATCATGACTGTTTTCTCTTTTAACAGCATTAAGAAAATCATGAGGCAAGTGGAGATGGAATGTCAAAATATTGCAAATTGTTTGTTCCAAGCCAGTGTTCTTTAGTTTGAGATTTACTGGTATTTTCTTTTTGTTGTTTTCATATAGGAGTGCATTTCGCCAAGGGTTAGTTACTGGAAGCAAACCTGTAATTCATCCTGTCTTACATTGGCTTCTTCAGAGGACCAATGAACTCAAGAAAAGAGCTTACCTGGCACGTTTCTTAGTAAAATTGGAAGTGCCAGCGGAGTTCCTACAGGATGATACTGTGGCTGACATCAACAAACAGGTACCATTTTTCATGAATGCCAACATTTTACGTTAATTAATTAAACTGCCAATAGGAGGAGGGATAAATGAATCAGGGAGTTACTGTTGAGATGTGTGTTCACGTGAGTTATGTTAAGAGCATGTTGGAATCAAGGGTGAGCAAAGATTCGTAATAAGAAATACATGTCTTGACCACCTTTCTTCCAATAATCCTGAAATTGTGTATTAATAGGTAGCATTGAATGAAAAGGTTTTAAGCCCATTAAGCACTGGGTGCTAAATAATGTTCAGAGCCATGTTGGCCAAGACAGATTTTTATTTCTTTTTTTTTTTTTTTTCCTATGAACTATGACATGGATATTTTTAACTTCATAAATTACCACTTCAAACTAGTCCAGAAAATGTTATGACCAAAAGCCAATGTCTCCTAATTGTCAACTGATTGTATAGTATTTAGCCCCTAATATTTGTATTAGCCTTATTCCACTTCTGCTTCAACCATTTTTTTTGGTGAATAAGTAAAAAATTTCTTTTTCCCAGGCTGACATTCCTACTCATTATGTTTCCACTTCTTTTGTGAGCATTAAATGTTGATTTTAGATAGTCAGAGTGGGTGGGTTTGAAATGTAAAGCTTGAAGTGAACCAAAGTTATGTTTTTAGATCTGTATTATCTGAGGTACATATTTACCTAATTTTTATCCAGTTTTCTGTGCCTTTTGTTATGTATAGTGACTTGCAAAATCACAGTGTTTTTGAATGTTTGTAACAGGTAACTTGATTTATTAACTGTGCACCAGCAAAGCTGTATAGCCTGACTGAAGCTTGACTAAGCCTTTTATTTTTTTGTTACCACTATCAATATTGGATTTATAATTTGGAATAACTAAGCAGAAGTAGCAAAGAGAGAAAGGAATGCAGATTGTATGTTTTTTCAGTATATTACAGTCTTAATATGTATAAATATCCAGCTCCATTATTTCCATTACGTAAGATGTGTTCCTTTTTGGGATTACAGTAATATAACCGTCTTATTAAACTAATACTCAGCTGATTAATTCAAAACAGAAGCTGGGGTAATATACTGCCTTAACGTAATTTAACATTACAATGCAAATATTTAGATACTAATGAATTAAAGAATTTAGCCTAAATTATTTAGATATACAGGCTTGCAATAGTGTCTTTTAAGAGAAACATTTCAAATATGAGAGTTAGGAAATCTTAGAACATGGTCAAGCTTTATGGGTGTATAGAATCAAGCTCAAATGTACTTTTGTAAATTATTTAAACAAGATACTCGGAACACTTGCCACCTTGCCATTTGTGTTGTGATTTAGACATTGGATTGGCTGCGGTATATAATTTCAAAAGTTATCAACTTCAGGCATAAATCTAGTTGTCCAGTCTTCAGTGAGTTGCCCCCAGGTGCCAGGAATCTTTCTTTCCGCTATAGGAACGTGGGTGTTCTTTGGTCATTTGAGTGTATCACTTATTTCGGGTGCACATGGGGTAGCTGCAGCTTTTATTTGGTGAAAATGAGAAACCTTCCCTTCATTATGATCTGGCAAACTGTGCTATGCCCTTGTTTGAATCTTGCCATTGGTCTTGAAATTTTGTGTCCCAATAAGGAAAAGACTTACTAAACTCCCCTTTTGAAAGAGGTAGAGAATCCACACAAAGGAAAGCTGTTGGACATCAGCAATCGTGAATACAGTTGCTCAGAGACTACCTGCTATTTCATTATTTGTTAAAGCACTTAACTGCTATAATGCATAAGTGATATAATGCAGGCCAGTTGCGTTTTTACTCCTACCTTATTGTAACTCATTCTTCATTGTCCAGTGTGTGCATACCTTATCAAACGTTTATTTGCCATTTAATCAAGCTCTTTCTCTATTATTTTATCTTCTTCTCAGTAGCCATTTTATTGCTATATTTTTGAATTCATTCCAGCTTGTCAGTGTGTGCCTAATATTGAAACAACCAGAAATGAACAGAGCATTCTAGATGCTCGTTCCCCAGGGTTTTATAGAATAGAATTGCTGCTTCACTGCTCAGGGATATGATGCCTTTGTTTGAACTGGCCTTTGCCGTTGCCATTTTGTGTTCAACATTCATATCAATTGCTCTTTCCAGGAAGTAAAAAATGACTTGATATTCTCTTTTTAGATTTTTCCATCTCACTGAATGGCTGTTTCTGTGGAGATTATCTTTCCTTATATCTCAGCTTGCATTTCTCCAACTTGAATCTAAATTTATTTCCTATCCATATTTCTAAACTCTTTCTGTCCCCTGTTATTTCTCTACCCACACAGACTTTCACACTGCCTCTCAGTTTAAGATTACTGGTGGGCAATGTACTGGAGTGGAAGTAGCACGCTGTCTACTTCTTTCTAACTACCAAACTACATATATCAATCTCTGTAATATACTGAGGGCATGATTATGCAATGTGTCAAAACTATTTCTCACATGTTAAGTCAGGTGTGCTCTTGGACCGCTTTGCTGGATTGAAGCTCAGTGCTCTATAGTTTCAAGCCCCAATGCTTTGATCAAGCATGTTGTTAGATCAAGCTCTTCTTTTTTGGCTGATAAATTTACATATGTGATATACACAGATTTATAGTAAGAGAGAATAATTTGTTAATACAGCATTGTCCCTTTCAGATAACATCTTACCTTCCTGTTTTGAAAATACACTATGTATTACAAGGGCAGAGGTGAAAATACTGAAGAAATTGTGACACTTCTGAGTGTACTTTCAAATGGAAGATAATTCACTGTGATTTTTTATTTTTGCTTTATGAGTTGGCAAGCTTTTGTGATGCAAAAATGCCTTTAATTCTTGTTCTCACCATATTTCTATTTCTATATTTACTGTCTTAGTAGTAAAGCAACATGTTGATCTGAAAAGCCTTAGACACAGAGCTCATTCTGCATGGTTTTTATTTCATTTTATAGTATGAAGAACTGATGGAAGCATTTAAAAACCTACATAAGGAGTGCGAGCAGCTCAAAACATCTGGTTTATCTACTGCAGAAATCAGAAGGGTAAAAAAATCTGACAAAATCGCACAATTTTTGTTTAGATTTTTTTTGAATGTCAGTTCTATTTTTGTTGGTTTTGTGGACTCATTGCAGCGTATAAGGTGCACAGGTCAGAGCTGTTAGGCACTGCAGCTGCCTTTTTGAAACTGCTCTCTGTTGGCAAACAGATTAGCAAGTCCTTGCTCATGCTTAGAACTGAGCTTTCTGAAGCAGATTGGGAAACAAGGCTGCCAAGACTCTGTTCATCATGATTTTCAAATATTAGAACGCCTTTTCTTGTGAATACAAACTGATACAAAGCCTTTTGCTTTACTGATTTAGGGTAATAATTTCAGAGGGTGTTGAATGAATTAAGAGATTAAGTCAACAAAAATGATGATCCTGTGTGGCTAAGGTGTTAAGTAAAGATGTTTGCCCTGTTTCAGCAAAATATTTAAGCGCAGGTACAGCTTTTCAGTAAGACATATGGACAAGTTAAGCCAATGTTGAGATAAGGCCTAAATTTGGTGAATTTATTTCCCTTTCTCTCATAACTATCAATCTCTTGAATCCTGCTGTTGTAAGATAGGATTAAAGGCGAATAATAATTTGATACATGTTTGAGCACTAGAAAGTATTTCTTTTAACACAATTTTAATACAAAAAGTGGCAGCAAACATCACTCATATGCAACTTCATGCAGAATTGTCTGCCAGGAGGTGGGTAATGATGGTAACATTAAGAACATATGTTAGACTGCATCAGATGTTGAATTCATGCTGATTTTTGCTTGGTTGTTTCTGTTTGTTTTTATTTTAGAGAAATCCACCTGCTTTTATTTTAAATGTTCACACTAATACTCAAGGATGCAGATGAAGGAATGTTAGCATAAAGAGAGTGGGAACTGTGGGGGAAGTAAGAGAGAAAAAAAGAGATTGGAATCCTGGATGTTCTGATCATAGATCAATAAAATTATAACCGCTTCAGTGTGTTCAGAGAAGAATTCTGATTTTTCATATTAATTTGAACAGAATTTAGTCCAATCCATGTTATATTGTAAATAAATTAACATTTCTTTATCTATTTTTTTCTGCTTTTCAGGACATCAGTGCAATGGAAGAGGAGAAAGATCAACTCATCAAAAGAGTAGAGCGTCTTAAGAAGAGGGTAATAAGAGAAGTAACACTGTTACATTTCAGTGTCATAATCCTTGGCTTGCAACTCTGATTTTGGAATGCAAACAAGGATTAAGATAAACATACTGTATGTCTAGGAAGGAATCGAATAACTAATTGACCCACAGGGAATCTCCCTAGGCGTTAGTCCAGAGCTTTTAAGAATCTTGAGTCCAGTACTTTGCTGTCATTTCTGAGTAGTAACATGTATGGGAAGGAAATGCTAAGTGGGCTTGTGAGACATATGATCTCTTTAATGTATTTCTCAACTATCTGACAGTAACATGCACTATTTATCCACTTGCTGTAGGTGGAGACAGTACAAAATCATCAACGAATGCTTGAAATAGCAAGGCAGCTTCGCTTAGAAAAAGAGAGAGAAGAATCTTTGGCTCAACAGAAACAAGAACAAAAAAATCAGGTACTGACATAAAAGCGTACCTATTGAAATAAATAGTTGTTGACATTTGTTTGGGAATCATGCATTTAAAAAGTACATCAGGAACAACAGTACAGAGTTTCTCCAAACATCAGAAAATTAAATCCCATTTAAAATATAAATATCTATGTATATTTTAAGGGAAGAGGCTTGACCCTGCAAGTTTTGAACACCTCATTCAAGGTACTTGGCTGCCTCACCTGCCACTGACATCATCATTTAGCAGTCCCAGGAAATGTTCCATGACTTACTGTTGTAGCACCCAAAGAGAATTCTTTATATTTATGGTAGTGAGCAAATGTTTCCTTAGTTTGATTTGTATCTCTGTGCATCTGCACTAAGGTTGCAGGGGCTGAGTGCCTCAGCTTTTCACTGGGTGGGGGGAATGTGTATTCAGGAGCAACCTGGGGTTTTGGTCCCCAAGTTTGACAAAGATGATGTCCTGGGAAGCACTGGAAGCAGTTGACATCTGAATATAAGGGTGGGTTTTAGTCCTGAGCTATGTTGTCAAAACAAGATACTTCAATAAAATCCAGTGCCATATTGTTACATCATCTCACCCCATGCTGTAACATGAACTTCAACACTGTATTAAAAGGGGAAAAAACCCCAGATTTCTAGTATTACAGTCTATATCTGGATGTGGAATCAATGTGAATCCGTAGGCTTTCAAGCTGTTGGATCTTTGCTTGAACATGAGTGAGATCACAAGTAAAATGAATGTGATGTCCAGCTAATTCCAGTTCTTAGTACACTCTCTCTAAATCACAAAAATGGTAATCAACTGGGTGTTGTTTGGCAACAAGCTTTCCAGTGTGCTCTCAAGTTGGACGGTGGATTGCTGTGACAATCAGCTGCACTGAAGAACTGCAGTATAAGGATAGTTATCTGCTGCAATCCTGATTCTTGCTGTCTTTTTTTTTTGTTGTTCTAATGTTCAAGCCACTCATATTTTTGGTTGAAAATTGTTTCATGAATTTCTGCTGTAGAGAAAATATCACTTGGGAGTACAAGAATACTTTCCTCAATTAACACTAGAGAATATCAAGTAAACCCAGGCCAATTGTTGAAAATTTGTTTTGGCACGTTCCCTTGCGAAACAGATAATCACCAGATGCTTATAGCTACCATTTTTTATATTTGGGATTCTTTTTGATACTCTTTTGTTTTAGTTGTTTGTATATGCATTTCAAAGGAATGAGCTTATGTGTGTCCAATTCTCTCTCAAAAGTTGTTCCATACAGAGCAGAGACTGCAAAGAGCACAGCTCCAGCTGAAAGAGATGCATCATGCAGTAGTGGATTCAAAACCTGAAAGTAAGTAGTAATCTATAAAGGCTGGGGGTTTACACTTCTCTGTTAGAAATGAAATAAAAACTGGATGGCTGTCAGTAATATGGTAGTGCCAAAAAGCATGCAGGAACTTAAGAGAACCTAAAGAAAGAAATAACCTGTGTTCTAAAGGCACATACTGGAGATCCTAAGGCTGACTCTGCCTTGCCACAAAAAGCCAGGGAGACAATCACAAGGGAAGATGATATCAGGCATATTTTTGAGGTCCACTTTTTAAAAAATCTTGAAACAGTTAAATACTGAATACTAACCATAATACCCTGCAATAAAAAAAAAACAGTTGGAACTACAAAGGGTTGGAAAAAGCAGACACCTCTTACTAAACCAGGAGTTTGTCTGTTCTAAGGTTTTATGCCTTTTGTATTTGTAATTGGGCATTGGTGAAATACTGCTTCTTAAAAATGTTCTCAATGAATGTACAAATACATTGAATACTATGTTTTATTCAGTATAGACTTGTTTTTCTAGTTACCTTCTATAAAATATTTGTTTGAAAAGCTTTAAGGCCTGTTTCTTATTGTAGGGCAATTTTGTGTTGTAGTTTTGTATGGTACCAAAAATAAAGCTACTTCCTAATTAAGCTTTTTTTATAGATCATGGATTATATATGTATACATACACACACACTTGTATATGATTATGTTTATAAGTATATACAATACATACTAGATATATCTATATAGTAAAGCCTATGTATTTATATATGAATATATTTGTTTACATATGAAAATACTTTGTTCTCATGATACAGCTGTAGCTGATTGAGTTGTACATTGCTGTATTACATTAATAATAGCAAGATTGTTTCTCCTCGTTTTCGGTGGTATCTCAGTCTACAAATAACCTCAGCAAAATAAATTATACTACTTGTGGAGTAAGTTAGTAGTCTATGATCATTTATAAAAACAGCAGGTGGGAAGGAATTGCATTTACTAGATAAGTGCATTACTAACTGTCTTCAAAGGCTACAATTCTACAGCCTCTAGGTTTCTGATGATTTAATCACTTAGAAGGAAATGCAACAAGGATTAGCCTGGCAGTTTGACAACAAAACTGGGAGTCAGTTTAGGGTTCAGTATTTCAGATGTATGTGATCTTTGGCAAATCGCTTAACCCCTTTCAGTTTGTCTCTTGCACTTGGTTATTAATAACACATCACAGGACTGATAGAGGTTTTATGTGCTGTTCATACAGGCATTGGGGTTGATTTATAGGGAAATAGTTTACTGTATGTAAAGTAGTGTGAAGGTATAAGACTCAGAATGGTCCTTTTCACAGGGCTTTTCCAGTTGCATTCTAAGTTGCTGTGGTAAAAAAAAGCCATAGAATGATTTTTGTTATATGTATAAATTACTTCCAAAATGATAGAATCTGACTATTGATTTAAACTTAGTAAAGTAAGTCATTGTCCTACTCTTTCAAGTACATTTAATATTCCAGTTGCATCACATAACTGCTTTGGCAGCTGCTTTGAGTTAGAGAATTCTTTTCAGTCACCAGCACGTTGCGTTGTTATTGCTTCATAATTTTACTTTAATTTTTTTACGATGCTCATCAGCCACTAAACCACAAATGGAAGTAAAAGAGTATCTGAACTATCTTCTTTACTCAAAGGGACCTGCAGTGGATTTTATAACTGTTCCATTTTTGCAGTAGCTATCAGAGAGTTTATACGGCAAAGCTGTGTCAACATTTCTATTTAAGTTTCTGGGTTTTTTTTAAGGCCAATGGAAACTTGATGGGTTCAGTTCACAGAAGCAAAGGTAACATAATAAAAAGCCAGTAATATGTCATTTAATCATTGAGATGAAAATAAAGATAAAGTTAACATATTTAATTTCCTTATCTTGAGTCCTGCTTACAGGGAAAAAGAAAGTGTTTAGATGTTCCGAAGAAAAACTTGGAGTCATTACTTAAGAAAACTTGTGTTGAAATTTTGCCCAAACAAAGACTTCAGGACTTAGCTTTGTAATTGCTTTTCCCCATAGTAGTTACAAAGACACTGCCTGTAGTAGCAATTACAGAATGCCAACTGTGTTTTTTAAATAATTGAAGTTAGGTGACCACAGTGCACTGAATAGGATTCCATTTATTTTAAAAGCTTTGTTGGTCTACAGTTAGCACAATTTATTTTATTTTAAAAATTCCCTTTGGCTGCAGTTTGGTACCTCAGCTGCCTACTTGTATCAGTATAGCTTGTATACTGACAATTCAACGGCTGGTTGGTAGGTGTGGATTTTCACTGGAAGTTAGATACTTTTCCTTTAAAATAATTTTCTTCCATTTTTAATACTTCAGGTGTTTTTACTTCCAAAGCAAGATAAAATGATAAAAGTTGTTGTTAATGTGTAGAAGCTTTTTTTGTGTGTCTTACAGATGCATGCTGCTTTGATTACTTCATCTTCTAATTAATTTAGGATGAAGTACTTTAAAGAAATGTAAAGGAACTCTTTAAGGAATGCAACTAGCATAGATTCATGAGTATCATTAACGTGCAGTTAGCGTCAGTCTGCGTTAGCTGTGCCAGGAAAATACAGCTTATGGTTAGTCGGTTTTTAACTCTTAGAAATATAATATTTAGAAGACTTGGTATTGTATCATGAAAAACAGTTGACTGTTATGAGATGTTTTGTAGACTAAAATTAATCATACTGGTTTCCACAGTACACTCCTTCCCTGTTCTTTAACTTCAGTACTACCCAGTATGTTGTTTGACTACAGAGAAGCAGTTGCTGCTGGTAGCACTAAGGAGCATGAATTTGCAGTTTCTGGGGGTTTTTTTGTTGTTGTTGTTCTGGATATGAATAGTATTTTTATTAACACTGACCACTAGTTTGAATAACCTAGCTCATGCTTTCTCAGCAAGATTGCCATCCTTTTGCTTTGAATATCTCTGCTGGCACAAACACAAATTGTTAACGCCAAGAAGCGAACTGAATTACTGAAATTCTTGATCTCTGTCCATTTTACAGAACATTATTGTTCGCTTTATTGGCGGAAATACGAAGAAGTGGATGACTAGCTTGAAAATATTGATTAAAAGAATGTGTTAAGATGATCATTGTTGATAAACAGTGAAATGTGTAATTTATATACTTCATTAAGTTAATATGTAGTAATAGATTTAGAGCACAGAAGACTTCAATGCTCTTCAGTCAAAGAGGAATTGCTTTATACAGATGTCTATTTCATGTTATTCTGAACACTTGATGAAAAATAGAAATTTAGGATGCTATTATTCAAATAGTCCATTTGAATGAAAAAATTAACATTTTTCTTTTCCACAGAACTCTTTCCCTAAAATTCCAAGTTTAAATTATCTCCACTAACACTGCAGACCACATTACAATTAAAGTTAGAGATGTATTTGGTAAAGGAAAATGGCTTAGGTGGAACTTTATAATAAATAGAATCATTTAAAGATGGAAATAAAATCACTATCAATTGTTGCAAGGTCAGGGGGAAAGCACTTTTAAGCTAACTTGATATCTTTGATGAGAATGCAAGTCTGGTTGGTAAGATAATAGTATTGCTATGGTTGACTTTTTTAAGACCATCGACTCTTTATTTGCACCCCATTTTGAAGAACAAACAAGGCAGCAAAAATTCAACATGACCTATGTTAAAAGGATTAAAAGGCAACTGAAAATTTTAGAAAGGAAATTAATCAGGAAATCATCACTGAGTGGATATGTTTCTAATTGGGACATGCAGAAATTAGTGATTGGCTCTTTTTTGGTTAGTATTTACATCAGATACCTGAAAGAAAATAGCAAATGATCAATGGTGAAATTGTCAGATGAAATGAAAATTGGGGAAATGACTGAATAATGAGGAGGGCAGACTGTTGATTCAAAGTGACCTTCATCACTTAGGAAGCCAAGCCCATGCCAACAGTATATATTTTAAGGAATAGCCAAATGCCACGGTATTCCTCTAGGAATCATGTATATGCAATGTAGTTACAGCATGTGGGGCTCTTCCCTAAGAAGTGACTCTGAAAAGGACTTGTGGGTTATGGTGTAAAAATGGTCGAACTGGAGCTCCCAGTGTCAAAGATTTGGTGCTATCCATGCATTTATTTATGGAAGAAAATGGAATAGGAGAGTTATTACCTCTCTTTTTAGCTCTGACGTGTCCATCACTGCAACACTGTGTCCATTGACCAGAATTCAAGAAGAATACTGAAAGGTCAGAGACACTTCAAAGAGCATCAATAATAATTATAAACATGGAAAGCATAACTTACAGTGGCAAATTCAGGAAGCTTTTTAGTTTTTCAAGGAGATATCGAAGGGATGATTTGATCATAATCTGTCAGTGTCTGCATGTCCCAGACCTCTGTTTAATACAGGGAAATTGGAAGTGCTATCATTGGAAGCTGTGGATGGAATCATTTCAATACTCTCTTATTGAGGATGATTGCAGAAAGGGAAGTGAAGGCTTTGATGTAATAAGTGAATGCCATGTGGAAGTCTGTTCTAGACCTGTCTTTGTCGCGGCCTTCCTATGTGATATTAAACGAAGTGTTGGCAGATAGTCTGTAAAATGAGTGCTCCTCTTTCTTTTCTTTTTTTTTTTTTTTCCTCTTTTTAAAAAAAAATCAGTTATTGTTGCAAGTGGTTTTGGTATAGGATGCACAATTGGTAGCCTGTAGAGGGAAAACAAGTAGGAAAAGAAGTGGGAATCTGAGCGCAAGGTGAATCAAGTTTTAGATACATTAACAGAATTATGCAGAGAAACTTGCCTCTTTCCTACATGACTGAGCAAGCACTATGAAACTCTTTCTCCCATCCCTCTCTCTGTAATAATAATAATAATAAAAAAATTTGAATGGAAAACATGAGGAGTTGCTGTTAATAGCTCCCCACATGTAAATACATGGTTGGCAGAACCTTGCTAAAATAACCTTAGGGCACAGAGCCAGACTTTCTGTGCAGCTTACGTATGTAGATTTTGTAACCATAAGTCAATGTTAAAACATTAAAAACAGAATTTATATGTGTAATGGAAAGATTTGAAGTATGCTTGCTTTTCTTTCCTCTGGCCTGGGAATTTGAAAAAAGAATGTTTTTCACTGAAAAAAAAAAATCAAAACAAGAGCTGCCCTATGTTTTGGTTTTTAAGGTTCTGTTAAGCAGCAAAAATAGTTCTTAGGTAGTTACTTCTCCATATATTGAATCGTATAGGAGGAAAAATATATCCAAAGTATTTAGGAAAGAAACTACATTAGTCATGAGGGATGTTGACATCATCATGTCTTTCCCCATCAAGATGTCAAGTTTTAACTTGCTTCATTGCCTGTTGCACCGTCAAGAGTAAGCATGATGCAGAACCAGTCAGTGTTTAAAAGAAGTTGGTAATAGCTCTCAGGTTATCTGAGAAATAAATCTAGATAGCGATCAAGGTTATACCCTGTGAAGTCATTAGGTCCCCGCTCTTATGAAAGCAATTGTTTAGGTGTGGTTATTTCCTGAGTTTAGTGTCATATCTACAATAAATTATTTAGGCATGTACCTTTTTATAAGAAAACTAGAGTAGTACAAGAAATAAAGTTTAGGCTATATATGCAGATTTTTTTTGCTACTAAGAAGAAAACAAGAAATTAGTCTGATGACATAAAAATATTAATATTTAATATCAGAATAATTTAATTGATATCACTTTGATTTCCACACCAAAGATCTTGGTTATAAATATCAAACTGGGAGTTGTGTTCCTAGTCAGATCTGAGGTGATAATTCAGCTCACAGTGTACGTGGGAAGCTTTGCTGCATTTGCAGGGGTGGTAGATTTCTAGTGAGACATTAAAATGTGGTCCCTCCTGCCCAGCTCTGTCGTGGGCTGAGGAAGACTAGAATCGAGTTCTTCTGGAAGAAAGAAGTGGGAATTCTCTCTCAGTAAGTTCAAGTGTGTTTCTCAAGGCATAGCTGTAGTGCCAAGTACATAATGGCTATTGCATACGTAGAGTAACTCCACTTACCATTCTGAAACCAGTATTGATGCTGTTTGTTTTGCACAAGATAAATGACCTTTCCACGAAGGGGAAAAGATCACGTGGTAGTGTCGCTTTTCATAAATACAAAAATCAACAAACTAAACTGCTGGAAAAGAGGAATTCCCACTCATTTTTAGTTTGTGTTGACTTGACTTTGTCAGCAACACTGCTTTCCCTAGGGTCTGTTTTCTTTCTTCTAGTTCTTGAGGCTTTCTCAAGAACTAATGGCTTATTTCCTCTCTGGCAACTAAACCAAGTAGTTTTCCTTTCAGTCTGAGCTGGGAGCAGAGGGTGAGGAGGATCTATCAGTACGGTGTTTCTGGAGGTAAATAGCAGCAGAATAACGGGGGCCCCTTTTCCTAGGCTTGTATTTCACTTTGTTCTGACCTTCTCCTTTTGTCAGTCAGTGATATGGTCGGCAGGCTTTTTAGCCTGAGAACCAACAACTCTGCTTTCACCTACATCCTTTCCCATTTATGTTTCAGCAACATCAGCTGTACTATTGTATCTCTGTACTCAACCTTTTTTCTGCTTGTGCAGTATATGGAAGAGACAGAGATTGTGAATTTCTTGTTTTTCTTGGCATTTCATGGCAATTCCATATTCTTCCAAATATGGAGAGACACCCCCCCCCCCCCCCCAAAACCCAAACTCTAGCAAGTAGTTTTAAAAAGTTCCTAGGATACTTACCTTTTAGTAATCTAGATAATGAAGAATATTCTGAAATACCTATTCCCACTCTCATCTGACATATAACTTCCAAATCTTACTGTAGGCCTTGGCACAGGTGTCTCGGAGGAGTAATTGCACTAAACTGCCTATTGTCAGCGGAAGACTGTGTAATGTAATTTAAATAGATGCTTTATTTTATTCTGTCCCATTTTTCTAGCTGTGTGTTGTTCATATCTGCATGTACCTGTGTTTATTTATAAATTATCTGTTAAAGAGGCTAAATTACTTTCCCTAGCAAGAGCCAAGTCATCATAAGCATGGTAACATGCAGTGTGCATCAGACTTGTGTAGAGCAAAGCTTATAAATGGGGTTGCTTTTCTCAACAGAATTTTTGACGTTACTCAAGAAGTTCTTCTTGTTTTTTCTATTTTATTATTATTTTCAGCCTTCTCAGTCTATATACTATCCTGAGATTAAACGCTTGTTCTTACAAGAAAAAATAGTGTGCTATTTACAGGGAGGCAATTGATAAGTATTCCAGCAATGTGAAAGACCCTTAAAGTAGGCATACATTAAATTCTGCTCATTTTGAGGCCTTTTTAGATGCCAGATCAGAATAAAGTTTTATTTTAAGGGAGAATTTCCAAGGATATAACAAATCTATACATGAGGTAGGCCAAATTAAGATCTTTGTACAGATAAAGGATTCACCCTGAGATAATTTCTGTCTGTAGATGAAGTGATTCACACGAAACAATGACTTAAGCAATCTGTGAGTAGGACCAACTTCAGGATGCTTGCTCCACTGCTCCAGCCAGGGAAGTTCCAAGGGATACAAGCTTCGAAAAAGCTCTGAGCAAGTCAGCATAGCTGTGACGTGCTTTGCTGCCCCTCATCTTGCATGCACATAAGCAACCAAGTCTAGCTCTTAACTTCTAACATTTCAGAAGAACATAATTACAACACAAAAAAAGTCACATAGAATCCAATATCTTGCTGTGTGTAAGACACACATAGGGTTAATGGCTTTCTATATCAATGCTGCATGTTGAATTTTGCATCTGATTCAGCTAGAGTTTCTTGTAAGAAGGGTTTTATTTGTTTATTGATGAAAAGGAGCTGTCAAGGAGTTAATAGTTATATGTTAGAGATACAGATGGATAATAATACCTATTACATTGTTTAACATCCAGATTAAAAATCTAAATCAAGTAACTACCTGTTTCTTTGAGTGTTGAAGACTCAAATGTTATGCTGTTGATATTGTAATCTGCTGCTAAATACTTTAATGTGCTCGTGAAATCAAACTTAATTATCCGCTACGTTACTTTTATAAACACACGCTGATTTAATTTGTTTTTAAGGTTTAATGAAGAAACTAGAAGAAGAGATAAATTTCAATTCTTACCTAGTTACTGAAAAAATACCTAGAGAGCTTGAAAGTAAGAAGAATTCAGCATATTTCTTACAAAAGGTGGTTGCAGAACCAGCTATGAGTCAATCTGATCTCAATGTACTTGAAATCAAGGTAAGCTGACCAAGGTCACACTTAATTTGTGTTCTGTAGCATAGTCTGAGGTTCTTGTGCACTGTAGTTTTCTTATCCCTACTTTATATCCTTGAGAAAATGTTTAACTCCCAAAGGAACATCCCTTCAGTTGTAAAACAAAGGAAGATGTGTTAATCACTAAATGCAAACTCTCAGATAAGTTAAAAAAAAAAAAAACCACAAAACAAACAAAAACAAACAAACAAAAAACCCCAAACCCCAACTGTATCCTTAAATGCTATTTAGAAAATTGTGTTAGCAGTTTGCTATGGTATGAGCAGAGATGTTAATTTAGCACTAAAGGTTTCATTTTTCTTCTCTTCAGATTTCACTTGTTTTAAACTCTCACTGACATCAAGGGAGTTTATACCAACATATAGAGAGTGTTTCTGGAGTGGTGAACAACATTCTCCGAGTGATACACCTTCATAATATTATGTCTTAATCAATGTGCAATGGCTCAGAACTCCTTAGTGTTTGGAATAGGTCTGCATCGTTTGTTTTAGTTGGTAAGACCAAAGGAAATTTGGGGATCAAATATTTGATTTACCTTTCCAGATTTTTTCAGAAGTTAAAAGCAAATGGTGTTAGAATGAGCAAAAATCCTTATTTGTAGTATATATCCAAAATGTGCAGAGGGATTTGTTGCCACGGAAGTACATTTATATATTTCACTCAATGAAGTTTTCATATTTGCATAATCCTAAATGAAAGATTAAATACGTAATATTATGTTCTAGAAGAATTTAGAGGAATGCTAGTTATTAGTATTTCTATTGATGATGATGATGATGATTTACAACAATGTTAGCTAGGGTAGGAAGACTAGTCCTACACTGTTCAGTCTAAATGTCTTCTCCTTCTCTACCACTTGGTTTTTAATATTCCTAGGATCTCCAACTCAGGGTTTGCTGTGAAATATAGATAATGAGGAAACAGAGTATTTGTAATAGATCAGAGAATGATTTACCCATGGGCGTGAGGGCTGCCATCCACCATTCTTCTTGCGTCTTGAAGCAGAGAGAGGTTCAGCCACTCCATCAATATCATAGTAGCCTGTGCATTCACACACAGAACATGCCAAAGTAATGTAATAAAGAAATGCCCACAGATTTTTTTGGATCAGACGAGAATCAGCAGTCAAGTGTCATCAAGAATACGTTCTATTTTAAGGTTAAGACTACTTTTGTAAAAAGTAAAATCAATGACAGCCTAATGCCATTTTGGATTCCGATTGTTATACTTTTAAGGATGACAGAATTATTAAATGGTAGGTTAGGTCTGAAATAATAAACTAGCTCTCTGATTCAGCCTCTGCTTTCTGAGTTTATTTCTTCTAATCAAAACAATATTTGTGGTTGCAGTTATTTCTTTCAGGCATACTTGAAGCCCTGTTTTGCATCTTCCTTTTCCAAGAGTATTGTTGGGTTTTTGGCAATATTTTAAAAAGCTTCAAGTTGTTTTTTTTTTTTTCCTCTTTCTCCATGAGGTAACCTTTTAATTTGTTATATTTTGGAAGCATGTTCTTCTTAATAGATAATAAAACCATGTCATATACTTGGCTGTTATCACAGCATGGCCTTAGACAGCATTTTTTTTTTAAAGTCAGCCTTCTATTATCTCAGTGTCTTAAAAAGGAGCTGAATTGCACTAAGCATGCTACTATCATGCATTTTATAATATATAAAACAGGAATTTATTCACAGAAGGGAATTCTTATGCCATCTTCAAATTCAGGCCTGTTCCACCACTAATAGCTTTTGTAAAGGAATAGAATTTACAGGAGATATTTTTTTCAGGTGTTGGAGTATTTTTAGTCCTATTGAGCACTTTATTTGAAATACTTAGCTTTCAAAGTACACGGATATTGCTCACAGAAATGTTAGGGTAATGCCCAGCACTGTACCTGCATTACGTTTTGACTTCATTGGATTTCAGCACATATTTACACTGCTTGCTTATCAGCACTCATCTAGTTAGCAGAGAATTAAAGGAAGGTTGCTAGGGCTGTGGTTTCCATGGCTGATGAGAGTCCCAGCGTAGCATTAAATCAGGCCTGGAAAAGCTGGAATCAGTACACTGGTGTAGCTGTTTATGAGTTTCCAGATGCAGTAGGCTCTGAAGCTTCAGCTAGAATGAAGATCAACAATTTGAGACTACGGACAAACAGGTGCATTTTGCGGCAGTAGAAAGAAGGTACCATAGAGCTGGAATATGATGGTCTGTGACTCTTCAAAGTACTGGTGAAATTTGATATCACTTAGTCTTTATTTGCTCCCCTTTAAACTTCTGATAAATGGTTGAGTGAAAAGGAATTTTAGTTAATATTGATAAAATTACATTGTTCACATAGTATGTGACAACATCAGTCTTTTTTCTGTCTGTACCAATTCACATGCATTTTCTCTCCATGTACACCAGTTTACTTCATTTTCAGGGCCAACGTCATGCTTCTGCCTTATCATAAAGGCACAGAACTGGAAATCCAAAAGCATAGCCTCTTCCTGGCCAATACTTAATGACTCATTGAGTTTTTTGGGTTTGTTTCTGTTTTAAAAATGGAACTAGCTGGATTGTAAATCTGGTTTGCAAAGCATTTAATTCTTGGAGAAGACAAAGAAATAAAGCTCCATTTCCTTAGTTTTCTACTCTGTCTTGCAGATAAATGAAGTAAACGCACAAATAAATCAGCTTATTGAGAAAAGAATGATGAAGTATGAGCCAATTGATAGTAAATTTTCCATGTATCGCCAACAGGTAAGAAGGAACAAAACATTTTTTAAGCAGAAGCAGTAGAGCAATTTCAGTCACTGATTGTTTTACATACTGATTTTTTTCTTTAATTTATTTAGCATAAATCAGTGGAAATACATAATAACAGAGGACAAAAAGAAAATAAATAGCTGTTGAACATATGTGTGTTTAGGGCTGAGTCAAACAATTGCTTTCAGTCACGTTAGGGAGTTTGTGTTGACTGCTGTCCTGAAGCTGTTAGGTGTTGCCCTTCAGCTGCATCACAGTAATTCTGGAAGGATCATTTTGGAGGAGCTATTTTGGTAAAGCTCCAGCTGTGGACAGATTCTGAAAAGGCAGCATGTGGGCTGACTGCTGCAGTCAGACCTGGACGCAGGGCTTGCTTTCAGTTATATCCCTTGCTTGTGTTTGACCACATGCTATTTTTCCCATTACATCTATTAAGAAGGTATTCTTTGATTTTTTTCATCCTGAGGCTATAAAATAGTCTTTCTATAAAATAGGCTGTCTGGTCTAGTCTTAGTAAATTCACAAGTTATAAAAAGGATTTATGAACTCTGAGATTTTCAGAGCTTACGCAGAAATGTAAGTGATTTCTTTTCCAGGCAACCTGTACCGCTGCTAATTTTCTTGAAGATTTTCATGATGATGCTTACAGTGACGGTTTAAAAAATAAAAAGGCTAAAGTAAAATGTATCGGTGGGAGGAAAAAAATTGTGATAAAATGTGATAAAATCTTCAATCACATATGCAATATGAAAAGCACCATTTTGTTTCGTAAGAGATGCTCTTCTTCCCAAAAGAAAAGCCTGCTACATAATGTGCTGGTACCAAAGACCAACTGGCTTGTGATATAACTACGTTCAATGGAGGAACCACTCCAGGAGTTCAGGTTGCTGCTGTGAGTTGAAAGCATATGGTGGTCTTTGCTTTGTTCTGCTAGGGACTGGCTTCTGTTTCACAAAATAATCATATCTATTGTACCACAACTTGTCACTGCAGATATCTCATGAAGCAAAGAGCTGAGATACTACCCCAGGAGAATTCTGTTAGATATATTTTTAGAAATAAAGCTGGTCCTTTTAACCTAGTGTGAGAAAGCCAGGATGTATTTTGCTTCATTTTTTCTTAAGTTTTCCCTTTCATATGAAGAAACCAACCATGCCTCCAAATTCATGCGCATGCATCTAAATGAATGTGTTGTGTTATTTTAAAGTATTCTTAAATAGCATACTTTGGCAAGATAAAAATGCTTTTTTTCCTGAACTAATATATACTTACGTTCCCAAATCTCTTAGCTTCTGGTCAAATGTCAGGTACTATTAAATATTCTGTCTTGTATAAAATATTATTTTTTGAATGTTTTATCTTCTAGACTCAAAAAAAAAAAAAAAAATCTGTAATCTACACTATTTCTGTACTGTATTGCTTTATTCATCGTCTTCTAGCTATTTGCCAAGATTCAGTGGCTCGGTTCTGCTGTTAGTATAACATATTTCTGTAGGTTGGAGTAGGTTGGAGTTATAAAAATCTGTATTATGACATTTGTGAAATCTTGGATAACTTTCCAGTTAAGCCATGTTGGTGTATCTTACATATGCACAAAAAGGGACTAAGTAGAAGAAATGGAGCAGCTAAAATCCCTACCTTTTTCTTCAATGAAAATGAAAAAATGAGGTGAAGAAATGTAAATCTAAAATGTAAAATATATCGACATGAATCTGGGAGAAAAGGGTATGCTTGAAATCTCGGCCATACTGAAGAAAGTTGGGAGTCTGCAATCAGCTTCAATGGAGTTGTGGTTTAACCCACTGTATATAATGCGTAATCGATGCTTTTTTCTTTGCAGTGAGACATGCTCACGTTTCTTAATGAAAATCAGTTTCTGACAGTTAAAATGTGGTTTCAGTGGAATTTAATGGATTACATTTTACTAACGATTAAAGAAGGCAATTTTTACTTTACTTGTCCATATGCATTTTTAATGATCATGCAGGCATCTATAATTTCCCGGAAAAAGGAAGCCAAGGCAGAAGAACTTCAGGCTGCTAAGGAAGAGATGTCCAGCACTGAAAGGCAGATGCTACAGAAGACCAGTCAGGCCCAGGAGCTAGAAGGCTCTGAAGTTCTGAAAGGGGATGAGGTATGCACTGTAACAGTCGATATAAAGAAGAGGAAATTTTTAAGAGATGGATCAATTTTTGTTAACTCACAATTTCCTTTTAACTTCACATTGCAATAACTGCTTCTACAGTGTCTTATCCATTTTTATAGTATGTTGTCAAACTACATGGCCTCAGCGTTGCAACAGATTGGCCTCTGTTTTTTTAATGCACATTTTTTGTCATCAAATTCCGAAATTAGCATATTTGAAGACTTTTTTTTTCTTTTAATGTGCAGATAGTACAATGCTGTCTGGTGCTTTCAAATGCTTTCCAATATTTATACTGCAGCAGTGCTTGATTTGTAGCTTTTTTCAAATTATTAAGTTCGATTATTCACATTGTACCTAATAGATTGCAACGTACAGGAGGACTTAATGTTGGGCTGTTTTAACATTCCAGACTGAGTCAAAATAATGTCAATATCATCACAATGGTATGATGGTAAATAACTAACTATAGAAGTCAACAAGACTAATGAAAGGATTAGGAGTTCAAGTGATAAGTCATGTAGATTAATTTTATTATTTGATGTATAATAAAAATCTGCACTACTATCCGTTCTCTACATGATATATGATCATAAAGCATAATACCAGCAATTATCAGAAAAGCAGTTAGTCCTATTGTATTTATTACCCACAAAAGTTTTTAATTAAAAAAAATTTTCCCAGACCCTCCTGAAGTTTAGCTGCAATACCGACTTTGACTAGCACAATCAGCGTAGCTCAGGCAAAGTTATATTTGAAGCCGTACTTATCAAAGCAGCTTTTTCTTCTTCAAAAGTTTGCAAAGAATAAGGCTGCTGCAGCTGGGTAGTGGTTTGTCAGCAAAATGAATTTACTTTTCTTAAGACAATAATTTTTCTCAGCTTGCAAAAAGCCTGCTAAGTGTACTTACAGGCAGACTCACTAAAGCAAAGAGTATTTTAGCTGCATCATTCTCTGACTTAATATCTCTTTTCATTCCCTCCATATTGTGTTAATTTGCACTGCCATCATTTATCAAGAGTAACACTCTTCGCTTTCTTTTTTTTTTGTCTGTTTCTGTGCTTTTTTTACATACTACTCAATACAGGGAACGCCCTTTGTAGAAGGAACTCCCTTCCTGATCCCATAGGACATGCCTGCTCCACAAAAACCAGTTTTCTTTTAAAGGAGTTTTAAAGAGTGAATCAAAGATGGAAACGTGTATGCGTACACTCATGCATAAAGGCTTCCTGTATAATATGGAATCCATGCCTATTTCACTTGTGCCTTCTTGCCTTTCTCCCCTTCTGTAAATCAAGATGAAAACTACAGGTGGAAGCAAAGGCACACAGACTTTGAAGAATTAAGATGTTGATTTCTCTTGCCATAACATACTACACACATTCCATAGGTGTTCCACAGGTAGCAATAATAAGACCACTGCATTAGATTTCTCTCCGCTACAACGTTTTCAACCCCAGTGGGCATGTTGCTAAAGCCTTTGAGAACTTTTTAAGTAAAAACAAAAACAGAAAGCAGACAATCTGTGTTTCATGACATGTGATGGGAAAGAAGTGTTTAATTAATCAACAAGAATGCATTACCAAGACAGCAACATATGTTTTACATTATCTGTAAATGCCCTGTAAGGTAAGAAATAATTCATGTTGCGCCTGTTCTTGAGGGGGACAGCATACCCTGATCCATAGTAATTCAAGGAGAGCAGGGTAGGAGGGAAACATGGTTACAGAACCTCGTAAGAGGCTTAATAATGAAAAATTCAAGTTAGTTGTCTGACACAAGGAAGAGGCTCAAGGCAGAAAAAAGACAAGACCTGGTCTGAACACAAGCTGCATTCCTTTTGTTCAAATATGTTCTGCTTTTAACTTTTAAAATCTTTTCAAGTCTTCATTTTGAGGAGTGAAGAATAAATGACTGAGCACTTTGGACAAAACTATCAGCTTAAAATACGAAGTGTTTGTCTTTTCGTAAGAAGCATTTCCTGTTTTGTAAAATACTTTCTGCACATTGGCCCAAGGAAGCCATTGTTATACAATCCGTGTCCTGTTCTTGTTTATTACTTCATCAGGTATACTGTAGTGGTACTCATGGGCACCAGCGTAAAGCAGTAAAAAGAGTGTTTCCTATGGCTAACAACTAGGAAAGTATTTGAATTCTTGATGATTTTGATCACTTCTCTTTCAAAGGTCACAGATTCCTCATCTGGAAAATGGAGATAGTGATATTCAATTATTTTGTAAATTGCTGCTGCCGAAACGCTGCATAGGACCTTGGTACCACAGTCTTCGTATCTCCTTAAAGTACATTGCAAACGCATATTATAGAAACAGTCCGGCTTCAGAGTCTAGGTTGTGAGAAGACAGGACTGATAGATGAGAGAAAGAAGTTGGCAGGGAAGAGGTGATGAAGCAAAAGTGAAGTGAACAGGTTATCTCTCATCAGTAGAAGTCTCGGTTCATCACTCACCAGACAACCTTTTGCTATAGATTTGTTTCTGATATGTTATGCTTTTAAATTTGTATTTTCTGATTCAGTGCTCTGTTACTCCAGCTTTGAGCCAATACTGAAGGAAATGTTGATTAATGCAGTAGTGGTGAGTCACTGTTGCAATACGTATGTTCAATGGGGACAGAAAGAGGTTGTACATTCAACCTTCACTTTACACTCGCTGACAACCGAGCGCTTCCTTATGCTTTCTTGTTGCAGTCACACACATTTTACATTTCGTTCCTCCATTTTTAAAAAGGAAGAAAGAGGGGTTTTTAACAAATAGTTTTGCTGTCTTAAGTTTAAAATGGGCTTTTAATCCTGCCACGTTTAACCTACCTAAATGCTACAGTTAAAGAATTCTCCTATACCCCGTATTTCTCATCTTCTCTTTGCCTCGCTTTGCTGTATCCTCTTACATCATGGCACTCACAAGACTTGGCGATCAAAGAATCAGTGCCTTCCTAGCTTGTGCTCCCGTACCAGTATTTGGATCTCCAGTTGAAGTCTTCTTAGCACTTCATTCACCAAAAGGTCAATCCCGGCTTATGTTTTTAGGTGCTAGTGTTTTGCTTTCTTCTCTAATCATAAAAAGGAATGTTACAGCATTCCAGTTGATTGGAGAGGTTGTACAGCTAGATACAACTTCGAAGATACAGCAGGGAATAACCAATTCATTTACATCAAGCACAAAAAGGTAGGAGTAAATTGTCTGCTTCAGGGATTATGAAATCTTTTTAACTTCAAACAAAGTACAATGAGCATGGGGCAAAGTTGGCAGGCTGCTAGCTGCAGCTGTCAGATCCTGAAAATTAGGGAATCAAATGTTGACACTTAGAAGGCTAGATGGTTCAATTACAAGTGATCCTAGGTAAAGCTGTGATATTTTTAGCTCTTTACACAACGCATTGTACTTTTCAGAGTTCAGCATAGGGCCCCAAGAACCTAGACTTTCCCAAGGTATCAGAATAGACTAGTATCATAGCTGCGCTTAGCTGCAGTAGTTGAAATGAATATGGTTTGGGGAATGTGGCATAGAAAGTTCTATCAGTTTGTTAACAGATATACGAGGTTTGCATATTCATTTACATAAGGAGTTTAATTTTTTTCATACAAATGTTCATCCATGCTTACCTGCCCCGTGGTAAAACAATATAAAAAATGTTTCAATTTGCAAACAAAGAAAACAGTCAGTCTTGGACCATAGATCTTGTCACTTTTCCTCGAAAACTGTCGGGTCCATCTGAGTCCACCAGAAACAGTTATCTAGCTCCAAACTAGGTGGATGGATTTTTAAGAGAGTAGCTATAAAGGAGCTCACAACTCGAACATTAAATGGTTTAAGCCAGGACCCAGGATATATTATCCTATCAGTTTGCTATCTTTCTCTTAACTTTTCGCTAAGGTTCTAGGTACAGTTATATTCCTTTCTGTCAAAGGCTCCTTACACGTGAAAATAGGAGAGTAGCTGGTAGCAAGTTGTGAGAACAAAAGTGGCAAATCTGTAGGATTCTTACAGAAGCCAGAAGCTTTTTGCTGTAAGAAGTTAACCGTCGTTTAAGCCAAGTGTATGCCGTGATTCAGACAAATCTGAACTGAACTGAATGCTCTTTCAGCACCCACTGGCATGAATAAATCATCACTTTTATTGATCTGTGCATTTTCAGTGATAACTGAAAATGGTTTTTCATTATAAATATTCTGATTGATCCAAATTATTAGTAATGGCTACTTTAATACCTCTGACTTCAGAAGCAAGCACTCCTAGAAGAGATATCCTACCTAATGCTAATGAAGAATTTTCCTGATTGATCTGTCCAATGAGCAGGCTGTCGGATGCTTTCATTTTAATAGATTGAGGTAATACTGCTCGTATCTTTTAGAAGTTTGTCCTTCTATGTATGAGTTATTAACTATATCCAACAGTGGCTTCAATTTAGAGCCTTTTAGGAAAAAATACTGAAAATCTCTCATGATCAGGAACTTTTTCTAACTGAAGTTTAATACTTTGGACAGCCTGTATCCCGTTAATTGGTCCAGTTAGAAAATTACATCTGTTCCTCAATTCTTAATAAAAATAGAGATAGTCAGCTAAGATTTTCTGCAATGATTGTGCTTATGCAAATAATTTTATTAACAAAACTGTTTATTTGGAACCTTGTTTAGATTATGCATTTCAGAAAGATATCTTTTTTTTTTTTTTACAGTTAATACTTTGTTTTCTGTAGTGCTTCCGTATGAAGAATATTTTGATTACTATAACACAATCAAACTGATACAGTAATCCAGAAAATACTATTTTTAAAGATTTGGCTCAAAAGTGAGAGATTAATCTGGGATTTGTTCTTTTCTGAAAACAAGCTTATCCATTTTCTCCTTTAATGATAATCTTGGAATAAGAACCTTGTGAAAACTTCACGTAGGGCAAATGTTAGTTTTAAGGAGACGAAACGATGGGCTTATAGTGAAAGCATAAGACTAAGCATTAGAGGAGCTGGGCTTTGATCCCAATTCAGCAATGCACTGAAGCATGTGGTCGACATGCTTATGTTCTTTCCTGGAGCGGGGTAACCTGCCAGACTCTGTATGGCCCTGGAGAAGCCATCTTAATAGCCGTGATTCAATTTTGTCGTATTTAGAATTGTCTTAATTACTTCACAAAAGTGTAGTAAGACTTAATCTGGTGATAGCGATCTCGTTCAGATTGTGATAAGTGGAGAAACATAAAGTACTAGCGTTGCGGGATTCTTTCAATAAAAATGGAACATAATACAGGAAATCTGCCCAGGGATGCTAGATACCTGTATGCTGCAGGACATTATATGAGAGATCGAAGTCCTGTTTTCATTCACTCTATTTCATAATCGAGGTTCCACGCTTGTTATGTTACAGTCACTCATAAAAATAGCCAAGTGAAAAAGCATAACCTTTCTTTGCTTTCATTTGGATAGTTTTTATATCTCAGGGGGCTCTGACTCGGCTAGCAAACACGGGTCTCCAGGCTTGTTTACTTTAACTGCTAACTCAGTGCCAGCATTTGGTTCTTGTCCAGTCATTTAATCTTTGAAGCTTAAAAAACTATTTGTGTTAAGTTGCTTGAGAAAGAAAAGCTTACTAGTGGACATAGCCTTGAATGGTACATCACTGCGGGCACTGACAGATCCATGGGAATTCTGTAGGTTGAGCCTGCTGAGTTTCTACGCAGGGAGCAGTTGACCTGGTCTATGGGAAAATGTTGCTGCTCAAAAATGGATTCCTTTTGGTTAGTTAACTTTAAAGTGCTACAGCTAGGAAATGTTATTCTTTTGTGAACCATTCAAATTATTTAAAAGACCTCTTACCGCAGTAAAATACAATGTTTTATAGCATTTTAAGGGCTTGATTTTTCATCTACATATAGATGGGAGCATGAGATGTATAAAGCTTCAGAAGTAATGTTTACACAAATGAAAGCACTGGTATTTTACAAGAAGCTTATTTTTCAGTTCTGGAAACCTACGGAATGATTCTCAGCTTTTGGGCTGAAGAAACCGGATTTTGCCATGAGATTTCTACAAGCTGCTGATTTAAGTGGAGTCAAATCTAATAATTCCAGCTCTGAATTTGGCCCTGGATCTAAAGAAGCCTTCAGTTAGTGAGATGTTGAGGGGCTAATCTGTGCTGCGTTTGGCGTAGATGAAGTCTTTTGAAAATTCTGCCAAACTATCGATTGATTTTCTACAGATATTATCATTTTGCTACCGTTGTTTATATCTTGTTTTACCTTGTTTGCCGCAATAAAAGCTATGTGAAAGGTTAAGTTTGCTTTTAAAAAGCCAGAGATTGCGATGAAAGATAGACATCCATCTCCTAAAATGAATAGGTTTCGCTTGTCAATGTGAGCAACTTGTAGTTCATTTTAGATGAAATTCTTATTATACAGTCCTAACTTTATCAACTAATAATAGAACATTGGTGGAATCAGTTCTTTAATCAACAAGATCCTTTGACTTCCATTGTAGAATACATTATGCTTTGAATATTGAATATGCAAATACTCTACCTCCCACTCGAGCTATTTTCAAGACCTTAAAAGTAGCTATAGAAGTGAAGAGAATAATAGTTTGCTTTTCATCCTGGGATAAACTGACAGAAAATCGTTCAGATTTGATAGCTGTATGTGGTCACATATTACGTAAGTTTAATCCTTTACATCATTCTTTACTATATTCCACTGGTCAAATGAAATATCTCAGGAACTACTCGATCAAGACAGATGGCTGTGCTTCCCTTAAACTTTCCTCAGTTAGTTGGAGAGATTGTATTTATACTTTTATAAGCTCTTGAAAAACACAGAAAACTTGGTATTGTCTAAGCAATTAAAAAAAAAGAAGTCTTTTGTAGTAACTAAGAGGATAGACTTGAATTTGCTATGAAAAAGAATTAATTCTGGTAATACTATATTAAGTGTGCCAATAATATGACAAAGACAGTATGACAGCAACAGAACTGCCTCCGCCGTGCAGTGCTGTGGCTTAGGTGACCTTGTCTATCCTTGTCCTAGGTAGTACGCACAATGTAAAATGGTATTCCAAAGCCACACATAGTCCAATCTGCATAGAGCACATTGAGTAATTTGTGGGTTTGTTCTTTCACCAAAAACGTTTATAGCTTTTGGCTTTAAAAATAGTTCTGGAGCATAGCAAGAGAGAGGCAGCTTTGGCCTAGATATTGCACAGGATGGCAGATGAACAGGGTTGATTTCATTTTGGGCATTTTGCCCAGGACACTTTTTATAGAACATACAGTTACTCTGGGGGTTCTTAGGCTGTGGTCACATTGGTTTTTTGGATTTATTCTTTAGAAGGGAGAGGCATCATTTTGCAAAAAGAAAAAATAATGGAAATTTCAAAATCTAAGTTCTTTTATGTTTGAGTTTTCAACTTGTATCACTGCTAGTGGGACTCCTGTTTTCTCCTTGGGGCTGCCTGTTTTATGCTCACTCTGCACACGCCGAACCCCTCCTCATCAAGGAACATTCTGAAGCCTGTTCTTACATCATTTACTCTAATAAATTTTATTTGCTTTCCATCTCTCTAGCTGAATGCATTTTTGAGCTGTGACTGGCATTTGCCTCATAGCTCTCACATAAAATATAATAAGAGCTAAGCCTGTTTGATAGATGGAAAACATTAAGGCAAAGAAAAATATTACATGTTTGTTTCAACACTTGGTATTTCATATGTGTTACAAATTGAACACACATGGATTCAGATGTAAATTAGCTAAGGCTGTTGATCTGTAAGGATATGTATTATTTTACTTAGTCCTTAATAAAAATATAAATTCTCCATTACTTTAGATTTTAAGTGAAATAGATATTGCATTTCTCTGCTTCTATGCAAGGACTCTGCTTTTATTTTCCTGTTTTTAAAAACTCAGCCAGTGATATCATTTAGGTCTGCAAGAGTCAAGGAAAGAGAACAACAAATTTTAACTATTCAGAACTAGCATTTAAAAAAAAAAAGATAGTCTTTTCCCGTGCTCTCTTCTCTTCCCATTTTTCAGCACTTTCTGATCAAGTTTCTTGGTCTGGAGAGCTCTTTGGGGCTACGCACTGCTGATCTGGTGCGCTGTTACAAGTGCAAATTACTATTACATTAACTTTTTTATTATCCATGATTCTCACAGCATTTTGCAAAGAGTAATTACTTTTCCAACTGTCAAATGGTGGTGAGCAGGACTGAATGATCTCACTATTACAAATGAGTGAGCTGGGACAGAAAGCAATAGAGCTGGTTTTCTTGATCTCACTCAGTGAACAAATGCAGAGCTGAAAATAAATAGACCCTGGGAATCCTGAATTCCAGTCCTCTGTTCTAAACACTTAATCTTCAATATGCAGTCCAAGTCGGATAATTACATTTTATATAGCAACAGTCCGTGCTAAGGCCCTTTTTTGCTTTAAGTTAAATGATATTTCTATTCTCTCTCTTTCCAGTTTAAACACTATGTTAATAAGCTCCGGAGCAAGAACACGTTTTATAAAAAGAAGCGACTGGAAATAGCAGAAATTACAGCTGAGTACGGTATCCTCCAGAGGACAGAAGAACTTCTAAAACAGCGCCACGAGGCTATTCAGCAGCAGTTGGTAATACAAGCATTTACTGCTCCCACAGTCCATCACCCTTCCTTCCCTGATAACAGCTATATCATAAGATGGATGTTGTTTTGTTAGAGTCTAATGTATATCATCCTCAGCTCGCCTGCTGTCATTAGTAAAAGAGTCATTAGGGTATAAAATTTATTTTTGTCTGTTGACTATGCTAAGCTGCTGTACTTTATGTTCAGCAACTGTTTCTTACAGGCAGTCATGACTGTTCTGCAATTTCTTTTTAGACTGAGGGGCTTGACCCTGCTTTTTGAAGTCGATGGTAAATCTTCACTAACTCCAGTTAGAGCAAGGCTGGATTCTTAAATTAGTTTTTGGTATCCACATACGTATTAAGGGCTTTGAAAATTATCAACAGCAAGTAGGATTCAAATTACTGCTGCAAAATATATAGGAATAGTACTTAAAAAAAGAGCGGGCAGGAAGGAAACATTCTAACCCCAGAATATTTAGAAGAAAATGCATTTCACAGTCAGTGAAAAATTTAAAACTGGATGAATGCTTTTTCTAAGCCAGAACAGCAGGAGAAGGATTTCTGCTCTGCATAACTGTAAGCATTCGGGGAACATACATGCATCCCAAATGCAATACTACTGCTGCAGTATTTTCTTCCAATACCAGTATTCTTGTTATCAAAATACTTGCGTTTTATTTATCTTATATCTGTTTTGTTATATGTACGTATTTTGCATTTTTAAACATAAAAGTATTTGCCTTATTAAAAGAAAATTCAAAGTGTGAAAATACATGGGATAGACTTTGGAAAGATACTCACATAGATGCAGTGGATGATGTCATGGTATTTCAGTAGGGCATGCATTGTTTAATTAAAAACAAAACCAGAACTGCTACCTGGGTAGAAAGAAGCGCCTAAGCCGTAGGATCAGAGCTTTTTCTCATGATTGCTACTCAGCTAGAAGGAAGGTGAATAAACACTTACAAAGTGTTTATCTACAGCAGGATAGCTAACGTACACTGGTCTTCTCACAGGAAAATCACAGCAGAGACAAAGCACTAGAAGTTTTGCTGCGAAGTGGCTACACATGGCCAACAGTATATTCTCATTCAAGTCTGACCTTTTCTAAACTACCTTGTAGTAAAACTACAGAGCTTTGACTTCATAAAGTTCTTACCACCCATAGAATCAAATATACTTCTTCTAGCCCTGTCAAACTGCACACTGCTATTAAAGTCTACAAAATGCTCCCATCATGGTAGCAGTAGCTATTAGCAGAGACAAATCGTTTCTTAAACATGTGGTTGTAAAGGTTTTTGAGGATAACGGACTTGGAGCTCGTAGATACACAGCACTTTTAAGAAGGAATGTTTTACTTTTTAACAAATTGTGGATGCGTAAATCAACACTTAGCTTTCAGAGTTCACAAAATACCCTCCTTTCGTCCTTAATGAGCAAGCATTGCTAAAGACCATTACATCAACGTATAATTAAATGTAAAGTTTATGTAATGTAATGCTAGAATTTGGTAAGATGGTATTAGTATTACTATAATGAATACAATACTTATTTAGTTTTGCTTGACAGTTGTTTCAAAAATAATTAGCTACATCTTCAGATTAAGCATCTGGATTTTACACATTGAACTTCTTCAGAGCCTGACCTAAAGCCCACTTTACTTTGTAGAAACTTTCTGTTATACAGAAATATACAATATTTTGGCTTTATGAAGGAATTTGCTATGTTACTTGATTAATGGACTCACGTTCGGCATTTCTTTTTTGTGTCTGCAGCAAGCTATTGAAGACAAGAAAGGTATTTCTGGCTATAGTTACACCCAGGAGGAGCTGGAAAGAGTATCTGCAGTAAAGAGTGAAATGGATGAAATGAAAGGCCGGACACTAGATAACATGTCTGAAATGGTGATTTTTGTCTTAAACTATTGTATTTCCTCAATTTGAATATCTGGTTCCTCAGCATATAAAACCAAGTTTAATATTTTTGTTTGGGTTTTTAATTTTCTTTTAATCTATGTTTATATATTTAAAAAAATTTCAAAGAGTATACATCTGCAAAGGTAATCTTGAAAAAGTTTACTAATATGTGCATTTCTTTTAACGTACGAGGAAGAAATTTAGAATTATAAAAAAAATAAATCCTACAAATAAATCCTACTTTCTTCCCCTTCAGAAACATTAGGGATATCAAGTCTTGTCATCTTTGGCTTTTTACTTTTTTCTGATTCCAGAAGAGGTTTCATATTTGTTCTTGCACATTATTTGAAAGAGATGAATGGTTTGAATCTTTAACGGAATCTTTTTCTAAAATGTTTGTACATCACTGGAATTAAGCATTTGTTAAAAAAATACTTAATATGCCTAAAGAGCTAAATATCTGGTCTTCTTCTCTATAGCCTAATTTTCAATTGCCCTTAGAACTGTCATGTTTTAATTTAACTTCCCACATAGCCATAGAAGCAAGACAGAACTTGAATTTCTAATTTGAAAATATTATAAAAGAGCAAAAAGCAAAATAGCATTCTTTGAAATCATTAGGGTACTTCTAAAATAAAGTGGTATAATTAAAACAGAATGACTCTCAAATAGAAAGCTGGATCAAATTTGAATTTTCAGTATAAATATTTTAAAGTGACTCTGTTGTAGCATTTTCAAACTTTATTTAACCTATGCAGGTTAGTTGGTTTGTTTGTTTTCTTAAGGATTTCTTCCTTTCTCTCAGTCCACCTCTATGCAACTCCTTCATTTTCCCCTACTCCTTAAGCTCTTTCGGTGTCTGGCCCATCGGCTGTCTTTGGACTTCTCTGCGATCTTCGCAGTTGAAACAATGGGAGCAGAATTTGTCTCATTTGTGGTAGTGACCTCACTGCAAGATGGGCTCTTTCCCTTTGTTAATTAGGCCTGAACTTGCGTTATGTTATATATAGTTCAGGCTTCATCGCACATTTTTTCTCTCCATATTTTGGTTTACTTCTCTTTCTTTTCGCATTCCTAATTATATAAATGTACTATTAGTATCATAGTGTTAATGTATATTATTTTGTCCCTCTCTCAGGTAAAAAAACTGAATACTATGGTGGCAGAGAAGAAGGCAAGCCTAGCTCCTGTTATCAAAGAACTGAGACAGTTGCGTCAAAAGTGCCAGGTTAGTAGAAACACTTCTCTCATTCTATGTAAATAAAGTCAGAATCACAAATAAGTCTAATTTCCAGATCTCTGGAGTACTGTACAAGGATATAACCAACTCTGAAGGAAAGCTGGAAATAGCAGAATGGGTCAACAGTGATTTGCAACAGGCAACATGTTAAAGACTGGAATTTGTAAAAGCTGACAGTGCAGGCACAAAATCAGGCTGAAAATTTTGTCCTTTATAGGAATTTTTAAAATTACTACACCAGGGGAAAATTTTAAAAATCATGGTTCAAAACCATAGCAGAGTTAGTTTTCAAATTGGTTTCAAAGCTTTTTCTGCATCTCAGCACGAATGATCTCAACTAACGCTCTCCTTTTTAAATGGATTGCAAATAGTATCTCATCCAAATAGTTGAATGCATTGATCTAAGTCCTATATCAGTCTGTAGGAACGACAGATTTATCCATTGGTTTTCAAAATTTTATAGAAAGCTGAAAAAAAGAAGTCATTCAGGTCCACAGCTGCTCTAAGTTGGCTCAGTGCCATGGAAGTAAATAGAGCTATCCATTTATCAATCAATTAAATTTCCAGAAAACTTCCTTTTAATGGTTCTATTAAAAGGGCCAGCAAATGAAATCCAGCTAAGGTGTTTGTTGTGTACGACTAGAGAGCTGGCTTTTCATAGGTAGCAAGTATATTAGTCCTTTCTTAATCTCTATTTTTATAATTATTTTTCCTTTCTTCGTGCAAACACTGCCCTATTAACCTACCACATTAAAGCTATGGATGTGGCTGTAAAGAGGCAATTTGCATGCTGTGGTGCGGCGTATACAGCTGATCCTCCAGTATGCAAGTGGAGGCTAGTGGCTTCCCCCTGGGTAATAATACCCGTGTGCCTGCTAGGTTTATGTAAGTGCCTGTGAGCGTGCCAATAGCTGAGGTTGGTGTGCGAGACCGACAAGAACACAGTCTGCCTGAATGTCACATGTCAGTCAATTGAAGATTTCATTTATGTACCCTTTTGCCCTTTTCACATAAGGAATTAACTCAAGAATGTGATGAAAAAAAAATCCAATACGACAGTTGTGCAGCGGGGTTAGAGAGCAATCGCTCTACACTGGAACAGGTAAGACGGTGGCTTGTTCATGCATATTAATAAATGCTGTGCAACATGTTATTCACTATGGTACAGTATTTTCCCTGCCTTCCCTCTGGATATGGAAAGTACAAATCCACTTCAGGTGGAAATGAGTCAATGGTGATCCACAACTATGCAAATCATGCCTGAAGCTGCTACGGACTAGCTACAGGCGCACACATCTCCTGTTCTGAAGAGCAACACATGAACTCAGTGGTACATCGGTCCATCCACCGACACCCAGCTTTGATTAGCAAGGATATTGTAAAAGAAGATGCATCTGCCAGAAATCCTGCTGACCTAGATAGTATCTGTTAGGAAAGAATTTGACCATAAAATAAGGATTAATTTATCAAGACAAATCTTTATCTGCGTTTAGCAGATTCCTTAAATTAGCAACCAATCCAATGGAAAATTAAGGCACTGAAATTGATGGCAAGGATACTTCATTAAATGTGACCGTCTTGTATTCTTGCACACAACAGGTTTTTAAAAATACAACCATATAGGTATAGCTAAGAGCTTGTGTGCATGTAGTTTATGCATTACTTGAACTATAGCACTTTTAGGAAAGGAGGTACTTAAACCAGCGCAATCCTTTAAGGTGGGGACAGTATTAATATGTTTATATGAATCTGCTCTATCGCACTAGATCACCTCCTGTGAATTCTGGCTGGACTTGATTTTTCAAGGCCTTGCCCACATAAGGAATATATTTCAAAATAAAAAAGGCGTACATTTGAAGTGTGGGTGGATATATAGATAATTCTTTTCCTGCACTAAAAGTACCTTTGTATGGCTTAATCCAAGCAAAATAAAAGAATGTACAGATGAACCTGCTATGAAGTAGACCTTCCATAAGAACTATTTTACAATAGCAATCAAGGCTTTTTTTTCTTGGCAGACAAATCTTAGTCACTTTCTAATACGTGATGACAATCACATCCACTGATTAAGCTGGACGTGAGTGTCAGCAAACTCTTGCGGTTGAACAGTAGAATTCAGTTTTCCAGCTGATGGGCTGAAAATCACATGGTGACAGAGCTTTGGAGTTGACAACTGCTGTGCGACCTGGAGTACACGAATTCCATTTGGATTATTAGGTTTTTTTGGTATGCACCATTTAGAGATGGGTCTAACCCACTATCTCCATACTCCTCAACATAATCATTGATTGCTAATTAACATACTATTAACATGTCTGTAGCTTCTAAGATACATTTTGCAGATGTGTTCCAGGAAATGCTTATTCACAACTGCATTTAGCCCTTCAGATGTGCTTAGGAACAAGAGTCTTGGCAGCACTTGTGAAGTGTCTGTTAGAAGTCAGTCATATTAATAAACACCTATTAACAATCGTTTAGCATCTCTAACTGTGACTGAAACTGCAAATCTAGAGAAGTGAATTGTCCTTCACTTTAAAAGAGACTTCTGTAAAGCCCAAATTACAGAAACATTTAAGAAATTATCAATTCAGTGTTATGCCTGTTTCTGTGATGGACTCTCATGGTTTATACAGCAACACAGGGCATCTCCTGCGGACTTGCAGTTACGATGTCCTTTGAAATCTTATTCTTGTACTACAGGAAGTGAAAGGACTTCTCGAGGAGTGTGTTCAGGAAGAAAACAACTACCGTTACATTAACTGCATGAAAAGGGTAAGATCACAAGAGGGACCAAATTGTTCATTGTGAAATGAAATAGCAATTATAATATATATTTTTTAAAAAATTATGTATTTCTTTATAGAATCTAGAAGTACAGCTGCAGCGTGCTAAAGAAGAAATGAAGGCATACGTCTCCCCAGACCCACAGGAGAGACGAAAGGCAATTCGGTAAGCATTAATGCGTTTCCTTTGTGTGAACTTGAAGGATATTCATAAAGTAAGGTTGAAGTTAGGAATTTTCTCACTGGCATTTGAACTGGAGGACTTCACCTGATAAATTTAGAAACGCTATAATAATCTAAAAATAAGCATCTCGAATTCCAGTATATACTGCTGTAAACCTACGAGTTCTCTCAGACATACCAAAAGATTTTCCCTTCCTGCTGGAGATTATAGGCCCCAGATAGCGGTTTTAACTTGCAGCCCCTGTTGGCACAAGCTCAGGGAAGCTGTGCTTCAGCTAGGTCCTGCAGGAAGTGTGGCTCTACTAAACGTAATGCCTCTGCCAAGTTTCCCCTTGAGACTCCAGCGTGCAGGAGTAGAAGGTCTACCACCTCTCAGAGAGCAACCATATGCTGCCCGCCGATTCTGGCCATTTCTTGCAAATCTTCTACTCTTCTGTCGAGTGTAACAGCTATCGCCATCACTGGTACAGGAATGGAGGACTGCATATACTCATCCTAAATGGATTTGGGTTTGCTCCTAGTTGTAGTTCTTACTGGAGGTAGAATGAATACTCTTCTGCACCATCACACTAACCTTCATCTTTACACTCAATTTAATTGACTCCAATATAAAGACAGTTGCTTCATCCTGTGAGTTTTTTCAGGACCCCTTGCCTTTGCCTGGTAGGGAGAGGAGCAGAAAGGGTTATGAATTGCGCTGATGATTTTTTTTTTTTGTGTAGTTTTCTATTTTAGATGATGCTGTCCTGCCAAAGATTGAAATGTTTTCGGAGAATGAGATATTTTGGATTAATTAGCTGTGCTAAGAAGTCTAAATGTTACCATGTCATATAGATTTTTTTACACTCTACTGCATACTAAATATTTTTGTAAAAGTATCCTGTTTAAAATTTTGTATATGTTCAATCTTTTAATACAATATAAAAGTTGAAACAAAATTCAGGCAATAAAGTCAACAAGCTGGTTCAGCCCTATCAAAATTAAACATCAGGAAAATCCAAACCAGAACATTTATAACTTTCATTTGGTCAAAGTGTCAAAATACCTGGTTTTTAGTCTTCATAATTAGTTTTTCAAAATTTCAGAATTTTGCATGAAATAGAAATTCTGTTTTCCAGCTAGTTTTATCTTTGACAAAAATAAAATTCTTAGATCCTAGCTGTCAACAAAATAAACAAGCTTAAATTGTTGTCACTAGTTTTACAAAGTGGTCTTTGGCTTTCGCACCACAGTATTTCTGTCATGCAAATATTTATCAAAACAGTAGCTTTAAAGTTCATGTTTGCTGGGTTTGATCAAGGGTCGTCTTGTTTTATTTTTTAATGAATGGAAGGAGTGAAAAACACTCTGATGTTTTGAGAGTAGGACTGGGTCTCCTTAAAGGTGTAGTCAGTACTGTACCAAGGAATCTCCACAGAGTACATCATTTTCAGTTCAGTGCAGAGGGAGCATCAGCTCTACCTTGTACCTCTCCATCTCACAGCCTGCATCAATCGGCCTTCCTACAGTTTGCTTTATTGCTTAGGCTTTCAAAAGCCACAGCAATATAATTCCTTCATGTGAGGCCTCTCCTTAGATTTCTGCATTTGTATTTCAGCGACGGGACGGATTGTTGCCGAGGTCTGTGTGATCTGTCACGTCAGAGCTGCGGTTCATGTACAGTCTTCTGTACAACGTGCCAAAATGCTTCACAAAATTGCCCCATTCACAAAACAATTTAAAAACATGACTGAGTGGCAAAGCAAAGATAGAACTGCTTAATTAGATAATTAATAATCATTCTACATTCCATTTGAAAGCTTCAGACCGTCCAGCATGCTGACATCGCAACAGGAAAAGAGAACCAGTAGTTGTCTGTCACTTCTCAAAGGAGATGGAAGAATAAATTAATTTCCCGAGATATCTGTCCTCTTAGGACTTTTTACCTTTCAGAATAATTTCTGGACCGTTCTGTTGCAGTGGTGGCAACGAGGGAAGCACCGTTAGTTGGTAGTGTACGTAATCAAATGTCATTCAGTGTCACCAGAGGCAATTTCTTCACTCATTGTGAAGCGGGGTGAAAAAAGGCAGTAGTCGACCACTAAGATTTTACGGGCTCTGGAATGGGGCCATTGACAGGGATAGCGATGTGTCAAACTGAGCGAGAAAACTCCAGGGATTCCCTCAGGGGCCACTGAGACATGAGGTTGTCTTCCTCCACCAGATCCTTCATGAACTAGAAGTTGTCCCGATGCACCTTGCGCCGGTACCAGTGGAGCTGCGTCTCCTGCTGTTCTAGAACATGAGGCCGAGATCACTGGGAAATGAAGGGCTAGATTAATATCCATCACAGAGACCTTCTGCAAGCATCTGAGGCATGAAAATGTTTAAACACTATGTAGTAAACAATGTAGGAAAAATAAGAGTGAGTAAAGAATCAAAACTACTAATGTTAGGGTGGGAGAAGAGAAGGACGAGGAGCTAGAATGTGAGTGGAGGCTAAGCCACCTCTTATTCCATCTCCCAAAATAATGGAAGGCTGTAGGAAATAAAAGATTTCTCTAATGAAAGACGATGAAACAGCAAAATTAAGCAGAAGGATGAAAAGAGAAGTGGCTGTGAGAAAAATCTTAGTGATGATGTGAATATTCATTAGTATGAAAAGCAACAGAGCTCAGGCAAGCAGCTGAGAGGAAATGCGGGTCAAACAGCAGGCTCTGTCCTTTTATGGCCTCGCAGGGAAGGGGAGGGTCTGAGTTTATTCACAGATGCTAAACAAAAAATGCTCCAGCTCAAATACTTGTGAAACGAACAGCCACAATGTGAGTATTCACACAGACGAGCCATCAGAGCCAAATGCTGGAATTAAGCGTGAGTCCAGCTATGTCATTCCAGGTATGGTGAGGAGAATGTGAACAGAGCATTACCACTCTCTCCGCTGTCCCTGTTTCACTTGCTAACTGTGGGCACAGAAGCGAGGGAAATTATCCTCTCACAGTGACTATACACATTTTTGACCTTCTGTAAGAGGTCGCAGACCCGTCGCATTTAAATGAATTACAGCAAAGTTCAATAGAGAGATCTTTGCAAAATATAAAATGAGACAATAAGTTTTCTTCCTAGACATCCTTTTAGAATGTGAATGTATTTTTCAGCAGGCACTGGAATGTAAACGGAGTAAAAATGAACCATAAATAGAACGGCACTTTCGTAACAACATATTGAACAAAAAATGTCCTAATTCCGACCCTCTTTATTGAAGATAAACTCTCTGTTCTGTGGAGTCACTTCTTAGGAATGTGAAAAGTTAATTTTCTTCTCTAAAAATAGAAAGTGGTGGTTTTTTTAATGAAGTTATTAAGTTGCATTCTTTCCAGTCATCATTATAAATAGTAAAGAAAAACTTACTAGGAAAGACATCTAATCTTCTGATGATTACTTTGAAAACTCTACTTAAAAAAAAAAAAAAAAGTATGTTCTTGAGGCCAAATGTGTGTGAACATATGCTGTGTGCCAGTGGAACTAAGACGATTCAGTGTGGCTTTCCATCTCTCTGATTTGGTGAGGATTGCTAGGCATCAGCTGTGCAGCACAGCACTTGGAGCAGCCTCAAGACGGCTCTGATTTGTTCTGGCTAGAATTGTCCAAGAGTGAGAGCTCATAAAATGATCCAGCTTCATTCCTTGCACGTCCGTTCCGCAGGGAGTATGGCAGGCAGGACCAGGTGGCCGGGGCCCAAGTGCTCCGGTCGAAAGCCTGGCGTACTTAGTAGAAATGGAAGGAATATAAGAAACGCAATGCGTTGGTTCTACGCGGCTGCTCGCCACGCTCCAGCAAACCTTCACGCTCTGGTATCACGAAGGCTGATCTTTCTTTCTGGAAATTAGGATTTCTCTATGCAAAGGCCTTCTACCCTGAGCAATTTGGAAAGTTCTTTAGATGAGCCGGGTTATTTTGTATTCCGCTAGCAAACTCTCAACCTCTAAGTGTACCTGTTACACACGAAATATAATAATTGATTTTTTTTTTTCAAGTGAATCAGTGAAGAGGTTTTTTTATTGTCAAAAAAAAATTCATTTCAAAAAATTTTAAAAGAAGTACATAGTAATGTATCTGAATCGTGCTGTTACGGTTTGCGTATTATATTGTCAGGTTTCATGTATCAAGTTTGCATATGTCAGAAAGTGATCCAGCCACTTGTTACAGACAAAGGTGTACAGCCAAGATTTTTCATAATGAATGTCAACAGTTATGCTTCTAAGCCTATATTTAGGCACGTAAATGTGACGGCTGTTTTCTGAAAGTGAGGAACGCGCAGCGGTTCCATTGCAGTCATTGGATTTGTCAAACCTGGGGTGAAATACTATTCCCCTTCATTCCTGTATTTTCCCACTCATTCTAACGCTACAGTCGCAGCAAGGGCGGGCGGTGGATCTGTAAACTCTGACGCCGGTACAAACGAGGCCACTGGCTAACCTCGGAATATCACCAGGATACATGCATTATTGAAAAGGGATCAAGTATATCGTATCTAAATGATCTTGCTGTTGTCTTCGAGCTGGAAGGAGTGGTAATCATGCCTGCTTCAAAAATGTCAGAGATCTGATCCAATATCACTTTTCCCAACTGCACAACTGAGACAATCAGAGAGCTCTGACCCTTGATGTCGAGGGACACGTTGTCCTATGACAAAAAGGTTTCTTCATGCTTCCTCTTCTCTCTCATTTGTGAACCTCCCAATATTTTCATGATTTTCCATGCTTGCATCATTATTCTGTCCTATTACATAGAACCAAATCAAATCATAATAAAATTATTTTATCTTTCCTTTAGAGAACAGTATACACGAATGATCCTTGAACAAGAAAACCTTGGGAAGGTAAGAATGAGGTTTTTACCTTGTAAAAACATTGTACAGTTCGTATTTTTGTGGGGCTTATTACCAAAGGCTGTGGTCAGTCTTTTATAAAAAGCATATTGCAGCCTACAAAGAAAATTCCATTACTGCTGGCGTTGGTAACTAATACCCTGAAAAGAGATCACGCTCGCTCTTCAGGGCTTGATTTCCTGCAGAGTATAGCATGAGCCGCTTGTAAAAGATAGTCAGACAGCTTAACGTGACAGCACATTCCCTGAAAACCATTTGGATAAGAAACTGAAACGCGGGCCTAACAAACTGTGCCAGCTCAAATTTTATGTTGTATATAAAGCAACCTGTTGAAGACAATAAATTTTGAGCCTGTCAGCCTTATCACTGTTATTAAAGGCCAGGGGATCATCAGCGCAGCGGCGTTAAACAAAAGCAGTCGTCCATTTTTAATCGTGTATGGAGCTCAGATCAGCGCGGACGAGGTTAGGCTTACCAATTCACACTAAACATCTTTCTTTTATTAGTTTCCTTTTTATGAGTCAGTCTGTGAGCAATTTTTACAGGTTCGGGCTGCCACTATTAATAATCAGTAGCGGGTTTAATTGTAAAACATTGATTTCATGTTTATAATATCATGATATGAATCCATTGCAGGTTGCAACTTGATACCGCGAGGGCTCTGTATGGAAATGAACTCAGATTTTTCGCATAACTTCTCAAATAGATAAGACTATTATTTAGACAGTTGTAAAACATTGAAATAATTGTCAGTCCGTACAAAGCAGATATCTGAGTCTCAGGTGTTAATGCATTTATCACTTGCAAGGAGTGTTATCAACTTGAACAAAATAATATTTCAGTAGCATATTAAAATCTTTGTCATTCCAAGCTGCCTATGTAAGCAATTTTTGTGGCATAGAACTGTTCCAGAAATCTAATATTTTTGTATTTTTAACAGAAATTACGAGAAAAGCAGAAAGTTGTACGGGAAAGTCACGGGCCAAATATGAAGCAAATTAAAATGTGGCAGGATTTTGAGCAGTTAATGGAATGTAAGAGAGAATGTTTTCTGAAACAACAAAATCAAGCGGCCATTGGTCAAGTCATTCAGGAAGGAGGTAAAGACAGGCTTGTGTTATGAATTCTTCCTTCTTGATACCAACATAAAGTAGGAAGACTCTGTTGGCTTCTTAAAGGTAACCTCGTACTAAATATTGTTGCTTTCATCACTTCTACATAAATTTGTTGTACGTTATCTGGTTTTGGTGGATAAACAAAGAGCGCAGCTAACCGCTCTAGAAAGCTTTTCCTCTATCGTTTAAGTGACAACATAACGTGGTTAGGAAGATCTGTTATGAGAGCTGCACTAGGGTGAACCTCATCGTAAATCTTTGTTTCATGAGGCTGGGAATGGCATGCATCTGCAGAGAGATCAAAGAAATCCTTCTCCAGGGTCACAGAAAACTTACGTAATTGCTCTGCTCCTTATTCTGTATCACTAAGGTTACATTTTTGCAAGGCCTGGGACTTGATATTGTATAATTGTGGACCTCCTGGCTTGGCCCTCTCCTTCCTTATTGTCTTTATTCATCTAGTGTGACTGGCAAGAATGGAGCCATTTTCGCTCTGAGCTGCACAGACCTTGCCTGCACGCTCCTAGTCGTACTTTCCTTGCACGGTTGAATTAAACCGATTGTGCTTCCAGGAGACAGTTCATTGCCACAGCGTCAGGAGTAGGTTCTGAGAACAATTACTTGGATTCTGAGCTTTTTCCATTATCTTTTGTTGTTGTTTTTAACAAATGTATTTTTCTTGCACATATACCACCTTCTAATTTTTCTGAGTTGCCCACGTGAAAGTGTAAACGGTGGGTGACTGAAGGCTTTCCCCACTGAGGACATTTTGAGGTGTTTTGTCTGTGCAGCGTGGTTCCAACGTGATTACACTCCCCAAAAAGGGTCATCCCGGGGATGGAGGGTTATTGATGGATGTAAATATGGCACAGTGGTTCTTGCATATGTTAGGGTATGCAAAACAGGTAGGTAGACAAGGCCGCTGTGTACTCTGGCTTTGACCCGTGAGCTACAGGCAACTGTCACTGCCCTTACAATCGCATCGTGAGACCCACAGCTGAGCCAGGGTAAGAGGAATGCAGGTGAGGCTTGAAACTGTCCCTCGCGCTTCATCATTTCGGATGAGCGCCTCTTAGCCACAGTCAGGGATCAGCAGCAGAGAGATAAGGCTGTGGGGCCAGAACTCTCGCTACTCTTCTTTACTCTCTCGGCTTATTGAATTTCTAGATGGGGTTGGGTTTGGATTTTTTTTTTTTAAGTTTTTCCTGCCTGAAGTAGAATGTCTTTTCAGGACATAAAAAATAATTTCGCTTTCTCTGGTACCTAACTATGAGATCTTCTGCTGTCCTCTATATCAAGAGAGAGTATGGTAATTATATAGTTCCTAGGTTGCTTTTGCATTAAATCTATTTGTTAACAGAACTAAAATAAAATCTGATGACTATGTTTTGACTGTATGGTATTCTTTTTTTTTTACATTTCTTAGGTGAAAGAAGGTGAATTGTTAGTGACAAGTAGCTTGCTGGGCCACAGGAAAAAGAGGTTTGAATGGGTCATTTAGTGACATTTCTTTCAGATGCCCCCGAAGGGTGCAAAACTGCGGTGTATGTGTGAGGAGTGGGTCTCAGCTCCATAGATTCCCAGGACATCCTCATGTAAGCCCTCCCACGCTGCTGAATAGCTGCAGATAGTCTTTCCCAACAGCTGCACGCTAATCTTTCCCAGGACGAGGAGAAGCGGCACGTTTTCCCCTGCGCACACGTTCAGGGCGGGTGGAAGGAAGGCAGTTGTGTAGGACACGGGCAGAGGCAGAGCTGGCCGAGGTGGGGAGAAGGTGCAGCATTGCCACCACCCGCTGCTTCCATGAGCTGATTACACTACGCGGCAGGAGAACGGGCGTTAGTAAGGCACCGAAGGGAGGCCGTATCGATCTGGAAGGGAGAAGCTCCGGAAAAGGACGTATGCAGACTATATAGTGTGGGCACAGCCATCTCCGGAGACACCTATACATTTTCTCCCTGCTAGCCCTGTACCATTATTACCATACCTCACCTGCGTTGTACTGTAGGGGCTGTTGAGCTGCAGAAAGTTATGGTACTCACCTACCTGGACTGCTAAAGGAGGGTTTTGCTGAATACTTGCCAGCAATAGTAAAATAACACAGACAACTAGATATGAGACATGCTGAAAACATGGGATAATCACCAAAAATGGGCATTTAGGTTACTTAGGAATCAGCCTATGGATCAGAATCACCAGGCAGGGCAGGGAGAAAGAGGATTTTATATACTTCAAGTCAAAAGTTTTAACAAAACCCTAGAAACCCTATTTGAGCAGACCATTTATGCAACGATGTATTACATGGATTAGCCTGCTGCCCAGGAAAAAGCAATGCTTTTGAAATTCATAGCAATCACGTAGAGTAAGATTGAGTATAATAATTTTCTGTTTTCCTGTTCAGAGTTACCCTAAAAATAGTTCATGTTTCTTCCTTGTAAAAACAGTTTATTGCTAGTTACTCAAAGATGACGTGATTGTTGTTCTGATCTGATTAGTGTTCTGTCGTTGGTACTGCACCAAGAAAGGGCACACAGATGATACACTACAGCAGCAGCAAAATGACTTTCTGAGATGAAGCAGAAAATCATCATAACTGTTATGAAAAGAAAATTGGAAAAACTCAAATGCTATTTTTAGCTTTTCATACAAGTGGACGTTTAGTAAATGCAACTTTAATGGATTCTGTTCACTGGCTTTTCCACTTAGTTCATGATTTGATGGGAGCGTTCAAAAATCGTTGAATGTCACAGTTTTATCTTTACTTCCTAACTTGCAACAAAAAGCTTACTTCTCCTTTTTTTTACTTTGTTATTATGAATAGCCTAGCTGGCTAACTAATAAGATTAAACACACCATATGGAAAAATACCTGCCTTTCCCTTGTGAAGGTCCAAATAAATCAAAAACGTGCATAGCTAAATCCGGGGCTCCAGCACTTACCAAATTTCTTCCAGTTGGAACACTGATCCGAGCAGTCGCTCATGAGCAGCAGCTTACTCTGTTTCAAAAGGCTTCTCCTTATCTTTCCCCAGAACTGGATGAGGAAGTATTCCAGCTATAGAACCACGATAGTATTCTGCAGCTTTGCGTTATTTAGTCACGTTGACTTCAGCTGTCCTGAGAGCTACAGGCAAGTTCCACGTGGACCTCAGAGGTGAAATAGTTACAGGCATCAGAAATAGGCATGAGAAAACAGTGCATCTGCTGTGTTATACGACCAGCCATTTTACCATCTGGATATCGGATAATTTTGTTTATGTTAGTGGTACCATTTTACTTCCATTTGAACTATAATAAATAAAAGAAATGTTCTTAGACTTCCTTAAGTAACCCAAATCTAGGAATACTTATTTGTAGATCTTTACTCACATGGATATGACTATTAATGAAGTCATATGCATATAGTTGCCCACAATCATAAAAGTTAGGCCCTGCTATTGTATTTATTATGTTTAAATATACGGATTTCCAGAGCTTTCTTGATAAGACTTTCCTACAGTATGATGCGGCTCACTGTTATAAAGCACACTACAGCACAGGTATTCAGCAACAGTTCAGTGCCTAGAACTTGTCCTCACAATGAGGATGTTCTGATCAATAAGCACGGATCGTATAGTACCCAATAGGCAACATGAAATCTGTTCTCCGAGTGACTTGCTGGTTCAGGAACTGGAAAGGAAGTACAGAGCTGCTTCTCCTTAGATCGCTATTTCACGTCTGGCCCAGACGAACAGCGACGGCAAGCTCACTGCTAACTACCTGGTGGCTGTCCTCAGCAAGCGCTCTGTGCAGAGCGGTTTGGCAGTGTCAGTCCAATTCCTAAATCACCGCTCTGGCAGTGTTTGGCGAGCCTGGAGCCGGCTGCCGCACGAAGGCAGACAGATGTATGACTGCAAGACCAGAGAGACTGAAGCGCCGTCACCCGAAAGGTGTCCCCTTGGCAGAAAGGTCATGACACGTTGACACAGCGGAGTGTGGGAAGCTGTTACTCCGTCATCTTGTCGGTGGATGAGGAGAGCGCTGATGCTTGCAGGTCTGGTTTCTCTCGTTGGCCCTGTATTTGCTCAGACTTAAGTGGAAAAAAAATAAAGAACTCAATCTGAACGTGTGCCCTGTGTCATCATTTGTGGCAGTAGGTTTCCTGCTGAAGGGACGCTGTTAACTCTTCAGCTGCCTTCCTCTATTGCGATTTGTAATGGAAACAGAACTGGGATTTTCATGGACATGCCAGTGTTCCAGTGAGGAAGTATTACACGAATCAACAATTTTTATCACAAGGTACCACCTGTCTGGGCAACACCCAATTGGGTAGTTGTTTTTTAACAATCAGAATCTGACCCATTTCCAGCTTGTTTAGCGAGTTCTTTAAAGTCTCAGCATGAATTTAAAATGGGTTCTCCAAATTCTCAGCGCCTCTGTTTCTGCAGCGTTCGTTCCGCAGTAGCAGGCTCCAAACTCCCAAGGCAATCCGTTTTATTCCAAGGTCATTGGGTGAAAAGGCTATTTTTCACAATTGCATCACACTGATTTTCATGATTCTAGTTTACAGACAAAAAACCGCTGGAAGACGCTGCGCCGCGGTGATGTCACACTCGGTGAGGAGCTCTGGTGTTTGGGGGGGGGGGGGGCAAACATATTCCAAATAATCAGCAGGAACTGTGAGACAAATCATGCCGTCCGTACTTTCACAAACCCCTCGCTGACTTCAGTGGGAGTTTTGCCAAAATAAGGTCTGCTGGATTTAGCTCTGTACTCTTCCTCCTGACAGAACGAGCAGGAATTAAAGGGCCAGCATCAGACTTGTAAGACGCCGAGAATAAAAAAGAACTGTAATTATCTAAAGTAACGCCTTTCGGCCAACACAAAGCAATGCTCCATTAGACACATTCTAATTTATAACAAAAATTAAATGTTTGTGGAGGTTTTTCTCAGCACAAACAATCAAAATACACCAGTCCTTAGCAATATGGTTTGATTTTTATTGGACATCTATGAGAGGCTGTCTTGCACAAATCTAGTGCTGAAGTATTTCTAGCGTTTATCATGAAAATACAACGTTGTGCATTACCTTGGATTTAAGGGCATTATTTATATTTATTATGAAAAAAAGAAGTCTATTTTTACCTTTTTTTGCATTTCCATTCCTCATAGTTTTGACAAAAGTATGTTTTTGCAAATTAGGATACACACAACCGGCATTTGCTGAGTGCCAAGAACTAGAGTTCTTTTCCTGCAAATGGATCTCCTCAAGCCCATCTCTGTTATACTCTTTCAGTTCAGACTGCCATTACAGAATAACATGTCATTTTTAAGCTTCTAAATTTTATTGCAACTGCTCAAGTTTTAAAACCACTCATTTATACAATAAGCACTTAATTAGGTCTACTTTTGAAATAGGATAAAGCCAAATCCTGCACATTTTGCTAATACCAGAAAAAATGCAGTTGACAGGAGTATGGAAAATGGGATCTTGGTAGTTTTCAAAGATAAATTCCTTTCTCTCTCCCTGCTTCTTTTCCCTGGAATGGAATAGAAAATATGCCTGGCACTTAGGGAGCAACAACAACAAAATCATAAAGGCATACATCATGTACAAATTATAACCATGTAAGGGAAATAATGAAGGAATTAATCTCACAATTTCTTTATAAATTTTACAACTGGTTCATACTGAAAAAAAAAAAACCACAAAAATCTTAAGATTGCCTGCAATTAAAATTTGTGGGGGTTTAATGCTTTTTTTTTACTGGATTACTGTTTTTAAATAGCAGTTGAAACTCTAAGGTTATAAAATATGAATAATTCAGCAGTTTACTTGGTTTACACTACTGCAGCATTTTCTGGCAAGTAAACTAGTGTTTAAGCATTGCTTTGCAGTTATCACAGAAATCTCGGAGCCATTAGTGAAGAATTACCAAAAGCAAAAAGGGCTGATCAATTTGGGATTCTAAAAATTGAAAACCCAGAAGTTAAACATCACACGAAAATTATGCATCTTGCTTATCGACTGCTATTTACATGATGCGTTGCTCCGAGCCTGCATTCTGTGCACTGCAGCATTCAAAAACTTTGCATTGTTTTAAGTATTTCTAAAACATTGTACCCATCTCCCTTATTCCGTGCTTTAAAGCTTGCCATGTTTTTATAGCATATTAAAAAGAAAACAGAACTGTATCGGAACATTGAAAGTCACCCACAGACAACCTGCTCCACTAATATTTTACATCCATGTTGCATCTTTTGTTCGACAGGGTTTCTCTACTTCGTTGCCATTTTACGTAGGCTGATCAGGCTGCTCAGGTATCTGCATGAGTGAGCCATGAAACGGTGAGAGATCTCGTTAGTGTTCAGAGGACAGCAATGAGAATTCGGCATTTATTATTTCATGGGCAACGACAACATCATCTCAAAATTAAGTCTCCTTAGGAAAATATCTCCCACAGCTAATAGCTAGAAAGCAATCTGAATTCTTCTAACAAAGAGGTGGAGTGTGGCATACTTCATAGTGGGTTGTTACTGTTGTGCTTACTGTTCCTTTTTTTTATTTTATTTACTACACCGTACTTCAACCATTTGTATGTGAAATGCATCGCTTTAAAATCTATGTACACTGAAGGTTCTTTTCTGCTTGTTGATTTAATTGAATGAAGTGAAGGTTGATCGTAAAATACGACGAGAGGGAAAGAGAGAACTCATATACTGGAAAAAGCACTATAAATATTTTCCTGGGATCATTAACACAGCCTTGTAACACTTCACCCCGTGTAGCGGAAAGAATTATATAATCCTTTCATGAAATCTCTAAAAAGTATTTACAATTCCATCCCAAATGAATGTGGCTGGGTTTTAAGTGTAAAGAAAACATGCCATAATTCTTAATTCTGTTATCAAAGTTATTTTCAACCTTTGAAGGGATTCACTTGCGAGTGACTAGGCAGTGTCAAACAAATGTTCGACTTTTATTCTGACACTTCTTGAAGAATTTGATTGAAACTATATATGTCTAGATAACACTCAACAAAGTGCCCCTCTTGCGTTTGTTTCAAGATATTTTTGGAAACAACAGAGGCGACCTTGGATGGAGCTGCTTTTCCAATTTAGGACTTCATTTGGACTAAGAGAGTAAAATTATACTCTTTAATCCTTTTGCGTACCCACAAATAAGACAGTTTTATTTTATGCTATTGTAGAATCATTCTTCTGTGCCTTCTTCGCAGTGTCGAGCTGTTTAGGATAAGAATTATTTTAGGTAATCAACAGTTACTTTCAAAACTACATATAAATAGTCCTCCGATGTATCACATGTCCCTTAAAAATATTGTGGAGTCTAAATGAACAGTGGTCCTTTATGTAATACCTTTGCTTCTTTAGAACTAGTGTTAATAAATAAGCGTTAGCCTTTGTCTTTGCTTATAGACGTGAAGAATCTGATTTGAAGCCAGAGCTCGCACAGACTTGATGTAAAGTCTAAATGAGGAGAGTGGTAATGCTGGCGAACGCTCTACGATGGGGCTGCCACCTGTCCAGATCACAGGAGAAATATTGTTTGTCAAGCTTCAAGTTTAAAAGCCAAGGTTAGGAGCCAGGTTCTCTGTACATCCAGAGTGTTTTCGTCTGACTTCGGTTTGCCAGCTGTGCAATTGTATCTGTAAAATTTTATTCCATCTAATCACTTAAGACCTTTTAAATAGTTTGCACTTAATTTGCTATACAATCAATATATTTTAATTCATTTGTATTACTCTCTGTTATAGGCATACTGCACTCCGTAACAAAATGGAATTAGTTTGTCGCAATGATAATGCAGTTTCACTGCTGTGAATAAAACCAGAATTGACAGAGTACAGTGTTCTTGTCACTTATCCTGTACAATGTTTACTCTCTTCAATAATAATGTTGTCCGGTGTTACCTAATGATCAAATACGAAGTATAATATGGAAACTAAATCTAGACATGCCAGTGGAATCTATTTGAGGTAAGTGGTATATGCAAATGCAGATGTAAATATACTACTTGGGAGTATATTGTTTATATTCATTTGATCACAGTGTCAATGCATGTCTTTGTAGCTCTATTATATATATGACCCATGGCTCAAGTTCCAACTCTAGAATATCCAGTTCCCTGATTTTATGGCATTGTCATGTAAAGTAGTTGTGGACCGCTTAAGAGAAGCAACTCTTAACTGATCCTGTGAACCTCTATGTATGTGAGCATGACTACGTTAGCATATGCACAGATCAGGTTAAAATAAACTATTTGGTATAGCAACTTCCATCATAGAATCTCAAAATAATTTACAAACAACTCCCTAGTCAAGTCTGTTGACCGTATAGCCAGGTAAACAAGTTGCTGCTATTTAGATTATTTTCTAGACAAACAAACCACGGTATGGAATGAAACAGAAGCAAAAGTAGGAATCTGGTCCTTGTCTCTGGGCTGTGGTCTCCAGGCATGCCCAGGATTGCCAACCTGATCTCCCTGAGAAACCTCCTGAGTCTCGTCCTGGGCACGGTTGTTCAGACCCCCGAACCCTCACCCTAGCCCGAGGTTTGGTTTATTTGAACATAAAGGAATGATATAGCAAACGTCACAAAATTTTCCAGTGCAGTAGTCAGTGTCCTAGCTTTGAGTATCCTCATCTGACCCCTGCTACTCACTAAAAAGTAATTCAGAAGTAAAATGTCTGTACATTTGCAATGTGATAATTCATTGAAATGTGTAACGGAAAGGTCGTAACAGATACAGATAAACAAATGTGATACAGACAAACGTAAAGCCGTTTCCTGAAGGGGCTTTTAATTAAATTGTAACAAGGAATTTCAAACATAAAAAGCATCACAACTACCTTCGTTGAGCTAATGGAGTCAACAAAACTAAATGTGAGATTTTCTCTTACCCTGAGATCTTTTTATAATCCCAGAGAGAGAAATATCAGGAGAAGCAGTCCGAAACAGAAACACTGTGTGTGTGCATATGCACGCATGCATGCAAACAAAGATTAGGTCTCTCAGCTATAAACTGATATACAGCACTCCGGGGCGACTTTTTATTTGTGTGCCTATTCTGTGTACGTTTTCAGTTTTTTACAAGTGTCTGCTTTGTGCTGTAGCCGAAACACATTGATTATATAACCTAGCACAGAAATAACAGGAAATTTTATTTTCTCTTAAACACCTAGAGGAAATGAAGAGATTTTGAATATTATTCAATATTTTCTTCAAAATATATAAAGATGCATGAATGTGAAAGCACTCCAAGAGCAAAACTGGCTGGCTTAGAACACGGTAAGGGACGAGAGAGTTTGTGCTTCTGGTTTATTGGCAGGCAGCTGTGGTCAAAGCTGCTGCTTCTGCTTGTTTGGTCTACTCCTCAGTGTTCTGGCATGCTCGAATTGGTTGGAATTAGACCTTAAATAAAGAGGCAGCAGATTTATCACTGGAGCACTAAATTTTGCTTTTATATGTGAGAACAAACCCAGGGTAACCTCAGTTAATGAATAACCCAGTCAATGGTGATAACTCCTGGTTAGTCTGATAAATTTGGCCTTAAACAAAGCCTGAACTTTTGTTGATACAAGCATATACCGCAGGGGAGTAAAACCATTTTCCCCATGAAAAATTTCAGTCTCAACAGCACAAGAAAATCAAACGTTCATATTATTTCTTGAAAAAAAAACCTGAAAAACCATGTTTAAAAAAAACCCACAACTTTTTAATGCAAAGTTAAAATGTTCAAAAGAAAACTTATACTTTTTGAAAAAAAGAAAAAAGTTCTTTAGTCAATACAAAAAAATAAAACCAACTCAAATAGCTTCGATGGAAATGTTCTCCTTACTTACAAGATGTACAGCCTATTACTGTATAGTTCCATTAGAATCAGATGAACTCCTCACAGCAGGCTCAGCAATGCTTACAGTATTATATTCTCCATGGAAAGGCATGGCTACTGGAGTTTCATAATAAGGGCATTTTTCTTTGGTACAGCAGCTGCATCAGAGCTAATTTTACCTGCAAATACACAGTGCTGGTGCAATTTATCTTTCTTTGAAACAATCCATATGGGTACATCCAGTTTTTATAAAAGGGCATTCAACAAATAGAGTGGTTTGCAATGTTATTGCTTCACTGATGGATAAATATTGAATATCTAAACACATCATTAGCTAATTAAGTTGGGGGTCATTACTGGCCGGAGATAAAGCACACAGTAAGTAAGCATGGATTAAGCCTTCCCTCTTACTGCACATACTGTGGTTGCTCCCTGAATACAATGAGGATGTAGGTTTCCAGGAGATTAAATCCAGCAGTAATTTGCACCTGGAATCTACAAGAAGGCCAAAAAAACTTAAATGGAGCTTCTTAAATTGCAGGGTGCTGCATAAACTGTATGGAACTTAAGCCAAAGCTTCTTCAAAAACAAAATCCCTCCAGTAAAATAGTAGTGAGAACTCTGCTTTTCACTGAAATCGTTACTTGGTATATACTAATACATTCTTTACAATTTATCTTTACAAGGCACAGACAGTAAACCAAAATTCACAAAACGCTGTTTCAAAAGAGAAGCCGCCCATACATGCACGCCACAGGCGCACGCACCTCCCGCCATTAGACCAGAGCCAGCAGTAATCCCAGCCAATCTGCCCAAAGCAGAGCCATCAGAAAACAAGTTCTACATAGAAGATTTTATTTTCCCATAGGACTGCTGTTTCATAGCCATTACCGCACTAATGGTAAAAAAAAAATCAGTCCCCACACCCATGTTCCTCCAGTTGTAACCACCTTGTGCTTCACCAGCAAACTGGTTCTATGACTGACTGCGTGTTAAGATTTTTGGAGAACTGACCCATCTGAAACCTCTTTTTCAAGGCTTGTTTGCAGCCACACATTGTGGACACACAAGTCCACAAATGCAGTATCTAAAAGACACTGTATGCAGGCTCACGCTGTTTGCATAATTTTTTAAAACTAAATTATTATTTTAAGTGCTGCCAACAAGCTAGAAGGGTCTACACTAAGATGAGTGGGCCAGTTAAAGAACACGCAAGAAGCTAGGTCATGGGCAGAGCACACTCACTCCCGCCTAGAGTGCCTGTGGAGCAAAACAGCTGTAAAGAAAACCCAGACTGCTCGAAGAGAAAGCCTATGAAAGACAGCAGCTTTGCATTCAAAAGAATCCTGTCCCAGATGACTTACAAAATTCCACGTTAGTATAGTCATTGATGGTTTACACTAGCATACGGTGATACAAATTACTGAATAGTTAGGAAAAAACAACTGGTAGCCTGAGAGAAGAGGTGGGACTGCCCTGTGGTACCATAGCCTAAACCAGCTTACAATCATTGTGAAAATGGTTTTTTTCAGTTGTGCTGGCACAACTCTTTGTGGGGCTGCAGAGTCAGGCTTATCACAGTCTCTTGGTGAAAGATGATTATTAACTCAGTTACTCAGTTTATAGCCACAAATAATTGTAAAAGCACATCCGAAGGGGTAGAGAGCAGCAGGCGAGGAGCTGGGAGCAAGTGGGCAGGGACACAGAGAACAAGGGTCTGGGGCTTCCTAAACTGCCTTCGCCGTCAAAGAAAATGTTTTGCAGAACTGCACCTATGTCTGCAGTTCCTGTTGTCCGCGATGTGCTTCAGTGATCGGCTCAAGACGGTCCGAAGACAAATTAGAAAAATAACACCTGTTTTATTAAAAAGCTCATAAGCAAAGGTGAAATCTCCCCTTCATCAAAACCTACTCCCCTAACGGGATGTTGAGTGATCACAGAGTTAAATAACAAAAAACAAGACAGAAACATTTTATCATTTAAGAAATGCTTACCAGGCGATCAGTGTTGGAAGGCAGGAAATTAATGCTCATAACTTCTGATTAGCTTTGTCAGAGGTGTCATGCTCCTCTCTTTTGTGTGATTCTCAAAAAACGAAACACAGAGATGCAGAGTGATCACCTGAGCTTTTGACTTTCCAGGGAATGCTTTTCCCTCCATAAACTCATTGTCCTCCCCTCACAGAACGTATGCATCTGTTAAACCGGAACATAAAGGTCTGGAAATCTGTCTGCCTACGTGACGGTATAAATCAGCCTAAGTCACTTTCCTGATGTAATGTCTGGGACAGATCCCTTCCGATTTCCTGAACAGGATTTTGGAACAACCAAAGAGAAAACAGACTGCCCTAATTAGTGTACCCCGTCATTTACATTGAGCCTTGCTCATTGTAAGGCAGGACTTCATGAGTTTTATTGAGTGCTACATTAATGCCCAGACACATTGTACATGTTCTGTAAGGCTGATAGTTAATACGAGCTAAAATACAACAATAGGGAGATTATAAAAATGCTTATGCAAGAAACTGTGGAAAACTCATAAATACTGGAATCCAGTTATGGGTTATTATGTAATTCAAGCAGACAGTATCTTTCAATCTCTTAAGCAATGAAAATTTAAAATATGTAATAAACCCTACATCATCGTGTGTCTTGTTTATGGTCAGCTTAAGGTATGAGCGCATGAATGATTACGCACTATGCCAGCCTGTTTTGGATATATGCCTTTGCAAAATTAAGAGAGATACGTTGCAAAGGAAACATTCGCAACAGTATTTTTCTACGTAAACGCTTTCATCCTGAGCTTTATTAAAAAGATACATAACTAATACAGATGTAATAATAACAGACATAACTGCCAGCAATTCATGCAATATCATGAAGATATGCATAAAAAAAGTCTTATAAGATCAAAATGTCTGCTTATAGGAAATGTCAGACCCTCCTTATGATTAATAGGATGGCAATTATTAGGGGAATGATTCACTCGTGCTATAACCCCTATGAACTGAATGAACTAACCTCTTTTGAGTCAATCAAGTCACACCTAGCTAGGAAAAAAGAGTCCGACCCAAATAATCCATAATTAGATCATCAGCTGCTAACACTATTGATCTCCTGAGATTTGGGGTGGCCTGAGCTGCCCTCATTCTCCAGCTGCAACTCAGAGAACAGACTTCATTCTTGAAAGAAAAGAAACAATTTTAAGAGGCACGTGGAATGCTAAAATAATGATGTTGGATAGCCATCTTCTTGGAAGTATCTTAATTTGTTGCTGTTAAAATATCATCAGAAATCAGATTATGACCTTGTCAAGCAGAACAGCAATTACACTATTGCTTATATAATTGGGGGTCTGCTTGCTGCCTTTTATTATACCTTGCAGGAAAATTCAGGTGCTGTTCAAATAGATTTAAGATCTCAACAGCAGGTTCAATCTGCCAAAATCACTACACAAAAGTTCAGCTGCAAAGACATTCTTTACACAAATCGATTTTTAGAAAGCCAAAAAAATGAATCAATACTGAAGGTATAAAAGAATGAATTTCTGTATTATTCTCATATATTGGGTATTTAATGTCTATTGCCTTTAAGAACATGATATTCTTGGAATAATTCAAATTGGTACACTCTGTTTCTAGCGCTACTTTTCCAGTGGTCAGTACATAAATGTAGTGGGTTACATATGGCTTTGAAATTTTACAATGATAGCTCTTAAAGTAAAAATAAGTATTTCCATTTTAGTAGCTTATGATGTAATTAAATTAAAAATGTTACGTGCAAAAATTTTGATTTTATTTAGAATATCTTATTCACAGCACAGCTCTGATGACTATTAAATCTGTTGGAAAAAGAAAACCTTATTGGTATCAGGTACAAATAAAACTCATTCCTTCCCAAAACCGTATATATTAAATCCTTTCAAGCACTAACACACTGAGGCACATAGGATCCTTCAGAAAGATCAGAAGGCCCTCACACTAACTGCAGGGGTTTTTTCCTCATTTCTATGGCATATGTTGTATCAGAAATCACAGTTAAAAGAAATTTCATGCTCAAAATTGAAATATTTTCTCACATTTAACTCAGCCAAAATTCCTGTGATGGCAGAATTAAATTTGGGTTTGTTCTCAAATGGTAAGGAAGCTACAATATGGAACAATTACAATTTTTTTTTTATTCCTAACTACAAAGACTGTTACTTTGTCTGAACATTTATAATCATCTTAAAGAGTCATCTGTAGCTGTCAAATAAGTCCATTGTCTCTGCCCAGAATTTCTTATGAATTTTTTAGAGGAACTTTTGTACGTACTGATCTGGAAGAAATAATTAATCCTTTTTTGTAAAATGCAATGAGTATAGCAGATAGGAAGTGATATTTACTTACAAACACTTACATGTAAGCAGCACCTTAACCTCAGCTGAGACTCTCTTTTTCCCACGACAGATAGAAAGGTGGACTGCTAACTTAGGACCACATCAGGCACCACATCCAAAAATTAAATTCCAGGCTGGTCAGACTCGGATTGGGGAGAGAACAATGTTGGTGATTTCAGTGTCTTTGTCTTCTGCCAATATTTTTATTTTCTTGCAGTAAAAATATCCCTAGAGGAAAAGATCTCACTGTATGTAACTCTTTTTTCTGTTGAGTCATTTGGTTTGTTTATGTATACTATGTAGGGTGTAGTTTTACAAAATGCCTTCTGCATGCAGGAAGAACTCCCCTCTGAAGAGATTCTCTACCTGAGCATCAGGGAAAGAAATAAATCTGGAGCTGATGACATTTCAAGGGCAAGGAAAACAACTGTTCAGAGGAGAATTATCTGATTTGGTTCGTGTTCATTTTTACTTATATCTAGCAATCTGCTCTCCAACAGAAGATGCTTATATGCAGAAGAGAAGACTGTCTCCTTTTTGGAGTGATGCCCGATCCGGAGAAAAGGTGCCACTAAGGACAACAGGTATGTCTTAAGCATGTATTAGCTAATGTAATAAGTGCCTAGTGTTGTAAAAGCAATTGTATCTGTCATATATGTTAACTAGTTAAGGATAAATTCTTCATTTCTTCCCATCACGCTTCTTATCCACTAGCCAACATAGGCTAAATCTGCCTTCCACTCAGGAGTACGTATTCCAAAGTAAAATATTCCACATGTGGAATTTAGAGTTAATTATTCCCAAATAACTTGTGTAGAGAAGCTCTAGGGTACAGCTCGGTTAATTTGTTTTACACATGCTTACTGCCAAGCTAGAGGGCTTTACAATTTCACAAGAAATCTTTTCCTTTCAGGAACTGTTTGGAGAAACTTTTCCAATCCTAGTATCCTGTAATGAAGGTCTGAATAACTCCAGATTGCAAACTGAAGTAAAACAGATTGTAGCAGACTGGTGAATAGGTTAAGAAGCAGAAAAGACCTGTTACTTTTTGCTGCAACTGAATCACTAAGAAAAATGCAAAAGGGAAAAATCAATTTCCATCTGCTTAAGTCTCAACCCTTATTTTTAGGTTATTTCTACGGTAGTGATTTTGTCTTGCAAACTCTTTCATGTAAGACATCAAATAATGTCGAGTTACTGGTGTGCCAGCTATGGTATCCAGTAGTTACTGAATATAAACCTGAGTGTTGGCGTTCTCCAAGTCTTTGCCTCAGTAATATCTTTAAACATAATAGTCTCTGCCTGTTGGCTTGTTTTCTCATAGGGAGGGTGACAGAACATTTTGTGTTCTCTTATCTTCAATAGCAATGAAACAGGAGGAGCTCCACAATGCGAAACCAAATCTACTGCTATTAATACAACATCCCCGCCACAGAGAAGAGATTTGTTTATTTACCAAAGCTAGAGATGCCTCTCTCTGACCTTTCCAGAGCTTGTGTGCTTTAGCTGGGAATAGATTCCTCAGAACTGGGTGCTCTTTTTAAAAATATACAGTAAAAAACATACACCACCCCCCCCCCCCCGAAACAGAGCCCAGGCTGTATCCCAAATTGCATGAAATGACACACAGCTTTGAACAGTTAGAATAAGTCTAACTAGGGCACAGTCCGTGTTCAGTTTTGATGACTTTGCTCGTGCACAGAGATCAGTCAGCTCTCCAAAGCCCCCTCGCCTTCCTTCCTGCCACTCAGTGACACGTTTAGCTGACTATAACCATACATGGGCCCACTTTCTGTCTGAGACCTAACATCTGTCTGCAGCCTAAGAAACCTACCGGTATAGATTTTTTTATTCCTTGCATAATTAAAAAGTGCTTCAGACTGTAAGGTATTTGGTTTAAAAAGAAGCAAAACAGAGATTGTATTCTTCTGGAATTCACCCTGCTTTACCTGTGCTTTAAACCAGTGAAAATCATTACATACACAAATCAAAACCTTTTAAACTATATTTTTCACAGTTTCTTGTATTTAGTGACCTGTCTATACAACTTAAAATAATATCTGCAAGAGTTAAATCTCGCATTAGCATTAAGGATTCAACCTGGTTTAACCTCATAGACTCACAACCCATTTTGTTAAGCTGGTACATCTCTAGTATAGAAAGAGCCTCAGAGTGCTTCAAGGCTAGCTTTGGTGATCCTTGTCGGCCAATTTTAAAGTTCCCTAGCTGTCTGCTTGCCAGAAGCAGCTGCCCTGCAACATAGTTGGCAAAAATGAGTGTAGGCTGGCTCCTCAGCCATCTAGTTCTCCAGCTCGCCATATTAATTCAAACCACCACCGATTTTGGTACCTGCCCCATGACTGTTTGATATTTTAGTCTAAGCAGACTATTACTGAATTACAGAAGCAGACCCAAGAGTAGGAACTGGAAACCCGGGAAGGAACTGGCCCTACATGTCCTGATTCCAAAGCAATAATCACTAAACAATATATAAAAGGAAAACAATAGTTATGCCATCTCCTCCTCCTCCTCCAACAGAGCTACAACAGAAGGCAGCACATAGTCCTAGGAAGACCCAGTCTTATCTGACAGCTGTCAGATAAGCTCTGAGCATGCTTGCTTAACTGAATCCTCCAAAGACCGAGGCTATAGCTGGTGTTCTGAAATCTCAGTCTGGGTTTAAGGCACTGCAGTCGGTTCCCCGCTCCTGCTGTCCCTGCCCCTGTGCAGCCGTGCCATCCCTCAGTCATGTTGGCACCAGTGCTCACGCGGCAGAATTGCAAGCCACATCACAGAGTTGTTCACCTGAAAAGTAATGCAGGGAAAAAAAGTTCAGGCAGCCTCGTTCAGCGTTCAGTTCAGAGTGTGACTGACCTGTCTGTCAGCTGTACTGGTAAAATTGCTTGCAGGGCTGAACACTGGTTAAAATCAACAGCTTCTTCCCTGGATAACTTTCCAGTGCCTGTGTCCATACAATGAGAGAGGATGCAGGGATGGAAACCAGCAGCAAGGTGTAAGGTGGAAGCACGACTTCTCCTTTTGGCAGAAGTACCAGATTTGGGGCAGCTTAAGTTGTTTGTTGAACTATGTATTATGTCAAAGTCTTGTTTTAGTTATCATATTACTTATTGTTTTCTAGGCTTTATATACAGGGTCCTGTGGTTTGACAGTGCTAATCACCTGTAGAATTAGAAATAAAAGCCAAGAGTCCAAAACAACTGTCTTTTCTCTATAACCATTGGGCAATATTATCTATAAATAAAATGTTCCAAATATTATTCTCAACCATACAGCAGCTTGGAAGGCCAAAAAACTGTCTTTCATTACTCTAGAAACTACTTCACGCTTTTGAAGGAACTAGTTTGGCAGTGATGCATCCCCTCATGCTCTGACCAACTTCACACTTCATTTTTTATCCAAATCTAAGTAACAGGCTTTGGGGACCTTGCTTGTGTTCCTTCCTACTCAAGTCTGTTCCCATCTGCCTGATCCCCTCAGTGACTTTATAATACTTCTTTTGTGTCACCAGAACTACTGCTGCCTCCCAGTCAAACTTCCCACACTGGTCTCTAAAACTGCACTCCCTGCTTTTGCATGTTGAGTTTCTGTATCTGCAAGTGCATGAATAAGGGCTTGTTTGTATGCACAAAATTTACTATGACCATTTTTACAATTTGGGTTTAGGCGGAGAACTCTGTACACATAGCAAAGCTCTGTCGCCATGGAAAACTGCCAAAAAGCATCTGATGCTGGTAATGAGGGGAAGGTTTTGTGAGGAACCTGCGCAAAGAGGTCCCTCACCTCGCCTGATTCACAGCTGGGGTTTCTCCCTGGCAGTTGAGACCGGTGATGTGAGAGGTTAGTCGAGAGTGGGAGCAGATTCCTGTGGGGCTTCACCAGCCAAATTCCTATCTAGCAAAAGGTTGCTACAGCAACTCTGAGCCTCCCGAGATACGAAATGACTATAATGGCTGCTGCAATGCCTCCCTACTGCTCTGAACCAGGATAAGGAAAATCCTTCCCTTTGATACAGAACAGCTACCCACTGCCACGCTTTTTACATCAGCTCTATGCAAACACCAGGTTTCCTGAACTTGCTCAGGAACTGATGGCTACCTTTCCCTCCAAAGCAAGATGCAGTTCCTCATTTGCCTGTAATACAAACATAGAAATAATAAACCTAAACACCACACACCAAGGACTACAGTTCCAACACTTTTTTTCCCATGGAGATGGTAAGAGAAAAAACAAATCATATCACAAAAGTTAATATACTACTGAGTGGGCTGAACAGAACATAGAAACCCATACAAAGTCAAAATATGTATTTTCCAGACTAGAGTTTGTGGTTTTCAAAAACCACATAGATACGAAAAAACATAAACAAAGCAAAACAGGACAAAAACCCTCATAGCTTCTCAACGACTGTCCAGTAGTTTTTTGGCGGCCTCCAGCCTGTGCATGTTTTCCTCTGGCATTTGGCCCGCTCACAGGTCGTTCAGTCCACTGGACTATGTAATAAATACCAGACAGAGATGATGCTTTAGACAGAACGGGAACACTTGTGACCTAAAGAGGTCCTGAATCTAGAATGGGGTGAACTGAGGATAATCGGGGCATAGCAACAGCAAATATCAGTGTACACCGTGAGTGGAAAAACTTTCTCAAAATTGCTCCCATTTCCCTCCTTTTCACTTTTCAGCAACCCAGTTTGCTCTAGAAGCCAAAGATGAAAACAGCAGAATCAATTATCTGAAGTAGTACCTGTGCTTACCTAAAATAACTGGATTACTTTTAAAATTATTTCTTTAAAAAAGACGTCGCAACAATACAGCTGCTCAATTTTATCCTGAGCATAGCATTTTGGCCGCAACAAAAAGGACCAAATTCCTCTGGGTATAAATCCAGTAAAATGGATACAGTTACCTCTTGGCTGAATTTGGCTCAACATGCCTAGAACATCCTTTGGGATTGTTCAATCCAAAATATTGCACTAATCCAATCTCCTGCAGTTGCCAAACACTGTAATGTTTGGTGTCAGCATGCGGCATTTTTTGACACAAGCTTGGTCTCTAATAGAGTATTTCATTGGTTTCTTAGCTTTCACCAAGTCTGTGAGCTTTTGGATTAATTCTGAAAAGCCTGAGAACAAACTATGTTTTCAGTATGTCAAAATATCTTGCTCAAGTCAGAGAAAAATTTTTTTTTTACTTCCCTCAGTTTGGTGTCTACTGTGAAGATGATTCTCAGAGACCAAGAAAAGCATATAATGTTTAAAGCAAAACATTTGTTAACTAAGGATTTCTTGGATTTTTCTGCTTTCTTATTTATACTATGTCCTGGACCTTGTGAAATCACTGTTTAACTTCCATTATTATTTATGGAAGCCAGCCTGTTGCTGTTTCCAGATCTTACAGAGAACTTTCAGTTTGGAGTTTCAGTACCAGGTGCATAGTCCTGGCTTAAATGAATCAACTAAAAAGTAACATACAGTAAGTACTTAACCCTCTCACACCCTGTCTGAATCTTCACAGGTAGGATCTTATTCTGCCTCTAAGCTATCTCATTACAGTCAGGTTCCTGAGTCCTGAACGCTCCTCTTCTGTGACAATTTAGAATTTGGGGCTGCACAGCCCTTTCAGTGCGGCAGAGGCGAATACTAGTTTTGGAGCGTTCTGTTGTGCACAGAGAGAGATTTGAAATATTACCCTCTCAGTTATCAATACAAAAGACTAAATGCCTAAGCATGGAAATAGATTTTAGGAAATGAACAATTTTTATGAGGCTTTGCATGCTGCCACTATTGAGCAAAACTCTTCAATCCACAATAGAAAGAAGAAGACAAGACATAATGATTTAGCACACTGGATCCAACTTCTCTGCTGTCGGTGTGACTACTCTGACTTACAATCATGGTGAAAAAATCAGCTTAAAGTGTAACCCTCCTCAGCATATGGGCCCTGGATTTGCATGCTGTAGCGTTATGCGCTACCATTCACAGCTGCATAAACTAAGTGCAAAGTAGTTTTAAAATGTTAGCAAATCAGAAATCAACATTTTACATTCATTTTGCATGAGCAGAAATGACCACGCATATGGTACAAGGCAGTACAGAATCAGGTCGATGAAGTTTACGTGACTGCTGTCTAAGCAAGGTTGTTAATGGTTGCACAATACGGAGTATTAATGAATAGAAAAGGATGAGAGAGAGCAATAATAAGTAACCTATTTAAAACTCTGTTCAGGTGCTCCCTTACCTTACAGTCCTCTTGACTGACACTGTGACAGAAGACACACGGCATCATTGCTCAGACTTCAGCATCACACCAGCATCAGTTATAGCCGCTCAGGAGTCTCCTAGGATGACAGATAAAGGTTACAATCTGATGATGACCCATCTGGATGTTAGTAGGATGGAATATCATCGTTTTCAAATGCTGTTTTGAAAACCTGGGGAAATACATCCCCAAAGTCTTCATTTAAAAGAGAAAGTATTAAGACTGCAAAATCAAGCATGCACTGAAATTAGAAAATTTGAGGGTGAGAAAAAGAAGCCAGGAATCATGTAATTAAAGATTACTTTAGGGCATATACATGGAAAGGCAACCTTTATTCTGGCATTTTCTAACTTCAGTGTGCTTGCAAATTATTCGTATTTTGGCAAAGATTTTGTATATATAAAATGTATATATTATATATAAAACTGAATTAATCTCCGATATATTTTTGCCTCATAAATATATAGTTTCCTCTTTTCACACTAGAATCTACAGCATTAACATATTCAGATGCCAGTTGCTGGATTTATTCACTTCTTGATAATCCAAAGGCTGAGCCTGGATGTGCTCAGCCTCTCCAAATTTCAGTCTTATCTAGCATTTTTTCTAAGCCACCCAGATAAATTATCTCAGTGTCCTGAGGTAAAGTGATTCTCTTGTCCAGGGGCTCTGGATTGCTTTCTTTTTTTTTTTTTTTTCTCCCTTCATCTGCCACACAATTATGAGCTCAAGTGTTAAGACTGATGAACAGAAATTTTTTCTCTATTTCACTAATTTAATTTTTCAAAAATGTGTAATGCTGTACCAAGAATTTCTAAATAAAAGAAGTAGCTTTAAAACCACTGCTTTAGCAACAGCATGGCCAATTTATTTCAGCGTGCAACAAGCCACACAAAGAAAGACCAACACAGTGAATCTGAAAATAATCTTCATGTAGAATTAGAAAAGTGGAAGAAAGGCTGGAGAAGGAGACCCACTAATTTGTCTTCTTGCAAACCATATAAGAATGTGACATATTCATTTGCACTTGAACAGATTATTTCGTTCTCCAGAAGAAAGCAAAAAAAAAGCTTCCTATAAATTTTTTCCCATAAATTTTTGAAAAATCCCTTGAGTTAATAAATTATAAAAGAAAAAAGAACATATTTAACTTTTATTGCAAATTTTGAATTATACACATGGTTCATTTTCATTCATATCCTCTTTCTGTAATATAAATGTTCTGCAAAAGCAGCGAAACTGCTCTTTGTTGCTCTGTTACTGTTTGTTATCTCAAAGCCCTTTAAGTGGAAGTAAGTTTCTCTGTGTATTACGCAAACACTTCAGTCCCATTTAATTAAGTGAAAACTGAGGCACGCACAGTCAGGCATTGAGGCTTCTGTTAAATCTGAGAGCAGAGCACAGAGCCTTCAGTATTCCATCTGCACACCCATTCCTTAGCCTTCTTCCTTCTTTCCGAAGTATGTACACTTCCAGGAAAAAAAAAAAGGCAGGCAATGCACCAAGCATCCCCTGACATGCTTAGAGAACTAATGTGTCCACAGACCACAGAAAACATATATTCAAGATGCCAAGAACACTACACGTTAGGATCAGGAAATCCTGATCGCCTCCACTGAGAGGTTAATGAAACATAATTGTGTATATTTGCTGTTTGTTACTCAAATATCACTTCCTTATGACAATATGCATTACTTAATCTGCAAAGGTCAATGAATTACTCTTTAGTTCCTTCCAAATGCCTATGCAATGAACTTTGCCATTTTTAATACAGATTTCTCAGCAAAGAACTGGTGGTACAGGTTTGAGGCTTAGAATGCCTCTCAACCTGAAAACACCTTTCATCGCAATGTATTTCTAACGCTACCCATATAGCTTTGTAACTGTCAGAGCTAAGCAGGCACTTCCGTGTAGTGTTCATTCACAATTTGCACAGAACCTACCACAAGCTAAGCACAGAAGGAGTTCAATTATTGATTTTTGAATCCTCTCGCAATATAAATGATTAGCCAATGTATTGAACCTGAAACACAAATACAAAGAGGTTTAGGAAAACTGAGATACGCTATCATCTGAAGTGTGACAATGGTTAATAGCAGTTTGAATGAGCAGCGTACTCTGCATTGTCAATTGCATCACTTAAAAAAAGAGAACCTAAGGTGGAAAGACTGCAGGTCAACAGCTTGTCAAAACTGCATGAATGCACAGAGAACGGTATGAATGAACACAGTCCTAATCCTGTGAGCTAAACTACACAGCTGCTGACTCCCCTTTTCACCCATGTGGTGCTCCACTGAAACCAGACATGTTTGTACGGATACTCAACACAGGCCTACAGGTTTGGGGGCTATATTCTGAACCAGCGCGGATAGTTTGAATAGCACTAGAAATCTCCATGCAGAACCAGGACAGCAGGGTTTAACTTAGCAGGTAGTGGAATGCACAAGCACAGCACAGAGACAAGACTGGGGAATTAGGCTGCTGGCAAGTAGCAGCTGAAAGCTGATTGAATACAACAGATTGGGCTTTCAGACTGGACAGATAGGCAGCAGCTATTTAAATGGAGTGTTAACAGTTTTGCTCTTAATTATTTCCAAACCTTCCAGCTAACGCAAACTCGGTATGACATGTATGTTGGCCTCAATTAATTATTTGCTGTTTCTGTACGAATCCGGTTAAAAGAAAACTGAATGGTTTGTTGAGAATTTCTGCCTATTTAAAATCATTCTTGTAAGTGCTTGGCTTCTTTCTTCAAACAGCTGTCATGTAAGTAACTGAATATATACCTCACAAAAATGTTCACTTTCTCTATTTCAAGTGGAATTTCTTTCTGAAATGACACTGCCCTGCAAGCCAACAAATGGTCATCATTCTGGCCCAGTGGCAGGTGGAAGGCCATGAAACTCCAGAGCTAAAAGTGGAAACTTTATGCCTTCAGAACAGGGAGATTCCTGTCTTGCCAGTTAGGTATCATTTACTTTTTGGTCTGGGAGGATCTGAGATTGTGGCATTTCTATGTATAGTACAGCTTTTTCTAGAATTTTCTGAAAGTATATTACTTATAAGTTTTATCTCAGATATGTACATAGTCACATGAAAGCCACAACAGCTGATTTACACCTCAAAGAATAAACAATTACTAATAAAAATGTCAAACCTCTCCCAAACATCTCTGAAATAAGACAATGACCTTCCAAAATATGTTTCAGCAGACTGTTTTAATGCAGCTACTTCCAAAAGCGAGCACTTGAGTTTTGTTTTTGTATCTCTATTTTCTATACATCCTCCTTGATACTCTCTTTGTATAAAGTACCTGGGATCTCTCATCAACACTAATTCAATATGGATCCAGGGTAGACACACAATAGCACTTGTGACAAATGGGACAGAATGTATATGACATTTATTCAGCTTGTGAGAGGACAGACACATAAAGATTATAGCAGCATAAAGTAAAAAAGGTTCATGCAGACAACACATGATCTAGCATAAAGACTGCTGACTGGCACAAAGCCAACCCATCAAAAAATCCAATATATATTTTTACTGTCACAGTGAATTTATAGCCTAAGATTTTTATACTCCCTTCATAAAAAAACCCCTTCAATGTCTGCTTTTTATTTCATCGTACTCAGGAAAGGAAGAATGTCCTCTCACCAAACTGAAGTGAGAATGAATTTAACTGAGCCTCTTTCCTAATCAGAATAATTGAATTGATTCTTCTTTGAGCCAAAACAGCAAAAAGGAAACTACTGGTACTGCTTCAGTTTACCATGGTCTTCAGGCCTCTTTTCTGGATGATTCAGAAGGAATTACAACATACAGAAACAGTAACAAATGACAATCTTGTATGTGTCAGCCAGGATCAAACAAAAGGATTAACTGGAAAGTCATGGTTTCAGGTGGCAACCACAGCTTTTCAGGCAAAAACGGTGAATGTATAGGAGATAAGGGATTTAATCAAAAAGTTGGACATAGCATTTAGCAACAGTTGAGATGAGCTGCATACATCCCTAGCCACATGGAAGGATATAGGTCTTTCTCTTTCCCATCAGCCATGATGTATGTAAAGAAAGAAGAAACATAGAAGCAATAGAAGTTGTTAATGGCTCCAGAACATCATATTCAGCACAAAATAGCTATAAAATGCCCAATTTTAATAGTTTGAGGCCTTAACAGGTGTCACAATGTAGAACCACCCTAAACTTGTCTCAACATACAAGGATATTGAATGCTCCAAGTTTTCTTATGGATGATGAGCATCCACAGGCATTGACAGAATATCTGCCAGACTACCATGGCTCGGTGAGCGTGGACATTTTGGAAAAAGTGGTACTTGCCCTTAAAGGTTAGTCTAAGCAGTGGAGATCTTCCGGCTTTGCAGAGCAGCATCGAGTTCTGCACAGCAAATATGAGTTAGCAAATCCACTTATCCCTTCTTACAGTTGTCATAAACAGGTGCTACATGAATACAGGCCAGAAACAATTCACATCTTTACCATTCTCAATGAGATTTTCATTTGTCTTTCTTCTTGGTCTTTTCTGTGACATTTGAAATGTGAAAACTCTGGTACGTGCAAGGTAATCAAGTTCACATTTGGGAATGGTACATGAACTCAACATACTGCCCCGAGGCTCAGGCCTGAAGGAATTTCAACTGTGCAGAGATGGAATATGCTAAGATGGAAATACGAGGAACATGGTGACATTGCTAACCGTGAGAATACATGGGCATTATTGGATTGATAAAAATAGCATGGGGAGGTAGAGGTGCATGTAAAATGATATGATTTGGAACGATAGTGCTTCACACTCCTTTTGCACAGGTATAAAGAGCTACACAAGCATTGTTCTAGTTCAGTGCTGCCATAAACTCCCCAGATGAAGGCAGCACCAACCAGTACAGCTGAGCCAATGTGGGGTAGCAACAATGCTTGCTGTATTCTTTCAGTGACTGCTGCAAAATTTCTGGCTGCCACACCTAAATTGTTCCTGGAGTACCTAGTGCTCCTCCTCCACCTCCTGCATGGCTCATTGAAGCTACAACCTGGCCCTAATTTTGCAGCTAGTCTCAACAAGTACAGTAAACAGTCCAAAGCATTCCTGGCACAGGGGAACAGACGTGATTAAGAATTGTCTTTTAGCAGTTGCTATCCAAAAGAGACAGAATATATTTTCCAGTTCTGAATTCTGGATAAAAGTTATGAACTCCAGAGAGAGAGTTTGTACTGTACCTTCCTTTTCAGCTACAGATGTGAAACAGATTCTTGAATTTGCAGTCAAAACAAGGTAGGACAATGTCTGCTAACACTTTTGCTTTCTGTTTGCAGACACTGGAAAAGAAAATCTGTTTTCTCCACAGTGGAGCGAGTTTTAATCCAAGCTTCATTTCACTACTCCATTGAAGGCAACATTACACAAATGTGTCCAAAAAGCACAACTTGGTACTGTAGGTTTTTCACATTTTCTATGCTATAAACAAGAGAATTAGATTATTTCATTTTTCATTTTATTTACTCATCCTCTTATATTTATCTCTTTGTCTGCATATCACTATATTGTCTTTGAATGTTGTTGCTAAATGACATTATTGTTATTGCACAAATAGGGCACAGAGAGACAAAATGCTTATTCATAGGCTGGTGTTAGAGTTAGAACTGTGGCGTTTTTTAATTCTAATCCACTGTTCATTAACAGAAAATTCAGAATCTTCATCTACTATGCACTTGGATTTAAAACTTTATTTTGCCCAGTTCAAAGATACTGTATTATGTCTCCAGTTGGCTTTTTCTTAGAGCAATACAGCTGGAGTACAAAAGTGTTCTGAAATGTCCCAACTGAATTTCAAATGAATATCAGAAATAGGCAAGGATATACATGATACATGCAGAATATGTATCTAGGGAAATCACAGAAGATCTAGTTTCCACTAGTTGGTTATACATAAATTATTTAGGCAATCTTAGTAAGCCTGTTGATTAGCTGGAGGCAAAGATATCTATTTTAGGTGTACTTAGGGTCAGGATTAACTCATGAAACTTGGATGGCATTGCCCATGAAACAGCTAGAATCATTTCAGCAACCTCATTCAAAAATTAGGTAGTCTCCTTTTTTTATAACTTTTTAATTTTTTTATTTTTTATTTTTTTAGTTTTCCTTAACAAAGAGGACAAGATTTCTGAAAATCATGTGATAAATGTCTTACAAAACTACACTAGAAACTATTTAGGGTGACTGGAGAAGAAACAGGACTGGGAGCCAGGAGACTATTTCTATTTCTAGTTCTGCCATAGACTGTGTGACTATGACTTTGAACCTCAGCTCCCGTTTTTGTGAAACGGGGATGATAATACTTACTGTTCTCTCAGGGATATTGTATAATATAATTTTCATTAAGGTTTATGAAATGCTTGAGATCCTTCATTAGAGGAAGTTGCAAATGCAAATTATTAATCAAGTAACAGTAATCGCAGTATCAGCACTACTACTGTTGTTATTATTATTATTAATAATGTTTGTTAACGTTATTAATATTAAATTATAAGCTTGATAGCATTGTTCTCATAAAAAGCCCAGACTGCACATAGCAGGAAGATCATTGTAGCTCGCTTCTAGGAACAAGAATGCTGCCAGTATAATTTCAACATGGGAGTGGAAAAGAATGCTTTAAGTTCTCCATCTGAGCAATTGTAGGTGGTAAAAATTAATATCTTTTCAATAATGCTTTGTGACATAGGAGCAGAAGCAGCTTTAAGAGCTTAACAGTATTTTAAAAATATGACTCAGGAGAGGTTTTCTTTTTCCAACAGAACTGGGGAAAAAAACCCCAAACCACCCAGGAGTTAAACAATCTTTTAGAAACGCGGAACCTTGAAATAGAACAAGTATTGTAGGTCAGGATAATTTGAGTTCACATGCAACACCATTGATATATAAGAAATCTATGCATAAACAACAGAGAAAACCAGATCTCTTATGTTGGAAGCCTTGAGCTCTGACAGATTAATCATAAGAATTTTTGTTCTGTGAGTGACCAAAAACTACCATGGGTAATTTGGGAGGTTAAAGCCCCTTCGAAAATCTATCATTTTTGTGAAATAACTATATAGATTGTATTGAATGGTAGAAATGAGGTGAGGAAGTGGAAACATGGAAGATCGATATAGCATTTATTCCGCTGAAGAAAAATGCGCTCAGATTTGGTTAGAGTCACATTAATAGAGAATGAAGGCAGTCCAGCAGTAACTCTTTTCCTCCTGAACAGCCCATGTTAGGAAGCAGGCGTGAAGACCTTAAGAAAGGTAGGGGAAGGTGACAGACACAGTGTAATTGCACCCATTAATCTTACCACAGAAATATTGCCTTTTCAAAACCAAAAACCATGTGGATTGTGGGTTACACAGATTTCTGATGGTTCAGACTGGAAGAATTTAACTGGTAAACCAAACAGAGCATTTGGTTTCAATCCCTCATTTTGTCTTATTTCATGAGAGAGAGAAAAATTCAACATAAAAGAATTTTATATTGAATAGAATGTTGGAAATTCTATTTAATATACCACATAACCAATAAAAGAGCTTGTTTGATGGTATACGATAATTTTATCAATGTCTGAAAACTGAAGTGTGTTACTTCACTATGTTACTAATAACTGTCTATGGGTTTGGAGGAAATCCTCCACAAGAAACACAGAAAGTAACTTCAGCTTGTGTCATATCACAAAATGTCACAAGTCTAATAAAAGTGGTAGTCACATGTCATTAGTCCCAAACAATGGCTGAAAATGAAGTAATCTCCATGACTAAGAAAAGCTTTTCAATCTTACATTATTGCTACTCACCTACATGGAGTGCATCTGGATGTCTTCCTTTCAATCTTGAAAAGTCAGAGAGAGTGTGACTTTTCATTCTGATTCAGTAAATATATGAAATGACAGACGCCCGTTGCACGGTGGAACTGTTCATGGTACAGTATTGTAACACTGAAAAAAAGGAAATATATATTTTATACCACCTTGATTACAGCCTCTAATAAGGTCAAGAGATGAAAAAAGAAAAAAAAGTTTTAAAAACAAGTATTTCAGATGGTTCGCTTTAACCAAAGAGTCTTACTGTACAAAGCCTGAGTAAATAGAAGGTGAAAAGATAAAAAACTGGCATTACTGAGCTACATTCTGGTTGTCATTGCTGCTCTCAGACGAATAGAAACATCAATATGTACAGACTAATACAAACATATGAAAAGTGTAGCTGTTTATGTAGTTTTCTTGGATATCCTTTCCTTCATCCATCCTATCACAGGGAGGATCATGCAAAGCACTGTGGATGAGTACAATCCACTCTGTTTTGCTTTCAGTGTACAAGATTTTGCTTCTGTCCCCATAAATATCTATGAAGCAGGAAAGGAATTTGAATTTATAGTGCCCCTAGACAGGGATACAATGGTACTATTAATCTACAGTAATTATTGCCCTACCTTGTACCTGGTAGTTTCTAGGACTTGTCATTAGCCCGCTAGCTACCAGGCTAGCTCACCTGAACCTGACTAATACAAAATAGCGTGCATTATGTTTTGAAGAGAGTGCAAGGTAAACTCTAAATGCCATGTTAGCACTTCTGTTTCTAATATACTCAAGAATCACAAAAAGAAACCATTCCAAATAATTAACTGAGGTTTTAACACCGTAAGAAACGAGGCTGTGTTGTGTGTTTATGTGTCCAACTTCGAATTGGTACCGTTCTCCTGACTGACAGCTTCAAAACTGAAGCAACTTCTTTGCTCAGGAAGTGGTGGCCCATGCCCTATAGCAAAGTAACTCAACTTCCATTGCACTATTAAGTTCTACAGGTAAGTACTATATAGTATGATCACAGCTATGACATCCCAATTAGCCATCAACCTGTTACAGATATAAATGTAGGGCAATTTTATAACACCTTACAAACAACAAACTCTGCCATTTTATAAACATTGTGTCTGGCCACACAGCCCCCTACAAGCTTGGTAGTATCCCTAGTCCCTTCTACAGAGAGCAAAATTGAGATCCAGAAGAACACAAGGGATATTTACCCAGGAAAAAATGGCAGCTAGCTGCCAAATTAATCAGCATTAGACCTTAATTAGATGGCAAATTCAGGACAGGATGAGATAAGAATTCAAATCTCATGGGCACTGACCAGTGCTTTATTTCTAAAGTTGTTACACATTTTTAAGATAGCAGTCAAGCTGATTTCCCTTTAAGAGAAATGACTTGGCCATCAAATAAGGATAAATTATTTTTTCAGACATGCATTATGGATTTTGGTTCTGATATAATGTTGCTCTCTCCCATACTTCTAGCTCTCCTATTGACGTCAGCATGGGATAGACAGAAAGATTTTTCCAAACAGGGAAATGGAGATTATTGTGGCAAATACTCTAATGGAGTCTTCAGTGACAAACCAAGTGACTATCAATAGGATACAGAAGTAAAAGAAGAAATCTACCAAGCCAAACTGTGATCTCTTATAGTTACTGTCACTGAGATCAGAATCTGTCTCGCTGTCTCTTTTACATTACCAAGGCAGCAGGCAGCTGCTTTGTGCAGGAACAGTGATCCAGTTCTAGAAATCTCCCAGCAGCAACACTATCCTTTGTATTCACAGTCTCTCGGTCTCAGTGGAAGTCAAATTCTACCTGCTGCTGATACAGGAACACACATTGCCTAGGAATAAAAATGATTCAGAACAAACTCAGATTATCTTAACTATCAAAATTCAAACTCATATTTTATCACCGATTTTTCTACTGGGTTTGTGTAACTGTTTCATCTCAGTATTTTTTGCATTTTGCTGTTTAAGCTATAAGCTTCTTAAAGGGGAGAGGGGAAAAAAAAAACCCTTGACATAATACCATGAAATCAAAGAGCAAGCTGACTGGAAAAAACAGTTACTATATTTAAACTGCATTATCTTATGACAGAACTGCAGTTTTAAAGCCTTTCCACTTTGATACAGCACTTTTGCAGTATTTTAATATGTCTTAGTAGATTTCAAGTGGCTGAAACATTTTAATAACCGTAATTTAAGAGGAATAAAATAGTACCGTAGGAGGAAGAAACAATGCCCTCATTTGTCACTCATGAAGACTTGTATTTGAAATCAGCTGGGGTAATAAGAGCAATGAGTTTGGTGGTCTCAACCTAAGCCCCATTAGGCAATTAGCCAGTCTGCAAAAATCATGACATAATTTGGCACAGTGAAGCAGAACAGTATAACTTTGTCTATGACCACTGAAAGAGATCCAGGACTGAAATAGGAAGGCTATTACAGGTCAGCGTTCAGGTGTATTGGCTCAACAAACTGGCATTTTGTGTGGTGCCCTTCTGTGCTGCGTTTAGCTCCAGTAAAAACTATTAATCTTCGTTGAAAATTGAGCTGCAAAACATATGTGTTTGTGTACAGCAAGAGACAATTCATATTATGACCAGTAACTCTACCGTGAATCTGCTTTGCAGCAATAGGGGTGACTTAATGGTATTGCAATTTGAAGGAAAGCATCCTGCAGTCCTCTCTCAGGCCAAATTCCCATTTACTTCAATTAGTAAGCATTACAGGAACCATTTTAATGCTGCTGCCTGATGTGTTGGCTGCTTCTTCTAATATATTACAGTGAAAAAAAGACAGTAGGCCAAATGCATGAATGGTATACTTCCATTATGTGAATGGAATTTCATCAAGGCCAAAGCTGGCCCATTTTGTCGTGTTTCTCTCCAAGGTACCACTCTAAGGGGTTCCACTCTAAAAACAAACTGCAACTTCACTTCACAGCAGCAAAATAAATTGGTTTCCTTCTTCCTTAAAGATGGAGAATGTAAAGCTATCTGCACCTGCTGGAAGTATTAATCGCCTGGAAGCTTTCAGGGGCTCGCATTGCTTAAGGCAGAGCTGAGGTGCTGTCGTTCTGATTTGGGTCAAGATAACCATCTTCTTTAAGAGATAAGACAAATTTCAAAGGAAACTTTATGAGTCCTTGCACAGCAATGGGAAATAACACTGATTTCAATTCACAATTCTAAATTTGTATGATATCAAGTGATGCCAAAATTAGCAGGTAGTGCTTCTGCTGCAGTATCTACATGGGTATTTGTAGTTCATTTTGCACTATGCTGTCTAGACCAAGCATTGTATCTGCAAATGTTTTTCAAATGTGCAGCTGTCAGAAGATCTTTAATGATTTGGAGGGTATCACCTGCAAAGAAATCCTCACTGGTCAGCTAGCATCGGTCTTGCACATCTGTGGAAAGACACGGAAGCAATCGTGAAGGAAATGCAGAGTTTATTCTGCTCTGGAAGAGAAAGACCTGTAGAACAGTCCTTAATTCAGTCATTCTTCTCTCAGAATTCACTGAGCCATAACAGAACACAGGACCGAAATAAACACAGGCAGAGGACTATGCTTTCAGGTTCTTCCAGGTTTTATGTAGGGTCTATGTTCAACAGATGGAAAAAAGGGGAAGAATCAAGTCCTCTGTTCTTAATGGATGAAAACAATGGAAGTGGAGTTGTCAAACTGTAGCTGAACTGGTGAATCCCAGAGAATGCAAGAGTTCCCCAGGATTTGCTAGAATGCAACCTCTGTTCGCTTTCCTAGCAGCATTTCCGCCTGTTAACAAGTTAGACTGAAAGGACACCATATCTACTTTATTATACACTCTGCCAAGGTCTAATTGCACATGCCATGGTTCTGGTATGCTTAAAATAATTTTCCATAAGCCTTTTTGCAAACAGGCACAAAAAGAAAACCAACAATGACATGCAAAGTATATCACAGGGAGAAATAATATGAAATATGACCCGGGTTTCTTTCTAATACCAGTTTGTTTTGAAAATTGCTATTGATGCTTAATTGTATTGCTCTTTTACAACATTTAAAAGTAATACTTAAAAATAGTAAGAAAATGAAATGCAGGACTTTCAAGTCCTTTACGGGTGCTCTTTTATATGAAGGCTAGTAAAATATGCTTGTGTGTAAAAACATTGCTGTGGTAAATGTATTTTTACAAAAAGCTTACATATAATGCCAGGCTGTGTTAACGTGGTAGAAGGGAAGAAACTACTCACATAGACGTACTGTGCTGTTAGTCAGTGAAATATGTTAATTCAAGTAGCTGGGGTTATTCCGTATATAATGATTGTGGAAATTATGTATTTTTTAATGTTGCATATGCACATAATATAGGGACTGACATTGAGTCTATCATGCAGAGGTGTCTGAAGACAGAGGCGCATACGTACATACTCGTGTGTTAGAGGATACTGAAAACTTCGGTGTGGGTTAGGTGGGCCTGTGACAGGCATCGATCAGCAGTTTTCCTGGCATTGAGTGCATGTTTTTGAAGACATACTGTTTTGTAAGAGTATTAATTTCAGATGCATGTGCACCTTGTGACTTCAGTTATGTTTTGGGGATGATGGGATCATGTGTTCATACAATATCAAGAAAAGTATTAAAACTAGGTAAGAAACTTCCAGTAAACTATATAAACTATATAAACCTGTCATGTTGACGTTCTTTACCTCTGTAACAGTTAGGGTATGTCTATATAAATGCAGTGTGAGGTTGTGGTATGAGAAGCAACATAACTGTATTGAAGCAACATTTGGCCATGCTGATTAATCCTGCTTATAAGCAAGATAAAATTAATACAGGCAAGGCATGGAATAAGTAATTGTCATACCTGAACTAGATCATAAACTCTAACTCACGAATTTTTATTCAGAACTACCCTGTCAAGTGTAGGCATGCTGTCAAGTTATCCTTATCTGGACATTGGCTAGTTACAGAGGAGTCTCTTTTAGGGCAGTTGTACTTTTGCTAGAAAGGATATAGGGCCACACATACCCTAGAACATTATAATTTTATATTGGCTGTCCCCTCTTCTTACTCCTTTTGCTAATACAGAGGTAAGACTAAGATATTTTCCTTCCAGATCAGACATACAGTTTCTTATAGCGTGGTATTGTGGGTGGTTTGTAACAGTGATGGATATGCAGATTGTATGTAGGATCCGCATTTATGTAAGCCAGCACACATGTAGAGATCAGCTTTTATATTTGCACACACATATACAAGAACATTGCTTGGCACGAGTGCTTTTAAGGGGAGGTATTTATATTGTGTCCTTAATCGCTTGCTATGTGTCACGCATGTATTGCAGGTGTCATTAATGTCAGTTGGTGCTCATCTCTCTCACAGTTTCTGTCGTGTTCATTGAACTTTCTGTGAATTATTGGGTGGGATGGCTAAAAGTCAGTTTTCTGTGTTCTATATTGGTTTGTGAGTCTGTGTGAGTTATCGAGATACTGTGCTGAGGAAAGCTGGTATCTCACACCACACACACTGCTGAAATCACGCTGTGCAGTTTATACCTCCTTACGTTATCCCTGTGCAAGCCAGGGCTGAGTGTGCGTGTCACTGTCATGCTGGCGCGGCAGCGTGCGATGGCTGCAACGGGAATTAGGGAAGTTGTGCAAAAGATACTGCTCAGTGTCACCGCAGGCCTCGTCGGAGCGGGGGCAGGACCTCTGGGGAATGACCCCCCTCAGTGCTACCGCCGAGGCACACAGCCCTCACTTCTCTCTCTCGCCTCTGACGCGCTCATGGCTGGATGAGGCTCCTGCCACGACCGAGGTGGGGGCAGCCCCACACTCACCCTTTGGCTGGACGAGGCTCCTGTCACGACAGAAGTGAGGGCAGCTCCAACAAGCAGGCTGACACTGCTGTCACGACACGCGCCGGGGCACCTCTGCGCCAACCCCCTGCGCCGTGACGCCTATCGCGACAGCGCGCGCGCGCGCGCGCGCGCTCCGGGAGGCGGGCGGCCGGCAGCTCCCCTCAGCCGGCGCGCGCGGCCGCCGGGGCAGCCCCGCTCCCCCTCAGCCACCACCGGGCGCGAGTTGAGGCCAGGACAGAGGGCGGCCGCCGCGGTTCACGCCGGGGCACGGGGGCGGGAAAGCGGCCACCCCACCTGCGGGCCTCTCCCACTGCGGGGCGGAAGCGCTCCCGCCGCCGCATGAGGCCTGCATCACCCGCCTCCGCCGCCTCCTCCGGCCGGGCGGGCGGGTTGCCGCGCTGCGCAGCTCCGCGCCAGGCGCCGCTGCCACCGCCTCAGCGCCGCGGGCGGGGCCGCGCCTTCCCCCCGCCCCGCGCCGCGCGCCCTGCCAATGAGCGGCGTCCACATGCCGCGGCGGCGAGAGGGGCCCGGGCGGCCCAGCTCCCATAAGTTACATTAGAGCAGCCGCCGCCGGTGCGGGACCGGAGCGAGCGGGAGCCAGCGGCGAGGCCGGCGCGGCGGCGAGCCCAAGCCGTGACGGCGACAGCGGTCTGGGCCGGCGAGGGGAGGATCGGGCTGCTAGGGGGGCAGAGGGGGGGCGATTCCGACCCTTCCCGGCGGAGGCGAGGCGGGCAGCGGGGCAACTGCGCCTTTTTCTCCCCCCCGCCTCTGGAGGCGAGCCGGGTGAGGCGTCCGTTATCGCCCTCCGCGGGGGCGGCTCGGAGCCTGCTGAGGCGAACGGAGAGGCCGCTCGGCCACCTGGACGCGGCCCATCCCCGCGCAGGCACCCGCCGCGCCCCGCAGCCGGCGCCGCCGAGCCCCCCCCGCACGCCCTCCCGCGCCCCTGAGGCGACAGCGGCTCCGGGGGCCCGCGGCTCTTTCCTCCCTCTCCTCAGTAGCCCGCCCGGGGCCGGGGGGCGCCTGAAGCCCCGCTCATCCCCGCCAGAGAGGCGGCTTGGCTCCCTCTGAGGGCGTGTGGGGTGGGAGGGGGGCGGGGGCTTTTTTTCCGGCGGCTTTCCCTTCTTTTTTTCTTTTTTCTAATTTTTTTTTTAATTTTTAATTTTTTTTTTTTTCTCCCCCTCCCGCCTCCTTCGAGAAGAGTGAGGCGCTGAGGTGGGCTCGGGGGCTCCTCTCTGTTGCGGGAGGGGGTCTATGGTGATAGCACGGGGGCGGTGGGGGAGAGAGCGAGGGGGTGAGGAGGGGGCTCGCCGCCGCGCCCGCCGCCGCTGAGGAGGAGAGGAAGAGGCGAGGCACCATTTGCTGCTCCCTGCCCCAGCCATGGAGAACGCGCACACAAAGACTGTGGAGGAAGTTTTGGCTTATTTCGGCGTCAACGAAAGCACCGGGCTCAGCCTTGAGCAAGTCAAGAAGCTGAAGGAGAAATGGGGCTCCAACGGTAGGTGAACCGGCCCCACGCCGCCCGCCTCCCTCCGCCGCGGGGATGCTGTCGCTGGCACTCGTCGTCTCCCCCCCCGCTCCCTTTTCCACCCCTTTCTCTTTTTCGCTCATCCTTCTCGGGGCCCTGTTTCAAGGCCTAACGTGTGTGTATTTGCAAAGCCGGCATCTCTTACAGGACCCGGAATAGGAGCGAGGGAGAGAAGATGGCTGACTTGAACTCCACCTCGTGGGTTTCTTTCATACCCCAAGCTCACAGGGCTGCTTTGGGAAGGAGGATGTCACCTCCGTTTCCTTTCACCTTAACGGTGGGAAATCTTCTTCCATTCTGAAATGAAGCGCTGTGGGTTGTTTTTTTTTTTTTTGTCCGTCTTGACCTTCATTTTTCCCTGCTTTTCAGTGCCTTTCTGTCCCTTATTTTACATTCTTCCCTCGAGTCGAGGCACAGAATTCAGCCGATAAGGTGTTTCTTTTTTTTTAATCCTTATTGCTTGGCCTTCCTAGTCCCTTTTGAACTCCCATGCCGTTGTGTAGAAATGAAAAGCTATGAGAAGATTATACGGTGGGCTTTTTTTCAGCTTTAACACTGCTTTTGTGCCTCTTGAATTACTAAATCTAGCTGTGGGGAAATAAAAGGGAGAGCAGAAATAAGAAAATATCCTTAAAATGGAGGAAAGAATTTGAAATATTTTGAACCAAGTTTGGTGGTTGGTTTTTTCCTAGTGAATGTGGAGGAAAACCTTTGTCAGAAAGCGTTTGAAAAGCATTTTGAGCCTTTGACCCTTTGTGTGCAGCAACAGCAGAAGTCCCACAGCTGGCTGGAGTGATGACTTGGCTGAATGATAACCCTTAGCACATTCCGGCTAACCTGTATGTGTCTTAAAATGCAAAACTATCGGGCCTATTCAGATGCTCTAATGAAAAGAGCCACCTTAATGGGGCTTTCAGTATGTCTGTCAAATCCAACCCAGTTGAGTGTGCAATTCAGGAACAGTGTGGTGGATGCCTTATGATGCTCTAATGTGTTTCTTCAATGATTTCTTTTCTTTGATATGCTTCTGGGAAAAATCTTCTGACACTGACAGAGTTACCAGCTGAGGAAGGTAAGCATGTTCATGAAATCTTCTGCTAATTCTTGTTGATAATTCATCATTTTTTTAATATGCATAACTAAATGGCTTTGTTACGTATTGCAGGAAAAACCTTATTTGAGCTTGTGGTTGAACAATTTGAAGACTTACTAGTTAGAATTTTGTTGCTGGCAGCTTGCATATCTTTTGTAAGTATGGATTTTTTTTTTTATTTCATAGGCTTCTATATCGCAGAATGACAGATGTTTGCAGTGTATAGGAACTGTACGTACTGAAGTTACTCTTTCTCAAAAGGTAGAAGAATAAGATGCAAAGTAAATTGCTATCTCTCAAATTAGTTGCCTTGTGAAGAGGTTTCCGTATGTTAGAAAACAAAATCTCAGGGAATCTTTCATTGCATGAGTCATAAGTACATGACTACACTAGACGGATACTTTAAAAAGTGCTTCTCATTCAACCCAATTTGCTTATTTGAGGTGGGATTTCCCAATGCTTTTGTTGGCTTTGAAAACTAACCTTGAGTAAGTAAGTGTTTAACTGGACATTCTTCTTGCCTTTGAGTTAATCGTTATCAAGCTCAATGTATAATCATTGGAAGACATTTTTGGATGCAGTGCAGACTGTAAATAGAATTTACATGGCGACTATTCCAGTTGCCTTCCCTTCCTGATAATAGCAAGGTGACAGTTGTTGCTTTTGACAGTGACAAGAATGATGACGGCTGTGATGGCACCATTGTTGACCAAATTTGGTAACTGACCTTTGGATAGTCTCGTCATTAAATGGACATCTTGCTTTGCATACAGGATTAAAAGAAAAAGAACACTTTTAACTCAATTTTTTTTTTTAAAGCATGTTTAGGCAATCTTTTTACATAATGTGTAAAGGGTATGTGTTTGCTGGAAAACTGAGCAAAGGCTAAGTATAGAAGGAAGGCTGTTATGTCTTGGGGAGCTGGACAAGAAACAAAAGTGTGCAGAATATTAAATTGTTTAGGTAGGAGTAAAAGTTTCTAGTAGACTTTGCCCTGGAGTTGTAATTAACTATTTAAAAAAAATAAATGCTGCAGCTCTTGGGGGGAGTGGAAATTGTGGTGACCTTTAGCTAAGGGCAGGCTAATTAGGATGGGCAGAGGAGAGTGTACTCTGAAGCTGTTTTGTTTGATGGGGGAAGGATTGCCCTGTTGTGGCTGCTGCAGTGTATACGGTGTTGCTGATCCTCCACCAAGAGAGGCTTCAGCTGTCCCCACACTGACACCTTTCAAGGTGCTTTGGGTTTTGATATGCATATACCGTTACCAGCTGAGCAATGATTGGTGGCATTGATCTTGACCATGGAGACAAACGTGTGTTACTCTTCTGTTTCCTGGGGAGGAAATCAGGGTGGCTATAGAAAATTGAATAAACAGGTCATTCAAAGCTTTTTTTTTTTTTTTTTCCTCCTTCTTTCCCGTTTTCCCCTCGCAGAGGGTGAGAAGGGGATGCATTTTTGTTCCTGCAAAGTCAGGAGTGTTCCTCTCCTCTCATGAGATAAATGACAGTACAGAAGTTTGTTAGCCTTTCATGCCAAGGAATATTAGTTGTTTTTATTACAACCAAGTAAGTGAAAAATCAAATTCACCGAACTATAAGCTTTCATTGCTGAATCTGAGTAAGTGTGATACCAGACTGACAGAGGTTGTAGAACATACACTGCCAAGCCCTCTTTGAAAACTTGATCACTAACTGGATTCAGTTTCTTTTTTCAGTATGCTTAATTTTCCTATCTAATTAAGAGGAGGCTGTAGTCTGATGGCATGTGGGATAGATCTGGGTTCTCTGCTTGTGTGCAACTGGCATGGTATATGACCTTGGGCTGCTGCTCTGCCTTTTCTGTCTCCTATTTAAGAGTTACAGATACCCACTATAAATTGATGTTAGTAGCAAAGACTTTCTCTTTTTGATGAAATGTAAAAGAAGAAACTAGATATATTATAATTTTGGTACTTTAAAGGCAATTCCCCTTTGTGTTTGTTTCTGGCTTTTTCCTTGCTCAGAAGGTGATAATCTGTTGTCTGTTTTTTCTTAAGTTTTAACTCTTTTTCTTGATGAAAGCATATTAGAGACTTTTGTAGTAGCTATAAAGAACTACTGAGTATGATGACTGTATTGCTGCAAAAATTGGATGTAATTAATATCACCTAAATTCTGGTGTTCTTTACCAGCTGTACGTTGTCAATTTACAAAAAAAAAAAAGTTGAAGATTCAGGTATGAGAGAGGGGATCTCGAGGTATATAGATCATTGTTTTGTGTCCTGGAAGCTTTTCTGGTGATTGTGTTGTGATCATAAATCATATTAGATTCTTACTATTATGACTGACTGCACAGAAACAGCCATCTTTAACATTGAGATCTGTATTAGATTTTTGTGCAGAAACATCCCCTCTTACATACAATATAAAATTCTGTGTTCAAAGTGCCTTTTGTGTCCTCTACTCCCACACCCCCTGTCAGGTATGTGTCAGTAAAATAAATCAGACTAACAGCTGAATCTGTGTCACCCTAGCTGATTGTAGGGGTCATATGCTGCGTGTTTGTTGGCTGTAGATACTATGTCCTACATTCCAGGTCGGAACTGCTGTTACAGATGTGCCTAGTTAGTAAAAGCCTTAAGTATGGCTTTTGAAGAGAAAAAAATATAAATAATTTCTGATGTTGAGTAAATGAATCTACGTATAGGCTTGGACCTTGTCTCGGTGTTCTGTCGAATCTGTGAAGCCTATGCAGAAATAAACCTGTAGAGTGTATCTCAGCAGTTCAAGGGCCTTCATAGCCTGACTTTCTAGGTGCAAGTAAGAGGATGTTAAATTTTCCATGAACTATGGCTTTTAATTCTTGCTACTTGTGTAGCATGTACTCAGATCTACAGTATTTACTTAAAAGAATAGCTTGCTTTGCTGTATAAATGATGTTGACAAGTTGCAAGATCTTAACTGTGCATCTGGTGTAGAGTAATTCTTTGGTAAAGTGTATAGGCTTTAAACAGTGGTGTGTGCTTAACCCTGCAATCTTATCTTTGCATCACCTTTATAGTGAATTTTCTTCTACAAGATGCAGAATAGACTATAAACTCTACCAAAAACTTTAGTAATACAGCATCCTAAGAGCATTTCCCACCCCTACTCTCTAATTACTTCTTTGATTCCTAAGCTGACTTAGAAGTGAATGTTCTGGGAGTGTTTTCTAATAGTGGATATCCATGTTTAGATTAAAACAATATATTGTGATTTAGTCCAGACATGATTATAGCCTGTAAATTAGCATGAGTATAACCTAATCTGTGTAAAAAGGTGAGCAAAACTACTCTTGGAGGAAGTAAGATGTGCCAGTAAAAATGTTGCAAGCTTTGCCCTGAAATCACCCCAAAAGCTACCTGTTAAGGTCAGTAGCAGTGAGTATGTGGCACAAGATAAGGATTGCTGTAGAACATTACACTGACGTGCTTTTAGCTAAACTCATTACTCAGTAGCACCTGAGATACCAACTGATGGGTAGGGGTGATAAAACTGTGAGAAGTAATTGTGATTCCATTTTACTTTGTAGAAATTTAACTGTGGGTGCTGTGTATCTCCCCCCCCCCCCTTATTGCTACACTATACACAGGAATGTGTTTGTTTTCAGCAATATGGAGTAGCATATCTGATGGGTGCTTACAATCTGCTAAGCCAGTAAAATAGTTTGCATCTGCTTAATTTTAAGCTAATTTGTATTGAAAAAGAGAAATCACTAAAAGAGAGTTTTCTGAGCAGTAGTTAGTACTCTGTCCAAAATATACTAGGTCTTAATTCACAGTGTCCTGTGACAAGAAAGCTCTCTTAAAAGCAGTCCATAGTTTTACATGACCTGCTTTGAGTCCAGGGCTGCTTTTTGTTAGGATGAGCTCTTACTCTCCCAGCTTGCTTCTAAATTTCCATTGTCAAAATGAAAAACAAACAAAAAACCTTGTTAGGTTGCTGACAACAAACTGTTTGCTTTTCCTCTGTTAGCGGTAAGCGGGTATAGCCTGCTGGGCAACAGAATTCTATCTTGAAACTTCCATTCTTTAATTGTGTCTTTGTTACTTAATGATAAATAGTCATCTGAGACAACTTGCCTTCATAACTTATCTGACAATAGAGAGATATGTAACTTGTGGAAATGCAAAAAGCTGTAGGGACACTTCTGTTCCTGTAGCCATTTTCATCAGTTGCTGGCTGACTTCTGCATTGTACCTCTGCCCCCTTTTTACAAATAACCATGAAAACTAAGTGCTAGTTGCCTGTCATTGTGTATTTTTTGGCTTAGTGTCCTGCAGGTCCACCCCATTAGGCTTTGATTAAAATAGGCTTCTGCAAGCCATAGCTCTAGCAGCCCTAAAGCAAATATGCTGAATGAAAGCTGTCCTTTAAGCTGCTTACGTTGGCTGTTGATATGGGACTTTTATGTCTTGCTATGAATTTCCCTTATACTTTCAGACTTGCATTTCTCTTGAGTGATTATCTTTTTTTTTTTTTCCCCCCTACTTTTTAAGCTTCGTAAATACATGGTAACTTCACTTATTGTCCATACTGCCTGAACAGTACATTGGAGATCAATGACCTGGAAATTAAGCTGTTCTACATCTGAGTCTTAAAGTGATTAGGGCTGAAATATGGTGGGGCCCTTCTGAGTAGTAGTCACATAAAAGATCTCTCATTGTAAACCTCCCCAGGGTCTTAAAAGTGTGCTAGTGGAAACTTCTTGACAAAGACTCGATGCCTTGGACAAGAATTATCTAGTCTCTACCAGGCTTCAGCATATGATCTGTTGTTACTAAAAACGCCTAGTTAAATACTTGTATTCCTTGTTCTGCTTTCTCTTTGGTTTTTACTGTGTTTTTGTTTTTACTTCAGGCTATTATCAAATAATAAACCTGATCTGTTACAGCATATGTGTTGTGTATCACAAGTGTCCTAACTTGTCCTGACTGTTAATATAGCTGTAGTTTGCAATAACAAAACCAAGAACTCACAATGTATTCTGTTAGTTATATGTCTATATTTACTAAAATGTTCTAGAACTAGAGCTTAGATCGTTCCACTGTTAGTAATTGTGTGGAAACTTTTTGGGGGAGAAATGTGTGTTGCTGGCTTCCAGGATTAACTAGATACTTCATTTTAATCTGGTCACAGATGGATAATTTTGCCCAAAAAAACAACAGTAAAGATCTAAAACATCCGATCTGTACTGTCAGGATCTCTAATCTGACTTCATCTGCTTTTTTTGAAATAATGGCTTATTGAAAGAAGAGATCCCTTGAAAACTTTGGGTTCTCCTTGACATACTTGCATCTTGCTGTCCTTGTAGCTACTTTCCTTACCTCTTAAAGTTGCAGGCTTTCTCAATGCTATTTTACAACACACATGGTCTTCAATCTGAAAAGATTATGGTTTAGCATTGTGTAAAGCAAATGTTTTATTCCAGTTAACCTTGTAGGTGCCTGCTCTGTTAAGAACATCACAAAATGGTTGAATTTACTTGCTGCTTTGGAAGCAAAATGGGCTTTACAGAATTCCAATAAAGAAAGGGAGGGAAGAAACAGATACTAAGCAGCTTTCCTGATGGCAGCATGTCACCTTGTATATGCTAAGAAAACTGGAGATGTACCATTTGCCTCTTCTGTAGCTCCAGGGGAGGCAACAGTGCTGGTGCAGAGTAAAAGCTGTCCATGATATAAAGGGTAGTGCATGGAGTGAAGACTACAATGTAGACTGTATGATTGCTCTAGCAGGTCAAATGACGGAAGTTGTTACTGGGGATTGGAGATTAGTGGTGTGGGAGAAGGGAAGAAATACTGAGATGTTGAGAGCGTAAGAGATCCTAACTAAATCTCTTCTCCAGAGGGATTACACAGACCCTCAAAATGTTGTGTTGCCACTTGGGATGTTTCAGTCTTATTAATTGTAACCTGGATCTTATAAGTTTATCATTTTGTAATAAAAATTTGTTGTTGCATTGGATTTGCTTGATGGTCTGTTTTCTGCTTGAGGCTTTCATTCTGCTGCTCCTTCCTTTTAACATCCTGGAGTGTTGCACAATTGAGCAATAGGTCTGAGCAGCATGTTGGTGGAATTATGGTGCTTGCTTTAGTAACGGTTTGCTCGCTACAGTCTTCTAGTGATTCAGAGTGCTGTTGCCTGACTACCAGCCTAATTATCTCAACACGTTGTTCCTATTTACTGTCGCTTTCCAGGCTTCCTGTTGCTCAACATGCTGACGAAAAAGCTCTTCCTCTCTGGTCATGTTAGTTTGACTTTTCTTCAGTAACTACAGAACTCTGCAGAGGCCCTGACACATACCCATTCAAGTCAAGTGAATGGCAGAAGCCTAAAACTAGAGTGTAATTCTAAAGCAAATGAATTAAAATGAAATCTATGTGGAGCCTTTTATGCAAGTCCTCAAGCTGATTTATTTTTTAAAATCCAGTTTTGAGTTTTCAGCTACTCACTCAGAATTCAATTTCAGATGTAACTATGCAATTCACTTAGATGCTTCAGTAAGACACTACTTGTATTTAAATAAGTAGATGCTTGTTTTTCATATCTACTCACCAAAAACTTGTAAAGCTGTTTTCATTTGTGTGTCTAAGTTATTGGTAAAGACAATTAACTTGGTTAAAATTCAGATTCTGGCAAAGTTTTGGTGTTCTAAGTAGTCAAACTAATCTGTCTGCATCTTGTTTTATACAGTAATGATAAATTTTTTCTCAACTTTTCACTGCCGTAGCTGTTGTCACAACTTCTGCTTTCATTTGTGAAGCAAAAGTAGCAGTATGTTTCCCAAATAGATAGCTTGCTCCTTTAAAAGACCAGCCTTGGAAATGAACTTTGTACTACTTCAGTAAAGATTCTTTTTCTCCTTTTCCATTGCATATTGCCAACTCATTCACGAACTATGAAACTACACCTTGGAAGACTGAGGGGTTTCCAAAATTGCTCAACTCTAAGCAGTTGAACCTCAAGCTGAAACTTACTGGGTCTTAAGTTTGCAAGGTATCTGTGTAAATCAGTTAGTAATTTAAATCATTGTGTTTCTCTTACAGGTCCTGGCCTGGTTTGAAGAAGGTGAAGAAACAATCACAGCATTTGTAGAGCCTTTTGTAATCTTACTTATATTAGTAGCCAATGCAATTGTGGGAGTGTGGCAGGTACGCAGATATTTTTACAACATCAAATCACAGATGTTTTGGGGTGTTTTTTGTTTAAGAGGAAGGACCGTACAGTGTAGTGTCAGGTGCTTCATACAATGCAAGTAATATGTGATGTTAACTTTAGATTCCTGAGCGTCAACATACCATAAAACTTCTGGACAGAAAGTGTTGACTTAAAGGTAAAATGAAAGCTTCAGAAGTATTACCAAAAAGGCAAAGTGCCCATCAGTGTGTTTGGCCACACACTGGTGAACACATGAACTAGGTAGTCCAGAATGAAGGCCTGAATTCAGGAAACAAATCAAATCTTGCAAAGCTAAGAAACAATTGGATCAGCTTGCAAAAAAAGGGGTTTTGTCCCAACTAAGGAACAAAGGATGGAACACTTGTAATCTAGTTTGTCTGTTTCCTCTTGAGACAAATGTTATGTTTTAGTACATTTATTAATACATTTAATACAGTATTAATTCTTCCTATTCAATTACTATAGTACCTATAAGTGACAGACATGCAGTCTTTAGATATACAAAAGGCAGAAGTTTCTTCTGAAAACATCTACATACCATGAAATTTGTCCTACATTATCAGCTGTGAGATGAATTATATGGCTTTTTGTAAATCGTATCGGCAGTAATATCAGTAACATTTTCTAACACTTCTTGAGATGCCAAAACAAAATTGTTCCTATAACTCCAGTTTACTAATTTGATCGCTTCAGACAGGGCATGTTTTATTAGAAGTGTTTTTATGCAGATAAAAAGTATTCTAGGATTTTTAGGGTAATTTAAGTTCTTTGTAAGGTTGGTTTGGTGGTTTTTTTTTTTTTAAAGGGATGGTGTTAATGTGACACAACTACGTGTTATCTTAGCACATTAGGTTTCATGCTTTAAAAAAAAAAAGTAAACCTGTCCAAAATAACCAGAAAAATTAAGAGGAGAAGCCCTGTTAACAGGTTAAAACATGTTAGAGAGGAGCCTACACACTGGAAGCCACCAGAAGTGGCATTGAGTGGCATTGCTGCACATTCCTGTGCTCTGCTTTGTGCTAGCCCAAGTAAGCTGGCTTGAAGACTAGCCCTCAAAAAATTCAGTTTTTAGCAGTACCCAGCTTGCTGCACAACTGCTAGAGCTAGTATGGAGGGAAGAGGTAATGTTGATCAAGGGATGACAGCATTGCCCCCTTAAGTGTCATTTTCTATTCAAATCTTCATAAAGTAATTGTGCAGGAATTAATCTTTAACTTGAAACTTTGTGTTACAATTCTGCATGTAGTAATTTTAAGCATGAAGTGTAAGGTAAAGCTAGCTGTATAGTTTGGGGGTTTTCTTGTGTCGTTGTATACCCTGTTGTAGGAAATAACCAATTTTTTCAGACATGATTGTGTGCAAAGAATACCTATCTATATATTTCTACATGCAGTGAACTTAATTGTGAAACAGAATTGCTGTACAGATTAAATGACTCATTCCCTTGTTTTAATGGGCATGGAAAATAAGTCACAGTACATAGTCTCCACCCGTAAACGTATCTGTTTATACAGATACTAGATGTGAGCGACTGAGTCATTGCCTTAGCTCTGCCCTCCTCAACTTTTCCTCTGACATGCACTTTTCCCAAAGTGCCGTCTTCAGTGGTTGGCAAGATAGTCTAACTACCATAACTTCAAGCAAACTGGGAACAAAAGGATATAGTCTAACACACTGAGCTGGCTGTCCTAGCTGAATCATGTTTAATTCTTTTTATTTCTCCTTTTTGAAGGAAAAGTTCCATTTAACTAACCTTCCATTTGTGGGACTTTCTTTTGTACCTTTAAGGTTTTACCTAATGTTAACTCTTAGTTAATCCACAGAAAAGCAGTATCAGCATTATTGTGCTGAGGAGCAGAATTCGTTTACCTGGTGGAATATGAGGCTAGTATTAATTATAGCTTTATGGGTCTGCTGGTATCTCTGCACCGCCTGGCACTGAGCTGTGCCATGTAAATGTTAGTCCTTCAAGGTAGTTTTGGTAATGCTGGTTTTCAGCTGCATTGTTATGTGGAAGTACCTAGTACCTCAACCTTTGCATTTCTGAAGATGAGGTTTCTGCTTTGATACCTGCAGGAGGAAGTTTTTATTATCTGGAAAGGCTGGTATATATTTGAAGGGCAGACACTCTAAAAACAATATGCACCCTTACCATTATCTGTTATCGTGAGGACTATATGACGTTTGTACTTGTCAATAGGCTGGAAAATGGAAAATAAGTTCTCCAAGGGCTAGAGAAGGAGTACTGATAAGCTGTTGGTTTCTTATGTTGTCCTTTATCTAGGTGGCATCATGATGTTGATATCAATCTCTGGTAGTGCTTAGCTGAGAGAACAGCACTTGAGATAGGAAAGCTATTGTGCTAGTGTTAGTGGAAATAAAAAGGTGGTCATGTGTGGGGATTCATCTAAGTCTGTAAACTGTTAAGAGACTCTGGGGAAGTTTCTAGTCTGTATGCTTTAATTTCATGTTAGTGTGACTTGATTTGCTGAAACGAAGTTGATAATGTGCTGTTTGAGCTTTATCTTAACTTGACCCTTGACTTCTATCAGTAAGTGAAATTCAGTAGTGCTAGTCCACTCCAGTCTGAGTCTAAGCTGCTCCAGCTGGTAAGGTACAGCTGAGAAAAGACTATATCCATGAGTCCTAATTCTGCTTAGTGCATTTTTTGTGTTAAAAAGCATTCATATGTTACATAGAACTCCTTGTGTGGCCTTCCTGTAACAAGACACAGTGGATATTCTTGATGGGAAATGCTGCAGGGTTTGAATAAAGAACTTCTGGGTTCTAAATGCCCACTAATACCTGAATTATGTTGTAATGATTTCCAGTCAGCAACCTCATGAGGGGAGGAGTCACATAATTTTCTGTATTAATAAATGTAGCTGCGCTGAGTCAGTACTATTCCTATGATAATGCATTTGAAAAATCAGATCTGACATACGTATTTTTCCTTGAGGGCTTTTAAAATTACACAGTTTTCCTGTCTTTTAGGAAAGAAATGCTGAAAATGCTATTGAAGCTCTTAAAGAATATGAACCAGAAATGGGCAAAGTATATAGACAAGACCGAAAAAGTGTACAGAGGATTAAAGCAAGAGACATTGTCCCCGGTGATATTGTAGAAGTGGCAGGTAAGACTCAGTTATGTAGTACATACATGTATTAGCATATTATTGTAAAATTGTTGTGGGGGCCTTGTCTTAATGATTTGAGGCCTTGGGGGGAGTTTTCAGAGACACCTAAGTACATGCTTCACTTACGAACAATCTTGCTTCTGTTCATCTGTAATTACCTTAAATGTGCATTTGCACTGAGGGGATTGTTTTTCAAATTGCTGCTTAGTTTAATTGGTAGGTCTAAAAGCAAAGCATCTTAATTGGAGTACAGGTTTTAACACTTGTCACGACTCTAAAATTTTATTTTCTAAAGTCTGGTTTCAGAGTGTCTTAACGTGTCTGTTTTCTATCACAAAATACTCTTTTCCTTGCTTTTAAATGTGTTCAGTTTCCTTAGGTTCTGGAATGCAGAGATTTTTTATTTTTTTGTCATGAAGGAAAGATAATTTCATCTGAAGGTTTTTTCCAACTCTTAAACATGTAGCAGTGCCTTTCAGCTTCTCTTCACAAATGTCTTCCTCTGTTCTCTCAGCTAGTATGACTGGCATGTGACATCATTGTTTCTCATCTTTCATAATTCTTTATTGCTTCTTTTGCCTATTGCTGTATAGGAGACTGTGAATAGAGAGATAACTATACAAAGCAGAGCTTTGTATTTCTCCGATGTAAGCATTTGAAGTACCAGTCTTAAAAGATTGGACTTTTGTGTCAAGCTTTCTAGTAATTTATATTTGCCCTAAAAGGTGTATCTTTATTTGGAAGGAATGCAAAAATAGAAGTACCATATTCTTATAGCTAAAACTCCTTCATTTTGGTGATAATGCCATACCAATAACTTTTTCTCTAAATGGACTTGTCAGTGACTTCAATGTTTTCTATTCCTTCCCAGATAAAATTAGGTGGTTCTTGTTAAGTGTCAGGAGTGATTGCATGCTCATATTTTGTAGGTCATTATCAACTGTTAACTGAGTGATTGTTCCTTTGGGAACAACTTAGGGTGTACATCAAACTTTCTTTCCACTAGTGTCACTTTGCTTTTAGAGGTGGTAGCCGTCTCAAGAGGAGATAAATATATATACCCTTAAACTTGACTATCCTCCGATTTTAATTAGCAGGCAGAGAGAGTATACACTCAAAATGAAGTTGGTGTTGGCTATCTGCCCAGCTTTCATTCCTTGAGAAGCTTTAACATTCGCTGAGCCCTGTCTCAAGCCTCCGTTTTGTGCATAGGATGATTCAGCTACAGCAGCCCTGGCTAGGGTAATTCAGAGTGTGAATGAAGGCTGAAGCTAGTTTCCTCTTAGTGTCTGTTGGTGAAGAACAAGTACAAATGCAAAGTGCTGATAGCTGAAATAAGGGTGAATTATGATACCGTGTCACTTTGCTGTTTTGACTCACTATTACTGCACTGTACAATCAAATCAGTGAGTTCTGCAATGAGATTTTGTTTCAGCAGCTGACATTTTCTGCATCCTTTTGAGGCAAACAGGACTGTATAAATTACAGATTCTGCAGTAGATGTCCAGTCCAAATCTTTGTCCTGTTTTTAAATGTCAGCAATAGAATGGTAGTTTTGGAAGCAGTTTATATCATGGGAATACTTTGGGGTTGTGTTTTTTGGTACTTTAAAGCAATATTGGTAGAATTGCAAGTTGATGACTGTATTTTGTACTGGTTTGGGGTATCTCACTAAGGAAAAATGCTGGATTTTGCTGCTCTGCCAGGTGTCTAGAGCACAGAAAATTTTCTGCTTGATTCTTTGCTATTTTGGAAGAGGTAGAGATTGCATTTTCATCTTACAGAAAAAGACAAAGCTAAATTTGTATGTGAAACACCTGGGGGATGTGTGGGCTTTTACTTACCTTGCTGTATATTGTCAGTATCAATAAAATCAATTACTTGTGCCATCTCTTTAAAAGGCCTGTCTGAAGGAGAGAAATGAGTTGGAAATAAACCGCTGAGTAGCATACCTATAACACTGGGCTGTCTTTAACAAACCTAGTATCCTATTTTTCATAGGGTTACTATTGTGGTGTTTTAAAATCTGCTTGTAGAACAGTGTCTGGTAGTCCCACATGTGTAGAACTGATTTTTTTTTTTTTAAGAAGGACATACTCAAAAACTATTATGCTCATGTAGAGAAACAGAAATTACCTAACTTCTATGACTGTCCTTTAAGATGGGTGATGTATTTTGTTGACTGACTGCAGAAGCTCATGCTGGTTAAAATACTCACTTGAATTGGTGGGTCAAACAGTCCCAAGCTAGTCTTAAGCGCTCATCATATTTTTCTTATATTGGCAAATATAATCAACTGCAGCTTCAAATGAAGGTAACTAAGTGTAAGTCATGTGGCTGTTTAATACAGAAATAAGTGCTTCAGTGTAATACGAACTCTGATACTGAAACAATAAATTCTAACTTGTAGATAGACAATGATGAAATTTTAATTGTAATCAAACTCAGGAAAGCTACCGAGCAAGTAGAGAAGAGCAATACACTATGTACCAGCGTTAGTGTCAAGACCTGGAGGTGAGAGAGGCTGTGTGCATGCCTGTGCCTCAAGTGTAAGAGTACTGCGATGGCCTTTGACATGGTGTTTGCAAAAAGATGACCATGTAGGGAAGTGACAGAGCACTTCATACTAGGATACATATCTGGGTATGGAATTCTAGGCAAAGTGCCAATGACATTTGTGTGTCCAGGCAAATATCTTTCAACCAAGTGGCATAAATAACCAGGTGATAGGTTTCTCCCCTATGCTGATATCTTATTTTGAACAACTTTCTACAGGTCTTCCAATGCAAAATAGTTGTATTTAATGCTATAACAGCTTTGTTAATTTGAAGTAGCTATATGTGGGTCTGACACAGAGATATTCCTTCATTGTAGGAATTGGTAGATTGGTATTGCAGTTTGGGGGAAGTGGAAGAATATATTTGCTTCCTTACATTGCAAGAGTTCCCTGAGAATAAGTGGCGCTGAACCGTTTCGAAAATCATTTGGTATTTTCAGTAGTTTCGAACCCATTAAAGATAACCTAGTGTAAACCAAAGACAGTGCAATAATGATTTATACTATTACTTTTTATTCTGGCTCCTTAGGCTATTTGTAGAGTTTGACTGCATTCATTATATAGACTATTCAGTCTGCCTCGTGGCCTTCTAAAATAAAGCTCCTGGAAGATACCTTCTTTAATTGATCTGTCAACAGAGGAAACGGATGCTGGTTTATTTGACTTGGAAGTAATAGGGGGAAACTGCAGGTCTGTATTGTCACCTTGCAGTATGTATGGAGTAACCTGAATTAGATCATCCCTCAAGTGGTAGATAACCCACTGTTTTATGTGTCTCTTGGGGATCAGTGTGCATACAGATAACTGCAGAACACTTGGATGAGCAATTACTGGTCCTTATGCCTAGTAGCTAACAAATGCAACATAAATGCTACACTAAAATTTTGCAGGTGTACTAGCAGACACTGTAGTCCGTGGTTGCTCAGAGACTGAGACACATGAATTTCTTAACTGTATATGTTAGGAAGGCTTTCTTCACTGTCCACTTAGGCAGAGATGGTGGAAAAGATACTGTACAATCAACAGGAACTCTTTGGGATGAAGTTGGGGTTACAGGTTTGGGATGTATGCCTTCAATTTGCTTGTGGACCTCTGGTGGGCACAGTTCTCAGAACTGTAGTGTATAAGGGTTACTAAGCTACACTGTTAGTTTCTTAGAATTGATGAACTGAAAAAAATCCAGATGCTGTCCTCAAATGGCTTTTCAGTTTGCCTGTCTTAAAATGGATTATCACGCTGCTATAAAAGCTTAAGTTTATTGGAGGATGCACTCTAAATTTGTAACTAGGGGCTACCTTAATGGATTAAAGATGTGCTTTGTTTTAGTTGAGTTTTTGTTTGCGTTGGTTAAAGTAACATTTTAAAGAGAAACTTAAAACAGCATGGCCTTAGTTCTTAGAAGTTTTATGTGAAGTCCAGTCTGACAAATTGGGATAAACTGCTTGCAAATAATTATTTTTAAAGAAGCACGTTTGGGAACAGAAACAAGCTTTGTTCACTTCCGTTGTATTTTCCTGTCTAAAGTGTTCTATTTTAGATACAGCATATCTGACTTTCTGTAATTTAACAAATGAATGTTCATTAGTTGCAGTCTGTAAGTGACCAGACTGGAGTCCCAGTAGTTCCTCTTTTCCCTGAAGTGCTGAATGATGGTTCTTGTCATCCGTTATTATATCTGTATGTACTCAACAGCTTAAAAATAGACACAGAGTTCCCAGAAGCTGTTGCTTATTAAATTAGTATGTATTCCAGAAGACTTAGTTTTAGGTTTATACCTGCCATAAAGTATGCAAGAACTTTCCAAGGCTTTTAATTCTAACTGCAGAGCACTTTAAGGCATCTATGCTTTAGAAGAGTCTTAATTAAGGAAAGATAAATTTTGGGGTGAAGAAGATTGGGAAGGAGGATTCTTAAGGTGAATTACGTCAAAGTCCAGTGTGGTTATGAAAAGCTACAGATTCTCACTGATAGTGTAAGCAACAAATGTTGATGTTACAGATCTTACTCCTGGGTCCTTGTACCTGTGTTACTTTTCTAGTAACTAGAATTGATTTTCAGACTCAGTGCTGGAGATGCAGGTTTACTTTTTTTGGAAAAGTATTGCGACTGGAAAAAAAAAAATGAAAAGGATGGAGTAAGACTTAAGTTCAGAATGGTGACCTACTGGAGGCTGTCCTAAAAGCACACTACTGAGAGCATCTCTTGATATGGAAAAAAGTTGACTGCAAGTTTGGTTTTTTTTCCTTACCTAGTGCAAGTTGTCAGGTTTGGTTTTTAAAGATTAAGCACGTATTTTGCTTTTTCCATAAAGTAGTGCTTTTGAACCAGAAAAAATATGGAAGTAAAGATCAGTGGTTAATAAATACATGTACGAGTAGTGCAGAAATCTGTCAGCTTCAGTGAGCATTTTGGCTGTCAAACTCTCAGTTTTGAGATAACCGGATGCAGTGCAAACTCCATTCCATACTCCACTGAAGTCTGGAGTTATGTGAGGTTCAAGTCAGGGCACAGCCTAAACTTGTGTCACTTTCAACATACATTTGAAAGCTTACGAAACACATCTCCAATTTTTTCCCAATTCTTGTAGCATTTTCCTCCAGAGTTGCCAAACTGTTACGTAAAAATAGTGAAACTAATTCTGTTTTAATTGTTTGAATTCAGAACATAGCTGATGTTCTATACTCTGATTAGAACCGATACTGCAGTGGGGTTTTATTATAAGCACAAATAGTACTGAACAAAATGCTTGAACATCAAAATAATGTTCTGTTAATACCATATCACCCTGGCAAAGCAAGCATTTTTTTTAAGGCTAAAGAAAACTTACACTTGGAGCTATGCTGCACTTCCAGAATTCTTACTGTTTGTTCTTGTGTTACCCAAATGCAACCTAACTTGGAAACAGGACTTCAGTGTGAGGATGTCATTGTTCTCTACCTGATCTGGCAAAAGTTGAAGCTTAACTTACCAGTTTGTTTTTTCTGCTGTTAGATATTTTTATAGGCTGATCACAAGAGTTTTCAATCTAAAGACAGTGATATAAATAGATCCACTGATTTAAAGCTAGACAAATTCAGATTAGAAATAAGTGCAGACTTCCAGGCAGGGTACCTGTCCATTGGCACATCTTACTTAATGTTCTGGTGCCCTCTTCAGAGGGAATGATACTTACAAGTAGGTTTTTATAGAATGGGAAGAAATAAAATAGGAATAATTCAAGTCTTATGTACTGTTTAATATAGTATATCAATTTTTCTCAGTATAACCCTCAGTTCCAACCTTAAAATACTTGCTCCCAGAAAGCTAAGCTTTTTCTGTCTTTTTGGTTTTCATTGATAAGAATGCAATATGTATAAATGTTTTGTTTGACATTTTTTTAACTTCTACCTCTAACAGTTCTTAGGCTAGGATAATCACACTTCTGCATACACTGCTCAGTAAGCTCCATGGATATTTTCTGTCTGTCCAGGATGCAGAATGGCATATTGGCTATTTCATGAACATTGTCTAATTTGTAGCATGCATCATAAATGCAAAGAATGAATGTATTCAAATGTATTGTTCTGTCATCTTGGCAGTAAAAGCAAATGCTGTTTTACTAGTTTGGTTAAAACTGAATGGACCAGTGCTGTTATAATCTTTGTCTTGTTGGAAAATAAATCTATCTTACTGGTTTGCAGTGGAAGCTCAGACTTAAAATGTGTTTCGTAGTCACTCTTCTGACTTTGACAATTTGATACTCTTGGCCTTGTATGAAAGCGTAGGTGGACTCAATAATCTTCCTGTTTTGTAGAGCTTCTGATTTTTGGTAGCATTTTATTAGACCCTGTTCAGGAAGTTTTAAATACTTAAAACCTGTTACTACGGAAGAAAAATTAAGTTTCTGATGGTCTAAGGAAATCAAACACAATACGAAGACTAGATTGTATGCATGCAAGGGGGGAAGAGGAGCTAAGCTGAGCTCGTGTTAAGGAAGTTTAATATAAAAAAACAATTGTGCTGCAACAGCTATACTTCTAAATGGAAGCAGTCCATTCTGTTCAGGTGTAAGTTGTAACTATTACTGTCCCCCAGCAGAAACAATACTCAATTCTGGTTATCAAAGTATGTAGCATCCCATAGGTGTTAAGCCTACTCATTTCAATTCTTAAACCTTGAGGTGATACCCATACTTCATATAGGAAGTTTCAGTTGCCTCAGTTTATTAGTAAATATTCACACAGTGATATGTCCTCTAATTTAGAGGATAAGAAACTTATTTTTGGGCAAGAGAGGGGACTTTGAAGTAACTGACTCTTTAAGAGGCTAAAGATCATATTAGGAAAAGTGGTTTAAATAACTGTACCCATAATAATACGTAATGTTGAAACAGTTAAAGAAAATAGTTGCTAAAACTTAATGTTTTTTTGGCAAAAGAATTAATAGTTATTCCTTTTCCCTTTTGATGGTAAAAAGCTATGCATAGTGTATTTTGAATCAGAGGTGCTTAATAGCAGTGTGGTAGGTTATATCTGCTGAATTTGATAGTATTTGTACTCTAGCCTGATGAAATTAGGGCATCCTAATAAAGCAACAGAAAGACCATAGTGTCTTAAAAATCAAAATACATGGAATATGTCAACAATGAACCTTAATCTATTATGACACTTAAAAGGGGGGAAGTGACACAATTTTATACCTTTGGTCCTCTCCATTTGGTGTTTTAAGGAAGTTTGTTTAGGGGATGTTTTTACTCACTTTCAGGAACAGTTATTTGTGTTCCTGAATTGTTCAACCGTATGTTGAAATAGTATCCCAGTTCTTCAGAACTTGCCTAAAAAAAAGTTACAAAATTGAACAACAGTGGCAGAATAGTTTAGAGCTGTACTGATAATCTTTATTGCAAAAGTCCAGTTCCAGCCCCAACCCGCTGATAGCAGATATAGGTCGACACTAGCTTTGGTTAATGATAAACATAAATAAGAAAGTGTTAGGTACATGTTGTATATGAAACCATTCTGGCTTCTACAGGAGAAATTACTTTCATTTACTGTGATCACTTAGATGGGCTTTTTGCAAACAGATCACTTTCTCTGCGAAGAAGATGAATTGTTCTTGTAACACTTACATTAACATAAAAGGGAAGCAGAACTTTTCACTTTTTATAATGTACCTGCCTGTAAACCTCCTCTTAGCAAGTCTTCAGTTGTGGGAGGGATCAGAGGCAGTTAACAGAGCTGATACCGGTGTTCAAAGTACACATTTAAAGTAGTAGTTTTGTTTTGAGGACTCTTGTATATCATAGTGGCTTTTGGGGGGTAAAGTTAATATTGTTTCCTGAGCCTACCGTCACCAACATTTTTGATAAGAAAATCTAGAATATCATTTGAGACTTGAAAGGTAAGTACGGTCCTGTTGTAGTCTAAAGTTCTGTGTAGATACTCAGATGTAGCTAAAAATATAACAGGGACTGAAATCCATACAGCTTTAATAGTTTATTTTCCCTCCAGCTTCATTGTTCATATTCTGTGTGCCCCATCACTTCTGCCCATCTTCCCGGGCTGCTTAAACCACAAGGCTGATCTAGCCTGCAACACACTAATAGTGCATTTTGGCTGTAGAGGTCTCCCAGTGAGTGTCTCAAACCATGTTCTGACAGAATTCTGAAGTTAAATGTTTAGTACTAGTACTAATCTTGGAAACTGATAAAGTAAAAGGGATATCAGTGCTCACATGAAATACCTAGATAATGAGTTGATCATTTCAGTCTAGGACTTGGTCACCACCAAGTATTAAATTGGGACTAACATTGCTTAATATAGTCTATATTTGAAGTCAGTTTGGAGACTTGAATCATAGAACAGTTTGGGTTGGAAGAGACCTTAAGATCATCTGGTTCCCACCTTCCTGCCATGGGCAGGGACACCTTCTGCTAGACCAGGTTGCTCAAAGCCCCATCCAACCTGGCCTTGAACACTTCCAGGGAGGGGGCATCCACAGCCTCTCTGGGCAACCTGTTCCAGTGCCTCACCACCCACACAATGAAGAACTTCTTCCTTACATCTCATCTAAATCTCCCCTCTTTAAGTTTGAAGCCACTACCCCTTGTCCTATCACTACAGGCCCTTGTCAAAAGCCCCTCTCCAGCTTTCTTGTAGGCCCCCTTCAGGTACTGGAAGGCTGCTGTAAGGTCTCCCCGGAGCCTTCTCTTCTCCAGGCTGAACAAGCCCAAGTCTCTCAGCCTGTCTTCGTAGGAGAGGTGCTCCGGCCCTCCTCTGGACTCGCTCCACCAGGTCCATGTCCTTATGTTGGGGGCCCCCGAGCTGAACACAGTACTACAGGTGGGGTCTCACAAGAGCGGAATAGAGGGGGAGAATCACCTCCATCGACCTGCTGGTCATGCTTCTTTTGATGCAGCCCAGGATGCGGTTGGCTTTCTGGGCTGCAAACGCACAGCTTCTCTTTCAAGGTAACTTTGCAAATTGAATAGGGCAGTCTGTCTGCTGGATGGTCCTTTAAAGACTTTTATTCATGAGGAAGCCCTTTCATGGGGAACTGCAATCATTTCTGCAAATGCAGACCTGTTTTGCTTAATGTGCTCTGTTGGTAAGTAGGGTTGTACTGCGCTTAAAATCGAACATACATGTAAATGACTGCACATATAGAGTGGAAGTTGACCTATAACATTGCCACAGTGCTGGGAGGAGTAAGATAAAATGTGGGGAGCTTTGAACTTGAGAAGAAAGGCTAGAGTGTTAGGTATAATCTGTGGGAATCTTGGCAAGATCACATTGCTAGTTACTTATAGGTCGCTGAAGAACCCAGTATTTTCAGATATTAAACTGTCTGTACTTTCAGTGAAGGCATATGGCTTAAAACGATTGACATAAACTTCAAATTCATATCACAACTACATGCCACTCCAGTTTCTGTGAAGGAGTGGAAACTGTAAATTGTCTGCTTTGATATAGACTCATGCACAGTTAAATATAATGGATTTTTTTTTTACCCCCTTATAGGGGCCAGGTTGTTTCTAGATTCCTTTATTGTGTGTTGAAGTTCAGTATTAAAATTCTAAAATAATATTCTGTGCGTGAATAAAAGGATTCTATGAATAAAGCTGTAATGATCTGAACCAAATCCTGCTCTCGCTCTTCCAAGACACAGTCAATTTCATAGTTAGAAGGGCTGTTTTAATCAGTAGTTAAGTATTTGGGTAAACTATACTTTAAGAACATGTATCTGGGCAGTTTTGAAAGCAGTTTATTTGATTTCTTCAGAGCTGTTGTAGAAATCAAATGACTATTTAGAATTAAAAACTTTGGTCAAAATAATGGATGAAAACACTTCTGCAGCTGACTTATTTTAGATGTAAAACTATGGGTTCATATCCATTTAGACTGTAGCAGCTCTGTACTGAGCAATGCAAATACATACTCACCTTCTAATTTCTTGTATTTCAAGCCTTGGGTAGTACTCTACTGGTTCTGTGGACTGAAATGTAATTGAATTATAAAAGCCCCTCAAAAACCAACAAAATAACCCCCATTTCTTTCCAGTGTTAAAGTATATGGAAAAAAGCCTTCTACTTGTAGATGCAATCTGCACTAGACTGCTCACTAAAAATTTCCTGTGGGTTCCTATCTGTCATAGCATGATTTCCTATCTATATTCAGTTTTAGTTATGCTCGTGAAAGTATATTCAAGACTATAAATGACTTAGTGTCATAGCTGTTATTTTGCAAAGAGCTGCTTAAAATAGTTCTGTAATTGACCCTGATGTACAGCTTTCCTGGCTATTGGAAATGCCTTGAATATTTTACTACAGCCTTCTCAAACGGAGATGGTGAGTGAATAATGTGTCTTATCTTAAATTGTTGAGATAAACTTAAAGCTGCAGTATCATAATAAATTTGACACTTCAGTTCTGGTGATTCAGGCAATTGATAATGATAATAGTAGTTTTCATGGAAATACGGATGCCTGAATATCAATAGCCTGCTAGGGCAGGAGTCTCTCCTAGTACTTTAGATCTTGTGAATGTTATGTTTGAGTTTGAACAACTTAGAACTGTTCAGAAGAAGTAGGTTGGAAAATTACTTGTACACTTTGCCCTATGTTCTGTCCAGTTACTTGAATGCTTTAAGATTATTTTTCTAACAGCTGCTTGTTTGTGTTATGGAGTGATTAAGTCTTGTTATCAAATGTGGTAGTGTATTTGAGTTGGCTGTAGTTTTCCAGCTGCTTTCAGTACTTTGAAAATGTTTATGCAGATTGACAAGGGTTATACTACATTGCACTGAGGTATTAGCCTGTTGTTCAGTGATATCTGAAAACCAGCTGCTACTATATGTCTGCATATAAACCTCCTCACGACATCAGGAGAGCATATTGAATAGTTTCACCATTTTTGGTCTAGGTCACCGTTTGCCTAATGCTATTTTGTCTTGCTGCTCAAGGGCATTGTGGCTTAAATTAGTTTTCACATGATATAATGATACAAAAAGGGAATTTGTGGCTATTTATTGGGTCCCTTCATATACATATGCTTACAAAAACACATATCTAAGTCTACGAGCAAAACTAAGCAATCTTTTGCTGATTTTAATGGTTGGGGTTTCTTTGACCTTACAGAAAGTCACATGGTGCAAGTTTACTTAATGTTTGAAGTAGCACTTATTTCTCCTCTTCGGCATTTTGTTCCATAGTTTTCCTGTGTGAGTGGTTGTATGTTCTAAGGCTGTAACACCACTGTGGAGTTTTTCATGGTATTATTTGTTAATGTGCATTATTGCTGTTAGTTGCATAAGCAGTTCCTGCAGGAATTGCAGCTTGGTTTAATTTTACTGTAGGGACACAGAGTCCATCTACTGAGAAGATCAGCTCTTTTTAGCTAGTTATTCTCCCTTCTTTGTTTCTTTGCATTATTTTATAATAAAAAGGAAGTTGACACTTGAATACTCACAGTGCTAAATTACGTTAGGAATGTTTGATTATATGCATTCATTAGCAATATTTCCATGCAGAATATAGACCCCCCCATATGAGTCAGAAACATGAATCTCATTAATATGCTTTAGCAAGTTAATTTGCATCCAGCCATTTATTTGCAGTAGTCAGAAAATGGTGGAGCTTTAGTTCTTTAAAAACTAGGAAAAGCTAGATAAGAGAAAGTAGGAAGGTGGAAGAATTAATTCTGGGATGATAGAGATGCTGGGGCTAAACTGGCCACACAGCTCTGGCAACTGACTTCATGACTCTCTGCCATCTTTAGGAGTGTGCTGTTAACCTCTTGTCTTGTATGCTGCCTTGGTGTCTCAAATGCTTGCTAGTGGAGGGTTTTTGGTTTGTTTGTGGGTGGTTTTGTGGTTTTTTTCCTCCAGTGGTGTCTTCGGCAAAGTAGAAATATATATGACAAGATAAACATAGCACAGAGTTCTGTGAAAATTTTAACTGGGCTATGGATTGTGGTACATTTAATAGAGCAGCATTACTGAAAAATAAAGCTAGTGTATGATCTGAAATTAACTTCCAACTCTGAAACATCTGGCAGTATTCAAAGTATAACATTAAAAGAGCAGATTTGCAGAAGCATGTTATTCTCTCAATTGGTGCCAAAGAAAAGGAAAATACAACTTCTTTTAGTTTCTAAATAAATATATGTGGATAACATTCTGATCTTTGGAGAGCAGAGGACTGACTTTGGGCATAGAGAAAACAACCAGAAGACTTTCCAGGACCAGTTGTTCTGAAAAGGAAACTTGATTCACCTTAGCTACGGGTTTTGGTTGTTTGTAAATACGTATTCTGAAATTGAGGTCTTTCTCTTGAGAATGTTTTCCCTTTGCTGTCAAGTGGTAGTCATGTGATTAGAAAAACAATCCAGTGATTTACAACCTCTTTCTTTGAGGTTAGGTAAGGGTAGAGATCTTGAAGGCAAATCTGAATTGCCAAAGTATATTGGATACTCAGAAAATTGGAGTATTGCAAACCACAAAAGCAGTAATAAGCTGTTAGTAATCTTAGTCATCTGAACAGTTACTGGAAAACTGTTTTCCTGGCTGATAGAGGTAATAGTACACTTGGTTAGAAATCTTTCAAATAACAAAATTCTAACTTTGTCCTGTTCATTTCTTTGTAGTTGGAGACAAGGTTCCTGCTGATATAAGAATTACTTCTATCAAATCTACAACTCTAAGGGTAGACCAGTCAATTCTCACAGGTATAATTTCTGTGAATTTTGGATAATTACGTGCATAATTGAAAGTGCCTTTTCACTGTTTGTTTAGAGTAATCAATTAGAAACAAGCCTGTAGCTATTCAAGTACTATGTTGCATTCAAGTGCAGTAAATTTGTAATCTAGTAACTTAACTCTTGGAGTGGCTGAATGCATTGCTGCTTCATTGGCTTTATGTATTCACTTTAGCAGGATGAACATTCTTACTGAGACTTGTAATGCTTTTTTGGTCTTTCTCCCACACCCTGAGACACACACGAGTAACTTGTGGGAAACTAAAATAAAAAATTACGAATTTCTGTTCTAGTTTATGCAGTCTTCTAGGTTTGAACATCTTGTCACTGTTCAAATATGAAAGTATGGAAATCTTACTAATGTCTTTTGTAACAGTTATCCATTTTCTCTTGAGAGAATAACTTTGGAAATACCAGCAGCTTTTAAACTGCTGTTACTAAAGACTCAGTACACTAAAGCCTTATTTGCTGAAATTCGGTGCATGCACATTCATGTGTTTTCTCGTACTAGCTCTCAAGTGCAGGAGCTATATTTAGAGCACTTTTCAGATTTGTTGAAAACAAAACAAAGTAGCAGTACTTCTGAATACAGGAAAGAAGCAAGGAATCAAGCAAGCATGCTATAACATTTTTCTCTCAGCTGGAACATGAAGATCTGTCTGCCTGTTTTGGTAGCATAAATTAATGTTAACTAGCCCTGAATCTTAAAACAGTAAAGTATTCATAAGAAACCTATTTTTGATCCTCAAATCTGTCTTGAAGCAGGCCCCAAAGTTTCTCAGTACAGATCCTGAATATAGCACAGAACTGATCAAGCTTACTTATGTTTAGCATGAGAAAATGTAGGCACTCCATGTTTATCAAGCTGTCAGAACTGAAATAAGTAGAAGAAATCCACCAGAAGTCTATATAAAGAGAATAATTCTTTGCCTTTGTTTCAATAACAGATCTATTTTTTTAAAGAAAACCCTTTCTGTTTTCAGCCTATTTTAAGTTGATGCTTGAGTCTCCTAACTAATAAACTAGGACTGAAGTCTAAGATGCTACTTAACAAAGCTTTCAAAAGTAGGAAGCTTTGGCTCTCTTGAGCTCACAAAAAGTAGTGTGCTCTTAGCTTCAGTCAGTGAGTTACCACCTTGTGAAATCTGATGTAGTAATTAACATCTCTTTTTATAGAAAAGAAACCTTTCTATACCTGTGTGACATGTTTATAAAAATTTATATATTTAAGGTTTTTATGGAAGAGTTCTGTGAAGACTTCCAACTAAAGGAGTTAACTAACAGATGGCTGCATGATACTTTTTTTTTTAAGGTCTGCCAGTGTAACTGATCACAGATTTCTGACTGTGGTAGCATCTAATTATTTAAATAAGAACATACCTCTTACAGTGCATAGAGAACAGAAATGCTCGTTACTGCATGAGAAGCACACAAAATATCTAATTCATGCAGTAGATTTTGCTACATTAAAAGGAGGAGTGGAGTACCAGCTGCTTATTTGACCGCTTTTCATGTTCCTTTAAAGACATGGTGTATGCTTCATTAATTCTAACTATATAAAATGTTTACTCAAATCCTTTCCTATTTTCATTAAAAGCCAGCCATTCACTTTTTGGTCAGCTGAAATATTTCCTGTTTCACTTAAGCAATTAAATAACGTAATTTGTGGAAAGAAGTTTGACATATTAAAAAATGTGAGGACTGAGGATTGTAACTTTTTCGATTCCCTACAGGACTCAAGATGATACATGTATAATCTCTTCTTAAGACTGTTATCTTTATTTTAGGTGAATCTGTGTCTGTTATTAAGCACACTGACCCTGTGCCTGATCCTCGTGCTGTAAACCAAGACAAGAAGAATATGCTTTTTTCTGTAAGTTACTTGTTTTGAAATTTTCAAAACTTTTATAAAATAATACTGAAGCTGATAAGCAAAAATGTGCAGAACTTCAGGTCTTCACCTAAAAGCTGTGTGACTTCTTTGCTGTATTCTCTATATGCATCTGTATGCGTGTCTCCATGTACATCGAACTAAATGAATTGAAAATTAGAAGTAACTTTTAATAAAAGCTGTCCTCAGGGAAGATGCTTGTTGAAACCAGTTTATGTGAGGAAAGTGGTTTTTGTCCTTCCCAAGAAAGTCTTGAAGGCTGGAGCACGTGCACTTTTAAAGTGCTTCCACACTACTTTTCTAAATAGCTCTTAAGACTGATAAGAATGCCCCCACAAACTGTGGTATTGTGTGGCTAAAATTGAGAACTAGCTTTCTATATAGGAATGAAACAACTTATTCAAATTTGTTTAAAGGAAGCATTGAATGCCTTTCAGATAACAAAATAACAGTTCTCTTATTGTTGGTAGGCTCCTTGTAGAAAATCTAACTGTTCTTTCTCATGCTAAGTATGTTCACACGGCGAGTCCCACAGAACATATCTATTACTCATAGTAAATAACATTAAATCTGGCAAAATGCAATCGTAATAAAAAAAGAACGGAAAAACACGCTTGAGATTCCAGTTGAAATACATACTGCTTACTCAGCAGCTGGGTTTGACTATGCTGCTTATAATAGATCTATACTGATTCATTTTGAGCCCATTCTGTAAGCAGATATTCTACAGTGGAGTATTGCCTTACAGATACTGGGGCAATGTCATTCTCTTCCTCTTTACCTTTTTCTGTATCCTAGCTGAAAAACAGTCTGAACTTGTGTAAGGAGTTTTTCCTTAAATGAAAACAAAACCAAACAAAAAACCCACCACCAAAACCTGTTTATAGATTGACTACAAGTTTTCTCTTCCCTTTTCTTTATTTACATTAGGGTACTAATATTGCTGCTGGTAAAGCTATGGGAGTGGTTATTGCAACAGGAGTAAACACTGAAATTGGCAAAATTCGAGATGAGATGGTGGCTACTGAACAAGAGAGAACACCGCTCCAACAGAAACTGGATGAGTTTGGAGAGCAGCTGTCTAAAGTCATCTCGCTTATCTGCATTGCTGTTTGGATAATAAACATTGGTCACTTCAATGATCCAGTTCACGGTGGCTCCTGGATTCGAGGTGCTATCTATTACTTTAAAATTGCTGTTGCTCTTGCTGTTGCTGCTATTCCTGAGGGTCTGCCTGCTGTCATTACCACCTGCTTGGCTCTTGGAACCCGGAGAATGGCCAAGAAGAATGCTATTGTTAGAAGTCTTCCCTCTGTAGAAACCTTGGGTTGCACCTCAGTTATTTGTTCTGACAAGACTGGTACTCTGACCACGAATCAGATGTCAGTCTGCAGGGTATGTTGAACTAACTTCTTCTATTTGTCTTTTTCTCCTCAGCCACTCTGAATAGTCAGCATTGCTTGAATTCTTTTGATTGCGAGTCTTTTGGTTCTCACATCATCAGAATCTTGCTTTATTTTCCTAAGATAAGCTTCCACTTCTAATTCAGTTTTCCACTGTGTAGTGTTTAAGGCTTTTATCTCTGCCCTTATTTAGTCATGGCCAAAGATAGCTGTACCCGCAATTGATGGAAGAGAAAGTTGTTTGCAAGCAGCTTTCCATTGACTTTGTCTGTAAGCCATTCAGTCTACTGGTAATTATTTAGTATGATTTATCCCGTTTCAGAAAGGCAGGATAGTTACACTGTAGAAGCAGGATGTGTGTAAGTGACAACACTTGCCTCTTTAATTTAGCAAGATGACAATGGTGGAGAAACTTAGCATTGAGACAAAGGTAGAAGATTTACTACAGTAACTTGGATAGTCTAAGGTATTTTCACTACTGAGTGGTTCCACCTTTATTTGGTTATCTTATCGGTCTGATGTAGATCACTGTAGTGTTTTCAACATGCAATATTGTATGACTAATCTGGCAACTTGGAGGTGCAGCTGACGCTGTCACCAGCATTGCCAGGGTCATCTTCAATGTATGGCATATTTTTAGGTAAGCATGAGTTATGTGCCCCTCCTCCCTTCCCCCCAATATTCTTTCTAGTGTTGATTAATTTGGGACTTTTATAGCTAGTCACTTAACATAGTACTTGTTCAGTTGCCAGTTCTCTGTACTTCCCGTATACTTGATATTCTATGTAGGAATTTTGTGAAGAAGACATTAAGTTCTTCTGTTTAATAATTGTAGATGTTCAGTGGCGTAGCAGCTCTATGACATCAAATGTTCAGAGTCATTACATTGGGTTAAAATTTCAAAGGTGTAAATGTTGAGCACTGCACGCCAGTGGCAAAAGTTTGTAAGCCTTCAGCTCTTTATTCTCATGTGATTGATGGCTTTTTCTTTCTAACTGGTGGTTGACTTGTTCTATTTCCTTAAGTATTGTAGTATTTATACCTAAGAGACACAAAGCAGCTGCTCATCAGTATTCCAGAGGAGGTTACTTGCAGTAGAGTTGCATAACTGCCCTAGTCTTTGCAGGGATTTTTCATCATGCAGATGCCAAAAGCAGAAGGCTTCCTGGTTAACTCATCACTTAAGTTGTGTTTATGTAAAAGCTCAAAATGTTCTACTCCTTACATTTAGAGGGCTAAATGTTTTAGATCTTGTGCAGTACAACTTCCTTGGTTCCTTGTTAACTTCTGACAGCTACGTTTTGCAAGATTTTGCAAAACATAGCAAAATCCTAATACCTGTAAACAATATGCTTATTCTTGGTTTCACTCTAAGTAGAGAGATTGCTTAGCTTTTTAAGAAGACTGGTTTACAACAGTAATTCCACTTGTAGTTTTAATTTTTGTGTTAAGTAGTAACTCCTGGGTGTCCAAAGGAATCCTATACTAAAATGTTTCAGTCAGAAATGATCCTGCTCTAGGAGGAGACTTGAGGGATTGTTTTAATGTCTTCCTGTGGTATCTCCCTCTGAGAAGGCACTTACTCTGCTTTGTGGGCTTTTAATTTATCAGCTTGTCTACCTTTTTGATTTTTAAAATTACTTTGAAGATTGTAGGGTCTCCAGACATTGATGCAGATGAATTGCAGAACACCTAATTATTAGGCTGTATTTTGTGAACATGCTTGTGAACATAAGGCCAGCACAGTGAGGGGAAAGTAAGACATTGCTAAAATGTGGTATGGCAAAATGGCTTATACTGACCAGTGGGTAAGAAGTTCCATTAAGATATACTATCAATTAGTGAGAAATTATTTTCTTCTCTACTACCACTTCAGCAAGTCATGGTAAGAGTATGACAGCTTCAGGCACTATTTTTTTTTTATCTCTATCTTCCCAGATGTGGTTTTGCCTGTAGCTCTCCTAGAAGGGAAACAGAAACAAAGGAAAGACTGAGATGCAGGTGTCTTATGGGGTACAACTGCATCCTTCAAATTGGTCTCTTTATTTGAAAATAACATTTCAGCTGGTGCTAGAAGGGCACTTGAGCTGTCTGAATGTTTTTAAGCTACCAGTGTACTGGATGGTAAAGTGACCTAGAACTAGAAAACCAGGACAGGAAACAGTTTCACTTAGTGGCTGGTATTAAGGGAAACTGGCCATAGTCTGGCTCTTGCCTAAAACCTCACCTCTTAGATCTAGAAGCTTCTCCTATTTGTGGATGCTTTTATTTTTACTTTGGCAAGAATTGTCAGTTTCCAAGCTGTCCTATGCTGCTTTTGATTGGAACTGCTGTTTCAAACATATAGATGGGAATTAATTTACAAGTCTGAAGCTTAGGAAGAGCTTGGGTATAGTCAGGATTGTCAAGTGGATGTGTGAGTAGTCTTCACAGCTGAAGTTAAGTGTACCTAGTTTGTGTTTTTCAACTCTTTCGTGTACTTGTACCACAATTCAGTTTTCAAATCAGATCTGTTAAGCAGAAGTGCTGTTTTCTGTACTTCATGCTTCAGTATACGGAGCTCTTCAAACATATATGGGATCGAAGTGCAGACAATTGTATCTGGTTTTGTCTAGTTTGTTTATTCAACGTGAACTTGCCTCTTGTACCTACTTGCTTAAGGCCTGTTTAAATCTCTTGCATTAATTATTGTTCAAAGGTAGTAACACTTCTAACTCTAATTTCAGATGTTTGTCCTGGACAGAGTAGAAGGAGATAGCTGTTCTCTGAATGAATTTACTGTAACTGGTTCAACGTATGCTCCCATGGGAGAAGTGTAAGTGTTCTGTTGAAGTTAAATATTTGTCTGTTTATGCATTGACTATTACTTTTTGGCTTGAAAAGTGATGCGTGTAATATTCAATAGTGATTGTTAATAAATGAAAGGTCAACCAGTGAGGATGCACACTGAAGGGCTAGGGGGGAAAGTAATTAACAGTAACAGGAAGTTAAATTCTAGAAGAGTGAACCTTCATGAAACTTAATACAGTCTCCAATATTGCAATGTTCCTTTGATAATCTAAAAATAAATTAGGGATAGGTTGAGAGGATTTATTTTACTGAAATCTTACTGGACTGAGATTAGCTATCCTAGTGCTTCAAAATGAGGTTTACTTTTTTATTTAAAAAAAACCTGCATAAATCTGAACAGATGAGCCTCTCTTAATCTGTGAACTCAATGTTTCCAATTCCCCTGCCTCAGAGAAGGCGGTAGGTTTTTTCCTAAAGCATCTTATGAATGTGTTGGAGTTAATTCTTAAATTCTTGAATTTACTGTAAATTCCTGTCCCCTACCCTCAGAGGTTTATTGGTCTCAGTGCATCTGTACTTGAATAGATGTGTGTGTTTGTCTCGGCCTTTGGTATTTGAGCTGGTGTTAAACCCAATCCCTTAGGAAAGGAATGACATGTTTGGTTTACTTTATCAGTTGCAAGTCTCTGCTAGTGGGACAGGTGGTTCATCCTGACAACTTCAGGAATTTTTAGGGTTCTGCTTGTAGAAGAAGAGCTGGATTGTTACAGTTTACTGGATTGTTACAGCTCCTTTTACTTGGCCAGTCTTTCATGTGTTTTTAATCTTATCACTTCAGTTTTACTTGCAGAATAGAGTTCTACTATGTATGAAGTAGAATTAAGATTCAGTTACTGTAAACATCTCAACCTTGTGGAGTTTCACAGTCATGCCTCTGAGCCCATGCAATCTTCGCTGATCTCAGTAGTGATTATCTCTGTTTAATTTTCATAGCAGTTAAGACCATGGTGTTCTCAGCAGCTGGAAATCTTAATTCCCCAATTTTCTTTTGTTTCAAAGCTAATTGCTGTCAAAGCTTATGCTTTCATTTCGGGAGACGGCATTTACTTAAGCAAGGTGACATTCTAGGTCTTGTAAAGCATCTGGCTATTATGCTTTAGCTGGTGTCGCAAGAGCTCTAGATAAACAAAATAATAAAATATAGTGTGGCGACAGATGTCGAGTATAATAAGACAGTCATCAATGTATGTTAATGTTCTATTTTTACTTGCTGAAATTGGGGAAATGTGAACAAGCATGTTAATCGCACTGCATTCATGTACGTAAAGAACGCTCTGTGAAAGGGAAATTACAACAGAAAGGCTGTTATTGGAGCATAAGGAAACAAATAGCTAAATTCTCAAACCTTTAGGGCTGATTTTTTTTTTTCTGTGTTTATGGACAGCTTTTCTAAATCAGTGGCTTTGTAAGGATTTTAAGTAAGGTGACTGACTTCACCTTGGATTGCAAACTGTCACTGAAAACAAAGTTCTGATGGGGACCTTAAGAGGCCGTCTAGTCCATGGCACTGTCCCAAAGCCGGACCTGCTCTAGATATGAACCATTCCTGACAGATGTTTCTTTGTACTTCAGATACTGTTGTCTTCCACAGCTGTACAGGCAGCCTCCTCTGTTTCATAACCATTAAGCATTTTTGCAATAAGTCAATGATTTTTCACTTACTCTTAAAGTATTTGATACATAACTTTCCCCTAAGGTGCATTCAGAATATAAAATGACAAATATTTCTTACTGAAAAACTAAAATTTCATACTGACTGATTTCCTGGGGATGTTAGGAGATTGTCAAACAGTTTAGAGTAGTTTTGTCGGGTCTCAGCATGCACGATGTGCATGCTTACTTGCAAACTGAGAGCATAAAACTAACAATAATTAAGAACTACAGCAAAAGCTAGCAGATGGCATTTGACCTTCAAATGAGTTCATCTTTAGCTAATTGAAAAGCCTGAAGTTTTAAGAAAAAAAAAAAAAAAATTGTCCAGCACTGACCCCAGCAACTTAGACTCCATGTGCACTTGCCATTCTTCAGAAACTGTTGATAAGGAACACACAGGCAAGGGGGAAAAAAAAAAACCAAACCCTGGTATAACAAGTTATGGATATTCAAATATGCTAGTTTTCTTCAAGTTCAGAACAGGTGAAAACAGGAAGTATTAGCTGTGATAGACGAGGTGACAAACTGAGAGCTGCTGGGAAGTTTAAAGAGTTGAGAGTTTAAAGCCACTGCTTATGGCTGTAGAATTATATGTCAAATGAAACTTTAAGAACATACTTGGTTTTTTTTAAGATGCATTTTGTTCACATGCTGTGTTATACAACACTGGAATTTGTTTGCAGTACTACAAGAGACTGAACAAAAGCTTACATAATCGGACATGTCATAGTCTATGTTACGAATTCTTTTGGAGTAGTGATCCACATCTTCCTACCACCAGACCTTTTTTCCCCTCCTGGAGAGCTTTAATGAAAGATGTTATATATGAGTTATGTCTTGCTAATTTTGGTAGGGCGGGAGATAACAGTATTGAACACTGTCTTGGTTCTTTTATGCTTACTCTAGAAGTATGCTAATGTTCCAGAAAATGAATTCATTCACTATTTCCAAATGTGAAAGCAAAGAAGTTGCTTCTTGCTTGTGATGTCTAAATGGTGCATTGCTTTAGGAAAATGTACCTTCCCTCTTTCTAAAGACTTCAGATACTCATCATTAAGTGTATATGACTACTTGAAAAGAGTATTTCTTTTCTAGTGGAATTTGTATTGTGAAATGACTTAGCTTTTCATTGGTTTAGGAGGTTCACATATAGTACAGATGAATTTTTAAGAAATTAATGAGGCCAAATCTGCTTGTATGCCTGCCCAGTGCATGCATTTCATGCATGGCAGTAAATCTGCAGAATATGCAGTAAGGCTAAGGAAGCTAAACCTCTCCTACTTGGAACTCCCCTCCAAGTCCTGCACATACTCTAATACTGCTTTCATATGCCTCTTCACTGAGCTCTTTACTTCTCTTCTACGTTGCTGTATGACTGTCACTGGAGGAAATAAGGTTTTGTAATTCAGGTAGTGATTTCATTGATAATCATGTCATTCTATTCATGACTCTCTGATCTAAACTTCAGAACTCACGTTTATCAAACCTGCTCTTCTCAACAATTTCTGGTTCTGTAGTTCCAAGTCCATAACTAATAAGCATTGTACTAAATGGAAATACAGTAAAGGGATTAAAGAAGGGGAAAAGGTGAGATGCTAATACTAAATAACTAACTTAAATCTCCCCCTTTTCTTCCTTTGGAAAGGCATAAAGATGACAAACTTATTAAATGTAGCCAGTATGATGGCCTTGTGGAACTTGCAACGATCTGTGCACTCTGTAATGATTCCTCTTTGGATTACAATGAAGTAAGTACATATCCTAGAACAGAGGAGAGTGTGAGAATGAGGATAAATGTTTGTTCCCATCTGTCTATGTAATACCTTTCAGTGGTAAATCCCCTTCTAGTCAAGGGGGGGAGTATTTAGGTCCTCTTCAGTATTAATTCTGGGAATGACTTGTTTGTTGAACACTGAGAAAACTAAAGCCAGGCGGCAAGTGTAGTCTGGAACTTGGAGATCTCCTGGTGTGTAGAATACACTACTGCTTTCTTGCTTTGCCTCACCTTCTTAAGGTTGCTACATCTCATAATGACTTAAATGCTTGATGATAAAGTACTGACATCCTTCTCTGCTGGTCTTGAGAGTAAAGGCTTGAAATTTCCTACGGGGTACAATCATACCCTTCAGAGCTGCTTTTTAAAAATAGTTTTGCTTGTTTCATAAGCCATAGTAAGTCTTGTTAAACTTTTTTTCCATTGTGAAACTTGAACTTTTGTCTCTGGTAGGTTCCAGGTGAGGTTTAAAGTAAACTCCTGTGTTTCTGTTTGCTTTGTGTTAACTAAAGGCTAAGGGAGTATATGAAAAAGTTGGTGAAGCCACAGAAACGGCACTTACCTGTCTGGTTGAAAAGATGAATGTGTTTGACACGGACTTGAAAGGACTTTCTAGAATTGAACGTGCAAATGCTTGCAACTCGGTCAGTACTCTTTTATCTGGAATTCACTGGGGAGTGAGTTTTGTAGTATGTATTATCTAAATGCATTTTTATGCTATTGTTTTGTTTTGGTTTTTTTTTCTTTAATAAGGTGATAAAACAACTCATGAAGAAAGAATTCACTCTGGAGTTCTCAAGAGACAGAAAGTCTATGTCTGTCTATTGTACACCGAACAAACCAAGCCGCACATCCCTGAGTAAGATGTTTGTTAAGGTCAGTTCCTCACTTGAGAAAGCGTAGTTACAGAACGGCTGCAGAGGTAGCACCACACTAAAAAATTATGGCACAACTAACTGCAGCTTGAAGATGAAGGAAGGACTTTGTAATTTGAGCAAATGTTGTAATGGAAAGGGATTTATTAAGCTAAATTACTTTTTTTTTTTTTTTTTTTTTTTTTTGCCTCTGCAGGGTGCTCCTGAAGGTGTAATTGACAGATGTACACATGTCCGTGCTGGAAATGCTAAAATACCATTAACCTCAGGAATTAAGCAGAAAATAATGTCTGTCATTAGAGAATGGGGAACCGGTAGAGACACATTGCGTTGCTTGGCTCTGGCGACCCATGACAATCCACCCAGAAAAGAGGAGATGAATCTTGAGGATTCCTCAAATTTCATTAACTATGAGGTAAATTTAGTAAAATATCCTTTTAACACTTATCCCTCTCCCAAACTGGAGAACAGTGACTCCTTATGTTTGATTATTTCTTGAGGAAGTTATGTCTGAGAATTTGCTCTTTCTGGGTATTTTTGATATCAGACACCATAGTTAGCCACACGTGTGGAGGGAATGCTCAGTTTAAGAAGAGACTGTATGTGTCTTTGAAGAAACTGTGTTCTTGATGGCTGGTATACATGCTGCTGCTTGGCTAAAAGTATAAGAAGAAATCAGTTAAACAGCTAGCTGCAAATTGTATTATTTTATGTACATACATAAGGTCCTCAGGATCATAACACCTTAAACTGTTCTCAGAGACTGACTCTGAAAAATATTCCAAAAATTGCATTGTGGTTTCAGCTTTAATGGTTTTCAGTTTAACATTGCTCAACTGCAAGACCCCTTTGGGGATTTTGTGATGAAACATACCTGCCATTTTGTGCTCTGAGAGTCAAGTTCAGTTCCCTGCCTCCATACTGTCAGCTGCAAAAGCTCAGTCCGTGATTATCATCTTAGCTGTGCTGTAATTTTCCAATGAAATCTGTATCTAGGATTTAGAGGGGAGGAAATGACAACAGTTGCGTGAGAGTTTTTGGCCTGTGCTCTCTGCTCCTGGCACCGATTACAAAAAAGAAAGACTTGACTGCTTGCAGGTTGAATTTGCAAGGCTGACAATTAGAGCACGTTTCAACTAATAAAACAAGTGCATTTGAAGCAAGATATGTTTGGAAAGGTAGGATCCCGTTTCAGAGCGTGGTCATGCTCTGGGAATTAACTGTGTCCTCCCATATGCTTATCATGTAGATGGTACAATGTAGCATTGTGATTCCAAAAGCATTAAATTGTTATTTACCTCCTCTCTTGTTAATGTGCATGTAGATTTGTGACTTCTTGGTTCTTCTCCAGCTGTCTGAATTCAGTGTCAGAGCTAAAGTGCTGAGAAGACTCAGTATGGTGAAACAGATAACCTCTCTGAAGTAACCCTTTCAGGAAAAAAAAAAATGCCATAAGAGCAAGTATACATTTCGTAATACATTGGTTTTGACCAAATGACAGGGTGACATAGGCCTCAGTGTCTTAATTGCTCTATGTAAAATCACAGAATATTGTGGACAAGTAGTAAAACCAAATGTCGCCATGCTGAGAGATACTTAGCATGCAAGCGAAATGATTGTTTCGCTAATGTCAGATGAGAAGTCTACAGGATCTTGCACTAAAACTAGGTGCTGTCTTGTTTCAGACCAACTTGACCTTTGTCGGCTGTGTGGGTATGCTGGATCCCCCAAGAATTGAAGTAGCTTCATCTATAAAGCTGTGCAAACAGGCTGGTATTAGAGTTATTATGATTACTGGTGATAATAAAGGCACAGCAGTAGCTATTTGCCGTCGCATCGGTATCTTTGTGGAAGATGAAGATGTTTCTACAAAAGCCTTTACTGGTCGTGAATTTGACGAACTCTCACTTGCTGCCCAGAGAGACGCTTGCCACCATGCCCGTTGCTTTGCTCGTGTAGAGCCTTCCCACAAATCTAAAATTGTTGAGTTTCTTCAGTCTTTTGATGAGATTACAGCTATGGTAAGTAATTGAAATTTTACTTGGTTTGAAAGGCACACACTGTGTTTAAACCCAAATTATCCCTTTTCAGACTAATGCCTCATTCTGGAAAACACTTGCTTCCGCATTTCCCTGAACTCAAAGCCTCAGAATAGTTCTGCACTTAAGTGATTTTTTAAAGATCCAAAACCATGCCCAGTGCAAAATTCCTTTCTGGTCTTATATGTAAGTGCCCACCTTACTTATTTTTTTCAACTTTAAATTCTTGTTTTAGACTGGTGATGGTGTCAATGATGCCCCTGCATTGAAGAAAGCAGAAATTGGAATTGCTATGGGTTCTGGTACTGCAGTGGCTAAAACTGCTTCTGAAATGGTTTTAGCAGATGACAATTTCTCAACTATTGTAGCTGCTGTGGAAGAAGGACGTGCAATTTATAACAACATGAAACAGTTCATCCGTTACTTGATCTCCTCCAACGTTGGAGAAGTTGTTTGGTAGGTCTAAAATGTCTTTTGCTTCGAACTAGAGTAGTGATGGAGTCTTTTGTTAGTTATTTATTTACTTCCAGTATTTCTTGCTAAAACCAGAGAAACAGGTTCTCCGGTAATTGATCATTGTGATTGTGCAGAAGTCTGCATACTTCTAGCCTAGTCTTTACTAGAGAATTTTAGCATATCACAAAAGATTCGCATTGCATTGCATATAATATTCTAGCTCAGTAGGTGGCTAAACGCTGTACAATTATTTCTATGATTGGACTAGTTCTCTAGAACAGGAAAATAAAAACCTTAATAAAATATTGCAAGATCTGGTATTTCAGATAACTTAGTCACAGATATAACTGAGATGTTTGTTTAACCTCAAGTTACAGAAGAATGTGTCTTCTGTGTCTTTGGAAGGAATGGTGACCCAATGCCACAGAATGCATTCTGGTAACAGAATGTAAATATTGATCTTCTAACAGTTGCTTATATCAAAGCATATTTTCTCCCAGAGTGGAATATAACACAGCAATTGTCTTGCCTTGTTTCTTGTAAACTTTAAAGCTGTCCTTCATATGGCTCGTGCTGCAGCCCCTGTTTCTGTTCTATTTATTCATACAGGCTTGCAGCCATGAAAATTACATGCTCATTAAATTTTTGCAGGGACTAGCAGTAATCTAGCTAAATGAAGCTTAGCCATTTGAGCTAAAATGCTATTATGTGTGCAAAAGTTTTAGTGTCTTTTAGAAAGTGGCTTGCAAGCCTTTATGCATGTATGTATATATTTACCTATATTACGGGATAAGTAGAGTGGGGAAAAAAGGCTAAAGCAGAAACTCTTCAATTCCTGAAGTTACCAGAAGATAATGCTTCAAAACTTATATGCCAGTGGTTAGAAGTGTTTGCTCTTGGATATGTTTTTAGTTTTCTGAATGTGAATATTCAGATATTAAATGGATAACTGCACGAGAGAACAGAAGTGATGATACAGGCTTAGGCTTAAGCATTAAAAGGACTTATTTACATGCACAAGCATAAGCTTATAATTGGTGGGTTTTTTTGTAGTATCTTCTTGACTGCTGCCCTGGGTTTTCCTGAAGCTCTAATTCCTGTCCAACTGTTATGGGTAAACCTTGTGACGGATGGTCTCCCTGCTACTGCTCTGGGCTTTAATCCTCCTGACCTTGATATCATGAATAAGCCACCACGCAACCCTAAAGAGCCACTGATCAGTGGATGGCTCTTCTTCCGCTACCTAGCTATTGGATGTAAGTAGTAATAGCTGGTTTGGGGGGTTTAAGTAAACTTAGGCAGGTAAATATTTTTTTTGAGATCCACTTGAAAGCAGTTTGTCTAATATCCTTGTATGCTGAAATCTTGAAAGCTAGCAATAGATGTTTTGTGGAACTGGTATTCTTCCTTTATTTTGTTTCGAGATTCACACTTTGTTTTGCACATTTGCAGGCAGTGCCGTGATAGGAACAGTAAAGTTGTGATTTTTTTTTTGTTTGTTTTGTTTTCCATTGGTAGCAACTGAGGCACCAGAAGCCCTAGTTGCATAACATCAGTATGACATTTGCCACTTTGTCAGAATCTTTTGATTTTTGACAACTAGGAAACCATTAGAAATTTTATAACTTCTATACTGGATTAGACCTTCAAAATTGATGGTTGATGGTGTTACAGTCCTCAAAAGAGAGAAGCCCTTCAGGAACAGATGAACTTAGGGCTGAGTCTGGCCTCTGTTTTCAAGAAACCACCTACTTGCCTTTTTCCATTTGACTCATTCCAGGCTGAAATACTTCTAGCTCAAGCTGTCAGCCTTAGGAATACGAACATGTTGTGGGATTGGGAGTGAAGAACCAAGACCAGCCATTAGTGAATGCGCACCTGCATTAGCTGTTGAGGTCGTACATAGAACTACTTCTAAATCTGAAAATGACTACTGTCATGTATCTAACCTACCATTTTCATGGTTAAGTAGAACACCACAGGCTTGCTGGTCTGGCTATAATCGGGGAAAATAAAGGAGTATAAATTTGTGAAATCATGTCAATTTGTGAAATCAGTGGATGTAGATTTAAACCTTAAGTAATAGCTATAGTATTGTAAAGCTAGAATAAGTATCTATATGGATACTTAATGCACACTGTCTTCATGCCAGAAGTTGTCACCTTAATTTTCGTAACTGACTTCATAGATCTTAAAGTAAGTAAACATCAGTATTGGTTAATGCAAGTACAGACACATTGGGTTCTGGGAGAAAAAAGAAAAATTGCGGGTTGATTACTCCAAGTGATACCCTTGTTTGCCTTAAGTTCTAGCTGCCAGCTTCCATAAGCAGATATTAGAGTCTGTCCAACAGTACAGTATTTAATGGTTATTTAAGTTACAATGGTGGAGCAGGTTTCTTGCATAGGAGACAGATGGATTACAATCTGGTTTTTTACAGTACTGGAGGTCTTGAGGTAGAAGTTCAGGTGTGGCAAGTGAGATCTTCTCTTGCCTACAGTTCACAACACTAAAAAAAGCACTTTGTTTTCTTCAAGGTTATGTTGGCGCTGCCACCGTGGGTGCTGCTGCTTGGTGGTTTATCGCTGCTGATGGTGGTCCAAGAGTTACCTTTTATCAGCTGGTATTTGCTCTGTTTAATATCTTTGGGGGGAGAGGGGCAGTACATGCTTCTTTCATATTGTAACTTGAAATGACTGTAGAAAAACAGTAGGTCACAGAAACTTATGTAATGAGGTGTTTTCAGGCTCGTTACTGTAAAACTTGATCATGGTTAATTAGTCTTAATGCTGAAGTTCAAAGTGGGATACCTGAGCTTCTAAACAATTTGAAGCACTAATTGTTGTCTTGTAAGTAAAAGACTAATGGGGATTTTTCTAAAGCTGGCAAAAGTTTAAAACCAGTGCTTATAGGAGTCATACTAGAAAGTTTTGTTTTCGTAATACTCACTGCTTATTTCATAACTGCCTATTCTACACTTTAAAAGTTAACAAGCTGTGGAAGTGAGTTCACATTGTTCTGTTCTAGAGCCATTTTCTGCAGTGCAAAGAGGACAATCCAGACTTCTCCGGTGTTGACTGTGTGGTTTTTGAGTCTCCATATCCAATGACAATGGCTCTTTCTGTACTTGTCACCATAGAGATGTGCAATGCTCTCAACAGGTTCGTATGTCTAAATAGGAAAGCAAAGCTTCTGTGTAGCTTATCCAAAATACTACTTTTTGTGCAGTTTGATTCTTAGTGTATGGACAGCTCAACTAATGAGGAATGAGTCATATTTCCTTTCTGAATCCTGGTAGTGCAAACAAAATGACTCTTTTAGATAACATTTGAGATCTCTTATCATAAGGTATATTTTTAAGTCTGCCAATTCACTCTGGTATTGTACTAAGCATGAGCGACTGAAATATTTTCCATTATTTCTAATCTAAGCTTAATCAATCAGATTATCCCTCCTATGTTGGTATAAAGTGATACCAAGGAGAACTAAAATAAGAATGCTGAAGATATGGAAAATAGTTTTTCTTGCCCTAAGGGAGTGTGGGTTTAGCCAATTAATATTAGATTATAAATGGAAACCACTAAATAGCACAATGTCAAGGGTATTTTTCTTCAAATAGCTTAGAGGTCAGTTAATTTAAAAACAAATAAACTTTAAATACAAGTGTACTGTGGTAGTCCTACATAGTAAGATACTGCTCTACATCTGACATTCTGGATCTCAGCCTCTTCTGCAGCATAGCCTAAATGCAGATTGAATCGGAAGAGCAGAATTAAAGAACAAGCATTAAGAAGGTGCAAGTACTTGACCCTCTGTATATCGAGTCTTTAAGTGAACTTCAGAAGAAGTGGGTGCACGAGGTCCGTAGGCATACAATAGACTGGCGAGGATTCTGTCTTATGCTACCATGCCCATCTTTCCCTTACCCCTCCCGTGGAGAAGATGCTGGGGTCTTAGCAAAAAGGTAGACTAGACGAGGAATGAGCGGAACACACGAAAGCTTTCAAAAAATAAATGTGAGGCTGAACTGTGACTGCCTTGCTAAGCAGACTTCCAAGGTAGTTTAAAGTTGCAACATATATATAAACCATATCTTGGTATCTTTCTTTCCTTCATGAGTGGGATAATTGTGACTTGCCATGCTGCTTTTCTTTCCAGCTAGTTTTCTGATTTATTGAATTTCCTGTTGGTGTCTTATATACACATATGTACCATGTTTCTGTTGCAGTCTATCAGAAAATCAGTCCTTGATGAGGATGCCCCCGTGGGAAAATATCTGGCTGGTGGGCGCTATTTGCTTGTCCATGTCACTCCACTTCCTTATCCTTTATGTGGAACCGCTGCCAGTAAGTGCATGTGACTTACACCCATCCCTGAACTTGGAGATAGAGCAAAAACTTGTCTGGAGCTTAAGGCAAGGGATGGAGGGGGAGAAAAGATGTAACGTTTGGCTTTTCTTTCAGATTATCTTCCAGATCACGCCTTTGAATGTGACGCAATGGCTGATGGTATTGAAAATCTCACTACCTGTCATTCTGCTGGATGAAACACTTAAATATGTGGCCCGTAACTACCTGGAACCTGGTAAAGATAGTGTGCGGCCTGCCACCAAACCATGTTCTTTGTCAGCATGCACCGAAGGAGTTTCCTGGCCGTTTGTGTTCATTACTATGCCCTTGGTTATCTGGCTTTACAGCACAGACACTAACTTTAGTGATATGTTCTGGTCTTGACTGACATGGTGACAAGTTTTACATTCAAAGAAAAAGTTTAACTTAATTTTTTTATTGTTTAGAGCAACTGTCTATTTCTGCTGAATTTTCACATGAACATATTTGCCGGTGATGGAGGTTTCATAATCTAGATTTTGGTTTTTTGCTTTTTTTGACTTCAGTGGGGGCAATATATTCCTCTTTTATACACAGTTAAAGTGTCCATTGACATGTACAGAGAACTAACACTATTTTATGCAAATATTTTTTTGTAGATGAAAAGCATGTACAGTGTTCTGTTCAATAGTCTATTCATCATGTAAAAAAAGTAAAATTTTTTTTTGAGCCAGCGGACACTATCAAACTAAATTGGCAGCAGATTTTAGGGAATGAATGTGTGTCGTCTAAAACTAAAAAAGCATGTAACTGTTTGTCTTCTGCATGATCATCCAAACTTAATTTGTCATAAAGTCAGGTTTTATTCATAAGCAGAACTTTCTGCACTGGGAAGAGAGTACTGCTACCTCGGTCAGGATTTCTTCTTGGTTTCCCCTCTTCTGTTCCCTCACTCTCGGTTCTTGACTGTCCTTGTTTACACCAGTTTCTGTATGAGGTATGCCTAATCTTGCTCGTGCAGAAAATATCATTCCAGGTGCAGCCTGCTGGGGTTCTTCCATACTCTCCACACACATAGGGTTGTTTTTTTAAGATTATTTATTTAAGTGTCTATTGTATTTTTATTGTAACAGACCTTATTTTGCCAGTGTTGCCCATTATGGAGGGATAGGGAGGGCTACTTTTGTCTACTTAAAACAAGCCTTTTTAACAAACACAATCTGTTTTAATTCAAAAGAGGGTTTAAGTTGGGTTTTAAGACCTTATTTACATGTGTCAGATCCTTTCTTTTTCTCCCCCCCCCCTTTAAGATCAAAACTTGTAACGAGACCTGGAAAAATAACTTGCACTGCATAGCTAGAAATTGGATTTCCTACACTTAGGGCACTAATGATCAGTTGTATACATGGAGTTACTCTGCTGGCCTGTTGTTAGCCTGACTTGAAGTAACAAGCTCGTGTGTGTTTTTTGTAAAATCTGTAAATAGCACATGACCAAATTGAACATATTGTATAGAACTATTTTTATTTTAATGTGGCACTAACCACCTTCATTATTACGGTAAATGTTAAAGCATGTTTTCAAATTCAGTCCTGTATCAACAATGTGTAAGTCATTAACAGTCCTAACTGTGGTGTTTTTCTCCAATGCCTTCCAACTTTCATCGACTAAAGTGAGTATTTCTCTTCCATTTCACCATGCCAGTGGTGACTTGCTGTAAAATAGCATATGCTGTATACATGTTGAAGAATAAATAGTAATTTCCTTCATTCCCATGCTGTGTTTTGTCAAACTCTGCTGTGCTACATTATTATCACCACTTTAGGCTCTTTGTTTTGTGGTCTGAAGCTCGAATTACTGATTCCAAAGGTAAAGCACTTGCTTTTGGTTTAGTGTATTTTAGGTCTTGTTTTATAGCACCCAGGAGCCTTGGTGCCCCAAGATCTTACAGCTTTTGGTCTTATGTTAGAGAAAATGGGACAAATCTGTAACTTAAGACAGTGACAGCTGTTCACATGAATGTTTAGTGTCCAAAACACTCTAGTACTTGTGGTCAGGTGCTGGTTTACTCCAGAGTTGGTTTTTTTTTTCCTTCCCTGAAATAGGGGATGCTCCTCTGAGCTGACCACCCTTCCCTAGTCTCTGCTATCTGCAGTGCTCAAAGTGCAGGCGCTCCTCTTTGCAAGAACAGCTTATTGTTTCCAGTAAGTGGAAACACTTTGTACAGTGGTCATATGAAAAGACAAAAGAACAGTCTCAGCTTAACAGGATAGTCTTTGAAAATTGTACTGGGGTCATTATGTCTTTGTAGAGTAGCAGGTGCTGTGTTGTCTTGTGCTGGCTCAGTCTGCTGTAATAACCAAATTCAAACAGCTTTCTGATTCCTCATAGAGGAAAATGATCGTTAAAAGCTATGTTCTGTTGGTGCCAGCTGGAATCCAGCGAGCACAGATAATTCTCTAGGTTTCAAGCTTTCAGATATAGATGCTAATCTCAAAATACACAGACCCTATCTGAAATTCCACTGTGTTGTGGATACTCACCATTCCATATAGACTTTGACTTGTTTAAGTTGATGCTGAAGTGACTCAGGGGAGCTGGACCTGGTGATGTAGTAGGTGTGTTGCTGAACTGTAAGCATTTAAATCCTGTTGAATGCCCTCTTCAGTGTGGGAGAACCTGTCTTTGCCAAACTAAGGTTTTGCGTACCACAAAACCAATGGCCAGCACTGGCCATGTGCTGTATTGGTAATAAATGAGCAATATGAGACTTGTCCCTGTTTCTTGAAACAGGAAACTAATAGGTCACATGGTTTGGGATTCCTTGAGATCAAAATATGTACAAGTATGTTATTTGTTGGAAACAAATAGTAGCGAGTTAGTTCTGTGTGCTCCCAACATAATGGGCAAACTTTCCAGGGCAGGAACGCCACTGAATCTTTGAACGCTGGTTCTGTGTGAACCTCCAGAGCACCACGTTGGTGCGCTTTTTAAAGCCACGTATCTCACTGTCACCATGAACGATTCTGCTTCTTGTACAATCCTATTCGTGTCTATTATGCCAAATAATCCTGCTATACACCCCCTTTTTTCCTGTCTAAGAAGCTGAAGGGGAAAATGACTGTCGATAAGTAGGATTCAGGCTTCGACAACTTCTTTGTTGGATCTCTGTCTGTGTTGAAGATGAATCTTACTGCTTGTGTCATGGATTTCCATACTGACATCTGAGAGCTCACTCGTATCCCGTGTCTCAGGGGCACTTGCATTAGGGCCTTGTGTTCCTTGGAGTTTGCCTTTGAAAGCTGGGTAACTGGAGTGGCGTTCATCCCTACAGGCTCCTGAGGTTACGGGAACAGTCAGGTTTTATAAGGTGCTCCTGAAGAGCCCAAGCAATCTTTATTTCTTCCAGTCTTGCTGTCCAAATTTTCTTGTAGAAATGGAGCAATAGGGTTCCCGAAGATCAGCATGCACTTACCTCAGGTTCAGTGGCAGCTGTTGCTCTGCTTTCAGTACTTCTGTTTGCCAAGTGTTGCCACTACGTGGTAAATACCAGCCTTGTGTGGTCTGGACTGACCAAACGTTAAGACCTAGCATGAGCTTCCTCCTAGGCAGTGAAGCACCCTGCCCTGAAATCCCTGTCTGCTGCAAGCTTCCTTGTGATCCTGGAGCTGGAGTGCTGTGGATCTGCTCTTAACCCTTCTCAGTTGAGTAGGGAGGTTGCTCGAGTGTGTGTCTGGCATTAGAATAGCATAAGGCAGCTGATGGCTTGGCTTTTCATTATAGAAATATAGAAATACAGTGCAAGGTTAGTAATGCGCTGCAAGAAAACACGTTAACTGCAATTATTATCCTTAATTGTGTAGATCCTGCCATTCTTTAGCTATCAGCCCTTTCATCTAGGCAGGCCAAGAAGAAAGGACTTTTCGATTTAGAATGGACTTACTTGCCAACGTCTCGAAGTTGAAACTCTTGCCTAATTTCTTTGTTCCCTACATATTTCCACTCCAACCTCCTCACTGTACTAGGATCATCTGGGGATAGAAATAGGTAACTCCTATTTTAATGTATTGGTCCTTTGAATATATAAATGGAAGCACTTATTTAAGCAGAAATAACTCAGTTACTGAGGCTTTATCTCCCACTCCATTTTTAGAAAATAACTTTATCCTTTTTGTTTCCCTTTGTTTTCATCTCACTGAGCTTTTTCATCTCCACTGTTTTCTGGATTCCTTAGTGTCCTCACATACCACTACTTATTTTCTAGCGTGAGAGAGATGTGTAAGACTAGTATCAATCACGTGGTTGATGCTACCTTATGCTAGGAACACCAGGAAAAGGATATCGGCTTATCCTAGGAAACCAGTGGGGTTTGGTATGAGAGCAGCTCCTCCTGAATTCAGTGTTCTGTAGCCTGGTCCAAATCAGAGCAAAGAAAGTGGTCAGGCAGCTGCAGTCGTACGTCCAATATTTAGACAGGGGCTTTTATCTTCATAGTGCCTCGGGCTCTCTCTGCTTTCCAATGTGAGTGATTCAAAGTACTGTTTGTGAGCTACACAACGAGCTGCTCCTTTTTGCTGGCATCCAAGCAATAAAAATAGTTCATACTTGGTTTCCCAAAATATTATTGCAAATAAATAAGTATGAAAGAGGCTGCGTAAAAATATATACCGGTCTGTCAAAATGCTACGAGGCTTATGTTTGTAGGGAGACTGTTTTGGAGAAGGCTAATGGTAAGAAAATGAGTTTTTAATCTGATGATAAAATGCAGTACAGCAGTCCTCTGTCTCCGTTCCAAGAACACAGCTGATGCGCAGAATATACGTGGTAAACAGCTTAAAGATGGTTGAATTTGCTGAGATGAAGGGAGGTGAAACTGATACAAAGTTGTCTGTCTCTTGCACCTGTCTTGTTTACTTTTTTGCACTTCTAACCATTAACTGTTTCCCTAATCTCTGCTAATTACATCCTTAATTACATTAATATGCATTTTCAAATCTTAGCAGGAGAGCCTAAATTTTATAGTGTTGAAGCGGTGTTTTGAAGAGCCACCATCAAGTTCTAGGGAATCAGAGTACACTGTTCTTCTCTCCTAGACGCAAGGCTAACCTTACGCTGTATTTTAGGGGTAAAGTACAGTAGTAGCTTTATTACGTTGTACTCTGCCCTTTGCCTACGCGTTTATCTGTGTAGTTTAATGACTTCTTCAAAGCTTTCCTACTGCTTCCCAGAATAAGCTGCATAACTTGGAAAAGGGACATTGTTAGGTCACTTTGGGGCCAAACTTGCAATATAATGCCTTGATTAGAAAAACACCCTGGAAGTTCTTAAAAACTTGAGCTCAAACTGCGTAGTACGGAACTTGTAAGTAAAAATTACAAATAAGTGAGACTTGTCTATTGCCACTAGTCAGGCAAAGAAAGGCAAAAGCTCCCTAAACATGTCTGAATTCCTTTTCACTGCAGTCTTCTGTAGGAAGTGCTGGCTTTGCTGATGCTAAAGGGAGCTCTGCTGCACTCGGAAGAGCTGAGCCATAATCCAGAGGGTTCTAGGCTTTGAGAACAAAGTAACCTGAGAGTGTCCCTTCGATGACAGAGCAGCCAGTTATCAAACTTAACATTCTTTCTTCTGTCACTGTTGATCTTAGTCTTGCTTGTATAATGGTACTTAGCATTCATCCTTTCATTAACTGATGCCTTTTCTTTCTTTCCTTTTCAGCAATACTGGAGTAATCGCTTCCTAAACAATTTTGCAGAAATGTAAGGTTGTTTTGTTGCGTGCATGTGTTTTTAGCAACACATCTACCAAAACTTCTGCATGTATCATGTGTAAAGATTCTTTGCTTTCCCTAAAACAAAACTCATTGTGTTCTCTGTGGAAGAAATGTGTGGTACCATTAGGACTTCATTATACAGATGTACAAACGTGCAATATAGCTTACCGAATTGGAAACTCTCTCCAGAGAAGTTTGGTTTCTGTGCTGCATGGAGAAGAGTTTGTTTATCCTTGAACAAGAATTGCGGAGCTGTCAGCCAATTTTCCATATTTCTGTATGTAAAATGTCAGTTTATACAATGTACAATATCAAAAATAATGCATGCCTTCGGTTGTAGACAAATCTTTCTCTGTATTGTATCATCCAAACATACTACTCTATAACAGCTTCTGTACAATGCTATCCTATTTATAAAATTCATTGAAAAGATTACAGATGAATGTTAAACCATAAGCCTCCAGTTCCTGACTTTGGATTTTTTTATCATGTGTGCAAATCGACCTCTTTTGCACTGTAATGTAACTTATTTAAATCTAAGGCAGTAAGACAGATGTTGGTGCAATACAAAATACTGTGATGCGTTTATCTAAAAAGCAACAACCGACTTTTAGCCAGTTACCACAACTGCATGTGTGACCTTCAGAAGTTGTAAATAAGATCAGTTGTCTATTTACATGCTGACAGTAAGAAGCATCACACCTAGTTTCATTTGTATCAGGTAAATAAATTTATTCTACAATACATACTTGGCGTGTTATTTTATGCACTTTGTTTTCCGCAGGTACATGCGTACATACTTCAGCGCGCTCTTATATTAGTGCCAGGATGACACTTTTTAGCACCAACACCATTGCAGTCTTTCCTCCTAGAACTATGCAGATGCCAGCTGCTCTTCCGGCAGTATTGACCTCCTCGCTGGTGTGATTTCCTCTGTCCAGGGGCTTGTGTGTGTGTTTAAGGGACACTGTCAAGTACTTTGATCACTCAATTTTTTTTAAAATGCTCCATTGTTTGTAAAATCCCTCTGAGAAATTTAAAATAAACATTTCTTTCCCAACTACATCTTTATTTTTTTGTCCTTTTCTATTTTCTAAATTGCCCCAACCCCAAGTAGCTGCTAGTCTCTTTCCCCTTCCATAGGCAAAAGGAAAATTAACCAACTGTTTGCTACGAAGCGTACACCACGAGTAGCCTGCTGGGAGTGCTGCTCTCGCTTACGGCTTAACTCCATTCCCCAAACCGTGGGCTATTCTGCCAGCGAGCGCTGGGCAGCGGTGCAGCTCCTGCGCCAGGCTCGCAGCGCAGGCCTCTGTGCTAAGCGTTAGGCGAGACTAAAGCACCCCAAGGGCAAAAGCTGGATTTTCCAAGTGTCCTGTAACGCTGTGCTCCGCAGCCCATAAACTCGGTTTTGTTTGGACTAAGAGGAGGGGGGGGCCTCTCTAAATATGCAACTTCAGCCAACTTCAGTAACATGTTTTAAATTAAATAGAATGCCTCTTCACCTCCAGCCCATGCTAGCAGCTCACTGCTAGCAAAGTGTTACCCAAAGGAGGTGACATGGCTGAGGCTCTTCAAACACAACGGTGTGAGGTTTAAAAATACTAGGGGTGAATTCCGTTGTTCAGCTGAGCTATAGGATGGTGGAGGATGCATTAATACATCGGGCTGAGCGGCTTGTGGCTGCTTCCTACTATGGTAGTGTTGTTCTAAGCAAGCTGAGCTCTGCTCCTAACCTCTGGGCCGAGGCTGTCAGGACTGAGTTCAGCACTCAGCTGTTATCTACAACTGCAGCTCTTCCCGCCGTCGTATTTATAGCCCGTCTTCAGCACGCGCCCACAGCGCTGTCACCAGCAAACCTTCCCAGCTGGGCCGCCGCGGCCAGGACGGGCGCAGCGAGCACCCAAAGGCGGCGGCAGTGTCCTGGTAACGCTCGACACCGACACCTGAGCTAAGTGATTGAAGTCATTTGTCCAGAACACCGAGGAAGAAGCCGCTGCATTAGCACCTCTTCCCTTGTCATAACCTCTAGCCTTGCTTTAATTAGGAAGCAACGAAAGGAAAAAAACCAAGGCTCGCTTCTTTCTCAGCAGAAGGCAGCTGGCAGTTTCTCAGACCTACACCCTCACGTGTTGTACCAACACAGCTGTGGGAAAGTTACTCCTGCTGCCCGGCTGACCTGCTGCCCCTTTTTTCAACTTGCAGAAATTCCTGTCACCGGCACTGGCACCAAATGTAAAGATTAGCGATGATACGAAGTCATTATTCAGAAAACGGCTCTCCCTCCCAGTCTGCGCTGCTGTCACGGCGAGTTATGTTCCACGGATGGTTTCGGCATCTCTGCATTCAGACAGCACCTCGCTGGTAAGCAAACAGAGACCAAACTCATAACTTATTTTTAAACATTTCTTTAAATTATGATCTGCAAGCTTAACTCATAACTAGTCGCCCGAATGAACTGCCAGCGGCACTTTGGAGTACAGCCATATGAAGAAAACGTGATGCTCAGTGGGTTGCTAGGTACTCGAGTGCAAGAGTATGTGGTAAGAGATGCTGAGATAAACAGCTTCATCTTCCCCCTCCTCCTCCTCCTCCTCCTCTCACTGCAAACCCCTGGCTCCAAAGCATTGCATGGATGAGCCCACTGACGGCCGCAGAGCAAGGAAACGGTTCCCCATAGCTCAAGTTATTAGGCATTATAGACATATTACATCAAATTCTAAATACAGAGGGCAGCAAATAGCCCTAGTTTTACATTGAGGTGAATTTGTGTACGATTAGAACCCACATCCACCCCCAGGAGGGTGGGTGAGAAATGAGAAAAGCCTCGGGGGGAGGAGACGGCAAAGTTTCTTCACAACCTCGGCTAGGAAAAAGCCCCAGGAAAAGTCACAGGACTGTAGAAGACAGCCAGCAATCCGCCCTCTGCTCAGGCTGCAGAGCTCTGAGCACCTGAAGAGGTCTTCTAGAATATTTCATCCCAACTCTTGAACCACGTGGAAGTGCAGAGAGGCCTTCGGACCTCAGTTTAGCAGGTTCGGGCTATTTGCCGAATCAGCTCAAGTCATTGTTTAAATAGAGATGGTGGGAACTGAATCTAGAAGGATTATCCCCTTAGAACTGACGCTAGAAGGGTTATCCCCTTCCCCCTCCTGGAGCGGCTGGTGGGGAACCCGCAGTGCGATGGGAGCACCGAGACACTTCCATCTGAATTCGTGCTTTTGGGGCAGTGCCAACTTGCCCGCAAGCCAGACACGGGCTTTTGGTGACATCACCAACGTTAAGAGAAGAGGTAAAATGTGTTAGTCTGGCTCTTCAGGCATGGCAAAGGAAAGGACTTGCAGGCCGATTTTACAGGGGTAGGTTCAGGAGCCTGAGGAAGGCAGCTGAGAGCAGGGAGTTTTCAGCACACGCGGTGCGAGCTGCCCTTCGCACGTCACTCCAACCCGAAGGGATTCTCCATGTGCCTGCAGACCTGGTGACTCTGAACGGTGGTCAGCCTCCAAAAACCGCTTGGTGTGTCCCATTCAGCCTCTCTTTGAGGCAGAGAAGATACCATCCTTCACCAAAATAAAGTTCAGAAACAGTAACAAAGGCCCAAAACCCGATAAGCCCAGGCTGCTACAAATCCCCTGCTATTTATGCAGGTGGCAGAGTCAATTTTTCCTACAGAGGCAGGCAAGGAACACTGCTTTACTGCTGGGGTAAGATAACATCAGCGGCTAACAACAATCAAGCTGCAACCAGCTCACGCCTTCGTAACCAAGTCACGCAGCTCCAGCGTACCGTGATTGGAAAACACCGAGCGTTTTGAACTTGCGCTGGCTGCTGCCCCGCGTGCAGCGAGGCAGTACACCCCAGACAGAAGTCGTGACTTAAAAGAAGTTTCTCTTGTCACTGCCCTTCGCCATGACTTAAGCACGAACGCGGACCTTCAGTTTAGGTACGAGACTCACGTGCAGCAAGCAAACCATGAGCAGGAAAGCTCCTGCCACCCCTTAACTCGTCAAATGTGCGTCCTTTCCCTTCCTGGAAGAACAACCTCACTGTCCATAGCCGGGCTGACTCGGGGCTGCCAGGCCAACAGCGATTCATGGTGGAGCTCTTCAGCTTTCCAGGGATTCCTGCCAAATACTCGTCATCTCACCATGCTGCAACCACGGACGCAGTTCACCTTTTGGCTATACGTTACGGGTACCAAATCCTGTACCATTATAAAATCTAAGCCTCTGGTTTGTGGGCACTGTCAGCTTCTCGGGACATCCCACCAAGGGGCTTCGTACCTTCAGTAGACTGATAGCACAAGAACCCAAGCCACAGCCACCCACTCGTGCTCACAAACCAGCCATCAGGTGCTGGAAATTTCAGCCTCGACCAGAGAGTACGGACTCACGATGGACTGCTTTCCAAACCCCACGCTGCTCCTGCTCACAGCTCCCAAACCTCTCATAGATTAAAAAAAAAACCCAAAAAACCAGAAAGAAATCACTATAGCATCGACTCAATCTCCGCTCCGTCAGACGAGGCACACAAACCGCAGGTGGCCTGTCAGAAACCAAGGCCAAGTTTCCAAAGCGCCCAGAACCTGCTTTAACAAGTCCTCCGCCTCCCAGAGTTACAGAACCTCCCCGAGCAGCACCGCCGACATTTCTACCCGCATCCCAGCATTGGGTCAACCAGATTCCGCAATGAAACAGCAAAAAGCTGTATGCAATGTCCCAAAACCAGCCTGAAGAATGGATGTGCGCGCTTCACAGCACCAGATCTACATCAGCACGTGTAACTAAACCAGAAAAAGGCTACTGCTGCCGGTGGCTGGCTACTGTAGCGGGGAACCAGACGCTCTTTCCCTTAGTCCGGGTTGAAAGACAGCGCGAATAAAGGTATTGAAGGACCTAAAACTGAAGTCCTGAATTCCTTTCTCAAGTTGACGCTGACCCTGGAGCACACAGACTTCCCAGGATACTTCTCTTTTCTTCTTGGAAATTGCTCCAACTCCTGAAGTCGCTTTTCTGCGTCTACTCAGAGCTGCAATGGTAAGACCAGCTCAGCATTTAGCTCTTCCCTACACCTTAATCAGGTTCCACATGCTTATTAGGGAGGTCTCTACCTAAACCAGAAGGGCTTTTATCAAACAGATGTACTTTGAAAGACTAACAACACCCAACCTTTCACAAAATGGAGCTGCTGACGCTCTGATCTTAAAGCCTAATGGGATTAAGAGCTCCCCTCACCAGCTGCACGGCAGGCGTTGGGCTTTGAAGTCTTCACCAGGACACTTCCATCTCGGTGAAAGCCCCGCTGGCCAGCATCCCACCAAGCTACTCCGTTCCTCTTCTACCTGTCGCTAACAGCCCAGTGGAAAGGCAATCCTCACTGGGTTGGCACTGGGACTAGACTGGGGTTAGGAACGGGCCGTAGGCTTTCCCCTCCCTCAGGGCAGGGGAGAGGAACGGCCGAGTCCCGCCTGCGATAGGCAACGCTTCCCTTCGTGCCACGGCTGCACGCCCAGCAGCTTGGTGTCCTACCCAAGGAATCCCTGTAGCAAGTTGTAAACGTCTGTGTAACTGTTTAAGGCCAGATGATGGATGTTCTTCCTTCCACCCTGTAAAGCCTCTGAATTTATAGCATGGGTGGTAAATCATAGCACAAAAGGAGGTGAAACCCATCTGTTTCCTAATCACCCTTTTCAGGCAATAGAGGCGGCAGGAACAAAAGCAGAAATCAAAGCACAGCACAGGAAGGGTTAAATCCCTTTTTGCAAAAACTCAGCTATTTCCAGCGTTACAGGGTGGAAGACCCTTAAGACTTCTCAGAGCCCAGTATTTCCGCGAGGGGAGCAAACACTTGACCTGCAGCCTTATCGAACTGGCTGAGTTTCAGCGTGACATTATCCTCCCCAGAACAGACACCGCAAGGTTAGCTGGAGCCACCACCTCCTTTCCTACCTATGAAGAGCTGTCCTGGCGAGCTGAGGAAAGGTTAAAGGCTGTCTCCGTACCCTGTTCCTCCTCTTGTAACAGCCAGCAGCAACGCCAGAATCCAGTAGCTACCCAGGCCAGCTAGAACTTCGGCTAATACAAGAATTATTGTTTTTTTCAGAGCAATGCCAAACCTTCCCTGTGATGGTTAAACAGATACCTGCATTCCGGGCCACGTGGGACTACCAGATCGACAGGGACAATTCAATCCATATGAACATTGCCCCCGTCTCACTTTCACTATGGACCTCAGCAGAGAAACCAGAAACTGAGGTTACGCCGTCTTCCCCCTCCGTCGCTGGCTAACCGGGACCCCGTCAAGTTTTACAAGGCAAAAAAGCTCCTCGGTCACAGATCGCAGCTTTTTACTGGCTTCCCGACAGACAAACATTTATCTCAAGAACCATATGGACGGCAGCTTACACACACCAGTCTAAGGAAGATGCGTATCCACAGATTGCTGTTCTTTCTCTGCTGATGTCATCACACTTAAGTTTCCCAGAAAACTATTTAGTATTCCAAGAGGATGAAGCCAAGTTACCAGCTTCAACTCATCAAACCATACTGCACGTCAAGCAATAACACCATATATTATACACTAAGCGTTAGGAAAAAAGCAGGAACAACAAAAATTCGGGGAATTTTTAAATAGTTACATAGTTCGGGGGAAGAGCTGGCATCTTAACGGCTTTTATAGCAAAGCACGGGGCAACGCACTGCCTCTCCAGCACGGGAACAGCCCCTTATGTACTGCCAGATCAACCCAAGTTCTTGGATCAACTGCCAACGTAAGTAGCTCACTTCTGCCAACCATTAAACTCTCCCAGCCCAGGGAGCCCAACTGGGAGGTGTTCCAAATCCCCAAACCCCCATCAGCTGAGCAGAGTGCGCTGCTGCTGCCTGCCCATCCAGCCACTTCGATGTAACTGGACTTTCTGTTCTCTGTAAATGTTTAAGAAATTTATATCCAGTCCAAGTCTCAGGACGTGGGATTTTTTTTCTCCCCTTTGTCCTCTAGACAAGGCTCGCAGCGCTCTGGAACGCACAGCTGACAGCTGAAAAAAAAGATAGCCGAAGTGTCCACAGGCAAATGTTCAGAATGCAAGGTCAGCGTTCCCTGCCACGCCACGCTCCGGTCAAACACGCCGCGGGCAGGCCACGCCGCAGGGCAGGCAGCTCAGTAGATGGCATCTGCCGTCCTTTAAGAAATGGTACTGTCTGCGAAAGGCCAGGTGGAGAAAATTCAATCCCTTTTAAAATTCGTAAGTCAGGAACTGTACTGCTCTTGTTAGATCCCCAGACCACCGCTCTATTTGCATGCGTCGGTGTTTTGACGGATGAGAAAGGAGGAAGAGGAATCCGATCTCCAAACTTATGAAGCCCTTGGCCTCTCTGGGGAAGCGATTTGAAATGGAGGCTTTCACAGTGTAAACATCCGTCAGTGACCCACCGCAGCAGAGGCTTCCCCTGCGCATTCCATCCCCAGCATTACACAACCGTTAAGGTTCGCAAAGCAAGCACAAGGCTCAAGACGGTAAGTGCAAACATGGATTATTCTTGCTATTTTGTTGTTGTCATCAACAGCGATAGACACGGACTAGCCAGAGGGTTTTACTCAATATAGAAATTGTTACACTGAAGTTTCCCCGCGTGAAGGTTTTACTTTTCCCTGAGCTGTGTTTGCACCACAATAACTTTTTCCCCCCCCCCCCACCCAAATGCCCAGCCCTAGGCATCTCCCTGCCTCCTCTTGACCGGCTTCCAAATGACATCTTAACCAGCCTGCCGGTCCTAGGAACGCAGCAGGAATTGCAGCAGCAGCCCCGTTCTCCCCCTGTCCAGGCCAGCATTCCTCCCACCCTGTTACCCTTTCCCTCCGAGATCTGGTTACCGGACCGACACAAACATCTTAATTACCACCAAGGCCTTAAGCCAGAGCTCCAGCAATTCAACAGCTTTACAGTTCTTGCCCTCTCCTCCTCAACATGCTTCAACCAACCAACCTTTCGCGGGGCTATGAAGTGAACAGGTAAAGGATTTAAAAATAGAGTAGAAAAAAGCAGCAAAAAGGTTTGCAGAGTTAAAAAGGCAAAGAAGGATGGGAGAGGAGCGGGAACATTTTTGAGGTAGGTTCAGGCATCAATTCACAGGATTACTTTTCAGACTGTCACCCTGGCAGGACAGGAAGGTAACGGGTAAGGGAATCATTCTTTAGGCCCACGCTGGATCTTTTCGATGAAGAAACAGCAGCAAAATCGACTGCAACGTACTTGAGTTTTGCTGGGTACTACATAAAGTCGTATCAATTTACTGATGGGCAGTACCGAATACGCATTATCTAGACTATGCTCCTTTAAGCCCTGCCTAAGGCTATTTAGTTTGAAATCATAGGTTTATACTGAGTTTAAGCCCACCTAAGGTCACTAAATTTAAGACCTCTGGAGACTGCACTGATTTAGATCTGGGTTTTTTTAAAGATATTTGGTTATGGTATATTTGTGTAACTTGAAATTACAATGGCAGACACAGCCGTTGAGATTTCCTTACAGCTGAGCTCGAGGTGAGGAAATAAGGTTTGCTGAGTAAGAAATACTCCCTGCTTCTGCCCTGGATGGATCAGTTTCCACATCACTGAGCTCCTGAAAAGCAAGGAGGGAAGAATCACCACACAAAAACAGGCCTAATGAGGAAGACAGTTACGGAAAGGCGGGGGGGAAGTCCTAGTTAATCAAAAATCTCTCTATAATCAGCAGTAACAGAAAAGGAAAAAGCACCTCAATTAGACAGAAAACATTTATATAGGCCAGCAGTCCTCAGTTCCTTCTATTATCTCTACTTCACAGTTCCTGGATTCCCAAGATCTGGAAATCAGAATTAGAAATACTGCCAATAGTTGAGGTGTTATCAGCACATTACAGAATAAAGCATGAGCAAATCGCTTGCTACAGACCACGCACGATTTGGAGAATTCCTAGCCACATCATGAACGTGTGCTGCTTTTAGACTCTGGTGAATTAACTCTTTTAGCCCTTACCCAAGTCCATGTAAGGTTTGAAGAAATTCGGTCCCTTTGCATCACTCCTGCGTCTTTCTTATCGCAAAGCAGGAGAGAATGAAAAACTAATGACATCTGTGATTTCAGTTCAAGGATTTCAAGCACACGCGGGCACTCCATCCTTACCCAGCCCCAGAGACTAGCGCTTGCAGGCACGCCGACGCTGTACAACACAACTGGATGGCAACGGCTTTCTTGCCTCACCGACGAATTGCTTCACTTTGGGAGCTGTCATCACAGATTTGACACAGGCTGAACTTCAGGTTCTGGCTTGATGATCTTTCTCCTAGGGTGCACGGCACACGATTAAGGGATGGAATGAGGTCAGCTGCTTATTATGGGCTAATTGTTATATTCCCTGAACTAGAATGCCAGTAACTGAATTTGAGAGTACAAGATCTCTGCAAAACCAGAGATCACATTCTAAAATTAGAGCGCTAATGAAGGCTCATTAATAGGCAAGAAGAATCCCTCCAGAATTCTGAAGCTCGTGCTAAATACATCTATCTATATAATCTCAAATGCACTCGACATGTTATGGCATCTTGAAGTTCCTTACTGTACAACTATTAGCCAAGGCTATACACAAGCTCTACAAACCCAATCCCTCAGGTACTTACGGAGGTATTATCTGCAGGATTTGACTGAGCTTTTCACTTTCAGTAAGGAGCCAAGTTCTCAGAAAAACGAAGCAGCGAGGATACAACTCTATTTTGACAGCTATCTGAAGGTGTTCTTAGGTGTACCTGCACTCGTTTGCTAAAGCCGCATGTAAGCACGCGACGTTTTCTTTACAGCACACTCATCTTGAAGTAGTTTTAGCTTCCTGTCTGTTCTAAAAGGAGAGATTATCAGATTATCTACAAACATACTACAGAATGGTTTTAGTAAAACTGTGGTTCTCCGGTTTCCTGCTCTAGGTAAGTGTTTCAGAGAACTGCGTAAGGCCAGTGGTTTCCATCTGCGATTAATGACCTATTTAAAGGAATCATTAGAATAAAATGGCTGAGCAGCTTGCAAAATATACAACACATACCTCATATACTTCTCTCATCAAAATCAAATGCGTCCTTTCTTTAGTTTAATAACATCAAGAACTCCATTCTTTCATCCACAACAGAGGTTTGGAATACAACTAGAAAGCTAATGAAGCTACCCAACTTTCAGATGCAGAATACAATCTGATGAATGCTCGAGTGCGAGGAGAAAACAAAGCAGTTAAAAAAAAAAGGGGGGGGGGATGCTTCGAATTTGCTCGTACATGTATATTTCTTTCTGTTATGAAAGACACGCAATGAGCTGCAGTCTATTCACTGCATCACACAGCGATGGTTTATACCCTACCGACTCTTCATAAAAGCAGAACAGGATCAGGCCTCTCATCCACCCGAATGCAATTAACAAAATGGTTGCTCTACCTGAACTACAGCCATTTGGTGTATTTGTTTAATGAAGGAGCAGTAACAGCTTATGCCAATTCAATCACCAAGACAGCAGCACATGCTTTTCTGTTCTTCCCACACAGTCTTCAAATAACCGTAATTCAATTTGGTATTTTGGAAAGTCTAAAGCCCACAAAAATCCAGAGAGAACAGATACCCAGCTGTTTTCTTTTTTCAAATGGATAAACTATTAGACTCCTCCTTTGTAAGATGTGACATACCAAAGTATTTCCAAAATAGATGATAATAGAAGTAATCTGCCTATTCTTTTTGTTGTGCATTTTTCTAACTGATACAATGCACATCACAGAGGGAGAGACATTTTACCCTTATCTGCATTATACATCTACAACTAGGGGGAAGCTTGTTTTCCATGTCATGTATTTGTATCAAATAGCCATTTTTTCCTCCAACTGATACTCAAAACTATTTTTTAGCTTTGTAAAAAAAGTCTGTGTGCTCCAGCATACCTGTGGTAACAAATACAAAAGGAATTAAACTGCCAATATAAAGATAAAAATACATGCTTTAGTAAAGAGTAAGGAAACCAGAACTGTAAGAAAAATAAGAGCAAGAAGTAATTCCTCCTCCCACACATCAAACCCACAGAATTGAAATAGATTGCACAAAGAAGTTCACCCTTGAAATGGTGATGTTGAGAATTTGTAGGTGAAGCAATGCAACTTTGCTTCAAAGGGTGAGGGAAAACACATGAATTCAAATATTACCTGACAAAAACATGAAGTATATAAACATGGCAAAACAAGACAATATGTGTATTTGCATAATTTAACATTTCTACAGCAATGCAAGTGAAGAGGCATGAATTCTTTTATATCATTTTAAATGTCAGTGCTGTACACAGAATGTGAAGTGCTTTGAGTCACCGCTGTAAAACCTTTCAGTAACATACTGAAATAAAACTAAACTGCATTTAAAAATAAATGTTCATGTACAGACTTTAAGCGATTACAGGGTTTAGTAAGGATTGAGGAAACGACTGTAATTCTCCAACACTGGCTCAATTCTGTACACATAGAAATCAGTCAGCTACAAAAGTGTCCTGTAAGTCAAAGTTGCCTAGCGTACCAAACTTCTCCTTTACAGCACATGTAATGCCTTATAAAAAGACAAATTAATTCAACACAGCAAGAGAAAAGTGCTGCTTTCGGCCACACCCAAGCAACCCCTCCAGACTTCAACAGGAGCGTGAGCCCACATGGTAGCACACAAACAAGAGAGAAAGACCTTTTCCACAAAGGAGTACAAACCACTGTATTTACAAATCGATCAAGCACACTTAGCCCCCGACAGAATTTAGACATTGTTTTCATCATGAACAACAGGCTTCTTACACACTTCAGATTCTAATGCTTTCAGTTTTAGCAGGAATTTTTTGAAATGCAAGTTGCAAATAACCTCCGATACAGTTAGTCCCTCACAGTTAATAAATAAGAAGCATCAAGAATCTTCATGGCATTGAGATGCATAGAACTATTAAATGGTTTCAGAGTCCATTAAAAAAAAAAAAAAAAAAAAAACAAAAAAAGTCCTTTGTTACTGCAAAAATCATAGTTTACGTTCTTCAAAGAATGGCCCTAGTGGTATGTTCAAGTGCCAAAACAAGCAGCAGGATGAGAGGCCGTTACTGCATGCCAAACCACTGTTCTTGATCTGCCCACTGAGCTGCCTCACTGTCACTGCCTTCCAAGTCCCCCTCTTCTCCACTTCCCTCCATATCATCCACATCTTCTTCCTGGGTTGCATCTGTTGGACTTTCCTCTTTTTCCATTTTCTGCATTCCTTCTAGTGACTTCTGATCATTTGGATCCAAACTGAGGAAAGAAAAAAGAAAGCATTGTCCTAAAACTTTTTTTTTCCTTATATTTGTGATGTTATTGTAAAGAAAAAATAAAATAGAAAAAAAAAATATCTCATCTTGTTGTCTGCACTTCCTGTTTAAACATCATCAAGAAGTTCAATTTAGTAGATGATGCAACTTCACCTCAGGCTGACTGTTAACACTGGGTATTAAATCTTTATATAAAACAATTTTGATCCCCAAGGATGCACTTATCTGAACATCACACTCTTCCAGAAAACTTAGTCAACTCTTCCAGAAAATACTAATTATAAAGTAACGTGAAAGCAGTAAAAATGTAAATGACTATGACTAAATATATCATATACAAGCAAAAAACAGCTGACCCATTTAAGCTATATAAGTTTATAGCGGACACAATGTGCTAGATTTAAGGTAAATTTAACTTGTTGAAATCAAAACATGGTAACATTTAACATGGTAACACCCTAAAATAACATTTAGGTTATGTTAAATTGAATCACACTATTTAAATTTACTTAATAGCTCATTTTTATATAGCACCTTCTAGTCTAAAGGAATGGATCTTAAGGTGCCTGACTATATAACCATTAATAACTATAAATAAATCCATGCCTTAATCCTTTCGCTAGTCAAGGAATCGCATGCCTAGTGACATGCTTAGCATTAATGCAGTCCCTAAATTTTGCCCTTCTCGGTTCAAAGCCTTATGACCAACTAATTCATTAACAGGACATCATTTGTATGTTTTTGTTTGTTTTAAGGGAGAATGATATAAAGCTACCTCTGATGCACGTCCTAATCAATTAATGGCTCAACTTTTTACTTAGTCAAGTTGATTATTGGTTCTTATAAATACATTGCAATCTCAGAGTCTCTGCTTTACCTTAGGGCAATACTGTACTGGTCCATCGCTTCCTGATATTCATTGACAGCTACGAGAAAGTCTCCCAGTATTCGGTGCAGAACACAGTCACTCTGATTAGCCAGTGCGTTCCTCAGCAAAGCAATTCCATCTTCATACTTTTGTTCTCTACCTGTTTATATGCAAAACTACAGTTTTAATTAATAGTTTAGATAAATTATAAAAAGTCAGCGTGTACACAAAGAGCCATCACAACACAAGACCCTTCCTTCCTTCAGAACTGTCAGCATGGGGGATAGCAGCGATACACTTTTTGCAAGATTATCTCTGAACAATGGCTTTTTATTGGAACTGCTACACTCACGATTACATATACTTTGAAGTCAAAACATTTTGTTTGCAATTGTTTTAAGTGCTGGTGTAATATCAGTTGCTAGATGCAATTAATTCCTGTGATTTTTCCTTCGGGCTAGAACTGATAAATCCCTGGGCTGTAACACCACTGTTACATTCTTCACATCAATGAGGCTGCAGAACACTCTTCCATGTAAAACACTATGCTTTAAATAAGTTGACATGGGAAAAAAAAGGAACTTACTAAGAAGTTCTGCTTTCTTTACCACAGCTTTAATGTAATCGGGTCTTTGCGTTAGCGCTTTGTCCAATAATGTTTTCGCTTTTTCCTGCGTGACCGGGTCTTCGAGACAGACTGTTGCTAACAGAGTGAGCGTCTGTGCATTCGCTCCCAGAGTTTTATACACATTATTTGCCATAACCATAGCTTCACGGATACTGTTGGATGCTAGGTAACACTCGATGAGACCTGATGATATAAAAAGGAAAACATTTCATTTTTTGAGTTAGCACTACAGACACTCACCCCTCCTCAATTACTTGCACTTAGCAGCACTCAGACTCCAAACACCTGACGCTCCAATAAGCAAACACAAATTGCAGTTGAGAAAGTGACTCTATACCCAACATTTTTTAAAGTACAAAGATGTCAAAGAAACTTGCAGATAGGGAAATGTGGACACATATTAAAATGGCAGAGTGTTCTACAGGGAACGTAAGACAAAGGTGGGAGATGGATGACCATCTCCCAGCACCAACACCTGACAAAGGACTAAGCTGTGACAGGTTACACATTTCTTCCTTAATTGCAAGAGAAGTAAAACTATTCAAGCAAATATAAAACTGCATTACAGTACTTCTAAATGCCTGCCTGTCACTTTAGCAGGGAATCTACAGCACTGTGCCCACCACAAAGCACAAGATAAGGAACTGGAGGAGCCAGGAGAATCAGATTAGCACTCTCCATTTTGAATAAATGAAAAAGTAAAGAACAGAACAAAACAAAATTTCACTGCTGAATATTACAGCATAATCAGTTTGGTTTTACTGAACCAACAATTGCATAGAAGACAGACAAGTACCACTGAAAAAATTTGAGAACCAGGAAATCCTAAGAAAATAGACTCTACAACACATCACCATATTACAAACTGGTGCAAGGTTTAACACCTCTCATACAATTCTTTTGTATATTTTCATAAGCCTACATTTTAACATATCCATTCTACAGACAATTGACTTTATAATTTTTATTTATGGGCAGGTACTAAAAAAAAAAAGCCTAAGACTAAGTACACCTAATCTAAGATTTTTGTCCAATTCCAGTACTGAGATATTAATACTTCACCTGGACTCTTCACAACTCACTATTTACTTGAAGCTGCTGTTGAGATCAACAAGATTTAAATAAATATGACAAAAGCATGACAAAACGAAGCTCCCAGTGGAGCTAACCATACAGTTAACGTCATCATCCAAAAGTGATCTGCTCAAAACACCCAAGTCTGTTTATAACCAGATTAAACAAAACAAAAAACAACAAAAAAAGCCCTTTTTGAAAATGATTCTTACAGATACATGCATTCTCTAGTACCCCTCATCTGACCACTTCTACCAGAGCTTTATAGGTTTTCGGGTAATAATAATTTATTTACTAGAAAGTCAGCAGGAGAAAAGAACTCCTGTCTATTCCCTTGCCTAATCATCATCATGACACCAACTTTTACACCAAACCAATACTGTACATGTGAGTAGCTTCACTTCACTCACCTTCATAGCAATCCAGCCTGCAAGGCGCAAGACGTATTGCTTCACGGAAGTGTATAATTGCTTCCTGTACTCGGCCCATATTCCTAAGAGCAGCTCCTTTCAGTAGGAGAGCTTGAACACTGTTACTATTAAGCTGGATAGCTTTGGCTCCTAAATATAAGGCACGAGAGTATCGCTTACTGTAGAAACTATGACACCTATGGAAAGACAAGAGGAACTGTAAATATGTACTGCCTGTGGTGCCTGTGCACATTCATAGAGGTTTAAAAGCAGAAAGAAGAAAAAAATAAAAAAAATATTACAGGCAACTGTTGAACTTCTTGCATTTGAAGGGACAGAAAAGCACCTTCTGAACAAAAAAGCTGAATTCATGGTATCAACTGTAATCCACCGCATGCAGCAAATCAAGAGTTGAGGTAAGAAAGAAAACAACTTACCCAGATACCACCCAGGGTTCCGCATGTTGATCAGAAATATTGAAGAGACGGCAGCCCAAGTTCTCCACATCCTCTAGTCGACCTTCACGTGCCAATAAATAACCATATACATCCATTCCTAAAGTGAAACGTTTGAAGATCAATCATCAAGAAATGGAAAGTTCATTCACAACGAGAAAAAACAAAAACAAAACCACAAACATCTCCTTTAAACTGTGCAACTACCAGTAACTGTTCAAGACACACAGCTTCTGAATGTAAATTCTGAATTGAAAGCCAGGCACAACAATATACAATATTCCACTGCATGCTTGATTGCGTGTAGCTGCTACTCTAATGTTACTCATCAGATCATTACACTAGGTAAACTTTCTTTTAGGATTTACTCACCTTTTATTAGGTAAGGATCCAGCATTTGTGCTTGTTCAAATTTTAGAATAGAGTTTTTATTATCTCCAGCTCTGAAATACAGGTCTGCTAAGCTCCCCAGTAAGTCTACATTATCCCTCAGCAATGACTTTTTCTCTAAAGAGCTTTAAGAGAAAAAAAAAGCCTGTTATTTATATAATGCCATTTTAAATATAATTATATATAAATATTAATCTATTATTTGGTTACATCATGCTCTTTGAACTCTTACCAAATGGTATTTATTGCTCTTGTGTTATCTCCAGTATGCACAAAAGCATATGCCTTGATCCACACAGAAAGCCAATCCAAGTTAGGAATACTCTGAATTATGTTGATTGTCATGGAGGCCACTTCCGCACCTTTCACCGACAGCGAGAGCAAGCCTATTCAGAATGGTATATACATCAATATCAGCCACCATAAACTGCTTTTAATACAAATTAATTGTCTGAAGACCAGAAACTCCATCCCTTGACAAGCATAAACAAGCAGCTTGTTACAATGCTTTTTATAATTTGCATAACGTAGGCGTTACATATTACATGCAAATGCAAGACAGTTACCTAGTCCCAAGCATAATTCAAATTATAATACTGTTTAATACTGAAATACTAACAGTGTGCAGACACCTACCTAGTATAGCATCAAGTGCTAACGGGCACTGCCTTAGTACTTCTTTGTAGCTCGTAACAGACGAGCGTTCTTGACCTGCTTTCTTGTATAGATTTGCCAACATCATATTGATCTACAAGCAAGAGAAATGTTGGTAGAGTCAAGTATGAGAAAGGAGAAATCCTCACTAAGAAAAGGTCACAACTTTGTCTTCAAGCATGCCTGCCTCCCTCCCTCCTGTTCTGAGCAGAAGACAAAATTACCTGCGCTTCTTCTGAGAACACTATAACGTACCATATAGTATAAAATTAAAATTGTTGCTTCTTTCCGAGTCCAAAGATAAAATTTACATTCTTTTGTATTTGCATAGTGCATCTTGAAATCTCAGTGTTTTGCATATAAGAAGTCAAAAGATGGGCAAGCATTTATATATGATGCCAAGAAAGACCTGTATATCCATGACATTAGCCTTCTTTCAGTTGATCTCTCCATATCAATGGAAGTCTTTGACAGAATTAGCTCAGGAAGGCAGAGAAAGTTTCCATTTAGCTTCTGAATGAAGTCATGATTGATGAAAGAACAGAAATGATTTGAGCTCTACACAACACAAGTAGCTGGTTTCTGCTACAATACTTTAATTTACTAATGTGTATAGGTAAAAAGTTTGCTTTTCTCAATCTTTTCTTCTTTTTCTGTTCCGTAAGTTGGTCTCTAAACAGAATACTTTGATGTTACTAGAGTCTAAGCCACGTACACTGTTAGGACCATACAGGAATACTGTTAACATGAAACATAGTTGACTGACCTGATGTGTTAATCTTTTAAGCCCTTATGACTAACAGAGCCAGCAAGCAAAGACTCAACATATTTGGCACTGCAGACCACAATGGGATCTAAATATTTAACATTATCTAAATTGTTATTAAAAAGGATGAAAAGATTTTAAAAGATGGAGCACTACCATTCCTTCTACTTGCCAAAGTCTTCAGCCTTTCGAGGATCTTATATTGCTCAAACCATACAATAAGACACGAAGTGCCATTCCATACACATTCTGGGTTCAAGAATATATTAAAACACACGCTCAGTTTGAGCAATCACAATGTAGCAAGTTACGCTGACTGGCTAATAGTGAAAACACCACAGAACAGTCAACCTTGTGAGACAACTAGGCTACAAGTCTCTCCTTCAGCTCTAGCAGGTGACAGCATGCCTTCCTGTCCAGTGATACATAGCTCTTCTGCAGAGACTAGGACTCTACTTTGTGGTTACAGCCAGGCAAAGTACATTAATTTAAACAATCGCTTTGACTCTCACATTTACATGTTTGACTCAGAACTGCAGAAAATATTCAGTCAGGTATCTGGCAATTGCTTACTAACTTGTAGTAACTCAGCTGTTTGCAATCGCATAAATTTTCTCCTGATAGATGTTTTTGTTGAGACCAGTCATTATTCTTTGCCCTATGAAAACTGTTCATGGTAACATCCAAAGAAGAACTATTGAATGGATGATACAGATTTCAAGCCTTATGTATGGATATACAAATACTTTACAAACTTTCAGAATTTAAAAAAAAAAAAAAAAAAAGTGTTTCTACATCCTTGACACAAGCAAAATTCTGTACCTTCTGTGTGCCGTACTAAAGAGTTAACCAGGTAATTCACACAAATAAATAAAGCTGCACAGAAACATTTAACTCCTTTCACTGTTTCTGAATTCTTTCTAACAGAGGGAATATAAAATTTGTCTGATTTTAAAGGAAAGAGGCCAAATAAACTAAGCTAATTTAAACATTAGGAGGTGTTTCCAAATAACATTTAACTAATACAAAAGCTAATACCAAGACGCAATCCCGTTATACGTACAGGCTACACTCACTTTTGACCAGATATTGGCCTACAAATTCAAGATACACTGACCAAGGACTTGTGACAAACATCTGCCAGAACTAACCTTTGGGGTCCTCTGTCTGGAAGGAATGCCATCAAGAATAGCAATGGCATCTTTATCTTGCTTCAGCATTGTATAACATTCAGCCATCTTATATTTCACTTCAATTTCTGATGGTAAACACTGAAATAAAAAAGAAAGATCTAAGTACAACACTGGTTTAGTCAGGTAAAAAAATTGAATAAGGTTTCCTCATTAAATGCTTAACACTACATTGAAAAAATCTAGTCCAAGAAAGCTAACAATGCAACCTACTGCTAGCTTGTATTGCTCCTGTCTTCAAATGAAAAGCATGAACTACACATACAAAAAAATCTCATGTTCGAGACCATATTAAGTTTTGCACTAAAAAACACCACACTGATATTTTCAAAACAAATTAACCTTAAATGTCAGGTTTATTGGACATGATAAATCCGCAATCTAAGGTATTTAAAAGACATGTAGACGTGGCGCTTAGGGACATGGTTTAGTGGTGGACTTGGTAGCGTTAGGTTAACAGTTGGACTCAATGATCTTAAGGGTCTTTTCCAACCTAAATGATTCTATGATTCTCTGAATATTGAGTCAGCAACATTAATTGTAAGGGGGAACATGATCATTTTATGCAGCACATTAGTCAATTTTTAAATACCTGGCTTTGGGGAGTTGATGGAGCATTCCCAGTAGAAGGTCTTACTTTTGAAGTTTTACTTAATGCTTTTTTCTGCTGCAAGGCCATTGTATACTTACTTACAGCATTTCTATATTCTTTATCATGGAAGAGAGAGTCTGCATGATATACAAGGAGCTGGTATTTCTGAGATGGTGAAAACAGCTCCCTAGAAGAAATGCAAACAGAACGGCTGAGATCAGCTAACTGCACAAGAACAAAAACCTTACAGATCCAAAGTATTTGTAGCTTTGGTTTGTCTGGCTTCAACCTCCAACTGCTGCTGCTTCTCTACTACACTGGAAGGGCCCTTGGGTAACAGATACTACCTCCTCACAAAGGGATTATCTCACCAATTTCTTTTATCTGTTCACAAACAAATGTAATAGCCACTCCTGACACCTCATCAGTAGCAACAGCTTATGTTTAGCTGCTTGGCCACTGCTTTCCATAATGGAGGAGCCCCCATCCTCCCCATAACAAACCGCATGTTGTCAATGTCCATTAAAGCACATTTTGTTTGAATGGGCCCAAGCTTACAAGGCAACCCAGCTCCTCATACAGCTATCCTGGTCCTAATCCACACGTTCCTACATTCTACAAACCCCTTTATAACGCTTCCAGTATGTTTGCAGAAGTATTGAAGAGTTAGGGTTTCAGAAAGGGATTTTGGCTTCAATTAGTACCTCAAACCCCATCCAAAATGTAAAATGATACCTTACAGGGAAGTCCTGACAAATAAAAGGAATCACTTGAGTCAAGGGAAGAGCTGTGACCTACACAGGGCACCCCTGGAAGGAGAAAATCGCTCCACCTCTACCAGGACGCTCATGTTGTACTGTGTACCCCAAAGGGTACAGGCTGTGCTGCTCATGCTGAACCCCGAACAGAGGCGCGCTCACAGAGCCGGGCTTCATCCCCTGCAGGGCCGGGGACAGGAGCCCGGGGCCCGCACCACAGAGCCCAGCAGAGGGACAGCTCTAAAAGCAAGCCCGCTTCCTTCCCTGCCCCCCCGCCACCCTGCGAGGTCCCGCCTGGCCTCTCCCTCAGCACCACCGGTCCTGTCAGCCCGCAGCCACTCGGCGCGCCCTCTCGCGGGAGGGCCACTCACGGGTTATTGCCACTCATCGTGAGGAGAAGCCCGCTGAGGAGCCGCACGTTAGAGTGGAGCCCGGCGGACGCCATCTCTCGTACGTGCTCCACCACACTCATGCTGGCGGCGGAAAGGCGCGGAGCAGAAGGAACAGACGGCAAAGAGTAGGACAACGCCGCCGCCGCCGCCCGCCGGCACTCCAAAATGGCGCCACCGAGGGGGCCTCGCGCGCCGCCGCCTGCAGGCGCCCGCGACACTGCCTTCATGGCGGGCGCGCGGCGCGACAGGCGTGCGGAAGGGCAGCCCGGGGCGGTGCGCGCCGCGACAGGCCCCCGGTAGCCCCGCGCCTGCGCAGTGGCGCGGCGGGCCGGGGGTGTTCACTGTCTGAGGGAGCGGCAGGGCGTTAGGAGGTGATAGCTTTTTACACAGGGCTGGAGTTGTCCGTTCTCGGCTTAGTATCGTTTTAAGGAAGAGACATACTCTGTGTGTCTGCACAGCACTTCAGTCTGGTCCTTTTTCTCCTGAGACTTTATTATCTGCTGGTTGCGGCAGCTAAATGTGACAGAGGTATCAGAGATAACGAAGCTCCTGCCTATAAAAATAGGTAACTGAGGAGAAACACCCTTCAAAAACTAGATTTCTTCTGGGCCACAACCGGAGGAAATGCCTCGCCAGGGCTACCGTTAACTACAAGGCATAGACTGAAAGGAGAGCTGAATCATAAACTTTTTTTTCCTCCTCTTTATTACAAAATGAATGCAAAACATGGCTATCCTTCTATTACTAGTACTGCAAATCAAACCAGTGGGAGCTTTCAGTTGGAACACGCCATCACTGCTGTCTGGAGAGGAACACACCTCTCAACAGACAAACACAAGAGCAGCGTAACACGACGGGCGCTGGACTTCAGATCAAGTAACACAAAAAGTGTGTTGGTGCTGCATGGTGACAGCGAAAGAAGTGCTGCCACGAAGGAAAGAAACTCAGAATAAACCGAACTTGGATTTGTGGTTCTTCAGGAAGCCATCTGACTGATCAAAACAGTCACAGTATCGTGTGATGGTTGTGTTCAACCAAATCTGCCATCACAAAGGCAGCCTCAGACTAAGCTGTATGTAATCTGCCTGCGTTACCCTTTGAAGGCATTTTAGTACAACGGAGCACTGCTCTGCGAAGGCAGACCTGCTGAATAACCAGGTACGTTGCCGCAAACTACAGCCCCTGTATTAATCCCATGTTCAGTGGGAATGATTCACTTCCTGCTGATTACCATGACACAATAATGATGGTCTTTTCACAAAAAAACCTCCTCTGATTTCTTTGGAGGCTATCCATAAGACATAAAGTAGCTACCACATTAATTACAAGCTAAGTTTATTGGAAACAAGGTAAAAATCACTGCACTCGACAACACAGCGTGAGAGGTATGTTTTCCGTGGACATATGATAGTAAGACTCTAGCCAGTAGAGCAATTACACAGCTCCTCCTGCCCCACAGGCAAGCCCATTTCTTCTCTTAAATACAAGCCCTGTTTTAAATGCTAGCTGTAGCCACTGATAATAAAGCAGCTTGCATCTGAAACAGCATGTTAGAAATCACTTATTAAGCACCAGCTTAATAATATTTGCTTACACAAATTATCTTTTTGCTCTCCCTCCCTCTATCCCTCATTGACTGGTTTGTGATGTTTTTTTTTTTTTCTTTTCTTTTTTTCTTCATAAGCACTTAATTCTTCCTTGGTACAAAATGTATCCAAAACAAAGGCAAAATACCTAAACACCTTGCTGTGGAAATGCTTAATGTTGTTGCTACTTTGCCTCTTCACTGCCCAGGACCCGACAGACTCTTGTTCATGAACTGTCTCTTCACAAAGCAGATCCACCACTGCAGAAGGAAGTACAAAGTCAGAAAATATGCAAAAGTGGTTTCCATGCGATAAACAAAATAGTGACTTCAAAGCATTCAACCTCTGACAAATAACACATTAAGGCTCCAGTTTTGCACATACAGTTTTCCACACCGGTTTCTACTGGAATTTAGGCGAACAAGAGGACAGGAATGGACCCAATGAATTTATAATATAGGACTCTGATTTTAATTAATTAAAGCGGGACATTCTACTTTCTCTTATTTCTACTATTTTATTTTTACTGTTTATTTCAATATAATTATAAACAAGGGATACATCAGAAAGCTATGCCTTTGAAACTAAATTAGCCTAAATAATTTCAATATTAAATGCAGTCACATTTGCACATGAAACATATGAACAGTCAGGAGGCAATTCATTCATTGATTAGCTATTTGTTTTCATCTGGATATGAGGCAAAATGGTCTACTTCAAAGAAGCTACCAAATCAGAACCGCCTGGGAAGATAAACAGCATCTCCCATGCCTGTGAATTTCCATTTGAAAACCTAGCCAACAGCAGATGTGCAATACTTTGAAGAGTTGAACCAGACACCACTTACTACTGCCCTGCTTTTTAAAGTAACCCAAATTGGCATTTACTGTCTTACCACATTACAGATTAGATTTATTGATAACTTGCAGCCTGCTATTTCACTAGCCTTGTAAAACCAGGGAAGCTTGCGCCAAAGTTACCCACACCTGATCCCTCACCCCATCATCTCCCTTCTCTCCACACATTTCTGAAAAAACACACCAAGCCTCTCATTAAATCTATGATGATCGCACTAAACTCTTACCTTACTAGGCTTGTCGCTTTGAGGATCAAATACTTTTTCACAAAGGCGAAGACCAGTTTCTTGCCTCAGCTGCTGCAGGTAGGCCCTCATCACCTCTGAAACACAGCACAGGAAAAACCAGTGTAAACTGAGGCAGCACCAAGTCAAACTGAATTTAACCGGGAAGCATCAGATATCACCGCTTAAAGCAGAAAGTGACTTTTCACATCTGCAGGTACTCGTCGGCCGGCTGAGTTGGTTTGCTCAATTTACAGCCATACTTGGGATTTTTATGATATTTGTACCAGTAAAAAGGATCATCCAAACTGTTTTCTCCTCTCAGTTACCTTTGCTTATTATTGTGGGCTTCCTATTCTGCCAGTGCAGCAGTTTGCTTGGGCTCCATTACACAGTTTAGCTAGTGATTATGTTGATGCAAAAGGCAGATTCAGACCCCTATTAATCCAGGGGAGTCACTGGGCCCCCGAGGTCAGAAAATCCAGCTTCTGCTGCCCTCAGAAGACAGAACTGCAGATTTAGAAGGTTCAGTTTTAAGGGTCATTTTTCTAAGTCGCAGTCATAAAAATGCAGCTGGTAAAGTATGAGCCCAAGGAAGCCTCCAGAGGTCCTGGATTAGCCTTACCTTCCTCCTGCTTGTTGGCAGGTTTGGCGTAAATGGCGTTAAGCGGAAAGCCAGGCTCCCCGGGGATTGGGAAGTTAGTGATTCCTAGCGTGTACATTTCTTTCTCTCCTTGGCCTTTGGAGTTACACTGGAAGAACCAGGCAAACAATGGATTAATAGTTATAAACAAAAGCTGATGGAGCGTTAGACCCAAATATTTTACCAATCTCTAACATATAAAAACTCATCAAGAATAGCAACACAACGTCTCTTTGGAGATCCACAGCCTTGGAGTATCTGTGGCTCTAACAACTGGGACTGGAGTGAACAGGATTATTTGTGCCACTGGAAGGAGAATATCAGCAAACCCCTTCCCAAGTACAGTCCCCAGAACAGACTCAGTTTCCCTCCTGCACAGAAATTCACTTTTCTTACCTTTTGCAGCTTTTTCAAGCACTCAGAAATGTAGAGGGTTACATAGATCAGCGTTCTGTCAGCCTCGTTCTGCAAAACAAGAGCAAGCACAGAGCCCAGCCACTCTGAGATTAAGGGAGACTTTATGGAACTGATAAAAGTTTGAACAGGACTGAGTTCAAGCCATTTTGGCGTACAATTTCCCCATGAGAGAGGGACTTGCAATTCATGACATTTACCCAACATTAAAAATTCAGTGGGAGGAAGGGGAGTTTTTATTATCTAGTGGAATTACTTCATTGAAAATAAATTTATATTCACAGCACCAGCCCTCCAAAGAATTACTATATGCCCAGCATCTCAAAAAATTACCTTAATTTCATAATTTTTGAAGAAAACATTAGCTTTGAAGTAGTAGATGGCTTCATCTATAATATCTGTGTCCTTGGCTAACGAAAAAGAAATACAGAGTTAAACAGTGCACCATTATACTACATTTGCTCATAACTTTTACTCACTGAAATACATAAATAAGGATTATTGCAAAGGCAAAACCTTGGTATTTACAAAAAGCAGAAGACAGCACTATGTAACAGAAAACAGTCATTGCCATGTGAAGCACTGGTGAGCTCAGACTGTAATATTTAAGCTTCCTACTCTTAGCAGGAGCTTTAACTCCCTTCTTCTCCTCCCCCCATGATTTCTCACTTCACGAACGGCAGCAATTCAGCAGTTCCCCACTTTTCTACCAGTTGAGTAACTCACCAGAGTTTTAACAGCATAAAAGTCTTCCGGGACACAAAAATGTTTATGGAGAAAGGACACCACAACAATCGGACAAACTTCATTATCCTCTTCAAAAAAGGGAGGGTGAGCAGGACACATAGTGGCAAGCTTACTTGTGACTTTCACCTGCTTTTGCTACCATCCGAGACTGCTTAAATCCAGAAACATTTCCTTTGTATTTCCTTTCTCAAACTGAACTGCTACACTACCGGGGGATAAGTGCCTGGGAAGTGCTACTTCACGTACTGAAGGGGAATCCGTACCAGGCTGCTTGTCGATTCTGTTGGGATGCCCGTAACTTCATTTCAACTTCTGAAGCCCCCTACCCTGAAGTGCTGCCTATCCTACTCCTCGTCCTGCAGAGCAGCCGAGTGTCTTCAGCTGCAGACCCAAAGCCTAAGTTCTCTGTAGCTAAACCTCCACTTCCTCTGACAGCAGAGGGTTCACACCGCCACATCCTCCTCAAAACCTACTGAAGAGCACAGTGAGACACAGGAGGAAGCACGAGAATAGTAACCGTAGGCTTTAACTGATTTAGCTGGAGCATGGTGCATATTTATCTGTGCGTAATTATTTTCTACGATTTGCACAACTTAAGTATTTGAAAACTTTTTTCCTCCTCTATAAACTGCAAAGCACTCCATTTCCAACCCGTGACTCCTCTTGTCACTCTTGCTAGGGCTGGCTTGGAGCAAACCGTGAGATGATGATGAGCTATATACAGGCAGGTTTTCAGAAATTATTATAAACGTACTTTCCCGAGGTGCTGGGCCTTTGAACTGGCTTCTGATGGGTAACAGTGCCATGTTCCCAATTAGCTTGGTGTCGGAGTCCATTAAAGTTGAGTGGTAAGCCTACAGACAGAGGGGAAAGCTGGTTATTAATGCTACTGAAAATAGACATTTCCGTGTCTGATCACATGTCCCCCACGTCTTCATCAAATAGGAGTCAGAGTGTAGTTCGTTAGTGACGCTTCCAGCAATTTTTCCTTGCACAAACAATCGCTGTTTTCTAATTAGGCCCAGATCTCAGTGCCATTCTGATGAAGACTGTACAAGCATCATCACTGGCACCATTTACGGTCGCAGTAGTGGGAGACAGGATAAAATTGGTACGGCTGGTCTGCAGGCATTGCTTCATCCCCAGGCTGCCTAACCCCATTCCGCACAGCACCAAGGGAGTAACAGCCCTGCTCTCCTGCCTAAGTTATGGGGTGCTGCATAGGTCATTGAAAGTTACTTAGTCATTAAAAAAATATTTTATTTCCGTGTCTAGCTAATAATATTAGATAATACTAAATAAAGCCAGGCTTAACACATAGCCACGCTCAAAAAACCACCTTTCTGTGCACTCTAAAACTGGTCTAAGTAAAAAAAAAAAATCTTTCTGTATATGACAGATTCTTCCTGGGAAACTGATTTTTAACAACGGATGAGTTTAGGTTTAGGCACTTCCCAGACATTCCCACTGTGCCATGCCAGGCCACTGAGAAGCCTTCACCTCCTCACAGCCGAGGTGGTTTTTTTTTTGGGGGGTGGGGTGGGGTGTAAAAAGCATCTTCTAGCAGAAAAGCAGTTTATTTCAACCAGAGGAAGGCGCAGCTTTCACCACCCTCTCCCTCGCTAGAGCCGGGGACTGCCACCCTCCCGCCTGCGGGTGGATCTCTGGCAGGAGGAAGAGGAAGAGGAGGGCGCTGGCCTTGCAGCAGCCTCCCATAAACAGCAATTCTCCGCTCTCAGCAGAGCTCCCCGCAGCTGCAGCCCCTTTTTTCCCCCCCACGCAGCTGCCCATGGCCAGACCCCAGCAGCTAGAGCCCCTTTCCCCCAGCCCAGGGTCGCACTCGCCCTCCCCGGCCTGGCCCCTCTGCCCCCAGCCCTCCCGCCCTCTCTCCCCGCCGTCAGGGGCAGGGCCCAAGCACCGGGTGCGAAGCCCCCTCACCGGCATCTCGAAGGGCAGGACGCAATTCGGCAGGGCCGGGCAGGAGGGGAGCAGAGAGAAGCTTGCAGCAAACCTTCCTCTTCTGCCTCCGCTGCAGGAAATGAGGCAGCAGAGGCGGTGCGAGGAGGGGAAGCCGGAGCGGAGGCCTGCAGCTTGCACCGCCCCGGGAGGCACCGCTCCCGCAAGAGCACTGCCAGCACGGAGAAGGTGCTTTGAAAGCACGCTCAGATGGAGACTTGTTTGCTCCCCGGAGTTTACCCCCTCCTTCTGCCTCTTTTGTGGACGGCTCTTTAAATCATCCCTCCTCCGACCTTCCATGCCTCCCTTTTCCTTTCCAGCCACCCTGACATCTTGCTTCCTCGCTGGCAGAGGCGAGCTCCTGTCCCCGGCGAGGGTCAGCGCTTGACAAGAGCGCAGATGGGGATGCTTTGCTCGCAGCCGGTTTTCTCTCCTGTGTGTTCGCAGAGCATCGCTTGCTCTGATCCGACATGCAAAGCGCAGCCAGCTACGCAGGGCACTCAGTGTAAGGAAGCACAGAAAGGGTCCAAACATGTTGCGTTTGGAGGGATGCAGTATTTTAAGGTGCACACCCCTTTTACTGTCAAGCCATAACCTTTTGTGTGACCCAGCATGCTGAGTTTGTCCCCTGGTAAATGACTCATGGCATGAGTCAGGGAGAAAAAACGGGGAGATTTGGAAGGTGAGTCAAAGTAATCTAACTGCAGGGCTGGGATTTGTCCTTTGGACACGCCACAAGTGTGACTTGTCCCAAGGATGCGCCAGTCCGGAGGTGAGTTAAGCCACCAAAGTTTTCCCAATGTTTGCATGGTTTAATTCAGCCAGATCAGGTCCTGCCGTGGTGTGATTAGCTCCGTGTGGGCATAAAGACTTGCCGCACCATGAGGTTAACCTACACCATAACTATTAAACCCCAAATATATTCAGGGCTTTTGGCCCATGTTTTAAAGCTCTGAAGGGCTGATTTTTTTTCACCTCTTTCTGGTGACCACAATGAGTATCTTGAAACTGAAGTCTCAGCATTCACTAATTGTCTGGACCTGGGAGTAAGGTTTTAGAAATGCCAAGTTTCATGAGGCATGTTGTAGAGGTTGTAAGGCTGGCAATTTTTGGAAACCTGGCGTTGAAAAACTATTTTAATAGCTCTTAGGTGACATCTTATTTCCCAGTTTTTCTTTGTTCCCATTTAAAAGATCCCATGCGATCCTCCCTGACCTCCACATACGGATTCTGGGGAGCCCTTTTCCTCTAGATGTGCAGGAGTTGCTAGTCTGTTGAACCTCTCTCCCTTTTCTGGCTCTGCTTTCGAAAAAGCAGATCCTTACTTCAAAAATAAGCACCATATCAACAGTATGACCATTTAACCATTTATTTAAACAGATATGAAGAACAACCCTACTGATGAATAAGAAAAAAAGACACCTTCCGGACTAGAAGCAAGAAACTACAAAACTAAACTCTGTGCCAAGCTGCTATCATACCCCAGGTTTAGGTAAGTGCGGTTGCCTCCAAGTATTCAATCTTTGATTTGGTTTCCATTAAGGGGTATCCTTGCACTCAGACATCTGCTAACTAACCAAGCTGCTCCTGCAAAATGACATCAATTGTTCTTATTCTACTGAAATATTTGGCTGCTCGTATTTTGTGAGGATGGGGTTAATTTCTAATACATGAACTATGTATTATATATAGGCAGATGATATACCTACATATAGGCATTCACTGATGTTAAGGTTTCATAACCATGAGGCCCTTTTTGGAAAGTATTTTAGTTCAAGGACTCCATCAGTAAATCTCGTTCCATAGGGTTAAGGAAAAGCAAAGGTTGATATGTACTTGGACACAAGCAGCAGAAAAACATCCTGAAATTCAGGTGAATGTAGCTAATAAACTGGTCTAAGTGATTGTAGGAGAAGCAATAAAACACGTTTTGAAACACTCAAGATGACCCAGGAACAGTCTGTATATATAAAAGAACTATAACCAGCGAGGGGTAAATTCAGCAGTACACTTTCACATATGGCTTGAATTATTATCTGATTGTGAACAGTCTGTTAACAGCTACACCTAATTCCAAAATCGCTACTTCCCTGAAAAATTCCTAGGACCATTTTTACACGCATTTAGTTACCTAGGTGAATATGTTCTTTGGAGATAATGGGCTGAAGTTTTGCTTCTCTGAATAGGTCACATTATGTCCATGGTAGGGGTATGAGTTCTCTATTCAGGACAAGAAAGGAGCGAGCTTACTTGTTGCTGAATTGTTCATTAACATACTTTTTAAAGTGACTGCACAAGACCATCACTGAAATCTCTTTAAGCTTGTTTTATTTAAGTGTTGCGCTGTATTCAAGATGTTATCAATGTATAAACCACTTAAAGCCATGTGCAAGTTGTACAAAAACCAGCCTTAAGAAGATTTAAAATCTGGGCTCTTCCAAAGTGAATGTAAAATACTCATGTTTTTTAAGAAGGGTGAGGGACCACCCACTGACCAGAAGTCCCTTTGAAGTTGCCAGTCATCTCTTTGCCTAATGCAGGTTCAGTTCATGAAGTACAATCTTCACCCTTTAGAACAATTCTCTCTCAGCTAATAATGAAACTAATTAATCAGTACTGGAGATAAATTTTTATAACATGCTTGTATTTGGCTTTGCCTCTTTTGCAAATTACTAGATTTTGTTGAAGCATTCCTATGCTTACATGAGATACATCTGTACGTGAGGAACTTTTCTATGTACTAATGCTAGCCTATGTATTTTATAACACACACACGTAAGAATAAAAATTGTTTATTAAAATAGTTATGAGGTCATATAGCTTACTTTTCACTATAAATTTTAGTTATCTTACAGATAAAACATCAAGTATGTTTGTGTGGATTTTTTTACATGTTTTTTAACATTTTTTTCTCTTTTACATTTTTATTTTTTAACACAAACAAGGTATTTTCCTCCCATTTTTGAACATCTGGCTTTTACTCGTCCACATGATCTTGAAAGTATTCATCCACAAGAGCAGATTTATCTTCTTCGCATTCCTGCCAAAAAGAAAACAAAAAAGGTAAAACCTGACTTTTCCCTAGTGGCTGTTGTACATTGTCTGTTCTGTGACGCTTTATTTTAGAAACCACAACAGGAACAATCTCTAATATGGTTCCATAAAACATGTAGCAGAACTTTCTGAAAAGCAATTTGTTTCTAGAGCTGTCAAAATTGTATAGGTCAAAATCTAGATCCAGGCATTCTGCGTATTCAAAGAGTATAAAACTGAATTAAAAAATTGAATAAAAGCACTGGGCTTGTTCCTTAGATTTATGAGCCGAATAATAAAACTAGACCGGGCTTGGAACAGATTTTAACACAGCAGCGTTCTATCATGTATTCTAAGTGACAGAATTTGTTCTTAATCTAGATGTCATATACAACACATGGGTTCAACGCAGGAATTACGAGGTGAGTTTGAATAGTCATGTAGGAAGAAGTCTTAACGGTCCTTTCTGACCTTTGAAGTTTAAAATTCCATTATTTTTGAAAACTAAAGCATTAAACACAACCATTTGAACAGTCTGCAAATGCAAGACAGTATTAAAGAATTTCACTTTTGTAATTATAAATGAAGATGATATAAGCATTGTCACTAGAAGACTAAACATGGCTTATTTTGAACCATACTAAGACAATCATTTATTAGCAAGGCAAAGAACATACTTATATTACAACTTATATTATGGATCCTTTTTAATTTTTCATCTTATCATCAGAAGTACCTTACCTTTGGTTCTTTAAATTCAAGATCTTCTCCATACTGAATGGTAAAGTCTATGTGCTGCAGGACTATGTTTATACTTTCCTCATCAGAGCGATCAAAAGGTAGAAATCGAACCATACCATAGTCATCAATCTAGAGAAAGGATGCAAAGGATGTTAGTAAGAAAATGCAGTAAGTTAGTTCTCAATCACTCTAAGCCACTTCCTTAAACCAAACTTACGTATTCTTTGTCTGGACTGCTAAAATACCATTTAAAGCCACACTGCAAACCAATGGCAAATCCCCACTCAGAACGCTTCGCTATCAGTCCTAATTTCTACACAGTAGATAAAGCTGTCTTCCAAAATTGCTAATGGAACAGAATTCACAGGAAACATACTGGCTACAATCCAAATGTTAGTGTTATGGATCTTATGCTCATCTGAAAAAATCAAAAGCCGAGTTAAAACAGGCAAAAAGCAAAATGCTTAAGTGCCTGAGAATCTTTTAGATCCTGGCTTTGTTAATTAAGTCTGATAGGTAAATACATAGTTTTGGGGTGAGGAGGGGGAAGAATTATTATAGTACATACAGTAGCTATAACAGCAATGAAGTCATCAACCATACAGTATGGTTTATAAATACAAGACTGAATTTAAGGATACCAGTTAAAAAGCAATATACCTACCAATCCGCATATAGATTTAGTCAGTTTTTTAAACATTTTGCTTTTCAATATATTTGTAGAATCTTCAATCATAGAATACATATCTGGATCTAAGTACCTGGGAGAAACAAAGTCGTCATTAACACTAAAGAATCCTTGGCCACAGAGCAAATGAGTCATTGTGCTTTTATATAGCTACCAAAACCATCTATCGTTTCGTGATCTGAATGAACTAACTTCATATCAGGAGAACTTAAAATGTTTAAAAATAGTTTTTGTAAGTATTTGAATATCTCAGCTTACAATTGCTAGTAGAAACAACTGAAGTGTTTATTTTATTTTTGCTAATATACTTGTATACTCAAGAAAGCTTTGAGGAAGACCACAGGGAAAAACTTTCATTTTGTAATTTTAGCACAAATGTAAAAGTAACACATAGGTAATTCAGTATGTTCAGTATCAAAAAACTGTCAGGATCACCTCTGGTTTAGTTTTTTTAGTACAGTACCCTGGTGGGCACAGTACCCTGGAATGTCATTCAGAATGACCTAAGTTATTCAAGATAATTATTTACAGAAAAATCCAGAGATACGTACAAACATGGAGCTAGCCTTTTGACTCGGACTGAATTGTAAGCATCCCATCCAGACATGTAAAGACTATGTTCAATATCAAACAAATGCATCTTCTCCCATTCGAAAAGAGTATGTTTTAATTGTGGGAAACATTAGACTCAATTTTGAGTGAAGTTTACCTCAAGATATTACACTACAGAGTAAGTAATTTTTTGGAACTTACTTTTCTATTTCCTTCTTGGCTTTCTTGCTCAGCAAATCCATTTTGGTCATGATGTTAATCTGTGGAATCTCTAAAGATATCATCGCACTGAGTGCTGCCAGAATTCCAGAGATAAACTTAAGGAGTGTGAAAAATGATGTAGTTAAGTACAGAAAAACACAACACCAACACGCAGGACACTCAACCACAAACCAAATCTAGCAAATGAATATATGAAACGTGGCCACAAGGCCAAGTGGGGAGTCCTTATCTCTGTTGGAAAAGGGAGGTGCTGAGCTTCCCATCTGCCATCTTATTTCCAGAGCCTCAAATCTGGATCTGCCACTGAAAAGGGCATTACAAAACTCAAAGCCCATCTCAGGATTCTTGCTGCTAGACAGGGAAAGTGGCCTGCTCTCTCTCCACATCGGAGAAAGCTCTCCTAGAATCACAGAAGAATTTAGGTTGGAAGGGACTTTTAGATAACAGATAACTTTAGGTTATCTGTTCTGTACCACTGCTCAAAGCAGAGCCAGCTTCAAAGTCAGATCAGGTTGCTCAGGGGTTTTCCCCAGTCGAGTTTAGAGTAACTCCATGAACGTACACTACACAATCTCTGTGTGCCCCTGTTCCAGTCTGACCACTGTCACAGCGCGGGATTTTTTTTCTTTACATCCAACTGGAATTTTCTTTGCTGCAACCTGTCTTTGAGGCAGCTGAAGACAGTAATCAGATCTCCCCCGGCTTGGCATTCTTTCCTCTGGGCTAAACAAACCCAGCCCCCTAAATTGCTCAGATTTCTTGTTCTTTATCAACATGAACTTTTACAACAGATTTCAAATGGATACCTTAAAAGATTCCACCATAAACTGAGAATCCACGAGAAAAACTCCACAGACGCGGAATTCCCACTGCTGAAGCTGCTCCACCAGCTGTTTCATCACTGGCAAATGTGTGTAGAGTTCGATCTGACCTAGGGCACACTGAGGATATTGGTATGCAGAAATGTGAAGCTAACAGGAACAGTTCACAGTTATCAATTACATAGATATGGGTGTTGCACTTAATATAAATAAAAGCTGATAAGGAAAGCATCCTCTTGCTTTTCAGACAACTCTGACTGTATTTGGGTGAACTTATACTGGTGAAGCGGAAAAGAAATAAAAGGGCTTTTTTGCTCCCTTGACCTCCAATTAGCGTTAGTTAGCAGTCGCCATAGCGTTCTCACACCGTATGATGCTATCAAACGTCAGCGCAGTCACCCAGATTAGCCTGGGACCAAGTTCACTTCTGAAACATCTGAAAGTGACTCTAACAACTGTTAACAATGCAAAAAAATGTGTGACTGGTTACGACCAACAACAAAAAGTACTGCAAATTTTGCATTGCCTGTGAAAAATGTACCAAAACATTGACATTTATTTACCTGGGCAATCAAACAATATATAGTCATCCTCCACATGCCCAAGGCTTTCCTCTAGCCAGTTAAAGTTATTGGCAAAGTATTCCATGCAAAACACCAAGCCGCCATTGGGACCAAACCTTAAGGACTCATCTTCCATGACATCGTCCACTTCTATTAACTCACGGATGTCTGGAACAGCAGACACACGAAGCGATTTTAATTCATTTGCTTACAGGGGTGCCCCAAGGTTACCGTACGCAGCCTCCCGGCGCTCACCTGCCATGACGGGGTAGCTGAAGAGCTCCGCCGCCGGGTCCAGGTTGACCACCTGCACGGCGCGGCCCAGCGCCTCGCAGTGCTGCACCATGGTGGAGCAGTACGTGCTCTGCAAGGCACACACGCACACCGTCACGCACCGTCCGCGCCGCTCTCGCCTCCCTGCCGCCGCCCGCCCGCCGCCCCCCCCCCGCCTCACCTTCCCGCTGCCCGCCGGGCCCATCACCAGCTGCGCGTACCGGGGCATGGCGGCGGGTGGGCCGGCGGCCTCCCCACCGTGGCGAAGCAGCGGCAAATGGCCGCTCCAGCGACCCGTAGCTCGCCTGTCACGTGCCCCGGGTAGCCTATGGCTCGCACGCTTGAGCCACCGCGCACTCCTCCCCAGTACGGAGAGGCGGCGGGCTCAAACCGCGCACCGCCACGCCCCTCCCCGTCACGCCGCGCGGTCGCCGGCGACCGCGCGGCTCTCGCGAGACGGCGGCGGCGCTGGGGAGGGCGCACGTGCCGCGCGGTGTGTGGGAGCCGCCGCCGCCGCCGGAGGAGGAGGAGGAGCCGCCGCCTCCCCGCCACCGCGGCCTGAGGGGCCTCCCGGGTAACGCCACGCCGCTGCCGCCCCTGGGCTCCCCCGCCCCTTTCTGCAGTAGCCGCGCTCCGCCGCCGCCCCGTCCCAGCGGCGGGCGGCCTGCCCCGGAGTCCCGCCGGCCGGCGGGCGGGCGGGCGGCCTCCCCCCCTACCCCGGCTACCGGCATCCTTCCCCCAGCTCCGACACCCTCCCTCTCCTCCGGTACAGCGGCTCTGCCTCCCCTCGCAGTGGTCCCCCTCGCCTCTGGTACCTCAGCATCCTCCCCCCGCAGGTACCCGGCACCCTCCCCGCACTGGGAGCCTGCCCCTCCTCGGGTACCCGGCTCCCTCCTTTCCCTCAGCTCCTCCCTCTATCCCACCACGTCTGTGATCCCCATCACGTCTGGTACCCCAGCACCCTTCCCCTTTCCCCCGACCTGCCCGCACTTTTACCCCCTACTACCCACCACCTTCCCTCCCCCATTTGGGATCTCCATGGGTACGCCAGCGTCCTTCTCCTCGCTATGACCATCTACCACTTTTCCCTGCGGTCCCCCCGCTGCGAACCCGACCACCTCTGGCGCCCTGGCATTTTCCCTCAGCTCTCTTCACTGCCCAGGCACAGCTTGTACAGCGTCCTGGCTCTGAGTCTTCTGCACGCATATCCTGCTTGCCCCCATGATCCTGGGGGACTTCTTATGCATTGCAAACCCCTTCCCTGTTGACTCCTATTTTCTAAGCCCCTTGCCTGAAAATGTGTGCCTGAAAATCATTGTTAAATGTATTAGTGGGTTCAGTTTGGTTTGCTTGTGTTGTGGTGTTTGGGGTTTTTTTGCCAGTGTCCTAGGATCGGATTGTAACTCTTCAGATGCTGATTTAAATGATCCCTTTTCTTTGCTAGTATACTGGCAGTACCTCCCCCCACTCCCCCGGTGCACCTACTGTTCATATGCCACTGATTTAACGTGATACTTCACATTTTGCTTAACCCATTATGTTCTGTAATTCCATGTGGTGTTCTCGCAGATCTTCCTTCATTTTACACTGCATTTTGTGGCACTTTGGGTATTTTCCCCTTATGTGCTAGAATTCCATACTGCTTGGTATCTTTTGCAGCCGTTTTCCCCACATTTTTTCATTATTTCTCGACTCCTATTTTTTGTCCCTGATCTCTCCTGCTCTTCTTACGATTGTACCTATTTTCTCTGGGATTTGTCAGTCTCTGGGATTCTTGTTGAGTTGGGACAGATGTGAATAACCCAGAATTTAGGTCCTGATTCTTTCATTCTGTGACCTCCAGGCTTGTGACATGGCCACAGATGTAGCTGAGCCTGTGGTCCCTGACTGCAGAGGAGACGTAAGGAGCGGTGCCAGGTCAGATGCCGACTATCCTCTTCGGGTTCTCTACTGCGGAGGCAAGTGCTGAAGGAGCAGTTGTCCACGATTCATACAATGTGCTGTTTGTGAGGGCAGCCTAGCAGAAAGAATGAGAGAATCGGAGATTTTCTTTTGGTCAGCTTTTATTGAGAAGCTAGACCACGGTCAGCTTGACCTTTCTGATTGTCTTTCTGAAATAGCTTGTGTTGTGTATTTTATCTAAAGCATTTTTGGTGAAATGTAGGGGTCTTCCCTCTGAGAGATGGAGGTGCTAACAGCTTTCTGTGTGTAAAGGAAGTGGGAGTGGTGCTCAGACTGTGAACTGTTGAGCAGAGATCTGTTCCTGCAGAAAGCCAGTAAAGCCTTTAGCACAGTAGAGGCCTCTGAGCATTAGTATGACAATAAGAAATAAAGTTAGAATTCGTGAAAGTAATTGTTGCACTGTGTTTAGAATTATTGTTTACTCGTCACATTTGTACTTATGTGGATGAAATTTAAAGGTACGTAAATAATCTTGACAGGTATAGGTATGTTATTTTGCTTTGGGCTTGAATACAGTTGCAGAGGATTAGGAAGGAATCCCTGTTGTGCGTGAAAGTCTGCACAGTTGGTTTGGGTTTGTTCTGGGGCCAAGCCCCTCTTCTGGACATTGGCAGCTCTTGGAGAAAGGAAAGCTAACCAAATCACGTGGTGATTTATTAGGTATATCTTTTGCCTCAGGTAGAACTGGTGGTGTCTTTCTGTAACTTTTCCCAAAGCTGTAGGTTTCTACTTCCCTTCCTTCACGCACTGGCTGCTCTTGCTGTGATAGTTTTATCCTAACGCAGAGCGTGTGAGCAAATGACTAATGAGAGAGGAATTAAAATGTGGAGTCATATCAATAAGGTAATATTTTTGAGTCAATCTGTGGTTATAACCAGAAGTTATGACATAAGAAGTTATCCCTAACTTTAAAATACCATTTTGATTTTAATGCTGAGGCTGTAAGAGGAGAACTTTTTTGTAATCTTTTTTTTTTTTCCCCTCCCTTCTTTCTCCAGTCTGTTCATTGCCAACAGAGGTAAGTTAATTTTTTTGTTGTCCAAGTTTCTTCTTTCTGTCCTATGATTCCTGACTGTGATGATTCTTTCTGATCTTTTCTGGCTTTTCTTAATTGTGGCAGTTCTGTGCTTCAGCCACTGTCATCTTTAGGATGATATGAGGTTTCTTATGCACTAGTAGAGTATTCATATTCAGTCATCTTAAGGAGAAATGGCTGAGCTGAATAGCTGTCATGGTTTAACCCCAGCCAGCAGCTAAGCACCGCACAGCCGCTCACCCTGCCCCCCTCCCAGTGGGATGGGGAGGAGGATTGGGAAAAAAAAGTAAAACTCGTGGGTTGAGGTAAGAGCAGTTCAATAACTACAGTAAAATAAAATATAATACTAACTAATAATAATAAAAACGTAATAATAACAGTAATAGTAATGAAAAGGAATATAACAAAAAAAAGAGAGAAATAAAACCCAAGAAAAGACAAGTGATGCAAAATGCAATCACTCGCCACCCGCTGACCGATGCCCGAGCCACGATCCGCCCCTCCCGGCCAACTCCCCCCGTTTATATACTGAGCATGACTTCCTATGGTATGGAATATCCCTTGGGCTAGTTGGGGTCAGCTGCCCTGGCTCTGCTCCCTCCCAGCTTCTTGCGCACCTGCTTGCTGGCAGAGCATGGGAAACTGGAAAGTCCTTGGCTTAAGATAAGCGCTACTTAGCAACAACTAAAACAGTGTGTTAGCAACATTATTCTCACACTAAATCCAAAACACAGCACTGTACCAGCTACTAAGAAGAGAGTTAACTCTGTCCCAGCCGAAACCAGGACAATAGCAAATATATTTTGGTGTATTTGTTTGTGACCTATTTTGTAGTTACTCTGCTAACAACATTGATATGACCTTTCTTCTCCAGTACTGCGAATACATGCCTGATGTCACTAAATGCAGACAATGGTTAGAAAAGAATTTTCCAGATGAGTTTGCAAAACTTACAGTAGGTAAGAATCTTTTCTATTTTCTAACTGATATGTGCCCTTAGACGTATTCAGAAATCTTTGAGCTTGTCCGATTCTCGTCTCTTCCCTTTTCCCGTTGCATCAAGTGTGAAAGTTAATAATTTTCTTAGGAGTCTACGATGCTTTTGGATGCTGTGAAAATATGTTTGATAATGTCAGAAAACACTGAATAAACAATATGTAGTTTCAGTAATAATGTTTGAGCTTTCCTAAGGTTCCTACTGTAACCAGTCATCCACGTACTTGTTTCCCATCAAAGTTAGTTTATCGGATTTTATGTCTGTCCAGTCTACTGTGGATGGCTGGAGGAAAGGTCATTAATAATAGGGAACTTGTTGATTCGCATTTGGAATTTCAATATTAACACTGTCATTAATTTCTGTCTCTGTGGAGCTTATGTGAAGAGACTGTATTGAAATTGTATCTTTGAGCTAAGGCTTTTCTGAAGTCTAATTTGCATAAGTACCATGACGAAGGTGTAACACGCATCAGTCAAGGGGCTGCTGCGCTTAAGCAAAGTGTTTACGGATTTAGCAAAATATCACTGTACCTTACTTCCTGTTCCTGTAAGGTTGTGGTTGTCTGACCACTAATTTTGTTCTCTTTCTTCTCCCCACTCCTTTCTGATGTATTGAAGAAAATTCACCTAAACAGGAAGCTGGGGTTGGAGAAGGCCAAGGAACTGCGGGAGAAGAAGAAGAGAAGAAGAAGCAAAAGAGAGGCAAGGTCTAAATAGTTGATTGCGGTACTGATTTATAAGCAGTTTGGGGCATCCCTTTCTCACCTGCTGGTCTGGACTGTGGCACAGATTCCTTGCATTTTGGTTGTTAGCTACGCTTTGACTCTGCATGAAAGATACCGAATATCTTTCTTCCAGTGGTAGCAGAGTTGGTGTGGTGATATATGCTGATGAAAGAATTGGATAGGAGTAATAGCAAGTGAAAGATGACCTGCATCATGTGTCTCATTGTTCCTGTCATTGCTATTGCACTTATTCAGGGAGTAATTCTTCTCAACCTAAAATCAGCTGGCATGCCTCCCAGAATACTTGTTTCTGCCCTGTTTAAGAGCAGTTTATAGGTTGCTTGCAGAGTAGAACAAAGACTGCTTTCCTCTATTAATGCCTCATGACACTGCTTTTGCCTTTTTTCCTTCCACCCCTCCTCTGCGTTCACGTAACAGGATTTGGTTTTATGCTTTTAACACTATCACCTATGTCTCTATTAACGGCTATGTCTCTTCCCGGCAATACTGATGAAAAACATTTTCAAAAGCCAACTTTGGAAGATATAAAATACATGAAACAATTTAAACACACTTTTATCTTCTATCGTTGGAGTTCTTTCTGTTTAATTAACGTACTTTCCGCCATAAATCAGAATGCTGGGGTTGTTAATACACGTTTGCCTGTGGAATGTCAGTTGTGTCTGTAGTGCTTCAGAAATTATGGTTAATAGCCCAGTAAGATTCAGATTTTAAGCCACATACCGCTGCAGATGTTTTATTTTTGTGTCTTGGTAACCAGTTATGTTTATCTTGTCAGTAGGCTATGTGTAGTGACAACAATAATTTACGTTCTGTAGCTTGGATGCTTTTCCCAGAGACTTCGGGACACTTTCTTTCAACATTAATTTATTGTGTGGGGTGGTATGGTTAGTTTTCAGTCTGGTTTTTGGTTCTAAAATAATAGTGTTTAAAATATTTAGGGATTTTCTCCTAGAATCTAAAGTTTCATGAAAACTTACAGTATGGTGTTAGGTATGATGGTATAAGATTGACCGTAAGAGAGCGGGTGAGGAAAAACAAGCAAAAACTTACTAAGACACTGCAGAAATTTACTGAAGAAATTTCAAGACAGAAATTTACTGTCTTAAATTATCGGATATCAATTTATAGTAATGTAGAATTGAAAGTGCTGCATGCTAGAAAAAGAAGTAGTCACAAGGGGTTAGTTTGCTTGTCATAAATTCTTTAGGTTTTCATGCTGAGAAGGCTCGAGAACATGAAACTTTGGTTACCCTGGAGTAACTTGATGACTGCGTACAAAGTTAACAGAGATCTTAATCTGTCTTGAAGAATCCTAATGAGTGGAATATATCTTTTGCATGCTTTACTCAGACTAATAAATACCTGATATGTGAAGTGTTCCCTCAGGCTGGCCTAGAAACAGACAGTAAGAAAGATGTTAAATCATGTGGAAGTTTGGCAGTCAGCTACTGTAGCTGGCTTCTGTTTCAGAGGTGTGGTGTTTTCTGCTAGCTCATATATAGATATATGGTTCATATGGGGTCGTGCACAGATACCTAGAACTTAATCTGCTCTTTAACCCAGCAGCCTGAGTAGGCACGTCCTCATGGCCTCAGTAAATGGACATGAGTAATTTGCTTTGCCTTGGACACAAACCCTAAGGATGTTAAAGTCATGAAAAACATTAAAGTAACAATTTGTTCCTAGGATTACAACCAAAGAACAATTCCTGAAAGAGGGGTTAAATGTAGACCAAATGCAGTGATGAGTAAAGTGTGGGGAAAACCCCTTTTTTGATAATTGTAGCGGGGTTCTGCTGGGCAAGCTGTACTTGAACGCACTTTTGACATGCATATATTGTTATTTCTTGTAATATTGAGCTTTGATGACATGGGACCTTTCTTAAATAATAATAAAAAAACCTGAATGTGAGACAGTGTGCAAAATATATTTTTGTTTACCAACACAGATGGGGAGATAACAGTTTCTTTGTTTATAGGGATGTAAATCTGACCTTATATGCTTTTTTCTTTGATTAAGTGTGATATCATTTAACTAATTATGTAACCTTATACTCTGGTTTAAAGGTGGAAGAGGTCAGATAAAACAGAAAAAGAAGACTGTACCACAGAAAGTTACAATAGCTAAAATTCCTAGAGCAAAGAAAAAATACGTCACAAGAGTATGTGGCCTTGCAACGTTTGGTGAGTTGACTTTTGTTACGTGTTTTTTGTTGGTTTTAGATGTGCTTGCCTTTAACCTCATGATATTTCTTCTGATTGTATTACGTTGAGTGATCCGCTTCCATCTGTGCGAGGTGAAAGTCCCACGGTGCTTTTAGCAGTTCCAAAGCATGTCAAAGGTACACTGACTTCCCTCAGTGATAAATTATTAAAGTCCTTATTTCCACAGTGTTTGCAAACAAATAGGGTTACAGGTTTTATTTTGGAAACAGGGCTCCCATAGCAGTCCACTTGTTAGACTTCAGAGTAGTCTATTGTCTTTTTGAAAATAAACATGTTTATAATTAAAGGTGCTTGTTTCCATCAAACTTGTACATATGTTAATGACAATTAATTTTACCTATTCTTGAGACTGATTAAGTAAGGCTTTAACTGCCTTTCTAGTACGGCAGTCAAATCATTACCAAAGTACACTAACAATGCTGTCCTACATAGCTTTGGTTCAGCTGCGAACAGCCACTTGGTGTTTATAACAACATCTTACTTCACACATTGATCATGAATTCTGTTAAAAAGGTAAGTTTTAACCTTGGTTGTATTAACAAGATATGCTACGTATTTCCTGCGTGAGTGTATCATCAGTTTTCTTGAGGGATCAATAAATATGCACTAGCATGATCTGAACTGGATATGTATCTTTGTGCTGGAAGCCAATCTCAAAAATTGTTGAGACACGTTTCTGAAAGGAACATACTGAAGCACTTCTATGGAAAAACTTGTCCAGTAACTATGGAAGTTACTCGGAACTGGAGGGGCTTTTTAATCAGTTCTGCATGTGCTTTTCTGGTGAGGGTGTGTAGCATAGACCTGCGTAAACAGAATGTGTAGAGGACATTCGGCGATTTTTTGCCTTGAAGAGTTTGCTAGATTTGTAGTGTCAGTTGTTTTGGATGTAAACAACAGAGTTTTGCTTTCAATGGAAATTGTAGCAAAGCTTTAATGGTAAACCGCCACTAGTTTTTCAACAGTTAAAACAAGATTCTGGTTTTAAACTTAAGAAAATACTTGTATGAAATGACTGTACTTAAACTCTCCATTTTCCCATCAACAGAAATTGATCTTAAGGAAGCACAAAGGTTTTTTGCTCAGAAATTTTCCTGCGGTGCCTCAGTAACAGGAGAAGACGAAATCATCATTCAGGGGGATTTTACAGATGACATTATCGATGTAATCCAGGAGAAGTGGCCTGAGGTAATAAACCCTTTCTTCTGTCAGAACTCTAGTTTTCCACAATAGCCTGTGACTTTCCAGTGATTTTGAAAAAGGGTTTCATCTTTGGCAGCACAGATTGTTGCGCAAAAATAAAAGACCAGGTGTTGCATCCCCGCCTATGAATGACTAGGTTAAGGAGTGATTAACCTTGAAGTCAAATGTTGCTTCCATTGTCCAAGAAACATTAACTCTCTAAACATGTAGTGCTGTTACTGTGGATACTACAGTGAGGAAGGCATGTCGGAATAAGTCCAGCTGTCAAATATGTGTGGCTTCTTTGTGACTGTTTCTTAATGGTGAATGCCTAACTATTCTTACAGTGCCATCCTATTTTTCAAAATCTCTTAAAATACTGCAAAATTAAAAAAAAAAAAACCCTGAAACAAACCCACTTGTGCCTCAGAAGGAGAGATTAGCTAATTTTGGGTTGGACTGAAGTGCTGGTGGTCGAGAGGTTTGGTTGCGCTGCCGTAATCACAAGTGGTTTCTTTGACTCTCCCTTGTTCTGGTATTTCTGGTATTGGAGTTCTTTCTGGAATAACTCTGTAGGCCTGTCTTTATTCAGAGCCCCGTAGGTTCAGCTGTGTCCTATAGGCACATGTCACTCGTGTCGAATTTACAGCAGGGAATCTCAGATGGTGCTGTATACTTCTCCCACGCTTCATTACATGTGCAGTGGTGAATATTGAGTGAGACATGTAAGAAGAAAATATACTTAATATGCTGTGTTTTGGCCTTTTTTTTTTTTCCTAGGTGGATGATGATAGCATTGAAGATCTTGGAGAAGTCAAGAAGTGATAGTGAAAGACTACCTTTATTTAATTATATGGTTATAAATGATGTAGCCAAAGTGAGGCTTCTAAATCCATTTGCTCTGCAGTGAAACTGTGGAGAACCCGTATCCTTGGCATTTTCACTGTTCTGTATAGGCTGCTTGGGTTTTTTTTCCTGTTGTGATACTTGCCAAAGTTAAATTTGGGTTCTATCATGCTTACGCATGAAGTAGATTTAAATAAAATTACTGTTCCTCACTGAATACAGTTTCTGTTTTCTTTACAGCTACTTTCCTCTAACGCTCTTACAGGAAAATAATAATTTAAGTCATTAAATGCTTATTTTTCATCTGCTGTCCTTTCTGCTAAACTTGAGCAGTAAGGCATGTGGCTAAGGTACAGAAACTCGTACCTCTGATTTACCTGCAGAAAATCTTAGAAATCAGAATGAGACAAACATTCTAAAGGCTTGTTAACAATTAAAGGAAAATGTATCTTGAAGTGGTCAGGCACTTGGACTAGATGATCGTTGTAGGTCCCTGCCAGCTGAACTATTTTATTCTATTAAGTGGAAACACTGAGGAACATGTGAATATGTCCGAAACATTTAGCCTATTTTCATAATTCCAAACGATCTCCTAACCCTGCCAGTCTTCTAGGTGAGGCAATTTTAGTGGCTTTATGTTTTTAGCATACTGCTAGTTCAAGAATGGTAGTAATTAACGCAACTTTATAGTGACCACTGTTTGTTTCCACAAACGGTGTTCACGCGGCGGGTGAGGTGGGATGCCAGCCGTGCTGCTCTGCTCTCCATCCTCCTGCAAACAGCCTCAAGCATCGGTTCGGTGCTTCGTATTTCTCCGCTCCATTTAATAACATTAAATGCTCCCTGGCGGCAGAGTCCCGGAGCTGACATTCTCCTGTCACCGTAAAACCTAGATGAGGTCAAACCCAAGGGGGTGACGCATCGTACACCCTGTCTTCTGCCAGTAAAGTTCTTTTTTTCTGTGATTTTTGTTTATAAGCTGATGGGTTTAGTTGGGAATGGTGTATCTAATGAGATAACTGTTATCTCTGGAGTCGTTCCATTTAAAAGCTGAGCAGGGTAGTTACCTCCATCCTGCGATATCCAGTCGGGTTCTTACTCGTCTCCCTGTTAACAACATTACTAATTCTCACGTTTTTCCAGGCAGGCGCGGCCTCAGGCGGGCGCGGGACTCGAACCCGCAGCTCCGCCGCTGCGGGCGGGGCGGGGCTTCTGCCTAACCGCCGCCCGAGGCGGCCACTCAACGGCTGGCGGGGGCGGGGCGCCGCCGTGACGTCAGGGCGAGGGCGCCGGTGGGTTTTGGCGGGGGGCGCGGAGTAACGGGCGGGAGCGGCGGGGCTGAGGGGAGCGGGGCGGCGGCGGCGGCGGCGGCCCAGGCGGGCGGGGGTCGGGGTCGGGGAGCGCGGCCCAGCCGGGCGGGAGGGAGGGCACGGAGGACCTGCAGGCCTGCCACGGGAGCGGTGGGTGGAGGGGGAGGCCGCTCGCCTGAGGTGGTGGCACCTCAGGGCCCTCCTCAGGCCTGGGCGCCTGTGGGAGGCCGCAGGGCCGTGCCCCCACCTCGGTCAGTTCTCAACGGCTTGCGTTTGTCGTTCCTGCAGGGTTGCCAGGTCAGCAGCAGTCTCGGCGGGTAACCATGTAGTGCTTAAATCAGAGGCAGCCTCCATGCTGAACGTTACAGTCATAAATAGTTACCAGTATCCGCTAATGCCTGATAGCGTTGTGGTCCCCAGTCCCCTATGAATTCATCACTGCCGCATTCTGCTTCGCCCCAGGTAAAAAGTGAAAGTACAGTTAGCGATAAGAGTGCTCTATTTTTCGCATGAAAGTACTCACTGTACCGCTAACGGTTTCAGTCAAGGACCACAGGTGGTACCGCAAGCATGAGGAACTTTTTGAAATGATCTCTGTTTCTAATATAAAAATACTAGAACAAATTAAAACCTCGAGTTTGTTATCTGAGAATTTGTCGCTGCTTCTTTACGTTGAAATGTGTTCCGTGTGTTACCGTTTATAGAAACTTAGCCCAAGCCTTGAGGACAGCACCATTCAGAAACAGAGGCAAGAACTCCAGCTTTTAATTGTTGAACTGAAAGATCGTGATAAGGAACTCAATGACATGGTTGCAGTGCACCAGAGACAGCTTCTGGCCTGGGAAGATGATCGGCAAAAAATACTGACTTTAGCAGAACGGTGCAACTTACTAAAACGTAAGTATTGTGCATATAAAGAATAAGACCCTGGTCTTTTAAGTACGTGCAGGTGCTTAGACCCCTCAGTAACAGTTTTGCATCTTATAAGGAGCGATTTCCTACCCTTCAGCCTTAAATTTGGTTGTTTTCTTTCTGAGATCAAAACTTCCACGGTGGTACTAAAGTGATCTGATCTTGAAGGGGGTATGATAATCAGATAGCTCTTTCTCGTTTGAATATGTAAATTGCTTCTGTGGATTCTTTAAAAAAAAAAAAATCTGATTAAATCAGTGTGGGGGAAGAGAACAATTTGCAAACATGCTGGTGTACTGCAGGGTCCTGTGCCCTGAGGTTCTGCTGCGCAGCTCTGACATCATCCGCGAGCCACCCAGCTGATCACCTGGCAGCTCTGAACAGTCTTGTTTGACAGCCATAGTACAGAGGTCACCACAGAGTTTGTACTCCATCTGACCTGGGTAGCTAGGGGATCCTGCTTCAGAGTATGCAACGTGAGCATCCATTTCTGAACCGCATGATTTTAAAACACTGGATTAAATTCTTACTGTCGTGCAATTTTTAAAATCTCAGAATCTGAGCTGTTTTCTCACAGATACCTTGTCTCCTTTCTTTTTAGATGAGCTGAACAAGAGAAATGAAATTATAAAGTCACTGACCAAAAAGTTAAAGCTCTTAGAATCTCAGCAGAATGACAGTAAGACAATTGAAAATACACAACAGACGTTTAAAGAGCTGTCTCAAAAAGTAACAGATGCAACTGTTCACTGTCAGGCTCTGGAGGTAGGAGTTGAGTAATGGTCTGATTTTGCAGTCCATGCATGTCCAGAATGCCAGTGGCATTTGTGAGTTTCACTAGTGAATAAGTATTTCATATTAAGGCTCCTGAGTTGCATTTGTCTTTTAGTACAGCAATGTTAGATTATAGTATAGCTCTGATTTGTTGGGGAAAAAAAAAGGGGGGGGGGGGGCAAAAACGCTTTCCTAAGCTGGGATTTGGAGTTTGCTGTTTGTTTGCTTAGTTTTGGGGAACACTGCTTAGAACCAACTTGCCTCCAGAAACGTCAGGCACTGTGATTGCAAAAGGCAGTGCTGGCCCCCAGAACAGTACTGGTACTTGGTTAGGAAGTTCCAGAAGGTTTTATTTACAGCTTTGATTACTGTGATGAACTGTAACATTCTGAAACCGGTTTAAGGATATGAAAATAATTGGTATTCAAGGGTTCTAGATTTTTTTTTAAGTGATTTGGCAATGACATGTTTATTGGGATAATTTTTCCCCTGTATGCAATACAGTAAAGCAGTATCGTGCGCTTGCATCTGTCTGATTGGCTTGACTTAAGACATGCAGGATATTAAGACTCTTGATTGCAAGCAGGTTTGGTTGTAATGAACTGGGGAACAATTTTTATTCCAGTCCTCTTTCCTCCAGATCCTCACAGCTTGCTCAAAATCCCACGTTGCCGTTCATGATGTTTAAAGAAAGTTGCGCACACATTTACTGGAAAAATAGTAACTTTGAATCATAGTAGTAGCTGACACTCTTATTTCTGTTCACTAGGAGAAAAATCAAAGTCTCCACTGCTTAGTTTTTGAACTGTCTGCTAAAACAGGCCAGCTGCAAGCAAGAGAACAGGAGCTGCTTACTATGCTTAAGCTGAAGGTAACATCTGTCGTCTCATCAGGCACTAAATGTGGTCAAACTGCAGTGCAGTTATTGGTGACTGTACTGCAGTGGTTTAATCACCATTGATCTCACTGCTGTTTAATTCTTAGGCTCGTTTGAGAAGGGAAAAGTGGTCAACAAACAATAAACTGGTTTATTTTCATAAACAGGCTTGTTTCCTGGCTTTGGTTTTTGTTTTTTTTCCTCAAGAGCTCAGAAGAAAATCTGTGAAGTAGCTATAACTACTGCAGTAAGATGTACTGTTGTTTTGTCAAAATCCATATACATAAGATAAAACAATAATCAAGAATCCGTTCTATTTCATATTTCAGGACGAGGCTATACTTGAAACAACTGATCACATTACTGAGTTTACATCTAAATTCAAGAAGCTGGAAAGCGCATGGCGTGCAGCAAAGACGGAGGAATTCAGTCTCAACAAAGAAAAGCAAGACCTCAAACTGAGACTGAAAGAACTAATACTTGAAACAAATAAGCTGAAAGGTAAATGTTTATACTGGGCACCTAATCTAGTGTAGACCAGCATGATTCCTTTTCATTTTGGGAAATACTACATTTTGTTTTAAAGATGACCTCTGTGAAAAGGTGAAAGAAAATAATAAGCAGCAGGAAGAAATCATTCACCTCAAACAAGAAAATGGCTGCTTGAGGAATGAGCTCGCACTTATTGGTAAGTGTGGGCAGTTGGATTTTCATGCCTTAGCTTTCAACAGCTTGGAGACTTCTAGACAACAACAGTTCACTAATATCTGTGAAGGAGGCAGCTTCTTATCTACCTTTCTTGCGGTTTAATAAAGGTATATGCCTTTGTCATTCTTCTGTGAAAGCAATATCTAGGGCTTCTGCAGGGACAGTTTATAAAATCTTGTAAAGCACGAAGTTCACCAATATGATTACGCATGGAGGAATAAATGGCTCAGAGGATTCTCTCTTGAAAATTTTTGAGACTTCCACGTCTCCTGTGGTATTAATACAATAAATGGGGGTGGCATTCTCCCTTCTGACATAGGTTGCATAGAAAATGGTGACCTACTGAAAAGAAGCCACATGCAAAACCTAAAGCTTAGGCCCTATGAAATTAGCAGCCCATCCACTCCCTCTGGTGTTTGTATGGAAGCAGTATGTTTACAAATTCACTTTTTCTCTTGCTTTTCTCTAACTGGTGGTTTTAGTTTAGACTGGTTTAATATGCAGGACTTGGTAAACTGCAGCTTGCTATCTGTTGATAGCTTCGCTTTGGTTTTGGGTAGAGAGGAACGCTTCTGTGCTGCGGTGGGTAGGAAAGGCAGGCTGATGGTTGCTGCAGTATTCTTACAGACAAGCAATATATACCTTGAAAGATTAGGTGACTAAAGATGTCCTCTGCTGTGAGATGATTTACTTGCCTGTCGCTTTTTATCTGCCATTACCTTTGCCAAATATCGATCCCATGCCTCATTATTGTAAAAACAATAGTAATGGGAAGTATTTCCCAGCACTTCCCTGTACAAGGCATGAATTAGAACCCATTACTCAATTTCCCTTCTATGGAAGAATGTTAACATGAAAAAGTAAAATAAATCGGTCGATGAAGCAGAATATTGCTGCTAGGAAAATAAAGCTAGGTGCTGATGAAAAGTCCAAGGAAAATAATTGATCTGTTTGGTTGCGTTACGGTTTTTGTGCTCTTTTTATTTGGAGGGGAAACAGATCCTGTTGATCTTAAGAAAATGGTTTTGTTTTGGTTAGGTACCTGTTTCTACTGCTACAGACATATGCGTTAACAAATGTGCTTGCTCTGTGTCTATTCACTTTAAGTACTTAAAAAATTCTATCTGTTTTGAAACAGTTGAGAAAGCAAAGAGAAAGGATCAACTTCTTCAGTTTGCCAAGTCTAAACAAGCGCGGACTGACACAGAACTATCAAGCTTGCGACAGGTGCAGCCCTAATTGTGTTTCTACTCTGAGGTTATGAAGGCATTTTTCAGTAACATCAGATCTGCATGAACAGTATAAAAAAGTTAGATCTAGCTATTATCAATGAAGAAAAAAAGTCAAATTTGCTGTTTCTGCCTTGCTGGGATCCCTACAGAATGTTGATTTTTTTTTTTTTTTTTTTTTTTTTTTGGTTAAAATTAAAAACCCATGGTACAAATCCTTGTATTTACATGTGCTTTTAGCCTTTTTTGTGTAATTGTATTTGCTCGGTCCTACAATGAGTAAATACCACCCTCATAGCAGTAAAGCGGGGCACCCTGTTGAGCTAACAGTTCGTCAGTGTGTGTGTATAACCAGAGGGTGCTAGGCTCGAGGAGTCACGTGAAAGGCGTGGGAGTGGGGCGGGCTGCCTCGCGCACATGCCCAGGGTGAACTCACGCGGCGTAAAGGGGCACGGTGTACTGAAAAATCTGTTTTTCAAGAGAGACTTAAAACCAGTGTTTTCACCTGCACTCATTTGAGGTTCTCAAGGCATGTTCAGGGGTTTTTTTATTGCAAATAATTGATCAGTGTGTTATCTTCTGCGTTAGCTTTACAAAAAATCCCCTGCAGTGAAAGCCAAATACCGTGATCATCATTCTGTGTCCTGTAATTCTGCATAACTTTGAACAACATAATAACAATGTGTATTAAATATCAAATAACAATAATGATATTGTATTTATGGTTCAATGTGGTTCCGTTTTGGAAGACCACTGCAGTCTTCTGATAGAAATACTGTTTATTGCCGCAAAATATTATTTTCCTAAATACATGCAGAGATGGCCCCTTAGATTTGGAAGGCTTTGACAATAGTTTGACTACAGGTATTGGTTTATAAAAATGTTTTAAGGATATTTTTGGAAGACAAGCTATGTGTTAGTACCTGATGACAATGTTCCTGCACTCCAGACTTTCACTAATGTGCATTACTATCTTTAAACAGATCTACGTAAAACAGCAGCGTGACTTGCAATTTCTTCATGTCAATTTGGAGAGCTCTCAGGAATTAAGGCAAAAGCATGACAAGGCGGCACATGAAAGGAGGTAATCTTTTTTTTTCTTTTTTTTTTTTTAATAGCTTATTCTCAGAGAGAGACTTCGCTGTTCAGCCACAGCTAACATCGTAAAAGAGATGTGTGCTGTGTCAAGATGGCTTTGCTGGACTCAACCACAAACATCCAGTGAAGTTGTCAGATACCTTTTTTTACTTGGTCAGGAGACACCATGAGTGTCAGTCACACAATAAAGAGTTGTACGCAGGCCAGAGAGTTAATGATTTTTTAAAAATGGAGTAGTCTGGTGGTAGGGGTGTTAATTTGGCCCGCTACTACTTTTGTTTAAAAATCAAAGTTTATTTTGCTTTGGATGAGGAAATTGGTGCACACCCTGGAGGTTCAGACAGAATCACCACACTATATAAAACATGAGGGAACTCTCAGGCTGATTTTGGAAAGTAACAGCCAAATCTGGGCAGACTTCTGTCGAGTTTTGGCAGGATATGGCTGCCTGTTGGTATATGAACTACCGCAGAACCATGGCTACAGCCTCTGGTTCATGTATAGCTTTAACCTTGAGTACAGTTATATACGCTCTTTAAATGCAGTATTTCTGACTGTTTTCTTTATCGTGCCATTGTAGCATAGGTATGGCATTCTCTGCCCCTGAAAGTAACAGTGAGACAGACATGGTTAGGACTGAGGGCATCCACGGGATATGCGAGGAGCGTGGAACTGCACAAGTTCCAAAAAGTAGGGTAAAAACCACCTCTGAGATGTGCGAAGTAGATAATAAACTGTTACTGAATGCATCAGACTTGGAGGAAACTACCTCAGCGTACTTAAACCGGTGTCAAAAAGTTGTGAAAGTCTTGGCTGTCCTTACGGAAGAAGAAGAAAAGCAGGATCTTGCATCAAGCTCTGATGAGCTAGGCAGCGAAGTATTTTGTGAGGCAAAGAACACAAGGCCATTGAGAAACAGGGAAGTTTCTGACAACGGAGTGGAAAGCAGAGACCAACAAACCTTTGAGTCATCTTTACCTGAATACGAGCATTGGCTTAACGTCAGTTCTTGTGTAGATTTGCAAAGTACTTCGATCCAGAACACCGTCACATCTGACAAAACTGATAATGAAAATAAAACCTGGGAAGAGAGAACTGGAATACTGTTTGGCCAAAAAAGCAGAGAGGCTCCTGCTGCAATTCACAACTCTGAATCGGATTCCTGTAGTAATAACTTCATCATAAAAAAAGATGCACGATGGAAGCCAATATCAGATCCGGAATGGCTGAAGATTTTCAAACCCATAAAAGGAGATGGAAATATATGGCATGGAAAAGATTGCAGTTGTCTCAAGACTGCACAAGAGATGAAATGTGCCAGCTCAAAAAGGTTATGTGCTTGTTACATTTAAGAAATAGATAGGTACAAGCTGGAGTTACGTAGAAACTTGGGTGTACAAGCTCTCAATAATTTGTATTATCTCAAGTGATGTTTAAAGTAACTGCTGTTTTAAAATTAGTCTACCAACTTGAAAAATAGTAAATGTAAAATAAGTTAAAATAGCTCTAAGGTATCATGATTCTATTTTACGCAGTTATTTTTTCGCATCTCTTATCCCCAGGAGCTGCGTGGGTAGGAGAAGCTGCAATACTACATAACTTGCCAAATGAACTAATTGAGAAAAATGCAGATTTTATAAATCTTCTGATTTTTTTGAAATCCCAGATGTTGTGTGTAAATCTGGTGGGTAAAATACATTCTGACCAGAGTTGGACTTCGACAGTGACGTTTCTGTAAGGCGAGAAACAAACCTAGATTTTGTGTGATGCTTTAGTGACTGTGTTATTTCTGTTGAGAAATCACACAGTGGCTGGGCAAGAATGTAGGACACGGCTCTTCCGCACAGGCTGCTTTCCTCACTCAGGGCAAGAAAATGAGATGGCAAGATTTACAGAACAGCAATCTGTCCACTCTCCAGTGCGTCTTTGTTCATGGGACTCTATCCCTGTGTTTATGTTGGGGGAGGAAAAAGGACGTGTGGTTGGGGATGAGGAGAATGAGGTTTCTAATGCTGAGAAGTGTTGGAAAAATACTCAGGTGTCTTAGTGGTATTGGGAGGTATCCGAGATATAAATGCTGCTTCGCATTTATAGAAGTGGTTTTATGCCTGCACAAGCAAGGGCATTCAGAGCTGTGTCTTTCTGTGGATTTGTTGTGTTGGTTCCTCTGTTTCCTTTCAAAAAAATTGACTGACTTACCAGCTCAATTTTAGAAGGATTTCTGAAGTTTTACAGAAATTTCATAGCTGCCTTTTAGACAGAGAAGAGGAGGAGTAGCAGCTTTTCAGCTGGTAGTCTGACAAGTACAGTAAATGAACGGCTGTTTAAACCTGCTAAGGATTTTAGCCAGCAAGTCTGCCCAACGTCCAAACAAATTAATGTTATGGAATGGAAATATCTGATATACGGATGCTTTCATTCTGCGTTGCTTTTAAAACAAAAATATTATAGAAATTGTTACTGCAGTGAGACAGACCTGTTCAGAAATAAGGTGAATGGGCAGCCATTGAAAAAGAATGCTGTCCCGGCACATTCCCACGCAGTTTAGCTGAGCTTCACTGCTGTGTGTGGACTCTCTCTAGTTTCCGCTGTCCATAAATCATTAAAAAGACTCCATTCCCCTTACGTCTACCCTGACCTTTCTTATCTACTCCCCGAAATGACACACTACGCTCCCTCCAAATCTCTTTTGAGGCTGAATCATGAAAACTGCTCTCACTTTTTGTCTTGTCCTTAAGGGGATTTTAGGGGAAAAGGAACAAATTCAACCCAGGCAATGCAGATAGAGCAGATATCCTTCAGTAAGGGAGGGCTGCTCTACCCGTTTGGGATTTGCTGCTGAGCTATCAAGTTGTCTTGATGCCCGCATTTGGTCCTAGGAGCCCTGCTAATTGGAGATGGATTGACTCAGTGCAAACCCCAGAGTGTCTGCTCTCTGCTGACTCTGATTTGCCACTGAATAAATTCTCGCCCCATAAATGGGAGGAAGGCAGCAGTATTGCAGTCTTCAGTGTGGGCTTCTATTAAGGCATTAATGGCAGGGACCAAACACAGCATTCCTTCTGGGACTTGAATCTGGATCCTCCAGTTTTCCATTGCTGGCTTTGTAGTGCTGATGATGTATTTTGTGCGTACGGAAGGGTGCTGGCACCTCCCTGTCAGCCCAGCAAATATTTTTGACATGAGTTCTTGAATTCTGGAACAGCCAACAAGAAGGCTATTAACGCCGTCAAATACCTTATCCAACTGCAAGAGTGGTTGTGAAATACTGTAGTGCAGGCATCATTTCTGTGTGCTCTGACTTAGTGACTTCATTTATGTTGGACCAACATTTGCTACCTTTGGATTTTTATCTCAGTTCTGGTTTTAAAGATGGAGCGTCAGCAGTTACTTGTTCAGTCTGCTCCTGCTGGACTAAGCCACCCGTTCCTTGAGCCATCGCCCTGCCTCAAAATCAAACCTGTTTTCACCCCTCCTTCCCAACCTGTGTATTCTTCAAAACTGGCTCTGCTCATTGCATCTCCTCACATCCCCTCTTGTAGGCTGCTATAGCTTGTTCCCTCGCATCTCTCCAGAGCCTTTCCTTGTCAGAAGCACACAAACATGAGCTTTTCTCTCTTAAAAGAAAGCCTATTGTATCCCAGTGTTTTACAAGAGAAGTGAAATAAGACACAGCAGACACTTCAGAGCTGGCATCTCTTACGAGGGCTTTTTCTTAGATTGAATGTCATTTAAAAATAAACCTTTTTGTAACAGTCTTGCCAGGTATGGGATGTGTTGTTCCACCAAAATAAGTACCTAAAGAATATTTAATGAAATGTTGTGAATTTGAAGATAGTATTTTCTTTAAAATACACATATTTTTTAATTATTTACCCAATCCAGGCAGTGCTAGCACTGTGCTTCTGTTTTGTTCAGAAGTGTGATGAATACAGAAATGTTTTATTTTGGGGAGATGGTCGCTATTTTATTTACTTTTTAAAAACTGTATGAAGTGGAAATTAGCAGTTGAAAATGAACACTGCATAGCTTGAAACTGCTAGCAGAAACCAGGGCGCGTCTTCGTACAAGCCGCAGACAGCACTCAGCGCTGTGTGAAAACACAGCACAGGGGACGGAGGGCTTGCTTAGGGTGCTGCGGGGTTCCTGTAGTGCTAGAGTAGATGATAAAGATCATTTCAAACGTGCTAGAGCTTTTCTTATGTCTAGTCTTAATTTGTGATTAGTTGGCACTGGAGCTGAGTGAGGGATTTGGTACATTTCGGTAAAATTGTGATTTAAGAAACTTAAATTGAGAACTGTTTTTCTCTAGGGTAGGCTATAATAAAGTTAACTTTTAGTGTGGGAAAGGTCTAAGAGAGAAGTTTCAATCGTTTGACGTGCATATTAAGAGCTAAAGACGTTTTGTATTAGGACAAACTTGGGATGGCTGCGAGTCAGTGTTCGGACAGTAATAATGTGCAGGGTATGATTTGTTGCTTTAACTGTTGTTTAAATTGCTTTTCAGATATTTCTAAATACACTCAGATATACCCAGTGCTAAATTAATACTTTGTTTTGCTTTAAAAGCTAGGGGAAGATACATGCCAATAGATCGTATGCTTCAACTCCACACTGAAATGGTAGTCAGGCAACTGAGTTTTGGGTTTAATCACAGTTTGCGCGAACAGCACTTTACTGTTTGCTGCTGTATTTAAAAATAAATAAAATAAAGCCTCTTTGGGAAAGCTCTCCTGTGATCTCTGAAGTGAGATGATGACTTTAAAAGACTGTGAAATTCCCTTGAAAAGTACACCTACAAATACTAATTTGCCTCATGGTTGATTAAAAAAAAAGGGAGTAGGGTATGAGAGAAGAAGGAGTACCAGAGTATTGGGAGGAAGTAGATACTGCTTTTTGCGTGCTCTTCGCAAGGTTAAATAGATACTGAAGCACATGGTAATGTAGCTGTTCTTGAAACTGGTTGAATGTCAAACTGTTGTCCTCAGAGGATGAAACTGATCTAATGAAGCTGTTAAACATGGGAACCACTCTGAGGAACAGAGTAATCTCACATGCTTGATGGTTTTCTTGGCTCGGGGCCCATAATTATTTATGCTGTCCCGTGATTTTCCTGTGAAAGTTGAAAAAGGATGGTGATACTGTTTCTGGCAATGTCTTAATTTTTTTAACAGTGAAGAAAATATGGATCTGAATTCTTTTCACTTGGATTCTCCTTGTTTGACATCCACCCAGAAAGGAGACAGGCCTCAAAGATGTGAGAAATTCTCTGATGAAGACTTCCCTCTGGAGATCAATAACCTTTCAGTGACTAAGCCAACAAATAGATGCTGCAACGCTACCATGGACCAAGTCAGTATTTTATTGCAGAATGTACTTCATTAATTTTAAGGGGAATTGTGACTGATGGTAGGAAAGCAAATGTCTGCCGGCATGGAAGAACTAGGGACTCGAACGATGAGACAGCAGGCTTAAAGCAAAGGTGGTAAAATATTTTTTCAAAATAATTCCTTGTTGTCTCAGTATGTCTTGGACAGCATAAGTTTAAAAAAAAAAAAAAAAAGATAGGCTTCTGAAATGAAAGGCTTTAGGATAATGGATGCTGGCTAATTGGTAATTCCAGTAAAGCACAATATCTGAGTACACTTGGACACAGTTATTAGAAGCTATTGGACGCTGTTTCTTTCTTGTTCTGCCTGGGTTTCCCTCCTTCTCATGTCTTTGTTTATTCTCCCCTTTATCACGGAAGTACTGCTGTTGTGTGCGCTCCGTATACGTGCATGTGAAGATCTGTTAAAAAGCCGACACTAGGAAAGACCTCTGTGTTTATTAGAAATGTCAGCATTTAGAGTCTGGAGCAGTGTTATGTTGTAGTATGTTGAACCGAGACATTTCAAAATGAAAGTGATGATTTTGGGTATGTTATAATCCTTTGACATATTCCAGAAAGATCATTTCATAACTTTGGCTCACTTTCTGTCTCCTCCAGAACACCAGTTCCCCCATAAGTAAGCTGCAGCATGCGTTGGCCGAGTCTCGACAGATGGTTGCTGATCTGGAGCTTAACACTCTCCTCCACGCGAGCCCTCGCTGCAGTCCAAACAGCAGCAACGTTAATACAGTATATATTGCTCTCCCATGACTAGATTTAGGTGGCCAGGAATAGCGATTGTGAACATCCTTTCCCTTACGCTTGACTTGCGCTACGACGTTATAAACGATATTCTCCTCGCGCTTTGCTAAAGACAAAATTCCTGCATGCCTTAGCATGAAGTACTTGGATTTTTTTATAGGATTCTTTATGGCTCCTCAAGGTCATGACAGGATTTGACTTTTGCATGTGTCTAAACAGATGGAAGGAAGAAGTCATTTTGGAGCAAGCTGTAGGAGGTCTAGAAAAAAGCAAACACAAGTATGACTTACATTCAGAACTGGTCTATTACCAGGCTAGGTATATTTGTGGAAAGGAGGACAGTATAGGAAATAGGTGATATATGGAATAGTTTTGTATATGAATTTAAGGCAGACTCTCAGTTTAAATAACTTCAGAGTTTTTGTGGGCTAATAGTTTTAGTTCCTTCATTGCAGGGTCAGAGAACATACTCAGTGGTCAAAGAAAATAAGCTGTATATAGCTGTCACGGCAGTTTCTTTTATGAGCAGGAACGCTGATAGGGAGTGTCTGTCTTGAGTATGTGGGCAATAGGAGTAATTGGAGAAAGGGTCACTTGTTTGTTTTCATAAATATCCTTAAGAATTTCTACCTTGTTTGACGAGGAGATTGTACCACTTGTCACTAGAAATGAGTAAACTTGTGCTGATGTATATCACAAAGGGAGGATTTAGGCTTTTGGTTTTAAAGCAGACTCCTAATGAGAAGGCTGCGTGCTGAAACCTCGGCTTTCTCCTGAAAGGTATTGCCCCTCTCTAAAAATGTTGCACTCCTTTTATCCTTAGATGAACTTGACCAGACCAATTTTACCGTAACGGACAGAGCATCAGAACCATCAAACCTTAGCTGTGCTGGGACTGACTGACAGCGTACAAGGGCTGTGTGCCAGCCTTTGCATAAACTGAAAGGATATTTTGTTCAGAAGTTCATCTGCAGGATTTCATTCAGCGTGAAAGACGGCAGCAGTGTAGTCTTTTGCAAAGACTGTCTTGTAGGAGGGATTCCTGAAAAGCTCTCTGCAAAACAGTGGGTTGCTTGTGGCTCTTGCCCAGCCCCGTCAGCTGTCTGGCTCCTGCTTACTGGTTGGCACGTCACAGCTCGGCTAAACCGGCTGTCTTTTAGTAGCGAGCATGACTCTGCTTTATAACCTGATACTGCGTTTTTGAGCTTGGAAATTGGCTTCTCATTCGGAATGGTTGCTTTAGTGGATAGCAAATAAAGCAGGCTCGTGTTTACTGGCGGGGGTAGCTTCTGAACCACATCTGTAGAACTTTGATCTACTTTCAGAGCCGTTCTGGGCAAAAACTTGTCAAGCGTGTTTTAGTTAATCTATGCAGGCCAACTAATCTGTGCTTAAAACCAGGTTTACCTGAGGCTGTTTTAAACTGTGCTTTAAAACATAATCTATATCAATATAACCCTTAGAATTTAATCAGTATTTGTACCTGTTGGATTCTGTGCCCTGCTTGGGGGAGGGAGGAGAAGAGGGAATTAAAAAGTGTATCCTTGCCGCTCGCCAGTTTGAATCTGGCAGCTCTGTAATTTTTATTCTCTGAGTTCTTTGATTTCCATGTAGTGTTTTTGCATTACAATATAGACAGCAGAACTTGCAGAAGCTCTTCACAGAACCCAGTTATCTGCTGCGGAAGAAAGAGATGCTAAGCTGCCATTCTTTTCTCTATGATGTTCCGTGAGTATGAAAGTGTTTTCAACTTGATTTTTTTTGTTGTTGGTTTTTTTTTGTTTCCGTCTTTATAAATGCATCTGCAATATTAATACAAGTTAGGGACTTCTGAGATGAGCCTGGCACAAGATTCTAAGTGCACTGCTCTGAATGCATTTCCAGTAAAACTCTTGTGAGTACTGTAACAGCAAAGAGATGTTAAGGCAGCAAGTAATTCCTTTAGTCAAATAATTAAACATTCTCAGGCATGTTCCTCATCCTCTGGGCAGTCAGATCTCGCAGCTCCATTCCCGAGTACCTGCACACCGCTTATTGTAGTTAAAATCCTTCTGTGTGGTACAGATAACAGGATCAAGGATATGAACATTGTTGAGTAAGAGATTGGGAAGTGTTTTTCAGTGCCACGGCCAAGGGCTGTTTTAGCATATTGTTTCGGGGCTCAGAGCTCCAAAAGTAGAATGTATTGAATAGAGCTGTTTCAGAATATAAAAAGCAGCCTTGCCCACAGCAGATTGTTTTTTCTTTTGGAATCAGGAAATTTCTCACTTTCTGATTATTTGTTCTACTAATGTGAATTGGATGCTTGCAACGGGCACCATGTTGTCTGGTTCTGAGGACAAAAGAGTAACCAGATACGGTTAAAATACTGAACACCACATGAAACTGAATAAGAGCTAGCAACAATGAGGGGAAAAATCGACCAAAAAAAAAAAAGAACTCTTCCAGTGCTGACACAACCCAAGCGCAGGTCTGCAAGGGGAAGTTATTACACAGCAAGCTGGAGTGTGAAGCTCTGTGGCACTGGATTTCTCATACCGATCGACTTCGATCCGGTGGGGAGCTGGTGCTCAGTTCTCTCTCGGTGTACGCAGACTGCAGTCCCTGAACTGTTTCTCCCCTGTGGAGCCAAGCCCTCTGTGCCCCGGGGAGCGGTGGTGGTTTGTAGCACCCTCATGTTCTGCTGTTTCTGCATTAAGCCTGGAGACACGAAGTCTTCTTTCAAAATAAGTTGGGTCTGCTTACTGCACGCTAATGGGGCTCTCATAGGAAATGGATGCTGAGTAGCTGGAATGCTGTACCTTACTCTGCTGTAATCTTCCTGTGTAGAGAGCTCTTCTTTTCCTAAAAAGAGCCCTACGGTAAAAGAAGCTGGGGGTTTTATAGCTCGAAGCCAGCACTGTGACTTGCATCCTGAAACTACTGATGTTAAAAAAGTTTCAGGAGCAAATCCCCAAAATTGCTGAGCACCGTGCTGATACAGCACAGCGGGGTAAGCGTACGCTTAGCCTACAGAAATAATCTCATTTGCTTCCAGTGAGAAAGAACTGGTGGAACAAACGTACTCACAATTCACTGTAGATCCATGACAAGAATTAGTGACCGTGCAAGTCACTGGCTGCTGCATAATTCTTACTTTCTTCGTTTATTAAAAGGCACTGAAGCACTGTCATCAGTTAAATCCAAAGCAGCTTTTGCAGAGTTGCTAGCAGGCCCAGAAAGAACTGAACATTTGTGCAATTTCATATAGAGAAGTGATTGAATTGGTTTTGGTTGGATTTGGGGGTTGTTTTTAATTGCTTTGAAATCATTTGAGGGCAGGTGCGCTGATAAACATGAGGTTAATTTCCTAACTAGCTGACAGTGAGTTAGCCATTTTCATCGGTCAGTTGTTTTTCCTTTAGAGAGCGAGTGGGTGGGGGAGAGTTGAAGAACAAAGGAGGAAAGCAATGAGTAAAAGGATATATTCAGTTCTGGACACCGTAGCATGTGCCACTGCTTGTAAACTGTGACTCAGTGGCTGGCCGAGGGCACAAAGATCACTCCTCCTTGCAAAACAAACTGGAAAGATTTTATTTCATAACATTCCAGTGGTGTCCCTGAGCCTGTTGTCTTTCTGTGAAGTGCTTTGTTTACCTTTCTCCTCTTTATATTTTTATTCTATGTTTTTTTCTGTTTGCAGCGTGAAAATTTATATAATAAATTGACACGCATGTGATTGCTTAATAATTTTAGAGGACATTTTCCTGTCTTTTAATACACATCTTTAATTTTCTGCAGTGGATGAAGAAGTTTCCAGTATAGAATGAATTTTGAGAACTGAAGATCATCAACCCGTCAGCTACAATGGAAAGTTACCTATTTTTTTTCCATGGCTCTCTGAGCGTTTGAAAGACTCGCAAGTGGCAGAAAGATGTGACTATGCGGGCATATATTTTATCTTGAAATAAAACATAGAATTATGCCAAGATTAACAAAACTATTTTTATAACTGAGAACTCAGGTTAAATACTAGCTTGTTTTTTAAGAATCCTGAGTGTGTAATTGTTATGACATAGGAACTATTTTTCTTACCTTTTTTTTTTATGGTGGCTCAGAAATATTTATAGAGTATGACACAGCCAAGCATTCATTTTTTTTTGTTAGTTATTGTTTTTGTTCTGGACTTCTTGCCATGTAGAGAGAGATGAATAATGTTTATAGGAAGTTCCCAGTTAGTGGTGTAACCAGGAACTGCCTCCTACATTGTTGAAATGGAAGAGCTGTCGCCCACAAGATGGGCAAAACAACGCTTCCCCGGTCGGGAGCTATTTATTCTTATAAAAAGCTTATAACAAGATCAGGTGTGTGTATGGGCTCTGTTAGCACCGTACGGCAGCAGCCAAGCATAATGTGACCGGCTTTTTAGCATTTAAACTGCTTTTATCTTTGACTATTGGGCAAGACATGTTCTGTTACCACACTTTGAACTTGTTTTTTAACTAAAAGGTGAAATAAGCTAATAAAGGTGGTACCTTTGCTGTATCTTAGAATCATAGAACGGTCTGGATTGGAAGGGACCTTAAGATCATCTGGTTCCCACCCCGCTGCCATGGGCAGGGACGCCTTCTGCTAGACCAGGTTGCTCAAAGCCCCATCCAGCCTGGCCTTGAACACTTCCAGGGAGGGGGCATCCACAGCCTCTCTGGGCAACCTGTGCCAGTGCCTCACCACCCACACAGTGAAGAACTTCTTCCTTACATCTCATCTAAATCTCCCCTCTTGCAGTTGGAAGCCATTCCCCCTTGTCGTATCACTACAGGCCCTTGTCAAAAGCCCCTCTCCAGCTTTCTTGTAGGTCCCCTTCAGGTACTGGAAGATCTTTCTTGCCTGTTTAACACACTGTCCAACACTTTTGGTACTTAATTTATGACGGTTCTCTGGGACATAGGACGCCAACTGCCGGAGACACGAGTGGGCCACTCGGTCCTGCGCGGTTTGTGGGCGGTTTGGGACACCCGTGCCAAGTCCGCACCGCTGAGCGCTGCGCCAGCGTTTTTCCTGCGTGGGGGCAGCTAAGGGGTGGGAGTCTCTGACTCTGTCCACTGCCACGAATTAACGGCAGTGAATTACAACACTTGCCCCGTGGTTTCCCCTTGTTAACTCCTTCATATAATTTTCCGCTTTCTCTTGAGTTAAATGACGGCCTGCTTTCCTTCGTGTACTAATGGCCTCAAAATTAGTCAACCAATTCTGATGATAGCTGCTGTCCTCCAAACTCTTTCCCTCCCTGCCCGCAAGCATTACCCACAGAGGGGAATCTCAGCTTCTCAGTTTTTTTTCAAGTTTCCACAAGCCTTTAAAGCGCATTTGATTCCTCTACCTGCAGAGAAACTTTCCAGGCTCCGTCCTCAAAATCTGCTGCTGTGGGTATGACAAAAATTCCCCCCCAAAAGCCACCGATAGCACGGTGCTCGCCCTGAAGCTGCCCAGCGACTGTACCGTACGTCAAGCCCTAGAGAAATCGGTGCAACTTCCTAGCGTGAGCTGCGCTTTCCGGTTTAAATGTGTTTAGCATTAGTGGATGAATGCACTGAACCCCCTTGAGAATTTAAACTGCTCTACTGATGGCTTTAAAATCAATATAGAAAACTTGAGCTCAAGCAATGCAGCAAGGATGCCCGGAGCCCTAGGATTTTGTGTCGGGGCTGCCCTGGATTTGTGGAATGGGAGGAAGGGGAATATTGGGGTTAATTTATTGGGGCACTAAGTGACTTACAAAGCAACTGTGTTATCTGCCGCGCTCTGAGGCTCGTATCGAAACTCAAGCCGCCTCAAAACTCGGCTGCCTTCTTTCTGGAAGCATTACAAATACTCCAGGGAGTGCCTTTGCTATTGTGTTCTCGTACTGAATTATTATTAAAGAAAACAAAGCTGCTGTTCAGCTACGGCCTGCTTTCCGCAGGGGTGGATGTGCTCTCTGCTGCTTGACTTTCCTAAAGGGAAGGCTGAGAAGCGGGTAGCCGTGAAGCTCCGAGTCTCTTCAGTGTGCCGCGTGTGTATCTGCCGGGCTTGTTTAGAGAAGGATGAAGGAGGGGTCCGCTCTGCTATTAGAAACGGGACGTAGAATAGGAAATAGGCAAGTACGGTAGAGCGGGAAGATGAACGCCGTTATCTGTCGCCGTTCCTGCACAGCGGCTGGCGCTTCATGAGTTGGGGAAGCGCCTCGCTGCCTTTTGCACCGCGGGGGAAGCGGGGCGGGCGGGCTGGGCCGCTGCGGGACGTTACACGCCGCTGCCCGCTGCGTTGCGTTGGCGAAGCGGGCCGGGCCGGGCCGGGCCGGGCCGGGGGGCCGCCGCTGCTCCCACCTGCCCGCGGGTGGGCGTGGGGCGGGCGGGGCGGCGCGGGGGCCGGGCGCGGCCGCCAGGGGCGCCCTTGTGCGCGGGCGCGGCGCGGCGCAGCGCGGCGTAGGACAGCGCGCGGCCGGGAGGAGCCGGCGGGGCGGGCGGCGCCGGTCGCTGCCTGCCCGGTGTGCGGAGCCCGGTGCGCGGCCCGCCATGAACAGCATCAAGAGCGTACCGGCGCGGGTGCTGAACCGCCGCGGCGGGCACAGCCTGGAGGCGGAGCGGGAGCAGTTCGACAAGAGCCAGGCAAGGGCGGTGAGAAGGGGGTGGCGGCGGCGCCCCGGTACCGGCTCCGGTTCCCGGTCCCAGCTCGGGGCCGAGGGCTCTGCGGGACCGGCCCTGCTTTGCGGGGCAGCGCTTCGGGGCACGCTGCACGCGAGGGTTTTCCGGGGGATGGGGGGGGGTCCCCGTCGGGCTCCGGGGACCCCCCGGTGGGGCGGCGCGGCCGCCGTCCGTCTGTCCGCCCGCCCGTCCGTCCGTCCGCGCTGCCGGCATGGCGCACGCTCCCTCGCCCGCGCCTGCCCCATCGCTTCCTCCCGCCGCGGCCCCGGGACGGTCCCGCGTGGGTACCGGCCCGGCCCGCCGCCCCCGGGCCGGGTACCGGGACCGGGTCCCCGCCGTGTGCCGCCGCCCCGGCGGGCAGCAGAGCCCCGGGCAGGCGGTTTTCCCCCTCCGCACCTCCCCCCCCCCCCCCCCGGGCCTTATCGGCAGGTAAACACGGCCGTGAGCAAACAGGGAAAGTTTTATGGTCCCGGCCGTGCCGGCGGGAGCGCGGCCGAGCCCGGGGGCCACCTCAGGCAAGAGCCCGGGGCTGCCCCCCGGTGCCCACCGCACCGGTAACGTGCATCTCTGCATCCCTGCGATGCCCCTCGGTCCGGGTCCCGGCCCCGTGGTGGCATGGGCTCCCCCAGCAAAACCGCGGGCTGTGTTGCACCAGGAATGGGTCACCCCCCGCAGCTCTGGGTCACACCAGGGGTCTCCCCACGGGGGTCGGGGTGCCCGGCCCCGGAGAGGGTGGCAGAGTGACAAGAAAGCCCAAATGCATTTGTGCCTTGCAGTGTCCGGCTTGGACGCGGGTGTCCGTAGCCCTTCCTGCAGCCCCCGCGGGGTGGGCGATGCTCGGGCACCGACGGGGCGGGCGTATGGCTTATGGGAAATTAATTACTCCAACAGCATGGGCAGGGACGGACAGGGGGACGGGCTTGCCGGCTGCCCCGCTGCTCCAGCAAAAATAATAGTGCCCTCCCGGCACGCTTCCTCTGACCCCTCCGATTTTGCAGGCTGCAAATCCATCGCAGGTATTTTTCCCCTTTGCTTTGCTGGTCCTTCCCCGGCCCCTGGGCTGGTTTGGCCCCGGAGAGTGCCAGCGAAGGCAGGTGGCGATTTCGGGCATCGCAGGGTCACGGTGCCGCTCGGCCGTGCTGGGTAGGAAACGGAGCTTGTTGGGTTTGGGGAGCAACACAAGAAAACCAGCAATTCCGGTTCCTTCTGGACGCGTCTCCTTCAATCGTCCCGCTGGGCACCGCTGATAAATAATCACGGCGGCAGCGCTGCCTCCTGTGCCGAAGGGCAGCCTGTGCCGGCCGGGCGGGAACGCGTCCCTCCTCCCTCCCGCTTTTCCACGGCGTTTTGGGCTTTTTGGTGGGATTTGTGCCCCGTGCAGGCGTGACTTCGCTTGGAGTTGTAGAGGTGCCTTGGGCAGAGCCATGTACAGGGTGAGCGGGTGGTTGCTCTCCGTTAGAGCTAAACCCCAGGCTCGCTGGCTGACGGACACACTCACCACCCAGAACTGACCTTTTTTTCCAGCAACTGCTGAAAAACTGTCCTAAAGGAGCTTTATCCTAATGTGGTTTCCCGGAGCAGTGCTTCGCTTGAGACCAAAACTGTTCCAATGTCAGTACGTGGGTATTGATCTGCCATTTACGTCTAATTATAGCAGCTGCGGAGACAGCCGCCAGTCACCTTTGTATCGCGGGGATGCCGGTGGCACGTTGCCCTCGGCGTGCCTTCGCTGGCCGAGGATTTTGCACCACCCTGGAGAACGATGCTGCCGAAACCGAGCGCCCCATCTCCTTTCCCCCTGCGAAGGCCAGGGCGATGCCCGCGGGTGCGGACAGGAGTTGCTGGCCCTGGTGTGATCCCGGGTGGTCGTGGATGCCGTGAAGGTCACCTGCTTTCCCTGAAAATGCTTTTCGAGGTCTCGTGTCAGAGTGATGCGGATGTCCCCCTCGGAGCGGCTGCGGGTGGGAGGTGGGAAGCCGCTGTCCCGCAGCGGGCGCTCGCTCTGCAGCCTGGCAGGAGGCAAAACTTGCCCTTTTCTGTGGCCAATTTTTGCTTTTCTTAAACAAGAAGGTTAAAAATCCAACAAGCTCCAGAGCCGCCAGGAATACAGGGCGTGTGACTGCCGAGCGGTGCTTTTTTTGGTGTAATTTGGGAAGGAGAAGCGTTAGGAAGGGAACTCCGGAGCAGCCGTTTGCAGTTCAGCTGATCCGGCAGTCCTCGTGCCACCCAGCCGGGGAGGTTTCCAGCTCGACGTCCTGCTGCCAAAAAATCACTCCCCGCCGCGGCGTTGCGCCGGGACCTGGCATCCACCTGCCGGGTGGGGATTGCGGCTCCGCGGGATGCTGGGGCTTTGGGGAGCCGTGGGCGGGGAGGATCGCGCCGTAATTAAAAGCAGCCTGGAAAGAAAGGGTGGATGTAAACTGTGCTCCTTCATTTGGGCGCTTTGATCCTGGCTTTAGTCACCGGCTTGGTACGTGAGGGCTGTGAGTAAGGCGTTTGGGCTGCACCCACGTGGGCTCCCGTGGCCTGCAGCTGGACAGGTTTTGGGGTCGGACCCCCCCCCCGGCTGGTGGGGCTGGGGCTGCACTGCTCCCCGGCAGCCATGGGGAACCGTCCGCAGGTGGCATGAAGGTTTCGGCCAGGCTGGTCGCGTGCCTGCACTGACAACTGGGACCTGCTCATCTCCGGACGTGCCGATGATGTCCCAAGAGGCTGGGTAAAGGGTGAATCTCCCTGTTTCGGAGCCATCCTCCACCGCCCAGCTTTGCTGGGCAGCTGGCAGCGACATCTTGAAGGCACGCGTGCCCCAGGCTGCAGCATCGCCCCGTGCCCATCCTTGGTTCCACTGTCCCCTTTTTGTGGACCTCCTGGCCAGCCTGGGGTTTGGAGCCACCAAAAGCACACCTGAGCCGGCAGCCCCGAGGGATTGGCATTAGTTTGGTGCCACCGTGGTTTATTTGGGACCACGCTGGATGCGGCGTCTCCGTCATGGCAGTGCTGTGGGTGGGCCAGGGGCTGGCCCTGCACGGGTCCACTCCTCTGTGCTGGACGTAAAATGGCTCAGATGAAACCTCTGCACTGAATCACCAAGGATGAAACCAGCCTCTCCAGCAGCCCCCGGGCTGAATTTTGGCTGGTCAGGCTGGAAATGAGATTATAGGCAATAAATGCAATAAAACCACCGGCACCAATGGGAATTACAGCCTGGTTTTGGGACAAGCCAGCTGGTTCCCAGCCCTAGTCCCATCCCGCTGGGCAGCGCCAGGCGGCCGAGCTCCTGTCCCTGGGGACACGGGACAGCGTTTCCTTTCCTGGGGGTCTGCCCTCGTCTCGCACGTTGGCCCCTCCGGCTGCGCCTCCTCCCAGCCCTGCGGGGCTCGAGGCTGAGCCCGGCTCCCGCCGATGGGTTGGGACGAGCACGTCATGCTGCTCCTGCACACGGCGGGCGGCGAAAATCCAGGTTTGGGAGATACCTGCCCCGCTCCACCCCCATGCAAAGCACCTCAGTAAGATGCAATAACCCCTTTAGCAGCTTTTCACTGCAAGATGCGTTTCCAAGCCCTGCCTTGCAAAACCATCGGCTTGTCTCTCTCTGGCACGTGATAAACCTTGCTTCCTGTCGATAAACCATCGCTTTGGTGTTGTACCAGGAGATGCCAGCAGCCCTGAGGACCCGTGGCACATCTCCTCTCGGGCTGAGCTGCCATCGAGGGTGCAGCCTCTCCGCTGGCTCCAGGCTTTCAGGTGGCTGCAGAGGTGCTGGGTGCTTTCGGAGAGGCAGCTGCGCTGGAAGTGCCTGTTTCTGGGCGCTCCAGGCTCGTTAACCTTCGGGGATAAGAGGATTACAGCAAGTCACCAGCTTAACTCCACTGCTGCTTTACGGCCCCACATGGCAGGGTAACACCGGGGCTTCCCCGGTGCGGGAAGGGCAAAACCGGCATCTTTTCCCAGAAAATGGGCTTAGCGTTTTGGGGCTGGCTCACTTTTTGGGATGCATTCACGGTGTTTTTGTCGCTGTCATGCCCGGCTCATGGGTGCAGCCGTTTTGGGCTCATTTGGGGTGGATTTGGTGCATCGACACCTTTGGCATAGCCCCTTCGGCACGGCGTGGGGTTCCTCCTGTGTAAGTCAGGAGTGCTCGATAACTCAGCGTTGAGTTCCTCCCCTTGCAGGAAAGCACCTCGATTCGGCGGCGTCCCCTGGACAAGCAGCCGTGTCGAAGCAGGTGCTTTCCCCAGGAGGGGAGAGGAGATTTTTTTAGAAGGTTTTACGGCTTGTGGGGCTGCAGGGAGGGACCGGGTTTCTCTTCCGGCACGAGCGCCGGCGGCGGGGCCGCTTCCTGCCTTCCCAGCTGGGACCTTTTTCCTCTGCCAGTGACCGAGGGCTTGTGGACACGGGCACAGCCCGAGCGCTTGTGCGAGGGCGAAGCAGCTCATTTGAGTCTGCAGGGACCTGGGGAGGAGGAGGAGGAGGAAGATCCTCATTGATCACAGCAACTTGGTTTTGCAGCCCATCATCACGCGGGAGACGCAACCGACCCCTGTCTGGGGTCGTCTTTTGGAATAAACTCATAATTTAAAGTGTGCTGTGATCAAAGACATTAAAATATAGATAATCCTCCTCTGATAATCACATTGCTCTGGATTTTTTGCTCTGTCTAAATGGGCATCGTGGCTGCTGCTCCTTCCTTGCTCGGGGGCTGCATTTTCCCCGCATGCTGTTTGCACGCAGCAGCATCGTCAAAAAAATACCCCACCACCCCCCGGTTCAAAGGCTCCTCGTGACTAGACAAACAACCCTGGAATTTGGCATTTTGCTGTTGTGCTTTAACATTCCCCGGGCACGGCGCTGAGTTCAGGCTGCAAAAATGCCGTTTGTTCCCTGGGACGGGGACAGCAGGGAGCATCAGCAGCTGAGCGCCGGTAGTGGCCCAGCTCCGACCGATCGCGCTGGGGATGGGAGGTTTTAATGGGCTGCTTTGATCATGGATAAAAAAGTCTATTTTTCTATGTCGTGAATGGTTTTGAGGCAACAAATGTGTTATAAAATTCAGGGTATTCCCCAAAAGTGCTGGGTGGCTGGGCCGTTCCCAGCTGGCAGCACACCCAGCTCTTCGCTTCGGGGGGTGTGGGTTGGGGACCATGAGGGTCGTGCCGCTGCTGATGGCTGCTCTCTCCTCCTCTCACAGGCCATCAGCATCAGCAAAGCCATAAATACACAAGAAGCACCAGTGAAGGAGAAACATGCCCGCCGTATCCTTTCCCTTGGCTTGCCTGGACGGCGCGAAGGAGATCCAGTGCCGCAGCAGGAGGGGTTTCACCCCCTGGAGCCGGAGCCACGGGTGGTTTGGGGAGACAGGAGACCCACGCAGACCTTGGTTGGGGGATGGCATCGTGTAGGTTCGTCCATCAGTGAAAATGCAAACAAGAGCAGTGCAATAAAATTGCATTTCTTTGGCAATAAAATGCAAAGGGCCCTGGTGTGACCTGCAGCAGGGGAGGGCGCACCAGAAAAAAATAAGTGGGGGTTTTATCTGTGGGTGCAGCGTCGCACCAGTGATCTCTGTGCCTGCGGTACACTCGCTGCGTGTCCTGTTTTTAACAAAAGTTGAACAGGAATAGTCCCCAGCCCAGCCTGTCCCCTGCTCCCATGTGTGTCCGGTTGGCCTTGACCGCAAGGAAGGGATCATCCTGGGGACACACCACGAGAAGGGAGCATTCACCTTCTGGTCCTACGCCATCGGGCTGCCCCTGCCCAGCAGCGCCATCCTCAGCTGGAAGTTCTGCCACGTCCTGCACAAGGTCCTGCGCGATGGCCACCCCAACGTGAGTGTCCCCTCTGAAACGGCCCTCCCGCGTTGCCGGCGGGGGGAAATTTTTGGCTCTCGCCGACGTCCCTCTGCGCAGGGGGTGGGTCTCCTCCCCTGCCCCGGCCACCTTTCCCAGGCCGTGGGGCTGTGAAGCACTCTGTTATCTCACGTCTTTGAAACCTCCCCATGCAAAGCCCTGGCCTCTGGTTGCCCTTGAAGGGCTTGAACAACTTCTCCCAAAGCTGGAGCGGCATAAGGGGCTGGATCCATCCTCTTCCCCAGCTTCAGGGCAGGCGGGCGGGCGCTCGCCCAGCTCCATGCCAGCCCCACCACGCTGCATCTCTTCTGTGTTTGTCCCCAGGTCCTCCAGGACTGCCAGAGGTACCGCAGCAACATCCGAGAGACGGGGGACTTGTGGGTGAGTAGGGCGAAGCGGAGGTTTGTGTCTTCCGGGGGATTTGGAGGTGGGTGCTGAAAAACATCGTGGGCACGGGGAAGGCAAAGCACCACCTGAAATAAACCATCGTCTCTGACCCCGCTGGGCGATGGTTACACGCGTGGTGAAGGGCAAGAGGGTGAAAGCCGTAGGGCTGGCGCAGCTTCACCGGCATGCACTGGCTCTGCTGGACCCGGTAGGATCGCTCCGGATTTGCCACGTTACCCCTTGTGTCTCCGGCAGGGCCATTTGCACGACAGGTACGGGCAGCTGGTGAGCATCTACACGCGGCTCCTCCTCACCAAGATCTCCTTCCACACCAAGGTGAGACCCTCTGCCACCTCCACACCCTGCTGTGCCGGGGGGACGGGGCTTCACTGGGGGATGTGTTGCACCAGCAAAAATATTAGCAGCAACAACTAGGTTTTTTTTTTTTTTTTCCTTTTACAAAGCATCCTGAGTTCCCCCCGGGCCTCGAAGTGTCAGATGAGGTGCTGGAAAAGACCGCGGGGACGGACGTGAACAACATGTGAGTGTCCTGGCAGGAGCGCAACGCCTGGTGCACGGTCACCGATTCCGTGCCACCCGGCTGGCAGCATCCTGCTAACGAAACGGCTCCTGTTCAGGGCAGCCGTCGGTGGTTTATAAATCGGTCGGATGGGGCCTGATTCCTCCTGCACCTGCAGAGTGGTGAGGAGCATAAACGCAGGGAGCAAAACCACCAAATTCTTGTCAGTCTGAGCCCTTGCTGGTGCGGGGACCTGCAGCGAACGTGAGCAGCCGGAGCAAGGATGTGTCTGCCGCTGGGTGACGGGGTTTTGGTTTTTTTGGCAGCTTCCAGCTGACGGTTGAGCTGTTCGACTACCTGGACTGTGAGCTGAAGCTGTCAGAGTCAGGTGAGGAGGCGGCAGGTCCCTCCCGCTCGCCCTGGGGCTCTTGAGCAATAGTTTCGCTCTTTGGTCGGGAATAGAGTTCTGGCTCAGGAGGCTGAGGTTGGAGGCTCAGGTCCTTCCTCCTCCTCCGAAGAGATTTCTGAGGTCATTTCTCAGCCGGATTCCCCTGTTGATGCTCTGTAGAGGTGGTTGTAGGAAAATATTTAAGGAACATGGCTGGTTTTAGCCCACCTGAGCAATGCAGAGTGTTGTTTTCAGAGCGGTGCTGCTCTGAAATATGTTTTTATTTCTTTTTGGTACAACCATGTTAATCACATGCGTTATCCAAATCCTTTCTGTCCCCCTGAAGCAGAGGGTGGGGCTGTACCTCTTTCTAAATACTCATTTCCCTTTGTTGAAATACCTTTGGGGAGGGCTGGAGGCCCCTGCCTGTGTTTGCTTCCCTCGCCGCCTCCTCCAGGAATTTTTAGATGGCTTAAAAATGCGGCGGTTTCTTCCTCTGTCGCGAGTCAGGAACACGGAGCTGCCCTGGAAAACAGGGCAGAGCGGGAGAGACCGTGCTCCCGTTAGCTTCCCACTTCTCCTCCTGACCCAGTTATACAGAGAATTTATATTCATAAATACTTTAAAGCTGAGCGGGGAGGAAGCCAGGCTGGATACGCTGGCTGGATTTCTGCCAAGGGAAGGGATCTGTTTCCAAGCCGGGGTAGGCGAGGCTGCGGTGCCGGTGGGCCCGTCCCCTGCCCTGGGATCCTCTCCCAGCTCCCTGCCTGATTTAACAGAGTGGAGCAAAAACCTTCGCCTTCCCCGGCTGCATCGTGCACCGGCAGCTCCTGAGGGCAGCCGTCCTGCCTTTGCATCATCCTGGGGTTAAATCCCTCCTTTTTGGGGTCAGGGTATCTGGGGCAGAGCTGAGCACCCCTTCCCTCTGCCACCACGATCCCTTTGGGTGTTTTTCTTGCTTGGAGGGGGGGTTGTTCCCAGCTCAGCAGGACAGGACGGGCAGCAACCCCGGCGTTTACCCTGTGTCCTGGCAAAGCCACATCCGTTGTGGTTAATGATCAAGCCGAGTGGCCCGGAGGGGGACGGCTCTGCAAACATGGCGCCGGCGCCTCACCGCACTCAACCCTTCAGTTTTCAGGCAGCTCAACACCTCGATGGCGATCTCGCAGATGTCGGCGGTGCAGTGCCGCCTGGCCCCCCTCATCCAAGTCATCCAGGACTGCAGCCACCTCTATCACTACGCTGTCAAGTTAATGTTCAAGCTGCATTCCTGTGAGTCCCTGGGGATGGGCCCTGTGCTGGTCTTTTCCCGGGTCAGGCTTCTGGCTGGATTCTTGGGGATCAGGCTTGCGTGGATGGATGCATCCATCGCCATGTCCCCATATCCCAGCTGGGCTCTAAGGACTCGCTCCATCCCATGTAGACATCCCAGATGAAGGAATTAGAAGGACTTGTCCTTGATGAATTCAAACCAACATGCCTTGGCCCGCCAGCCCCCTGCATGGGATTGCTGGGCAGCGCTGTGCCAGGGGCCTTGCGCGAGTATTTTGGGGTTCCCATGCCCGCCTCTCCCTGCACCACATCCCCGGTACCTACACTGGGGATGGGGACACCCTGCTCCTGTCCTGACCACTCCCATCCCAATCCCACCTGGCTTTTACCCCGCTGACTTTTGCAGCTGGAGGGATCCGGGCGCGTGTGAATAAATTTGCAGCCCCGGATCAGTCATGGCTGTCCCCCCTCGTTGCCACAGGTCTGCCGGCCGACACGCTGCAGGGCCACCGAGATCGTTTCCACGAGCAGTTTCGCAGGTAACCTGGGGCCGAGGTGGGGTGGCGGGGTCCCCTCCCTCCTGCCAAGCCCCCCCCCTGCCTCCCCGGCGAGCAGTTTTTCTTTCTCCCCTCTCCAGCCTCAAAAACTTCTTTAAGAAAGCATCTGACATGCTGTATTTCAAGCGGCTCATCCAGATCCCCCGGCTGCCAGAGGTACAGTAAGATTTCGGTCATACGTGATGCTTTAGAGAGCCTTGTGGGTTCAGGGTGCATGAGGGTGTCCCCACGGATGGGTTCGGGGTCTGGGGACACTGTGGAGGGACCCGCCAGCCCATCTCAGCAGCACAGGGATGGCTGCCTCCCTCCCCTTGGCGGTCTGCCTGCGGTGGTCCCCGAAACCCCAGGCGATGCCACCACGACTTCTTGTTCCTTCAGAGCCCCCCGAACTTCTTGCGGGCATCTGCGCTGGCTGAGCATGTGAAGCCGGTGGTTGTCATCCCCGAGGAAGCCCCCGAGGACGAGGAGCCGGAGAACCTCATTGAGATCAGTACGGCTTCCACCACGGAGCCGCAGGTGGGGGCACGGGGATGGGATGGGGGACCCTGGGATGGGGTGGGACAGGCACCCGTAGCCTGGCTCAGCCCGGCACCCTCTGTCTTCCCCAGATCACCTCAGATATATTTGAGCAAACCTTTGGGCCACCTAACGGCATTCGGGATGACAGGTATGGGGGTCCAGCGGTGGCGGAGGTGGGGCGGCCACTGCTGTGTGCGACCAACCTGCCTTTCTCCACAGGGATGCGCAGATTGAGAACCTGAAGAAGGAGGTGGACGTGCTCCGCGCAGAGATGGAGAAGATTAAACTGGAGGTAAAGCCCGGCCGGGGAGCAGCCGATGTGGGAGAGCGGGGTGTTTTTTGGTGCTGTAGCGTGGAAACCCTGACGGGATGCAGCAGGATTGGGGTCCTGGCACCCAGCGCTGTGTTTTGGGGCCTCTCCCAGTACCAGGACCTGACTCCTGATGGAGATGGGGTGGAGGCATGTGAGACCTGTCCCTTGCTGTCCCGACTGGCTGTTAGCAGTGGGGACAGAGCGGCTGCAGGGGCCGAGGGGAGAGCTTTCCTGTGCATCTCCCAGCTGCTTTGCCCAAATGGCAGCCGGGCACCTGGACAGGGATTTTGGGGAGGGCAGAGGCATTGCTGGCATCGGTGCAGGGCAGTGCCCAAGTGCCTGCCGGCGTCCCGCAGGCGCAGCGGTACATCACGCAGCTCAAGGCGCAGGTGAACAGCCTGGAGGGCGAAGTGGAGGAGCAGCGCAAGCAGAAGCAGAAGGCGCTGGTGGACAACGAGCAGCTGCGGGATGAGCTGGAGAGGCTGCAGAGGGCGAAGCAGGACAGCGACAGGTCCCAGCGGCTCTGCGCCGAAGCGGAAAGTAGGTGCCCTACAGTGCCCGTCGGCTGCGGGACACCTGTGCCACGGTTGCTGATGCGTTCTCACCCCGTTCAGAGAAAGCCAATGCCACCGAGATCCGCTACACGAAGCTGAAGGAGAAGCACAGCGAGCTCATCAACACGCATGCCGAGCTCCTGAGGAAGGTAACACTGCTGCCTGCGCCAGGCAGGGACTAACTGCTGCCTTCGTTCCTCTGCCACCGCCGGTGTGGCTTGTGCATGCACAGCCCCACCCTGTATCGGTCCCACTGTCCTGCACCCAGGGACCTTTGAGGACCGAGGTGGGGGCACCCCTTAAATTCGTGTCCACCGATGGTCAGTGTTGTGGATGCCATGAAAAAGGCATCTTTGAGCTACCCCCCCCAGCCAGGATTTGGGCAGAACTAGCGCGGCGAGCGTCCCCCCTCAGAAAGCCCGGTCACCCCGGTGTCCCCGCACAGAACGCCGACACCGCCAAGCAGCTGACGGTCACGCAGCAGAGCCAGGAGGAGGTGGCCCGTGTCAAGGAGCAGCTGGCGTTTCAGGTGGAGCAGGTCAAGCGGGAGGCTGAGATGAAGGTGAGCCAGCGCAGCCCCGAGTCCGGCCCCAAGCCCTTCCCAGCCTGGGAAACATGGTGGCTGTGCACAATTTAGGTGCAAGGGGTAGGGGTTGTTGTTGGTGTCGGTCCCTGATCCAGGGAAGAGTTGCCCTGGCTCTTCAGGAGGGTGTTATTTGATGCGTGCTTCATTCCCTCTTGCCCAAATCTGCCATTTCTTCCCCCAAGAAAATGCCACAATGCAAATTGACAGGTTTGGGTGCTTTCATTCTCTGGGGCCCAAGCTGGGGGTTGCTCCTGAAATTCCTGCCCTGGGGAAAGGAGCCCTTTCAGGAGAGCCCCTCCCGAGACCCTGAAAACCCCTCCTGCAAAATGCTGCCGGGCCCGTTCCCGCCATCCTGGCCGTGCGCCGGTGCTGAGCGGGGCCAGAGCGTGTTTGCAGTGGCTGAGCCCCCGGCACGGGCATGCGGTTGCAGCTGGAGGACCAGAGCGTGCAGATGGAGCAGCTGCGGCAGGAGCTGGACGCCCGGCGGGACGAGCTGGACCAGGCGCAGCGCTCGCTCAGCCACGCCAAGCAGGTACGAGGCCAGGGGTGCAGGATGCACCCAAATCCCCATCACAAATCTCTGTCGTGCAAGACGGCGTGCCTGCCACCACTGCCAAGCCAGCGGTGCAAACAGCAGCCTAGGGAGCCGTCATGGGACTGAACGCGGGTCCACGCCATCAGTGTCATGAGCTGGGCATGTCCTCAGCTCCCCCCCGCGTAACCATTGGGCTCATGACATGGTGACGGGTGAGTGAGAAGGGTCTCCTGGCCCCACTGGCAGGCAGGCACGGAGCTCAGCGCCCAGGTGGAGGCCCTGCAAGCCGAGAAGGAGGTGCTGAGGCGGTCGGTGAGCGAGAAGGAATGCGAGCTGCTCTCCACGCGTGGCCTCATCGAGGAGAAGGAGCTGCAGCTGAGCCAGGAGGCGGACAAGGCCACAAGGGAGATCCGCGAGCTACAGGGCAGGCTCCTGGAGAAGGTACGGTGCTGTGTGGAGAGCCCACTGCCCCTCTACTCGCCGGGGTGAGATGTGTTCTGGGGGTGCTGAGCAGTCGGGGAGCTCAGCCAAGCCATCACTGATGTAGCCGGTGGGATATGACTTGCACTAGCAATAATGGGATGCTTGGGTCTAATCCTGCAGAGGGGCTCTCAAGGGATATGCTGGTGATGGGGCCACGGTGGTAGGGGTCCTGTGTCCCAGTTGTGCCACTCACCTGTTCCTCCCGCCTCGCAGAGCAACCAGGAGCAGAGCCTGCAGCAGAAGCTGCTGGATGAGCAGTTCGGCATCCTGCAGGAGACGGTGCGGGAGGCGGAGGACATCCTCCGTGATGCGGTGGCCAAGCTGGATGACCCATTGCACGTCCGCTGCACCAGCTCCCCAGGTACATCCCATTCAGCCATGGGAGCTGCAACCCGCTGTCCCTTCTCCCTCCAAAATGGATAACGTTGCATCTCAGCTTCCCCCAGGCATTTTTTCCTACCAAACATCATGCCCGAGGAGGTTGGGGTCAGACTTCCCAGGAGTGCATTTTTAGCTCTCATCTCAGCACTATTTTGCTCAGATTTTAGTGCCGTTCCCCGGCCAGGGCCACGAGGACCTGAGCTGTCTTGGCTTCCACTCAGTGGTGCCTCGTGGAGTCAGCACTCACGCTTGTTCAGACGCTCAGCAGCCTGACCATGCTAACAAAGCTAAATTCGTTGCAGATTACCTGCTCAGCCGGGCGCAGGCTGCGCTGGAGTCCACAGACACCCTGGAGAACGGGCACGCGCAGTACGTGGCCTCCATGGCAGGTACCTGGGGCTGGGGACCGGTGGCATTGCTTGCACCTTGCTTTTATTTTTATACATCCAGCAGCCCCTGGCTGCTTTGGGGCTGTTGGCAAGCGTGCAATGCCCTGGTGATTGGAAGACATGGGGGATGGCGTTGGAGGGTCCCTGTGCGCTCATTCAAGGAGCAACCTGCACGCTGGAGGGGTCAATACCGACCTCTCCAAGCTCTTGTACTCATCGTCGGGTGCCTTCGAGGGTGGGTTGCAGCCCCCAGGGCACGGCAGTGCCTGACCGCGTCCTTTCGCCAGCAGACGCCGCGGGGCTGGTGGGGGCTCTGGCCCTCTTCGCACACCTGACGGCCGACACCATCGTGAACGGCAGCGCCACATCCCACCTGGCTCCCACCGACCACGCTGACCGTGAGTGCCGTGCGTGGACGCAGCGGGTGTTGGGGAGATTTTATGCTCTTGGGGCTTGTTTTTGGGGCGGCTGTGCCAAAGCCTCCTCTGCCAGGGGCTGGATACGGCGCAGATCTTCCCCAGGGGCAGCACGGTCCCCCCAGCTCCTTGTGTTCCCCTTCTCAACATTCCCTCCCCTCTGGTGCCCCTTCCTGGGCCAGGAACATCACTTTGCTCCTGGAAACCGATGTCTGCTCTTCTGCAAGAAATTTGCTGGATGCTCGGCATCATCTCCGTGACCGAGGGGAGGAGGAAGAGGAGGGTGGCAGGGCTGGGATGGAGGGACCCCTTGCCCAGCGAGGGGCCCAGCACCAACCTAGCCTCTCCCCAGGGCTGACAGAGATGTGCCGGGACTGCGGGCAGCGGAGCCTGGACTACCTGGGCGAGCTGAAAGACAAGCAGACGCTGAGGAGTGCCGAGCTGGGGGACGTGCGGCGGGCACTGCGGGGAGTCCTGCAACTGGCCCAGGTAGGAGATGGAGCGCAGCGCACCCACCTTCCCGCCCGCGGCTGGCTGGGTAGGTTATTTACTGGCATTGGTATTTCCTAAAGGAAAAATCAAAGCAGGCAGTTAATGCAGAAGGACGTTGCCTCCATTTGTCAAGGTGGGATGTTTGCTCGCAGCCTTCTGGCTGCACCTCGATGAACAGCTTTTTTAAAAAAAAATAAAAAAAATCAAACCATGGCTTTCCCCATTGTCCAGAGCTGAAATTGGAGACGCTGGGTTGGAGTGAGCACTTTGGGGTGGCTTGTCCCCCATACGCACAGGTTTTGGTGCTTTCCTTGAGTCATCTCAGCTTCCGAGCGCAGAGACCCTTCCTGGTGGTGCACAGAGATAGTCATCCTCAGATCAGCTGAAGTCTTTCAGCCCAGTAACCCCTGCGGAATAAAACTTCCCAACTTTCAGATATTTCTTCTCGGGAAGCCACCGTTAGTCTTTTCCATTAAACTGCTGTTAATTCCAAGGCTGCCAGCTCTCCAGGGCCCTCTGGAGCCCTGCCCTGCCGAACCTGCTCCTGCGATCAAGTTTTGTCACCGCGATTTGTGGCATTTCTTACCTCTGAGGTCCCTGTGCCATGTTTGCTGCAAGTTAGTGGCACATGTGCCTTCACCCTCGCGGTCTGCAGAATGCTGCTCCTGCAGCTTTATTTATTTAGGGGGAAGAAAAGGAGTCGGATACCTTGGTTTGGTGTTATTCTTTACAAATATTCCCTTCTCTCCCTCCGCCTAAAACCTCCTGGCGGCTGCTGCCTCCTCCGGCAGGAGCTGAAGCCCAAGAGCTTAGACATCAAGCAAGAAGAGCTGGGGGACATGGTTGAGAAGGAGATGGCCTCCACCTCAGAGGCGATTGAGGATGCTGTCAGGCGGATAGAGGTGAGATGAAGCTGCAGGATGGGCCATTTTGGTGCCTTGGGGCAGCAAAGCGTCCATCTCTCCTCCACCCTGCTCGCCCTCGCAGCGACGTGGCGTCCAACACTCTTGTGTTTCCCAACAGGAGATGATGAGCCAGGCCAGAAACGAGAGCTCCGGTGTTAAGCTTGAAGTGAACGAGCGGTGAGTTTCGAGGGGCGGCATGCGACAGCGGCGGGCAGGTTTCTGTCCCGTGCCCATACCCTGCTGGGCTGTGCTCTGCTCCAAAGCCGTGCGTGCAACCCGGTGCTGCGTCGTCCTGATGCTGAGCACGAAATTCTCTTTAGAAGGGTGGACCTTCGTCTTGCACATCTAAGCCAATTGTTCACAGCTGCTTTGTGGGCTGCTTAGAAGTAACCTGCAGGCTGGCCAGTCTCCAAAAAAGACCCATTTTCTAACTGAGGCCAAAGCCTGCTTCCCTGGACGTGGTGTCGGAGGATGCTGAACACTTTTCTCTTGTTTCCCTACAGGATTCTGAACTCCTGCACGGACCTAATGAAGGTCAGTACTGCAGAAACCTATCTGGGGCATCAAAGACTGCACAAAACTGTAACTTCCCACCATCGACGGCATCAGTCCTTCTCTATAAAATCCACATCAAACACCAAAACCTGTTTTTCTTTGTTCCAGGCTATTAGACTTCTTGTAATGACATCTACAAACTTACAGAAGGAGATAGTAGAAAGTGGCCGGGTAAGTCCTCCCCCACACTCATCTCTGTGCACTGACACGAAATACGGGAGAATTTCCCACAATTTGCAGAAACACTGGCTGAGTTTTGTGCTTTCGTATGTTAGCAGTGCTCTGGCAGTCTCGCTCATTGGAGACGGGCTGCTCAGCCCTGTGCTCTCCGCACACATTGCTGTTGCCTTTGCAAAGCCTCGTCCATCTAAAGACGATGGCCCAAACTTGTGTATTTTAAACCCAGCCCAAATTCACAGGCTTGGGGTTCCAAAGCTAGTTGTCTTGATACGTATTTAAGCAGGCCAGTAAGAGCGGCCTGAAGGGCACAGAAATGCTGCCAGTCCCTTGATTTATGGCTTTATATATGAATTTATGTGTTGTTGTATTTTATATGGATATTTTATATGGATTCATGGATTCATATATTGTTGTATATTAGAAACAAGTTAATACAGGCCATAATATTCTCATAACAACAGGGGGCAGCAACAACTCAGGAGTTTTACGCCAAGAACTCGCGCTGGACCGAAGGGCTGATCTCTGCCTCCAAGGCGGTGGGCTGGGGAGCCACGCAACTCGTGTAGGTACCCCCGGGACCTCTCCCACGGCCGCTGCGGGAGGCTTCTCTCCGGGCATGGCTCCATGTGCTGTGCCCGGGGCTGGCCCGTGCTTCTCCATCGCCCGATAACCCAAACTGTCCCACTGCTGAGTCTGCATGGAGCATTATTGCTAATTCCTTGTAGAGCGTTGTAGCCTGGGTCAGACCACACGGTCACCGCAATGGGGACTGCCAGTTCCTCCCTGTTTGCAAAATGTGAAAGTTGCTGCAATCAAATACTCCGTGTCCTGGTTCCTGCTCAGATGGTCGTGGATGGGGCGGTTGGGATCGGGGCAGGGTATCCCTGTGCCAGCGCAGGAAACGTGGGAGCTTTTTTGGACAAAGCTTTAAAAATCTCATGCGCTTCATTACAGAAACAATCCTGGCTCCGTTGATATTTTATACCCATCCAAAACTTCTGGATCTGGGCTTTGAGTAATTGCTTTGTAAATAAGCTTTAAATAATTACAGGCAAAGCTGCTGGTTCAAGGTCTAATGGTGATTTCTAAGGGTATAGCAGCAGATAAATAATCTGCACTTGCTTCATAGTGCACAGCGAGTATCTCTAATACCATCTCCTTTCTGACCCGTAACGCAGGGAGTCAGCAGACAGAGTTGTCCTGCATACGGGCAAATATGAAGAACTGATCGTCTGCTCCCATGAAATCGCCGCCAGCACAGCCCAGCTGGTGGCTGCCTCCAAGGTGGGTATCCCAGCAAGATCGTCTGCATGCGGCTCATCAAGTTTTAAGTCATTTTGTTCCCACAGTGTTTTCCTACGGATGCTTTCGGGCAGCGGTGCGTGGCTGTCCTGTCTGCCAGTCCTGCAGCCTCCTCCCGGAGCAGGGAGGAAGGGAAGCTCTTACTATTTTCAAGTCAGTCTGTGATTTTAATCCATGTGTCTTCACCTGCATTAATATTCCCACACCTAGCAGGGCTTGCCTTGGAAATGAAGATGTGTAAAACCTCCTGTCTTCCTCCTGTCAAGCTGATTATGTAAAGAAAATGTAAATAACTAACGAGAAACCCCGAATAAGCAACTGCAGGAGCCAGCATTGAGAATGATGAATTTTGGTCTTTACCACCTTTCCTGTTGGTGTGGGCGAAAGCGATGAGTAGAGGTTTCAATGAGCAAACGGGGGTGCAGGTTGCGGGGAGGAGGATCCTTTTTTTTTTTTTTTTTTTTTATTTTTTACAGCAGGTGGTTTTAAAATTAAGAGCATGGTTAAAAAAAAAATAGCTCTGTCTTCACTGACGCTGCTTATCCATGTGTGCTTGGCTCAGGTGGGAGCAGAGCTGGTTTGGTGTCCTGGGGCTGAAGGGCCTTGCAGGGGTCACCTTGTCTGGCCGTGATGGGATCATCAAGAATAAACATGTGTCCATCTGTCAGTCTGTTCTTTCCACCCCCAGGTTTTCATGCCCCAGGACCGTTCTGACATGGTGTGCTCGGTGTCTCTGCTCTAACACAGAACATGGCTGCCTGGGGACTCCCCCGAGCCGGCAGCGCCGGTGCGGAGGTGCCATGGTGGGGACCCGCAGCCATCCCCGTGCTCTTTGCAGGTGAAAGCTGAGAAGAGCAGCAGGAACCTGGGCAGGCTCCAGGAGTGCTCGCGCAACGTCAACGAGATGGCGGCCAACGTGGTGGCTTCCACCAAGTCGGGGCAAGAGCAGATCGAGGAGAAAGGTGAGGTTTTTGCAAGGAAAGGGGAGGAAAAAAAAAAAAAAACAAATCCCTTTCTGGCCTGGCAGACACCCCGAGGTGCCCGTGTGGCTTCGCTTTGGCACATGCGGGTCCTCTGCAAGGGGTGTGCTCAGCGAGGACCCCCCGCTTTTCTCCACAGACACCATGGACTTTTCGGGCATGTCCCTCATCAAGCTGAAGAAGGAAGAGATGGAAACACAGGTACGGCCATGAGGGTGGATTCGGTGCTGCTGCCCTCGGGCCAGGCTGAGGTCCTGATGTGGAACCACACAAGGGTGGTCCCTTCTTCTGCCCCTCAGTGCGGTGCTGGGGATGGCAGGGGGGCTCACGCCCCTGGGGTGCACAGGGACCAAGATGGCTGTTTGGGCGCAGGTGAAGGTGCTGGAGCTGGAGAAGCGTCTGGAGGGCGAGCGGGTGCGCCTGGGCGAGCTGAGGAAGCAGCACTACGTCCTGGCCGGGGCCTACGATGCGGCGGAGGACGGGGAGGCGAAGCCGGCGCCGGCCCCCAGGCGAGGCATCCTCAAGAAGCCCCCCCTGGCCCAGAAACCCAGCCATGGGGAGGTAGGGTCCCCAGGGGGTAAATGTACGTGGGGGGGCGCGTTCACAGCCCGAGTGACTGATATTTCTTTATTACTGATATTACTTTATCCCCCTTCTCGTTTCAGCCCGAGCGAGACGCTGGCCCGTACCCGCCTCACGGGGCGAACTTCTAGCGGGGGCTGGCTGGGTTTTCAACAGATCACGTTGCCTTCGCGGTGGTGTGCCTTCATGCGCGGGGGTCTCCTCACCGCCCGGCCTGGAAAACTGGATGTTTTTTTAAAAAATATATTTTATTTTTATTTTTTTTTCTTCACTTCATTCCTATCTGTAGAGCAGGGGGGCTTCTGCCGGCTCCCTGGGTGGCATGGGATGCCCTCTCCTCCTGGCCTGCCAACCAGCTCTCCTGGTTTAATTTAATTTGGGGTGTGTTTGGGTTAAATTTTTTTTTTAACAACTTTATCAGCACTAGAAGTTTTCAGTAAATGTAGCTCTCTACTGTACTGCTCAGACCCTTTCAAAGAACTGTGAACTGTTTTTAAAGTAGGAAACTGTTGGGCTTTTCTTGCAACCATTTTTTAAATTCCCCTTTTTCAGCCTGAGGACTAATTTGACTTTGTTTCGGCGTGGGATCAGCCCTCAGTGGAGAGGGAGACATTAGCCTTAACTGGCGTGAGGAGCAAGGCTTTTGTAAGGGAAAAAGCAGTTACTGGCACACACTGGCAATAACGATACAAATGTATTTTTTTTTTCCTTTTCTATTTTTTATTACTGCAGCAATGTCAGGGGATTAGTTGCATTATGTTTTATATTTAAGATAATTAGCAGAATTAAATCTAACCGTGGCCTACAGGAGCCGGGGGCTAGAGAAGTCTGCAGCAATAAGGAATTACTGATGTGGAGGGACACGGGGGCAGAAGAAAAATCCTGTCAGCTGTATCTTCCCTTGGAGCTACTACCACGATGTAGATTATTAAAGAAGCAATATTTAATATATGTGTTGTGGTGCTTGGTCAGCTTGGTGGGGAGGGGGCCAGTGCTGGGGCCATGGTGTGGGCTCTGCTGGTTGAAGCAAGCTGGCCCCAAATTGCAGGGCAGCGGCCGGCAATAAAGTGCCTCAAAGATAATTAGCTAAAGCACGGTGGCAGTGGCGTGTGGGACACCCATGTGTGATGTGGCCCTGTGCTGCTGAGGGGTGGATGCGTGGAGGGAGGGGAGTGGAGGGGATGTGGTGTTATATCTATCTATATATAGACGTGTGTGTGTGTATATATACACACACACACATATATATACACACACGTATTTGTATATGTATATACAAATGTGTGTGCATGTGTGTATATATATACACACACACCCCTGTGTATACACAGATTGACACACATATTTTGCTCTATAGCTACCTAGCTATAGCTATGTATCAAACTTTATATTGTGTGTATCATGCTTTTTTTGTCTATGTATATATGTATTTTATAGCCACACCTATGTAGCGCTATACATGTGTATCTAATCTATATGTATGTATTGCTCTAGATCTAGATGTAGCTGTATAGCATCATGTCTATATGTAGCTAGGCATATGTGTGTATGTATGCATATATATAGATACACATTATATGTCTAGTCCTGTGTGTGTGTGTGTATGGCTATATGTGTGTGCGTGGCTATATGTGTGTGCATCTCTTGTTACATACACATGTCTGCATATATATTATTTACAACCCCCCCCCAAAAACCCCCACATTTATGTGCGTGCGTGCGTGCGTGTAGCTGTATATATTCATGCAGTTGTGTGTCAGCATGGCTGCAGCACTATGGCAAGACCAGCCCCCTGCCCAGCACAAGCAGCTCGCTAAGGCAGAGTAGGACGTTAATCTCTGCCGCATATGATCACCACACGGCTCTCGCTGGCAGCCAGGGTGACCGGCAGCTTTACTGAAAATAAGTAGCTTAAATAAAAAGCAATCCAGCCGCAGCAGCCTGGGTGCAGGATCAATGCTGCCTTCCCGCTTCCAGCCAGGGCAGCTGTTACCTGCAGCCTCATGTGTGACCATTGGCACACGCCTGCGAGAAATGCAGGTTTTGTTTATTCTGTGATAAACTGGGAGTATCTGCAGGGCCAAGTGTCACTGCACCTCTTGGTCCAAGTTGGATGCACCCGTGAAAGGGTAAGACTGAAGTAGCTGGAGCTCAGCAAGAACGCCCATGACAGGGTGAACACAGCTCCCTTGTATTTAAGAGGAGATTTGTGAGGGTCCTTTTGAAAAAGTCTAGAACGAACATTTTCATCCAATTCCTTATGACCCCCCCCCAAACTATTACAATCAAATTTCATACAAGCCACAGTAAAAAATGTGACTTTTCATTCCTATGATTAACAATAGGCTGTAAAGCAGTTAGCTAGAATTATAAGTTGCTGTATCTCAAGAAAACACATTTATAAGGTATTACATATTTCAGTTACATAGCAGTCTCATGATGACTTAAGATTTCTGAGGTTACACGTCACAAAACAGACTTCACAGTTTTATGAGCAACTACTACGGGCAGCGTAGCAAGCGACAGTTCTCATTTCCCAACCAACTGTATGTATAAAGTGCATTCCACATTAAAAGGCTTTGGTGTTAATACTGGTGTTACTGGGCAAGGCAAGCAGCTGGTCTAATCCTGCAAGTTTTATCGAGATCATCTCCAACCCGTAGATTTACATCCTCCTCAGCTTTTCCATGAAGCTACGGAGAACCTCTTATCTACAGCAGTGGAGGAGAGCTGGGAGAGGGTTACCCAGCTGTGTCCCTCAGGTGACTGCCGTCACATCGAGTGACAATGTCTATCGAGATACAGCAGCAACTGTGGCCAGCTCCATACTGAGTTTCGTTTCTCTCAGAAACCTTTTCTCTTGGTACAAGGAAGCACTTTCTGCAATAGCTCGCAGTCTATTTATAGATAGTGATAAAGCTATATTTGCTGGGAGACTGACGTCACCCTAACCACTCACAACATTACATTTCATAATGGAAATACTGATTAATCAAGAATGCTAACTTTTAAAATCTCACTCCCATAAGTAAGTCTAGCCACAGCTATATTTAAAGTTTAAAGAATTCAAAAATAAAGTAAAACGTGGCTTTAAGAATGATGCTGTGGGTAAATGTAACTTGTTTAACACCACTGCTGTTTCACTATGATTTACTGAAATGGATACTTACAGAGGCTACAGGTGCAACAACCCAGGCCAGCACATACAAAGTCTCAAAAAATATCAGCCAAAATAAAAACAAGCTCCAAAGGCCACTTAAAGTGTAACCGATGTGCTAAAGTAATTTCTATACCAAAATTACACTTACTGTCCAGTCTAAGATTTTCTTAACTCCTATACTTTTTGGAAAGCATTTGCTATTTGTAGCCAACAAAAAAATCACAACTGCAAACTGTATATGCAAAGGTTTATTTTGAGACTCCATCAAGACATCCTGCTGTACAGGATCCAATTTGCTAATGACTTTTAAATACCATTATAGTATCTGTGGAGAGAGGAAGATGTTTAACATGATGTGCTACCGAGAACAAACTTTACTCAGTACCTGTAACAAAAGCAATGGAAAATAACCAAGCAAAAGTTGTGAAATATTACATTCTGCTCCCTTCCACTGAGGTTAGTACAGTACAATTTATTTTTCTTGAAGTAGCTTTCAAACAGCCCGTTATCAAAGCCCTCCTTTCCCCACCCTTTGGCTCCCTCAGCAGCCAAATCTCCAGTAACCACAAATTAGTTTGAACACGAGCACACAAAGCAGCTGAAGTTCAGTAATGGCATTGCTATAGAGAGCAAAGTTTACAAAACACAAGTGTCTCTCAGATCATTGGGGAAAAAAAAACCCCATTGAAATGGAGCACACGAATAGAAAACACTGCTGTTACATGCTCTAGGAAGTCAGGTAAAAAAAAAGCTTCTGTAAAAGTATGTTTTTAAGAGCCCTTAATCAAAGCTGTGAACAGCAGCCACCCATTTGCAAGGCAGGTTATTCCCCTTCTGTGCCTAACCTGCCAGTAGCGGTGACTAAGGCACAAGTTACATGCATCTGGGCAGTACTATTTTCAGTGACAGTGTTTCCTGAATAGCCCAATCAGAAAAATGACTTGGGAAATACAGAAATACCGGCTAATACAATCATTTAACAAATGCCTCATAAGTATGCAAGTTTAAATCAAAACAGAAAAATACAAAGATGGTATTCATTCCCCTTACAAACCATCTATCACGTCTGGTAGCGAGACAACTAGCACACACACCAGCCCAAAGGACATTATTACATTTCCACATTTCTCCACTATCAGCACGTTCTCCTCAACCCCGTGGTCTCGTTCCAGTGCCGAGAACTGCAGCCACTTCGTCACCTCCCATCCTCTACAGGATGCAGCCAGCTTCTTTCAAGACTAATGAATCTCTCAGAAACTAGCCCATCCCGAGCAGCCGTTGCTAGAATAATGTGCAACTTTAAGGGCACGTAGCAAGGTGTGGAATTAGCTTATGTGGTGAGAGGAAACATTTTTAGCTTTGAAGGAAAAAATAATTCCTACTCATCTACGAGAGTGCAGAAAAAGCACCCTTGAACAGGTTGGAGATAGTAAGTAGTACTAAAAGATAGCCTTCAGCTTACAGCAGGATCCAGGGTTCAAGGTATGCACTAGCAAGTCTTCCAGCCTCAGCAGCCTGCGATTTGTCCTGCACGTAAGGAGAAAAACGGAGATTTGGCTTCAGGTGAGGTTGAGAGCCCACCGTAGGGTGCCCAGGGACAGCCTGCTTTAGGGACAAGATGTCAGCTGGGGCACCAGAGTCTCAATAAGGCTTCTCTAAAACTTGTTGAGACAAAAAATCTCTCAGAAGAACTCAAAGCAACAAGTCTTGTTTCTAGTGACAAAGCCTCAGAGAGGTGAACAGACAGACCTGGAGAAGACTTGTATCAGGGCTGATTAATATACAACCAGAAGAGGACTCAAATTACAGGAACAAGTGCTACTGAAGGACCAGCGTGTGCTTGCAGGGCCTCCGAAGCCAGCTTCCAAAGAGAAGGGCCAAGTCAAGACCACGTGAAATACTGCCAGTGTATCACTGACACACCACTTGCCTTTTTTGTGTTACTTTGCTTTTTTTGTTACTCATTACACAACTGACATGCGAGTCCCCTACCCGGCAAGGTCTGACCGTGGTGGGTGACCTCTCCTTCGCGCAGGGAACGATCCCACCCAGAACGGATCTCCTGGTGCACGTGAGCCACGGGCAAGGGCCAACCGAACCCGTTTCAGAACAGGCACTTCATGAAGTTTTGCATGCACCTTCTTCAAGCTGCAAAACACGGGCGTTGCTCCCAATTCTTAGAAGAGCCGAGTTAAAGCACTGCAGCTTTTACATAACACCATCCTCTTCCCTCGCCCACCAGCACTGAGTCAGCAGAGCAAGTTTTCCTCATCTGTAGTTTCCTATTTCTGCATCAGCAGAAGGTTATCAAATCTCCGTAGCCACAAATGGAACGCATCAAGAAACAATTAAAAAAGGGATTTTCTTCCATATATTATCAGTTATTCTGCAGGAGGACTTCTATTTCACATTGCTACTAAAGCGACAGATATCACAGAAAATTACATCAGGTCTTTTCTGCCCTCTGACTCATATTCCTAAATAACTTTGGTTGACTCATTTCTCCTAACTTGTCTTGGCTGAAACATAAGTTTTTCCTCTTTTAACAAATAAAAGTGGCTTTTTCCCTTCCTTCAGCTTTTCCAGGTGAAGATTCTGACACTTCCACTATTCCAACTAATTGTAGGAAACTAAAACAAAAGTGAAGGGATTCTACCTGGCAAGACAGCCCACCTACCTCGTTGCCATGATTACAACGTGCAGAATCTACTCTGAGCATACCTATCCTGTATCAGCTACGTACAAAATGGACTCGCTATATCCAGTCACTAAAAACATGGCCAACAGATTTACTATTAATAATTAAAGTTATTTTCTTGCAAATGTTATGTTCTACATTCACCTACAACTGTTTTTATGTTGCTACATAAGAACCACCATTAGTATTGAAAAACATTAACATAACTCCACCGTGGTTAAATGAAGCCATAATAGGAACACAACACCAAGAGAGATATGCTATTTTATTTAAAATCAGACCACAGTAGATTACAGAAAGACTTATTATGCAAACAAATCCACTGTACGTTTCACAACTTGCTAGGCATATAAAATTGCCCCTTTATTAGACTGTCCAGGATTACACAGAGGAACTGTTCAGGTGCACGACGACTCTACCTCCTCTGAACTCAACGTCTGCCAAGCAGCTCTATATTCCGACTAAAGGAATTGTCGATTTGAGCTCTGTATCTAAGTCATTATTCCAGTTTGAGAGGGGAGAGAAGTCCCAAAAGAGGTCGAGACTGAGGTTGTGGAAGTTGGGGCACTAAACATAACGGTTACCCATGACCGGACTGTGCCCAGGGCTTTGCCTCCTGGCATCACGTGAAAGTTTATTTTCTATATAGTCCCTCCAGGGTCACTGGTACAAAGGTGACCTGTGTGGACCAGCTGTGCTAGAACAACTGACTCCGCTTCCTCTAGGAGACAGCACTGAAGTGCAGTGAAACTCATCCTTGAGTTCGAACCATTCAATGCTGATCATCAAACAACCTAACCACATACAATTGAATTAGTCATAACTTACAAAACTGCATACAAAAGACTGGCAAAAGTCATGCCATCCAAAGAGAGCATTTTCAACGCTACCAACACTCTAAAGCCGTGTTACACATATTTAAAAGATTTTTCTCCGCTCCAATTGCTTTGGGGAAGTATATGCTATTTGCAGCAGACATTAAAAATCCTCAAGACAACATTATAATATATATATATATTTTGGCAAGCATACTGAGCCACCTCCTCTCAACTCTCAGCTTGCCTATGGCATTTTAATCTCACTATCTTATAAACAGTGCAAATTAGTATGATTCTAAACATCCTAGCCATAGCAGAATTTATTTATTAGCTATAAGAGAACAGGAGAAGCTGTCGAAGGCCAATAGATCAAAAGCACCAACATATCTCTTGCCCGACTCATTCAGGTTAGTGTTTTGTAGCGTTTGTTTCTGAAAGGATTTAAACAGCTTTCCACAGTCATCTTTCTCCTTTACCCTTAAACATTACCAGCAGTCAAGTATATATTTACAGTTTGTGCGCACACACACAATTAATGGCAAAATGTTTTCCATGAGCAGCTGGATTTCAGTTATGAGATTGCTATAACTGAAACATCACATTAGTTACATTATCTATGTTCAAACCTATCCATCAGTGAAGGCAACTATAAGCTTACAAATAGCAGATACAGCCTTTGTTTTTTCTGAAGTATGAGGGCGAGTTTTTTGTAAAAGAAAGTGCTCTTGAAGAGCCCTTAGAGTTAAGCAATGGCCATTCAAATGATAAAAATGCTAATATCCTAGTATTACAATCACAAGTAGTGATCCTAAGGCACATCAGCCACATGCATATGCAATAATGCATTGTTTTGCTTTCAGACAGAAAAATTGCATTAGCTTTGTCTGTATTTCGTTTGCACAAGAGTTTGTTTCTAGATAAAGTATCCCTGAAAGGTCATGTTATCACAAAAGTTACCAAAAGACAGAAAATTTAACAAGTAGTAAAAATATTTTTGGACTACTAATACCAATAAAGTTAGATACATAAAACGCAGTGCAAATTCACAATACACTTATCTATCACCTCCATCACTTCTGAGGATTTTCAACCCTCGGAAAAAAAGTTGGCACTTGATAAGTGTAAAATATACCTGGTTGTTTTTATTAAATGTTAGCAAAACTAATTTGAGAGTGTTTTAGAGTTTTTGTGTAGCAGGCTCAAAGTACAAAGTTCTGTACTCAGACACCACCCTGGTAGCCCCCACCCACTTTAATTCTTTCTAGGACACAAATCATTTCTACAGCAGACTTATGTTTAGCATTCAGATACAACAGCTGCCATCCAAATACCAGCACTAATAGCACAGCAAAATTACTTTGAAACGAGTCATAATTAACCATGCCTATACGAAGCTTCAGTGAGAAAATAATACCAAGAAAAGATATTACACTATTTAAAAAAAAACAAACCAAACACATCCTGTACCATCACTAGATTATAGAAAAAACACACTTTGCAAACAAATCCAATGCACACTGCTTCACAAAATCCCCCATCTGTAGAAACTTTCCAGACTTACACTGGGGAATTGGTTCAGATGCCAATAACACTGACCAACCTTCTGCCCTTTGTCTTCAGAAGGCAAAACAAGCCAAATAACCGTATTTTCAGAATAGAGAGCTTCCTGTTATGAGCTTAATTTCAGATTAGTATTTGCTAGCAACCACCACACTCCAGAGGAAATGATTAAGGGACAGTCAAGGGCCTTACGTAAAGAAAAAAAAAATAGATATTCTATTTTGACTGATGCTGTTTGTAGTACACACTTCCAAACAATGTAGTGCATTCCAGGACAATGATAGGAAAATGTTTTGAAATAATGCAGGGGCTACGACAGATTCTGGACTGTGAGTTTCTTAAATTACCGTGAATTAGTTCAAAGTTGTTTGTGGATGTGAGAAATGGATAATGAATTTATGGACACATTCTGCGCAAGCAACAAGTGTTAAGATTTGCCTCCCCCAATGCTAGACTAAAATACCAGCATGTGTCTGCACCTTAGGCTTCAAGAGTCACATTGAGAGTGAAATCTGAGCTGCCCTAAAAAGCCTCCCCCTCCAGTGGCATTAGAAGTCAAGAACGGATTATGTAAGATGCAAACAGCCACCATGGAGTTCAAAAAGCTTTTCTGTTTTGCCTGCTTGCAGAGAAACGTTAACTGCAAATTCCAGATAGATACGCATGCCAAAAACTGCAAAACTAAAGGAAAAGGGAAAGTTAAAAATAGTTCGGCCAAGCAAGTTTTTGCTTGAGTTCGAGGGATAAAATGAAATTGTGGAGCTTCAAGTGGGCAATTACATGATGTGAAAACCCAGTATTTGATTAAGAAAATACCCTGCCTAGATTCCTGGAATCACATGATATCAAAAGCTAAGCACCTGTGTAAAAAAATCACTTCTGCATCCGAGGTGTGGAAAAGAAGAAAGAGTCTTAATAGGCAAGGAAATAGAAATGCCTGGTAAGTTTCTATAAAACTCTAAACTGGCTCTACAAACAGTTTAGTTTAATTTCAAGAGACCAGGACTTTCAGGATATCAAGCTATTTAGGAGTGGGAGGGGTGTGTACTTTTATTGTGAAAAGTCTAAGGTAACAACTGAAATGTAGAAATGAAACACTTGTAACTTTTACTGTCTAAAAACCATACAACATTTTCTGACAAGAGTTTCAGCTCAGCAAGCTCTGAAAATGTTGTGCACCTGGCCACGAATGCCATTGTCTGGGCACACTGCAAAGGATGCTGATGCGGTCCATTGCAACTCTTTGCCCAGTATTCAGATATGGTTGTTACTATCCAAACACCGGCACTGATAGAGAATTCTTTAGCGAGACAAATAGCTCCCAGTTTGCCACACATACATCCAGCTGCAATGGGAATACATCAGAACAGAAGAGGATGCTGATTTACCATCACTAAAGAATTCAGAGCGTGATTCGATTTGTAATGTCAGGAAATCCACTGTACGTTGTTTCACAATTTGATGGATTTACAAAATTTAGACCCTATCACCTTCCTAGAAAAACCTTGTTGTCACTGATATTTGAAAACAAAAATAATCACATTTACCAAACGCAATTGCAAACCTCTGTGCCACAGCTCGAATTTTGTACTCCATTGTGCAAAAAACAGAGGCTTTCCATTGCCTACATTAAGTCTCTGATGGGGAGAAAAAGGAAATATAAGCACCAATACATAAGTTAGGCGCACCAAAATATTCACTGGAGGATAAAGCCAGGATGTGGCGGAAGGCGAGGTGGTCTTTGGGGAAGAGCTGGAGGATACTGTGGTACAAACTGAGATGGGTATCCTGGATGTGGCATTTGACTTGCAGACTGAACTCCTGGTCGAGGGGGGAGAGGAGGATACGGAGCACCTGGATAAGAAAGAGCTGGTCCTGAACCCATGGCTGCAGTAAACGGAGTAGGAAAGCGTCCTGCTGGGACTGCGGAAGGTGGAGGGGGTGGTATTCGTCGGGGCACAACCGAAGGAGGAGTGTTTGCATCCGAAGTGTAGGAATCTTGAGGTGCTGGTGTTGTCTCGGGTGCCCTCGGCTGAGCCTGCGGCTGAACCTGCGGAAGTCTCTGTCCCTTCAGCACCATTTCTTGGAGCTTCTCAATTTTTACACGTCGCAGGTGAGCCAGTTTACGCTTGCTCTGGTACTCATCAATGAAGGAATCCAGTGGTATTTCACCATCAAGAAATTTTTCTGCCATATTCTGTCAAATACAGAACAATCTCTTAGAAAACAGCATACTGCAAGAGAATCTAAATGGCTTATATCCTAAAAATAGCATAATTTTGCCTGTGATTTTCCAGCTTGCATATGGAAGATGACTGGCATACTAAGAATTCTGAGCAGAATTTTGAGTTAGTTATTACTCAGAAGCACTGGGAGTTAAATATCATTTTTGCTTAAATTTATACTGAAGCAACAGCAGTAAGAACATCTGAATCTAGCTCTGAACATTCCCCTGATCATCAGAGATGGGAACTAATCAAGTTCAACAGCTTTCCAGATTGACAGCTAAGCTGAATTACAGCTCAGTACTGCTTGTAATGCCAACAGAAACACTGAGAACTCTGCAAGACTCAGTACAGAGAGGTAGATTATTGCTAAGACAGGTTTAATATTCACGCTTACTTGTGGCTTTGGGTAAATGGTGTTTAATAATTAAGAGAGGTGACCATACATATAATCACAAAATTCAACTTGTCCTAGGAATGTCTTTTTGTGATCACAACTCAAGGCCAATAAGCAGATTTTTCCCCCTGATAAAGTTACAGAAAATGTCCTACAGGCAAATCAGCAAACAAAACCAAACACTTGCATTATTCTGAAAATAGACCACCCTTCAAGCACTTGTATCGCAGTGAGTGGTGACCACTGGCACCTAGACAGATACGCTGAAATCATAATGGAATATTTCACTGGAAATGCTGGAGAAAAAACAATGCAGGCAGAGTTTTTCCTTAGGTTACTAACTGACATTTGTAATGGATTAATACATAAACCAGGCAAACACCATTAAAAGAAATATCCCACATTTATACGCTATGAGTTTGAAGGCAACGTCAAGGAACTAAGAGTGTTTGGCTTTCTTTTCTGAAAAGGAGCGTTTTCTCTCAAACTTCAAAGATGTTAAGAGTAAAAAATTACTCAGATAAAAAAATTCTCGCTGAAACCAAATAGCTGTTCACTGAAGTTCAAAGCAAAGACCAGACCATATTCTTAAAAATATCCCTTTAGTCTACTACATGTTCAACACTGCACTGCAGCTATGTACATTGGAAGTCTTCGGTAACGGGTATAAGTGGCAGAATTGAAGTGTACTGTCATTACCTCTGTGTCTTCCTCAATCTTAGCCCCCTCTGTCTGAAGCAGCGCTAGCAGTGTCTCCAGTGAAGCATTACTGGATTGTCTGTCTGTAATGGCACAAAAAGAACAGCAAATGACAGCTGGCTCTAAGTGACTTCTAGCTGAAGCCATACAGCCTCAGCAAGCATAAAAACTTCTAAGGTACATATGTACAACTAGCAGACTCCATTGCTCTAGACAGGATGATCTACAGTAAGAAAATATATTAAATAGTTTAGGAATATTGTCAAAGTGCTAAAAGCTGAAATTTAATTACAATGATATATTTATAATATTGAAAGACAAAGCACTTCAGCAAATGCAGTATCAGATGTACAATACTTCATAATTCAGTATGAAATGAGAAAGTTAAACGCAATATTCTGTTTGATTTATGATCAATCACTGAAAATTCAAATTATGTTTTGCTTTTTAGCAAGGTAAATGAATTTGATCATTTAGAGAAGAGTAGGTCAACAATAGGTAGGTAACTACACAGCAATAGAAAGACTCCACAGTATCTGTTACTAGGTGTAACAGATACTTAATAAATCATTAGAAGCATGATCTATTTCAGAACTACACAAGAATGACATTCCATTTTGTACCCTAATTCACACAGCTAAAAATGAGACACCAAAAACCAAACAAAAAACGTGCAACAGATTTACATTCACTTAGAAAACAGCAAATCATAATTGCCAACAGAAAACGTTACCTAGTTTTGTTTTCTTTATCTGGTATGCTTCAAAAAGAACTTGCAGCTCTCGATATTTTTCAGTCAAATTTGATTTCAAAGACTCCAACTTTGGCTGGTACAAAAGATTGCCTTCTGCCAGACTGCGGTTGCTGGCAAGAGTCATGTCCTTGCTGTGTTGAACATTTTGGGCCTGGAAATAAAAAAGCGCATGAAATGACAGTGAAAATATTAAGCAAGGCTAATGGTTATTTAGGCAATATGCTCTACTAATACACTATTTTACTAGAGTGTCATCTAGAAGGAATAAGAAGGTCTATGTCGCAAACAGCATGTTGAAATTATCTAAAACGACAATGGACTGTTGAAGCTCATGGGGCAAAGACCTTCAGAGGAATTGCCCTGAGAATAAGGATCTCTTCTTTCAGCTATGAGCACCTGTGAATGAATCGCTTTCTGAACAGGAATTAATACTGACCTGAAGTCACTTCCCTGCCCATTTTTTTCCACATGCAGCAGAGAGCTCATTAAACAGTTTTCTTCTCCAAGCTGGAAATGATAATTACTCAAAGAGTTTGTGTTGTGCGAAAGGACTCGAAGAACCCCTCTCCTTTTGAGCGGGGGCAGAGGTGCCCGTGAACGCTCCTGCAGGCAGAACAGCTTTTGTCTGCTCAGAACAGGAACCGGGCTCCTGCTGCGCTGAACTGCCTGCAAGAGGCACGTTTCGGCGGCACGGTAGCGGTTACTGTGTAGAAACCAGTTTTGGGGCACTCACTTAGACATTTCAGCTAAGTGGCAGAGGAGTGCAGTTTACGTCACCTGAGTTTCTTCTCATTCTTGTCACAAATTTATGTGAGGTCTGACCTGTTGGCTGTCACAGCTTTGTGAGATCAGATTTTTACATTCACGTCCTGCTACCTGAAGGTGCTTTGTATGAATTTTTACTCATGATTTAACACAGATGCTTCTTCATCCCCACCTCACACACCACCCTTACTAATCCCCCATGATGAATGTTGACAGATAAAGCAACAGTTGCTCTTAAAAAATCTTTGAATCCCAGCAGTAAGATGCAATAAGACTGCAGAAGAATGTCATCCCTTATCTTATTAAAATGCAAAAGACAAGGACTGCATCATTACTGTTCCTTCTCCAGAATATTCTTCCCCAACTATGTTAAATCAATCCTGGATTAAGGCCAAAAGCTTGTTTTTCAGTTTAATCCTTCTGCTTAACATATCCTAGCCTGAAGACATTATTCCTAAAGAACAAATGACAACTCTCACAAAACCAAGATTCGGCAAGATTCTGAGTTTGCTCATACACACGCATGCATGCGATTTTATCAAGAGTCTTCACGAGCTTTGGGAGAGCTGAGTGTTTGGGGAAGTCTGCCCTGGATGCCACAGTAGATTCATTAAAATATTCAGACATCAAAAGGAAAAAAAAACCCCAAACTCAAAGGATCCGATTTCAGATTTTCAGTCCAAATCAACAAGTGGGATAGTTTTCCCATGGCACAACAGACTGATTCTATTAAGCTGCCTTCAAAATCAATGAAAGGTTTGGTACACTTTTTGTGACCTCCCACATGAATATGCCCCTTCTAGCCCACATCATCCCTGTTTAGCTATAACAGATCTTATTTACGGACAGTTGCACTGAATTCGGTGCAAACACGAAGAGTACAGCGTTTCTTCCTTTCAAACTCATGGGTGGATATAGGAGAGCCACACCTCAAACAGGAAAAGCGGAAACCCAGATGAGCTATTTAAATGCCCCAGAAAAGGACAGGATGAGAATTCAGGTGTTCTTGGCAGTCTGAGCACAAAACTGGGTGCATTGGGTAAAAATATTTTCCAAGCGTAGCAACAGTGTCTTTGAAAGCAATTACTTCCTTTTGAAATATTTATACACTACTTTAATCTGCTAAATTCAAAGTTGGCTCATTCTTACTTAAACACATCTTTGTCCCCAGATATTGCTCTTCAATTACCAAAGTTTTACTCTCTTTCACCCTGTTCTTCCTAAACCACTTAAAACAATCAAGTCAAGGATAATGCTGAGTCCTAAATTCTACACCAATCAAAATAAAATTCTATTCCAAATAGTGAAAATTGGAGAAACTGTACTTGCGATACTGTTTTGTCTTCTCGAGATTCTCACATCAAGCCTAAACAAGCTTCCAGCCCTATGCTTGTGTTCAACTTGAATCCTGTCCAAGAATAAAAAGAAAATCCTCTCTTCTCACTTTTGAATCCAATGCAAAATAATTTAAATTAACTGCTTGCTTCCATTTGTTTCTTCTCATATGATCCAATGCTGTTAAGACTGTTGATTTCAGAAAGCCTAAATCCCCATTTTACATTTTTTTCTAACAGTTATGAAGGGAACTTAAACACACACAATTTAACAGCTTAATTACTGGCATCCAGCTTCTTACCAAATCACCTGCCATCACCACAAACTTTGTTAACTAGCTGTCTTCTGAAGTGCCAGCCAAAGAAGAGTGCGTGCAAAAAGATTCATGGTTTCTGATGCCTCTCCTCTTTCACCATTTTAATGAACGAACTACTTCCTTCAAGGGACTTCAATTGGATCTGGTGATTCTATTTTCACTGCTTGTAAGGCTGATATTCTCATTTCAAAGCAGTTGCGCAGTCAGTCTGGGAAGACCAGTTTTATGAGGGAACTTTGATCTTTTTTCAGGATGAAGAACACGTACATTTCCTCCAGAGAGAAAAAAGCCAGTGGACACAAACCTATAAACCTTTCAGGAGCACAAATCCCAGAAAAAGAAACCTTTTACTGAAATCATATATAACAAAGAGGAGAAGGAAGAACTCCAGGTAAACAGACAGAATAACAGAAAAAGCTTCCTTAAGTCAGATGAGGCTTTTGTGGTGTTCTTAAACACTACTTTCAAATAACTCTCCTGCCTCAAGTATCATAATGTCTCTCAACAGGACTAGGGAGGGGAAGGAGGAAGCAAATGCCTAACTTTCTACAGTGATTTTCTGAATAACTTGACTTTTAAATCATTTCAAATGTGAAAGATGAATAAATCTCAGCATGACATGATGTACCTGACTTGTAAAAATAAGAAAAAAAACAGTATTATGACCTATCTACATCTAACGCAGTGACATCCTTTCCTGTCCTTAGCATCTGATATCTAGCAATTATAGACTAGTCTAAACTTAAGCGAAAGTCTTAAAAATACTTGTTTTAAAACTGAAAAAAGTTAAGGTATTTGTAATTGCACTTTAAGTTACAGTGCTTGAAATTACACAAGACTTAATGACTCAACTTCTTCCATATTACAGCACTTCTAAGAAGGGCACATTTTTTCTACAGAAGTTGAGCAAAAAGCATGATTGACATTTAATGTTCAATTCAAGTGTCACTCTTGAAGTCTTCACTTCCAGCATTAGTCTGTGTCAAATTTCTTTGAAAAATGGACACTTGAAGAGATGAGAAACTCAAATTGAATCTTACTCAAAACCATGAGAAGAACCAGTTCCTCAAATATAAGGTAAACTTAGGAATGATGTTTAATGAAACTTAAGGAGAAGTTGGTGAAGACCCATCCACCTGTTCAGGACATTTAAATGCTTCATGTCACTGAAAAAAGTTTGAAGTCTGTGGAATGAGTGAATTCTATTTCACAACAAAGAGAACAGATATAATCCCAAAGCAACGCAACTTGAATACAGCCACAATTTTACAAACCAGAATTATCTCTGGCACTGATGTTAAGGTCCACGTAATAAACTTTTCTGCAACTGTTCCACTGCATTTAGATGTTAATTCAAAGAATCACAAAAGCAAACACTATGAAGTTGCCCTAAAAAGCCCTATAGAAAAACTTTCAAAAAACGCTAATTTAAAACAAAAAAAAAAACCAGTTGCAAAATCATCCAACGGTCAAAGACACAGTACAGCATGACCAGTCTATTAAGATTATCAATGCAGCACAAAGCATGCTTTCAGCATCCATTCACAGCTTTCCACAAGCCCAAGACAATAGCCAAGGAAGGAATAAATCCCACAGAAGTTATTTTGTTGTCAGGTATGTTGTGTGACAAAAATGTGTATTAGCAGGGAACTGCTACTGCATCAGATGTTCACCTGCCTACTGGAAGTGCAATGCAAAAAAGTTATTAAGAGAACTAAGCAAACAGCATGCGACTCTAGCAGAATTGCTAACAAGACTATTGAGGTCATGAGCACCTCAACAGGCAGGAAACATTAATCTGAAAACACATGAGAAATACCAGTCAGAATCACGAGACATAATGAGACAGGACAATATTAAAGAGGACATATGCTTTTTTTTTTTTTTAAGTGCTAAGCTCTCACTATGAATTCTGAATGGGACAAATGGGGCAACGACACTGAGCTGCTTATAAAAGGATTTTAATGGCAGAAGCATTGGTTACCACTGAGTGGACCACTCAAACCAAACTGTGTGCGCTGCAAGAAAAGGAAGCCATGGACACACAGAGGTTATTAAAGACAAAAACCATGGTTTATGCAGTGCTTCAAAACTTAAGATGCTTAAAAAGTGAGTTTCCTGAACAGAAATAATATGAATAATTTCACTCAAGGATTTATTTAATAAGCACTTCCAAGAACAGGCAGCAGCAACAGCTTTGGGAATTGAGATTGTACTACTTTCATCAACTGCAGCTTCGTTTCATCCCACTTTTAAAAAAGGAAGAAAAATGCTGGATAAAATTAAAACAGAAGCTAGTACTAGCTTAGCAATACTTTTACTGTTTATCATTTACTCCAAAATAATGGTTTGCAGCAAGAGTTATTTGTGCAAAATGTCTCTGAGAAACGTCACTCCTGTTCATCCAAAAGCGTGTTCCCAGAAGAACAATTCCAGACCAGATACCTCCTGAGACGCAGTCTGAGGAACTGAAATCCCAACTACCCACAAAGTCCATCAAGTGCTGCTATAATTATAAGCTTGCTTTGGCAAGCACCACGGCAAGTAGTCTCTCCATACTTTCAAGAAAAAGTCTCTTAAGGAGCTACAAATAAAAAGAAGTTTTATGTGGGACCATTTTAATTGCTTTATACATAGCATACATCCACGTTAGTTTTGGGTTTCTCTGGTCTTGCTCTAGTCTTTATCATTCCCACCTTCTCTCTTTCACTTACACATACTTGTAAATTAGGAATGAAATATGCAGTCACACTGCGGAAGTATAACGCTGCACATTTGGAGTGTCAAATTAACCCCTGAAACAGGAGCTGGCAGGTGCAGAGTAGGAGAATAGAGACTTCTTTTACAGAAGAAGATTTAAGACTGCTTTTCATCAAGTCCTGGTGAATGATAATACACTCTCTAAAAACATCTGTTCGGTAATAAATATTAATACATATTCCAAAATAATTAGATCTGACAAATTTAGGTCTTCTGATTATGTATGTATTAGCTTTAAAAATGACAAAATAAAGGTTAAAAGGTAAGTTGCAGTTCCTAAACATTTACTGCAGAGGAAAGAGACACCCAGAACTGCAATTTGCACTCATCAGACACAGGCAGGTTACTCATTTGATGCTTAGCTGGAAGAGAAAAACCTACAGTTGTCACCAAGTCTAATTCCTAACTTTGTAACTAAATTTCATGTTTGGCAAACAAGAACATAACCACTTGTACAATGTGGTTTTAGGACAGGAGTGGGAATCCAAGAAATCTGGGCATGCACTCACATAGTTTTAACTTGGACTTTCTGCACTGCCCGATGTTTTCAGTTGGCTTTTGAGAAAAGGACTATGCTTGAAAATCCATTCTGTGCTTGCCAGTGTACTCTGAAATCCTGGAATGAGAGGAAGGCAATACATTTCTGACTTCTCGATTTCATATAATTAAGGTCTTGAAGAGCAAATACTTTTTGGCAGTAGAACTTTAGTAGTCAGTAACACAATGTTGCACTGTTACTAAAGTGATGTACCAGTAGATAAAAACTCATTTTCACAGGAGAAATCCATCGAGCTACCATCAGTGTCAGGTCACAAATACTCTCATCTATGCTGTTTAGAGTTATCATGCCGAGGTTGACTTTTATAAACAATGTACTTTTATTTCATGAAGATGAATACTGTAGATGTACTACAGAGATTAACCTCAAGGATTATAAAAAAACCCCTCAATTTTAAAAGACTAGAAGTACCAGACAATTGGCTTCCTTCCTCTTTCTATCAGACAAGATGTTCGTTGTTCAAGCGCTAAAAGCCCAGAGGCTTCAAAAACAACCTTACAGACAGAAAAAGCAGCAGCTTAGCTCTTTGATGCCACATTTTCACATACCTGGGGATACAGCGTGAAGGACACTGTATATGCACGTTACCCCAGCAAAATACGAATGTGCGCATGAGCACACACACAGAGACAGCGATACACCCCCACAATGACATATACAAATCCTGCTCAAATGCTGCACAGGAATACATTCCCTTTAAGGCTGGAAGGTGCCTATTTTTAGCTATTAGCAAGAAAGCCAAGTGGTTTTCCAAATCCTCCTCTTTGTGAACAAAACATTGGGTTTTGAGCTGGGTTTCCCTTGCAACAAGGAGAACAAAGGTTTTTTCAATTACGGAATAATCAGCTTCAGCCAACTTTGCCACTGAAAATACAAGTGACCTCAGAGAATTGACTTAGGAATCATGATGTAATTGCATTGCCACAATGAAATTAGGAATCTAAGGACTTTGGAATAACCCGACAACCTAGATACACGTGGACTGACAACTGAATACCTACACAAGTAGCAGTGAAGTCACCATGGTTCCTCCTTAACGTTCAGGATTTCCCTCTCTCGCTCTTCCTGCCACATACTTCACAGCAAAAAATCAGGACCCAGTAGCACAAACTCAAGCAGTAAACAATTCAGTGGAGGCAAATCCAGAATGAGGAAGAAGTATTCAAGCATGGCCAATTCCTTCCAAGGTGGGTAAATGCATTTCTAGTTGAACAGACTCTAGTAAAAGCCTCCACGCACAATAAAAGAGGATTATACCAGACAGTAGCATAGCCATATTTCCACACAGCTTGAATACCTTCAAACCTAGCCACACTTTCCAAACACCACAAAATATTCCCTCAGGCCTGGAGAACTTTACTCTACAATTTAAAAGCCTTCTGTTGCCAATGAAAGAGGAAAACCGGAGGGTCAAATTGAGAATATGGTCTAGTTCTGCAGTGAGAGAGGATCCTTTCTACTAAGGTCATGAGGTTTTCTGTCACTTCTGACCTACAGTCTTAAGTGTGTATTGACAAATAAATAATATAAAAAGAGCCCACTGAGCCAGGTCTTCTGCTGACGTACCTTGTCAGAGGTCACGCTGAAACCAGCAATACTGCACCCATTTATATCTTTACAAAGTTAAGCCCATTATAACCTGTTGACTTTCCTTAAATATTTAGTCTTGATCTAGAAGGGTACTCCTGCGCCCCAGTAAACCACGGTGCCTCTAAGATCTCTGCATGTTTTACTTATCACAGCAGTATCTGTTTCTTCAGCCGTTTCTCAAAATATAAGCTCATATGAAAAGCTATTATGCCTGCCCCCCTCACGCAAATCTATTTACACAAAGTTCAAAATACAAATTGTTGCCTAATGCAAGTAAATTCTCTAGGACACCTTATTATTTGGGCCTCAACCTTCAGTGGGCCTCTTCATCTGTAATACTTTGACAATTTGATTTGAGATGATCCAGAACAATTTCCTTGGAAGTACCAAAAAGGCAGGAATCTTAGTTTGAGGGAAAGCAATTATAATTGATTTTACTTAATAAACTAAGCTTCTTTCTCAGGAATATATTGCCACTTTTATTTTTCCTGAGGCTTTTGTCCCCTAATTTAAAAAAAACAAAAACCAAAAGCCAAAAAAACCCCCAATAAATACAAGACCCAGAGAAGTACAGCACATATATTTCTTCTAAAGTTCATATAAATGGTTTCCTCTTATTTGTTGTTAGCTGACTAGACAATTAGAGTCTTTCACACACATGTGTGGTCAAGTAAACCTGGAACAGTCTCATATCAGAACTGTAATACATAGTGTCCACTGGCATACAGAAAAATCAGTAGAAGACAACCACAGCAGCAGGAAGAAAACAGGCTTCTATTTTGTTTTAATAAGCATAGATCCAAAAGCACGGCTTAGAGCCTAAGACACTGACAAAGGCATTTCAAATAGGCAAAACAAGCACCAGAAAGCCTGACAGCCTTCACTGCGCCCAGCATACTAACTCGGGCACACAGAAATCTCTTTCATATTGTTTTGAATCAAAGTTGCGCTGAGATCGAGACCACAAATAGGACCGACTTCATCCTGACAAAATCCTTCATCGTGGCCAAGGCACAAAACAAGGGCTGTATTAATGGAAAAACTGATCCCACCTCCGGTCCGTCAGTGTCTCCTAATTTAGTACAAACCGGGCATTTTCTGCACGGCGAGCCCTCAGCCCCCCTCCTCTGGCACCCAGCGCTCGGGAGAAGTGCTCGGGCATAGACACCCCCCCCACCCTTACCGAGGGCCAGCAAACAAAAGGCCGGGAGGAAGAGGGGGAGGGAGAGGAGCTGGCAGCGATTCCCGCAGCACAGGGGCTCCTTATTTACCGGCCACTCCATGGCGGAGCCGTGACCGCCGAGCTGCCCGAGCAGGGCCGGGAGGAGGGAGTCACCTGCACCGGAGGTGTGTGGGGGGGAGGCGGTCATTAACACCCCCCAAATAGCAAGCGGTAACGCAGGCGGCGGGACAGCGAGCCCCGAGGCCCCGCGGGCAGCGCCCCGGGCTGAGTGGGGCGGCGGCCCGAGGGGAGGCCGCGGCCCGGCCGCGGGGCTGGGCGGGCGCCCCTCACCTCTTCCATCTCGCGGGCCATGTCCTGTAGCTGCTCCTCGTCGTCCAGCAGCGCGCTGAGCTCCTGCAGGCTCAGCGCCTCCAGGCGCCGCACGTCCAGCGCCATCCCGGCCCGGCCCTGCCCGGCCCCGCTCCCCCGGCCCCGGCCCCGCTCCCGCTCCCGCCGCCGCCGCCGCCGCCGCTGCCAACCGGAAGTGCCGCGGCGGTGTCGCCCCGGCCCGGGGTGGGCACCGCCCTCGGCGCCCCCTGCTGGGGGGGGCGGGGCGGCAGCGCGCGGGGCGGGGCGTACCAAGGGGTGGGGTGGGGGGGAGCGCTGGTGGTGGACGGTACCAAAGGGGGTTGGGGGGGGGGGGGGCTCGGCGCCTGAGGCGAGGAGGGTGGCCGTGGGGGTGGCGGGCAGCTCCCGGGGGATGAGGCCGGGGTGGCCTGAGGGGATCCGGGAGCGCCCAGGGCGAGCCGGGCCGTGGGGAGAGGGGAGGGCTATAGGAGAGCCCATGTGAGGGTCTCTGTTAGAGGAAGCCCACCATGAGGTCACAGCGCACCAGGCCTCCAGGTCCCTGGGCCTGGCCGGAGCAGCGGGGCAGGAGAAGGGCCCCAGGGTGGCGGTGGCTGGCCCAGGGAAGGCTGCCCGCTGAGAGAGGCCGAGTGGCATTTCCTAAAGACACGGGGCCTCGGCGTCGGCCGGCGGAGCCCCTCACAGAGCATGCTTTGTCTGCCTTGCTCATGTGATGCTGCCCGGTGCTCGAGGCCCTTGGTGTCCCGAGGGATGGCGGCTGCTGGAAGAGCCGAGAGGTCAAACGGCTCGTAGGGATGGTTGGGGCTCAGCGGTTTCGTGTCACGGTTACGCTGCAGGCCTCGGACCGGCACAAGGAGCGGACTCTGTCCTCTGCGCTGCGCTACGTGGAGAGCTGAGCTCTGAGCTTTCACATCAAGACAGACAGAACCAGTTACAATGCTTCTGCCTGGAAGTATTGTAGGCACTCTTGTTCTCCTTTTGTTTATAATTGCACATCTGTAAATTAGGAAGGAAAATCAGTAGAATTCTTTAACTCACACTTCCTTACCAGGTTGGGGCTTGGCTACAGTAAATCTCAAAAGAGTGGCTGCATTATTGTTCTCAAGCCTAGGCTGAATACCTATTTAGGTTAAAAATAGCTAAAACTTGTATCTTGCCAAGCTTTGGCGCTAGGTCTTTTTGTCTGTCTTCAGCACTTTCTTTTTCAAGAGTGAAGGTCAAGAAATGATCTATCAAAACTGTATTTTATGCTGAATTTAAATACTTTTGAAATGTAACGTAGCAAAATCTCTGCATCAATTAAAACATCATAGCTACATTTTGTTCTGATTTATATCTATTAAGTCACCAACACTTTACTAGGCGCTCTCTGGTAACGCTTTGGAGCAGTAGCTCCCCAATTACTGCTGATGTTAGCATAGCTGATAAAGACAATTATGCCTGGAAACAATTAATTGTGTTAACATAGCCTAAGTTGTATGCATCTCTAGGCATGCACCACCTTCCTGGCCTGCTTTTTGTACCTAAGGGATCGTGGGCATGGGTGTGCTTGTTTCCGTGTGTGTAACACCAGAGAGAGAACCAGAACGAGCACATGAGCCAAAGGAACAGGGTAAGGAATGGCCATGTGGTCACTGTCCTTTAGAGTTGACATTTTTGATCTAACTGGAAAAAAAAATCAATATAGTGAATTGAATCAATCTCTGATGTAATGTTATTAAAATGTAATGATGTTACGGTCACATTCAGGAAGTGACCCAGTACTTCCCGGCAGAACTGAATGACGACATGACAGCTCTATGTTTGTTCTTTTGTCCTATAACTAAACTCAGCTCTCCATGCTTCTCACCCCCCCAAAAGCCCCCTCTGTCCTTGTTATCCACAGGTAATAAAGACCAACAACATGACACTGCTAGAGGAAGGCTTCCTGGCCACGCGGCTGCTTAGTGCAGAGCTGCTGTACAACCATGATGCAAACCGAGTGTATTCAGAGGCAGGTAAGAGCGAGATGTTTGTGCAGCAAGAAGCTGAGCTGAGCTTGCTTAGGGTGGGGAGAAGGTGATTAGCGATACGGGCACGTGTCCACTCATCCACGTCAACGCATGTGCCTCTTGCTGTGGTATGTGCTGAACTCCTCCTTGTGCGGGGTGCTCTGCTCGGAGCACAGATGAGTAAGCAGCTGTACCCCTTGGCAGTGACATGGGTTTGCATGGCCACTACAGCCTGACCTTGTTATTTAAAACCAGTAGATAGTTGCCATGCCAACACGATATCATATACCGTATGTGCACATGCCCATCAAAAAGACAGAGTTACACCCTTGTGTTAAACCAGATTGTAAGACTGCACATGCAAACATACACACACACATATATATACACACACACAAATAGAGGAATTAGTTGAGGGATTAGAAGAAGCCCTTTCTTCCCAAGAACGTTAGTGATTTTAACTTCATAGCATAGCTATGAATACCAAATAATTGGTATGGGGGGAGTGTGGTTTAGAAGAGTCTGACTCAGCTTCATGTTGTAGATCTAGTTTTACCACTGCCTTTCTGTGTGATCCTGAGTGGAGTTCTCAGCTTCCCTCAACCATAGTGCCTTTTGCTTAAAAAGAGGAATAGTAAGAACTGCTCAGTCCCAGGTGAGAGTGGAGAGGAAAAGTTCACACCGAATAATGCTTGTAGAGGTGCTCTGGGTGAGTATCTCTGCTTGAAGGGCAACTACAATATGATAATAACTGTATTGTCAATATGCTGTCGGGAAAGATGGGTTACAGTGACCTAAGGAGCTTTTCTGTAACTATCTCATTTTTGTTTATGTTGCGTGGGGTTGATGGAAGTTCACAGCTCTAGATATCAAGGAATGGATTATTTGAATTAGTCAATGGTAATCTGTATTAAAGTTAGAAGGTGCATAATGCAGAACAATGAAGTCTTCACAAAATGCACAGGGAGAACATAAATCATCTGTGCTCAAGTACAACATATATTAAAAATACCACTTCTCCCTGTCTAGATATGTTTGGGTTCTGGCGATATTGGAGAGCAGTGTCTATATTAAACATCTGGTCTGCTTTTGAGTACTTTGATCAGCATCTGCATGTGATTGAGTTCTCAGGTTGGCCAGAAAAGCAGCTGAGGTTGAGAGACAAGATAGGGGCCAGCTGCTTTTGTATAATTATATATTCCATTTGGACAGGTAGGAAGGTGCCTTTCCATTCAGCAGTCTTCATGAAAGATAAAGGTTTTGTGACAGCACATCACTTGGACAGAATATGAAGGACTGCAGATAAACTAGGATTTTAGGGATTATCAAATATTGCAGTGCTGCAGGCTGAGACTTATGAGCTACCCAGCCCTGGTTCCCATTTGCCTTTGCTGAAATCCTTTTGAAGGGTGACAGCATTCATGAACATTAAAACTGTAAGCAGGCAAAGTACGGAAGTCAGGATTTCTTAGTACAGGAGAAGTGGAACAAAAAAATTGGGAAGATTACAGTGGAAACCATGTCATGGTGAATAAGGAGTCAGGCTTCAGTCTTGGGGAGAACTGGCATCCAGCCTAGTTTAAATTAGATGTTAGATTTTTTTTCTTTTTAAACTTGATCTTGGATTTCCTTCTGTCACCTCATATCCTTTTACGGTCAGTAGCACTGTACCCATGCATATTTATTAGATTTAGACATATTTTGCAAGTCACCTTCACAACAACTTCTTTTCTTTTCCTGGAAAAACTGGTTGGTTAGGTAGAGACTGAATTTGCAAGTCTAATCTTTGGCGTTTATTAACCCTTATTAGTCTGGTTGCTCAATGGACAGATAAGTTTTCAGGCTTATTTGCAATTTAATTTCCTTCTATCTATTAATCACAGTCCATACTTCTGTTTAGATTTCATAATCCAGATTCCTTCACACATGAAAACGACCTGCATATTCAGCATCCTCGGAGAGAAACAGTGGTCCTGCCGTCTGAGAGAGAGCAATAATTAATTGTTAGCACTACACTCCTTCCTTTCAGGGAGCCACCGGTGTGAGAAGAGGAGCAGGTTTCTATACCTGCAAATACTTTCTTTGCCTTAAGCTCACAGTGAAGCTAGAGTAGAAAAGGCAGATACTATTTTTCCTCACCAAACTAAGACGCATCTCTGAACCTGAGCTAGAGGCACTCTGTCTATTTGCTTGTGGTATTTCCAGACCTGCTGAAGGCTTAGAAAGCGCAGCCACTGAAACAAACACAGTTGCTTATTGAGGCAGAGGTTGGTGCACTGGGAGACAAGTTGTTGGAATAAACATAGCTGTGTTTTTGCCATTACAGTGTTCTCATTTACTGGGTCAGTCAGCCACATACCTTGTCTCTGCAAAGGTACAGGGTAAATACGTGTCCTTGGGGAATCACTAGGACTATAGGATCTACTCTCAAACTTCATCTTGGATACGGTTCTCCAATGTTTAAATCAAATAAAGCTGTGGTTATACTTATTACAGGGAATGGTTAGAGCTTACTAGTGCGAAAAACAACCTGCCATGGAATATATGCTCAACCTTTGTAATCAGTTGTGCTTTCAAATGCTGAATTGCTTCCAATTCTGCCATGACAGTCTTCAAGCCGTGCTCCCCAAGTTAAGGTTTCAGATAAACCCCTCTGAGTTCCCTGTGAAGAATACTCTTCCCTTTGAGGAGGAGAAACTTTTTATCTGCATGGCTGTCATCGAGAAGCTCTTGAACAGATTTTGTTCACGTTCCCATGTAAACGTCAACTCTGGGCAAACCCGCAGCCACAAAATACTACAGTTCAGGGTTTCAGAGGGAACAGTGGCCTTGTTTCCAGGAGAAAAGCCTGAAACACAGAGACTGCCCACAGGTAGCGAGGCCCAAGGGACGGGGCAGCTCCAGGAAGCAGCTCGTGTTCCAGCACTGGAGCGATTCCCACTGCTGCACCGAGTTAAGCTCATCTTCACTGCTGGGCTTAGGTTGGCTAACGAGCGTCTCTGACCCTGATTTTCACTTCAAAAAGAAGGCATAGTTGGAATGATTTTGAAAAGCAGGATTTTCTGTACAGTCACAGGGTTTGTACTGGGCCAGCAGAAATGTCTGCATTAGATTAGTACTGCTGGATCCCTGGTGGTTTGTGGAGCTCCCGCCAGGCTTCCAGGCCATAAGAAAACCCTCATGGCTTTAGCATACAGGCAGATCCACTTGTCACATGCCAACAGCACAATAGAAGGACTTGTTCAAGCCATGAGATGGTAAGGCTCAGTGGAAAAGTAGCCTTGAGTTATCTGGATGCAAAAGAGAGAATTCAGCACCTGTGGCAACGAACAAAGTAGGGCCCTGTTATCAGCTTGGACTGGTGCCCCAGCAGCGACATCTGCCCTTTCCAATGGGCCATTTCAGTTGAAGCTGTTTGGACCTGACCTGGGAGTACAATGCTGGGATTATCATCACAACAGGCTTGGGAAGCAGGGCTCCCTTCCCGAAATTCACTGTAGTCTTTGCAATAAAACTAATCTGATTGTATCCTCCCGTTCCCCTTTTTGCAGCACTGCCTGGGAGGAACACACACGATACGATCAAATTCGCTTTTCTGACATCTCGTGTACTGATGAGCATTGTCCTACCAGCACTTCCCAGGGTGAGTCAGCTTCCCTAATTCCTAGGTAACCCAATTTTTTTTTCCCCCCAGTTTTTCAATTGAGCAGAAATTAATTCCAGTTCTATGAACCATTGGCCACATTCTGCTCCCAGGTACTGATAAAAATGCAGAATTAATCACTTGCCTGCCAGTGCTGGGTGGAACCCCCAGCCTCTTCATACCCACAGTGCAAATTTTCATCAAGCAGGAAGGCATGGCCATTTACCATTTACTGAAGGGGTGAACTGAGGAGCTCAGAGCGACAGAGGTTTCCTAAGTGCAGCGAGATAAGACAAAAAGAGCTCTCGTTCTTCCAAGGCACAGATCTTTATCATCTCACAAAAGCAAGCAGCTGAAAAGACTTCACTCACGAAGCACTGTGCTTTGAGAACGGGTTAGACTGCCTGCCCTTTTGTGCGAGACTGACTACCGGATGGGATCTGGGATGAAAACAAGTTCTTAAACAGGCCGTACGTACTGCTATGGCTCACAGCCATTGTCAGATGCTGAAGTCGTTTACATACCTAATTCTCTGTAGGTTCTTCTTGTCATTCCCTGCAAGGGAGCCAGAACATGTGCAGCGGTATTCAGCCATCATCTCGGATGAACATTACCTTGAAAACCTTAAATGCAAAAAACACTCCCACTAGATTGGCTCGATGTTGAGTGGCAGAGGTAGTATTTTATTTTTTGAGCATCCCTCCTCAAGGACACTAAAGAGTTTGTAAAACATCACTAAACGAAAACGAAACATCGCCAACAACAAAAATGCAAACCTGCTGAAAAGTAAAACACAGCAGCATTCAAATATCAGAAAACATGGGAGCTAAAGTGCTTGAGATAATTTCTTAACTATGCACAGTCTGAAGTCAGTCTTCCCTGTATAAATGCTATTTTTCAACAGCACCTGCCTGGCTGCATAGGTTTCTTCGCCAATCCATGGCAGGATAACACTACTAAGCCAGAGCCATGACCCAAAAGGGCTAGGAGCAACATATTTCTTTCTATCCCTCATACTAAAAGTAAGTTAATAAATAATATTCAAAGAAACGTATTTTAAAGTTCAGGCGGCTGAAGTCGGACTTCAAGGAAAGTGACTGTACGGATTTCCCATGCAGTGAAGTCGCTAGCATGGCCTGAAGCTGAACAAAGCTTTGGTGGGATTTATAAAGTGCTGTCTTTTAGTATTTTATGCCTGTCTTTAGTAGTGTTTTTTTCAAACCAGCACCGGGGTTGTGAGTTAAAAAAATTCTGAAAGAACGGACCAATTTTCAGTGGATGCTGGAGCCAGACAGACATTGCACAGTGCACACAAATATATTAAAAAAAAAAAAAAACAAAAAAACCCCAAACCAAAAAAACCCAAACTCCAAAACCTAACCCAATTATGGTAAAACTTTTCATCCTTAAAAAACAAACACCCACCAAGCACCAAGAGCAAATCTGAAAGCAACATCTGCCTCCCGGTCCCCTGGCTCGTTCCAGCAAGGATGGTTACTGCATGATACAAGCTCAGCAGCAATGGTTGTGAGCCTGAGCCTGCAGGCACTCAGTGCAAAACTCTCCCGGCATTCAGCCCCATGGGAGTGATCCAGTTTTCACCGAAGCCAAAGGGAGCTCCCTACAGACTTCAGCAGACTTTGGACTGGCCCCATCGATTGATAGCGGGAGCAGGGCCTTGTTTTACAGTCACTGTTTTTCTATCCAGCCACAAAAGCCACCCCCTGAAATTCCTGAAGGGGTTTTCAATCTTCCCCTCCATGCATGCATTTAACATCCATTACAGTTAATAGCAGTTACACATGCATATCAACGGGAGAAAAGTCCCAGTGGAGAGGAATTACTGGTAGTAAGAAAAGAAACCCAGTAGAAACACTGGGAATTGCTAAAGACCCAACTCCCTCGAATAAATCTGTTTCCCTGTTTAACCAGCCGGCATCTGCCCGCCGGACCGTAATGCAGGAAGCTCTATAGTGTGTGTTTGTGTGTGCACGGGTGTGTGACGCGCGCGGGGTGAGCAAACGGGCGGCGTTCTGCAGCGCGCGAGCCTGTCGGCAAGCCGCCTCCGGTCTCAGCATCCCAGCAAGCGTCTTGAGCGCCGGCCATCGCCGCTCTCACTTGTGAGCCGTGGTGTTGTAATCGTCCTGTGCCACGGCCGGCAGGGAATGGTCTATCCTGAACTCTTCCTCCAGCCCGCCGGGCGCCTTCGCTGAATCCCCCCGGGCTGCAGGTTGGCGACTGTCCGTGCCGCCCCCTCCAGCCCCAGGATCTGTCTCTGCACCAGCTTGGAATAAAGGCCTCCTTCTTCCATCAGCTCCTTGTGCGAGCCCTGCTGCACCACGCGGCCCTTGTCCAGCACAATGATGTTGTGTGCCTTCTCGACAGTGCTCAGCCTGTGAGCTATGACAAGCACCGTGTGGTTCTGCAAGTCGCCATAAATCGCCTGCTGAATCTGCGCGGGAGGAAAAGACGTTAGTGCCTGAGTGTCACTGGCTCCGCTTTGGAAGCGAGAACAGCAGCTTTGTGGTCTGCGTTAAGAAACCTCTGGACAGGAGGTTTGCTCTCCTCTGGCTACGCAGAGGACACAAGACTCCCTGCAGCACTACCAGCACCAGCATGTCCATCCCAGCTCCCAGCTCTTGCTGTGCAGCCCAAAAGACCGTCTCAGTCCAGCCAGCCCGCAGGTGTGGTATGCACACAGGTCTGATCCTGCAAGCTGGGTTCTTGTTAGAGCTGAGCCCCAAATTTGGAGGCCACGTGGTGTTGGCATGGACTGCAGGAAGCCAGTACCTGGTAAATGCAGCTGCTGAGAAAAGCGGGGCTATTTCCTGGGTGTATCAAAGCGCAAAGCAAGAGAGAGAGAGTTGTTTTCCAGCCAAGAGACAGACAATAGCACTAAGGTCTAAAGGCAGGCAGATGGCCACCAGGCACACGTCACATTGACACCCCTGGCTAGCCAAAACCAGCCCCTGGCTGGCATCAGGTACCACACACGTGGCTGAAGACCTGCGAGCCAACATGCTGCTCCAAGGTCAGATGCTCACGCTGCCCCACACCATGGACCAGCAGCGCTCATTCTCCGGGACCGGGAGACACGTCCTCACGCCTCAACCTTGAACTAGCTTTCACTCATGTCATTAAACCAGTGAGGCCAAACTGCTACTGGTAGAGCTGTTTGGTCGTCACATCCCAGCCAGATAAACCAGCTCAGTTCACAGAAAGCTCAGGGCCTTTCCTGCAAGCGTGGCTTCTTTGGTGCCTCAGGTAGGCTTTTAGCTCAGGTAGTCCTACTCTCTCTGCTGCAGTACCATTTTTCAGGGTCTTCCTCCGTATCCTGTCCTAAAAGGCTGCACAGAGTTGCTGTGTGCCAATTAACACTTTCCACATTTAAAAAATTGGCAGAGATCCTTATCTCATCAGGTTTGTCAGGCGTTGGCTGCTGTGAGCACAGGATTATTCCCTTCTTGGTGGCTACAGCAGTGTTGGAAGCAAATTCCTGCTCAGGAATTAGCATCTTTCTTACCCAAACCTCTGATTGCACCACGTTAAGACTAAGCTTGTCCACAGGCTGGAAATTGAAGCTACAGTCTTTCCTCCAAACCCAGATTGCCTCTTTGGCCCAAACACCCGAGTCACCTACTCACCGCATGTTCACTCTCTGCATCCAGCGCGCTCGTGGCTTCATCCAGGATTAGGATGGGGGGGTTCGGATCAAGGCCCTGGCAATTGCCACTCTCTGCTTCTGGCCACCTGACAGCTGGGCTCCTTTTTCACCTGCCTCTGTTGGGTCAAGGGAGAGAGGAAGGGGTCAAAATAAAAATCAAGAGCTGCCATCAAGTTCAGTGCCCAGCCACAGCATCAGGATGGTGTCATGCTTCGAAGCAAAGACCAGGTAAACACTTCTGCTCACTTGGCAGAGCAATTTAAATGAGTTAAACATCCCCGAGGCTGCAGTCCTTCCCTCCAGCAGCAAGTTCTCCACTGTCGTCCCAGGGTTTGAAGGACTGATGCTCATGGAAACAATGCAGAGAAGTCCCTGAGCCTGGGAGACCATCCAAATCCTGAGCTCCCGCTCCCTGCCCATGCAGCTGCGTCGCTGCCATCTCTCCCTGCAAGTCAGGCTCTCGAGGGTGTGCAACCGAGGCAGCAGTGAGGGGAAACCGGGACCTCTCTGCTGGCTTCCATAAACACGAACCGTCGTCAGTCCCACCTGCCTCCTCGCAAAGTCCCACTGTCACAAACACATCAGCTTTTATTACTATGGATTTATCACAGGTTGATTTTCTTCCTCTGCAGGTGGGGTGGTACACAGCTAACCGCTTGGGTTCTGGGCTTTTCTCCTGATCACTGCACTAAAAAAATGGTCAGACTGCCAGTGCCACATCTCCATAACACTGCCAGGCACCGGGAGCCGGACCGGTCCGGATGGGATGGGGGACGCTCATTCCACTGCCACAGAGCAGCAGCAGAAACACTCTCCCGGGCTGGGCTCAGAAATCCTGCGACAGCTCAGTCACCCCAAAAGGCAGCCAGAGTGCTGCACCTCTCCATGTAGCTGCCCCTACACCGCCACCGAGCTGCCACGGACTTGTGTCCATCACTACCTGCCCGACTTTCCACCCAAGGGGAGAGTCTCTGCCTTCCCTAGGCAATGCTTTCAAGTGCAAGTGGAGGTATTGTGGTACCTGTCTGGTAGCCATCTTGTAACTCTGTGATGAAGCCGTGCGCGTTGGCCTTCTGGGCAGCCTGAACAACCGACTCAAAGGAGGCTGAAGTTAAGCCGTAAGAAATATTATCCGCAATAGAGCGGGCGAACAGCACCGGCTCTTGGCTCACCAGGGAGATCTGCAGAAAGGAAGGGAAGAGCAGGGGGTTGGGAGCAGAAGACGCGCCGGCCAGCGTCTCAGATCATCGGCATTTGTTCCTGCTGGGTAAGGAGTCAAGCGGAAAGAGCCCCGCCATTAAACCAAGATATAGAAGTGCCTCAATGTGAGCTTCCAGTGAGGATGCTAACGATGGGGTGCCCAGCGACAGCCCCAGCCCAGTTTGCATCGTCTACTGGGAAGCCATTTTGCAGGAAAGAAAGCTGATGCAATGCTGGTATGTTGGCATCTGGGACGGGCTTCCCCGTCCAAGACCCTGCTGTGTTTTTGCTCCAGACCTGTCATTCCTTTCACTGTTTGCTCTTTCCAGAATGGGAAACCAGTTGTTGGGACAAGGCAGGCTGGAGACACCCTCTCCCAGGCTCTTGCTGATTTTCTGTTCAAGGCCAGTAATCAAGCTTGGGCCACACGAAGCATCTTTTAATCCAAAATTAGCAAGTTAGGGACATAGCTGCTGCAGTTTCTTAATTGCTTAGCAACAGCCTCCCTGTCCTACCTTACAGCCATTCCTGCTCACTCTCGCATTCAGCCTGCTTTGTCAAACCCTCGATATTGAAATAAATTGAACCCTCCAAATTATTGCTCAGAACTGGGCATGAAGAGAGCCAGCAGGACACAGTCATATTTTAATTGACTTCTCCCCATGCTCCTAACACCACACCAAGCGTTCTAAACTGAAAGACTAGCTTGTCTTTTAATTTTCACTCAGTACGGGCAGGGAATGTAAATTAGTCACACTGACTTTGGCTTTCCAGCCTGTCTCTGATCAATTGTTTTCAGGTTTTCCTGCTGACTGGTGAGGCCATTCGCTCTGGGGACAAAAAAAAAGGCAGTTACTTGCAGAGGAGATGAAGGCTGATGTGTGCTGACACACAGATGAGAGCCGAGGGGCCCGGACCCCTCTTCTAGGTAAAGCACCCAGCCCCTCTGGTGCTCCAGGTGCTGCCAGGATCCCGAGAGGTTTAACTCCCCATTAGCTGAGAACTACTTTAAGATCTTAAGGTAGAAAGTGCTGGAGGAATGCAAAACTCTTTTTCCAAACCCAATTTAGATGATAATTAATCCAACAACCAAAACCATATTTCTACTGCGTTGGCCAAAAAATACAAAACAAAACATGTTTTTTGTTCTGTTTTTGGAAGGCTTCCCCCTCCCCATGAAACCACTCTCCATCCCTTTCCCTTCCGCCCCCACAAATTATCTGAATTCATTTCCTGGACCACCTCCAGCCTCCAGCTTTCTGGACATCTCAGAAATTGCCAGATCAAATCCAAAGCAACATGCAACACTACCATCCATCCCCTCTGATCATGGCAGGCGATAGCTAGAATACACGTATCAGTCGCTCGTACCACTGAGTGCAGGTACTTGTGATCGTACATGTTAATGGGACGCCCGTCCAGCAGCACCTGCCCGTCTTGCAGAGGGTAGAAGTTCTCCAGGATGTTGACACAGGAGCTCTTCCCGCTCCCCGAAGGACCCACCAGCGCCGTCACTTTGCCGGGGTGCAGGGTGAAGGACACATTCTGCAACGTGGATGGGAGAGCATGCTCAGGTCCTGGCTTTTCCCAGGGTCCTGGGGCAGCAGCTTGGGCACTACGCAAGAAAGGTAGCCGAAATCTGGCCACGGTGACCCTCCACCTTGGTGATGTGCCACATCAGCCATCTTTCCTGGCTCTGAGGAAGCAAGAAGCCTCCAAAATTGCTTCAAATTTACTTGCTGGTGTAGCAGGACCTCTCAAAACTGCAAAGCAAACTAACCTCTTTGCTGCCTCCCCCCGCCTCATGACCCCAGCCCCTCTCCCACAGAAACAGTCCGAGGCAGCTTGGCACAAAGCCCTGTATCATGCTGACGTGTTTAATGCCTGAGCGGGGAACAAGGGTTTTATTAATAAATCTCATTCCTTGTAAGGAAGGCTGGCCCTAAACACCCGCTGTTCCTTAGAATCTGTTTTCCAGCGTGCTGTTCAGCCTGCCTTTACGCATCTCCAAAAGGGCAGCTGACATTTCCCGCGGGCCGGGGATCGGTTATTGCCGCGATGGAGAAGCAGCACGTGGTGCCTCGTGGCGGGGAGCGCTCCGTGCCCACGGGGCTCACCTGGAGGACCTGCGTTGCAGAGCGAGTGCGGTAGGAAAACGTCACGTTTCTGAACTCCACCTTCCCGTCCACATGGTCTGGGGCCAGGGACCCGTCATTCACCATCGTTGGCTTGCGGTCGATGAACTCGAACACCTTCTCGGCAGCTCCCACTCCCTGCATCAGGCCGCTGTAGACGGAGCCAACGGACTGGAAGGGAAGAGGCAATGGTGAGACCCTCCTATGCGATGGAGAAGTCAGTCAGTGCCGCTTGTAAGGAGAACGGTTGAAGCATTCCCAAGTCTTCTATCATCTGACATTAACTACAGTCATCAGAAACAGGAAAAGAAAGCTCTTCCCCCTCTGCAGGGTATGGAGGGGATATATGGACATATCCAGGGAAAGGGCATCTAAGGGGGTTTTGTGCGTGGGTAGACTCAGAGGGGAACAGAAGAAGGAAACACACGGATTGGGAAGAGAAGACGTGCACCAGGAGATACATGACCCAAACTTCCAACAAAATCCTCCACTCCTCTCTGCTCAAGACCAGCAGCTCCCCAACCCTGGGGAATGGCTGAACAGAGTCCACGTATGGCAGCACATCGCAGCAGCCCTCGAGGGCGGCCGGCTCATTCCCTAGCACACGTCTCAAATGCAGAGCAGCTCCAGGCTGGACCCTTCTAGACAACCATTTGGCAGCTGATAAGGCTGTTCCCTGCTGAGATATGGTTCTAGTGGATCTACCATTGCACTTTCCCAACTACAACTGCTGCACGCTGACACCGGCTTCCCTGGAATAAACCCCCGTCATGTCAGCTCTTTTCAATATTAAACCCAGAGCTGCAGAACAGCTTGTACTGCAACTGCCCCTCCCATCAGGAGGGGAAAAAAAACCCCAAACCAAATCAAACCCACACCAAAACCACAGCCTGGAAACACCGCCAGAGCCTGCAGTCATCTGAACAGATGGTGAGAGCCAGGAGAGCTGCCTCCAGCTCTGCTCTGCCGCTGCACAAAGGCTGAAGCACCGCTGAAACCACGTTTGGCTGCAAGGAAACCTCGACTTGATCATTTCTGCCTTGATTAGCCAAACTTACGCCTTTGCAAGGGAAAGGCAGCCCTGGGTGGGCTCTGCCGTCCCACCCACAATCCCATCTTGCTAACGCGCTGCCAACGCAGCAGCTTGCAGCCTATTCCGGGGTGGGGGGGGGAAAGTAATATAATTAAGTTTTTAATGAAGCCTGAAATTTAACAGGCAGCTTCGTAATCCCTGCGTCCTTCACGCCGGGAAACGTGCTTGGGAGGCAGCCAGGACTCTGCCCTTCAGCGGGGCCAGCCTGACCCCTTTGGTCCAGATTGCCTTTTCGGGGGATGAGCTGCTTCGGGTGCGTTCAGGTTGCGAGGCTACAGCAGGAGGGGAGCGGGGAGCGGAGGGGAGCGGGGAGCAGAGGGGAGAATAAGCCCACCGGTGGGTAAAGCCTCAGCGCCAAGGAAATGCATTGCGGGAAAGTCAACACTGGATCTAGCCCTGCAACTGCCCTGGGACCTTCTAGAAGATAAACATCATCTTGATATGGGGTAGCCCAGAGGGATAAAACAGACTCACCTCCATGCAGTCTCCTAAGACGAACTCATAAATGATGAAGGATATCAGGTTTCCGCTTGTCATTTGCCCCGAGATCACGAGGTGCCCACCGTAGTAAAGGATGCTGACCTGGACCACCAGGAGGGTCAGCTGAAAGCAAGAAAACACCCCAAAATCAGCAAGGACAACTGATATTTTGGTGCATTTGTAATTACTCACACAACAGCCCACAATTCACGTGCTGACATTTATTCTTTGAACTGAGCATCCCTGACAGCTCACAGCTGACAGCCCTAGCAACGGGCATGGATATAAGAAGGGAAAAGAAACTCAAGTACATGGGCTGATTTAAAGAGCTGGGCTGGCATCTTTCAACAAAACAGAAGTCCAGAAGGGCAACAGCCACGGAGGGAGAATTAATCTGAAATAACAGAGCGTCTCATGAACTTCTCTCTTAGACTAATGTCCTCAAGTGTAATAATCTACGCTCAAATTATCCAAAACGTGCAGTCACCTCACCACTAAGATAAACTTTCTGTTATATGAGTGTGACACATTTTAATTTAGAACACAAAATCAAGCCAAGAGTTAATGCAAAAAAATCCTCCCTGCATGTACAAGTCCCTGAAGCATAACCTCAACTCTTGCCTGAAATCAGTGTGGGGGGGTACCACCTACTCTAGAAAGGAGACAGATCAGCTCTGGTGTGACAAATACCAGCCCCTGCCTTTATTCAGCCGGTTTTGTTCCACGCTGCCCGGGCGCTCAGAAGAGCAGCGATGCCCTGGTGCTCTGTGCGACGTTTGCGGGACAGGCTGTAAATTCACACAGACAAAAATACTGGGGAAAAAAATTCCTCCTCTATTGCTCTGCCATGATCTGACCTTAAGATCCTGCATTCCCTCCGAGAAAGACTCTACCAGGGCTGTGCTAAATCCATCTGCTTCTTTCTACGTGAGCCCTGCAGGAGCAGTTTTTGAGGGTTTTTGCCTTCTTTGACACAGCAGGATCTGTGCTGACCCAGTTCACGCTCCGGCTTCACCTGGGAGCCCAGGAACAATGCTAAAAATGCTCCGATTTTGCTTCCAGACTTGGGAAGCCATAAACTCTCCCATGGTTGCACGAGGGCACCGTAACTCACAAACCCTTCACCAGAGGCTACTTAGATCCTTGAATGTGCAGAGATAAGGGCAGCCTCACGTGAGGGTTTTGCACAGCCTTAGTTATCAGCCGATGCAGGAGAAGTCCCAAACCATCTGGTCTTAAACGATGAAAAAGCATTTTGCAAAAAAAAAAAAAAACTCAAAAAATACCCCAAATCCAACCCCCTGCAGCCTCCCCCCGCCACCACCCCCACACAGAAAATCTCTGTTTCTGAGCAGAAGCTCAACCAACGCCGTGGCTGTTTCCCAGAGATGAGCTGGCACAGGCACACAATGCAGCAACACAGAAGCACGGGGTTTTCCACGACCTTGAGTGGTTATCAATTATATTCTTATTTGCAAGAGAAAACAGACTGTTCGGTGGCACAATAAAGTGCTGCCCTAAGGGGGAACGCAATATATTTTTTGATGAGTGGAAAAAAATAATAAATCAAGAGACGGAGGATTACTGGCAGTGGACATCAAGGCTGGGCTCGCCCTGCAAAGCTCCCTGGAAGCGGAGGAGAAGCACGTGCATCGCACCATGTACATTTTGGGATCCGAAGTAACGTCCTCTGCCCGTCCCCAACCCTGCGTAGGGAAGCCCCGGCGCCGGCCACCTACCCCGCTCGACCAGACGTAGTAGGTGTAAGCCATGGCCTCCCGCTTGTTGAGTTTGTACACCTGCTGCAGCTTCTGCCAGTACACGTTCGCCTCCGCCTCCTCGTTGGCAAAACTGCGGACGGTCTTCATGGCGGAGATGGTCTCCTCGGCGGTGTTGTTGGCCTTGGCCAAGGCATTCTGCACATCCTTGGAGAGCTTCTGCAGGGAGCGGGGGAAGCAGAGGTGGGCTCAGCGGGCGCCAGGCTGCCCATGGCACATCTCCCCACACACCCCAGGCTCTGCTGGGCTCGGGAAAAGGCGGCATGGTGACATTTTCCAAGGCCACGGGCAACAAGGCTGAGCACTGGGATATATCCTACACCTCGGGACAGCCTGGGATGCTGTGCCAGGAGGAGAACGGATTCGTTGTGCTGACCCTGAGGAGGGACCTGGGCTGCAGGAGGTGAAGTGCCACGTCTGGGGCCACTTGGGAAGCCTGTGGGAGAGCTGCTGCTCCCGGTGCCCTGATGGGACAGGGTCAGCCTGGCCCAGGAGCCCTTCCAGGAGTTTCCAAGCCAGGGACAGGTCTGGAGACCGTGGGCAGCTCCACTCATCCCACGAGCGCCTGACCTGCAGGAGGAGCTGTGGCCGGGTGAGGCAGCACCCGAGGACCCTGTTTTGGCAGCACCTGTGCACGCTGTGTCCCCGGCACAGCGGAAAGCACCGATAACTGACGCGGGGAGCAGCAGTGCAGGACTTGCATGGTCCATGGGATGCAGCATTAGCCACGGGGGACAGCCCTTGGCCCACACCAGCCCCAGGCAGAGGGAGGGAACTCGGCACTGGGTTTAACCCCCACCGAGTCACTCCAAAGAGAGAGGAGAGGAGAGGAGAGATTGCACGAGGACAGGGAGGCACGTACGGGACATCCCACGGCCAAGCTACCTCTCCTGTCAGATCCAAGATGCTTCCACTCCTGAGCATGAAGCAAGGTAAGAGCCGAGGCTACGCTTGTCTGCCCGTACAGGTTTACTGCCGCCTTCCTGCCCCCACTGCCGGCAGCAAAGCACTCGAGCATCAGTCCCACCAGCTCCAAGGCCACCCACAATCCCCACGATGGCTTCACAAGGGGAACAGCCCAGCATTGCGGCACAATGTGGCCATGCCAGCTGCTCCTGCCTACCTTGTAGTACTTCCCATAGACATCAGACACCAGCATGATGATGGGGAAGCCCATGAAGGTGACGAGCGAGAGCTTCCAGGAGAGGCTGAACATGAAGAAGATCACCCCCGTGGCCTTCACCACATTGCGCAGGAAGATGTTGATGTTCTGGGAGACCAGGTCGCTCACGATGGTCGTGTCCGACGTCAGGCGGGAGATGACGTCCCCTGCAGCAATGAGGGGTTGGGGAAGGGGAGAGCAGGGACATGTCACTATGGCAGGTCACTGCCTAGCCGCGTCCCATGTCCCATGCCAGGGGCCAGATGGAGCTCCCCATTCAACCCAGCCCCTCGCTGGGGGTCTGAAGGATGGTATGGAAGGGGGGCGACTCTCCACCGCTGTGGATGCGAAGCAAAACAGAAGAGCTTGAATTGCTGCATGCACGAGGGACATGAAATGCATCTGAAGGCAGGAGCTACGTCCCTGGGTCACCAAGGATGGCTGCAGGAGAGCAAAGAGGACTGCGGCAGCACCCTACACCGGAGGGCACCCCGTGGGCACGCAGACGGGCAGCAGGTGCATGGGTGGCGTGTTTGCTGGGCTGCTGAATGCACCTCCAGAGCTGTCAACCCAACCCCAGGCTCATTTCTAAATTATGTCAGGAGCCCTCCAGGAGCTCACCAGGGACTGCTGGCACCTTTCCCCGCTGTCCTGGCAGGACCAGCCGGGGCTGGGCACAGCACGCCCTGCGGAGCACGAGGCGGCTTCGGAGAGGGCTGTTTGGGTGTAGCCATGTGTGCCGCAGCCTGGAGCCAACCCAAGTGACCCTGAGGACATGGGTCCAGCTACTAAGGGGTGAAGCTCCCGCGGTGCCCTTTGGTGGAGCTGTACATTACAGCCAGCAAACGTCACCCTGAATTCCTAAATACTTGTCCCGTGTTTGAGTCCAGCTGAATTCCCATGCTTTTGTGTAAGTCCAGGGTTACCCGTATCCCACTTACAACATCTCTGGTGTCCTCAGCTACCAGGGCACCATGCAGCGATTGCTAAATATGGCAACAGCCTCAAAACTAAAAATACTACTGAGAAGAAATTAAATGTGCAAAAAGTTACAGCGGGCTGGGACCACACCAGAGCTGCACGGACTGGGACAGGACTGAATTGCAAGCAGGGAAAGCGACAAGCATGCCCAGCAAGCTTCACACATCTGAGGTTTCCGATGCCTGGAGCAGAGCTGGAGAGTGGCCGACCAGCAGGCACTGACAGAGGGAGGAGAAAAGGTGTTTTGGGGATGACTGGCGATGAGCACGTCAGCCCCGGGACTGCTGGATGTCAGGCTGATTGGTAGCGATGGGACATCCCCAGGGTGCTGGGCAATCCTGTCCCAATGCCACGGTGGGAGGTAACCGAAAGGGAAGAGCTTTCTGCCGCTATTTCTAAACACGAGCACTTGGGTGCTGTCTCTGGCTGCCCCCAATCTGCTGCGTGCTGGTAGGGCAAGCCAAGGGGAAAAAAAATACCGGGACGGGATAGAGGGGTTAGAGCAAATCCAGGGGAAAGAGGAACCAACCTGTGCGATTCTCATCAAAGAAACTCATCTCCTGAGACACCAGCGACCTGAAGAGGCAGTTGCGAAGGCGAATGTTCAGTCTTGCAAATATGAGCGTAAAAACGCCGCCCCGGATACCTGCGGCAAATGAGCTAATTGCAGATAAGAAACGTTATAGACCAATGGACACGAAACCCGCTCCTCAGCAACACAAACACCCCGACGCCCGGGCCAAGGGCTTGGGCAATGCTGCGCTGGTACCACTTTCCACCCCGGGAAGCGCTGGCTAAACCAGCCCACACCTCTTCTGGGTGCTACCAGCACAGGGACGGCTGGTCCTAACCCCAGTAGTGACAAGCTTCGGGAGGGGACACAGCGCTGCCGGGACAGCGTTCCCCGGGGAGCCCGTTCCCTGTGTCCGCTCCTGCTCCCCCACCACCAGCACGCAGACGTGGAGAGCTACGCAACGGCCTCGTGACTGCCACCACGGCCTCTCTGCACCGTGACGGCGCAGAGAAATCAAAGCGCATCCCTGGGCTCTGGCAGGGACCTGGCGGAGCGGTTGCAGGTGAGACAGCCCGTGCCCACTACCACCGCAAGCTCCCGCGGGAAAACCCCAAACTCCTCCTCGTCAGGGCCAAAACCAGCCCCTGCGATTACCTTCCTACGGCGAGCAGCGACATGACCAGCACTGCCGTGGAGAAGCGGTCCATGCTCTTCTGCACCACGATGCCGTCGATGGCCAGCCCCGTGTAGTAGGGCAGGAAGGTCTCTCCTGCCGGACAAGCACAGGACACGGGGTTTCAGCCCCACCGCGCGGGATCGGCACAGGACCTGTATGTCCAGCTGCAACGGCCCGTGAACAACCCCATCTCCACCACGGAGATACTTGGCCATCGCACGAGATGTCTCAGGAGGTGCAGCCCTTAGTGGCACGTGGGGATGTTTCACTTCCCAGTGTATTTTATCCCCTATTCCATTTTTTTTTGCCCCATTGCATTTTTTACCCAGCCCGTGCAGGACGTGCTGCCCAGCACCCCCAAAAAAGCAATCCTGGGGTGCTGCCAAGCCCCCCCACCATGGCTCCTTCCTTTCTGGTGAGGATGGGAGCACACCGCGGGCCCCCCCCCAGTCCCTTTGCTCACCCAGTGCGGCCACGAGGAGGAAGAAGGAGGCAATGCCCAGGAAGAAGGCATCCGGCTTAGTGTAGGACAGCAGTTTATGGATGGTGGGACCCGCCGCCTCCTCCCGCTTGTCCCGCGGGGTGCCCCCGTCGCAGCTCTCCTCCACTTCGGCACGGGACTCGGAGCCGGGCCCCAGTGCCTCGCGGGAGGAGGTGACACAGGCCAGCAGCTGCCACAGCCCGAAGGTGGCTGCCAGTGCCACGTAGGTCCAGGCAAAGAGCCCCCAGAACCAGGGGTCCCTGATGGTCCTCCGCACCTCCGAGTAGAGCAGCAGCTTCACCATCATGTAGATGCCCATGAGGAGGCAGACGACGGCGATGAAGGTCCGCGATGCCCTGAGGCGCCGGGGGCCGTAGGCCGTGTTGGTGGCCACCCCGATGGCGGCCCCCAGCAGCACGCAGCTGCGGTAGAGGCAGCCCCCCAGATGTCCAGCAGCGAGTTGAAGATGTTGAAGTGCCGCAGGTCCTGCAGGACATCCCGACCGCCCCGGCCGTGGGCGTAGAGCAGCGTGGTGACCACCACATCGGCCCCGCTGAGTGCCAGCGTGCTGGCCACTGCCTTCCAGGCACGCATCCTCGCCGCCGGGCTGGGGGGGGGGTGTCACCGAGGTGGTGGGGGGCAGCCCTAGCACGGGGAGGATGTGGTCATGTCGGCCTCTGTTGCGGGGTGAGAAGAGGGGGATGGGGTTGTTATTCGCCCTGGGGAGGTGGCGGGGAAAGGGAAGCAGGATGGGGGGACAACTGTGCCAGCTCCCCACCAGCCCGTCCTGACCCCAGGCACCACTATCTACTCCTTCCTCCCCTCCCCTGCTGCATACGCTCCAAGATATTTCATAAAATGAGAAGCACAAATGAAGACAAACTTCCCTCCCAGATGCCTCCACCCATCCTGAATCCCAAAGCAGAAATCTGCACATCTCGGTGGGAATCTTCATCCCCGCTTGCTGTGGCGGCTGCGGGGCCAGCCGGGAGGTCCCCAGCAGCTGGGCGATGCTGGGACATCCGTGCAGCCCACGTGTCCTGTGGTACAGAGCCATGTAGGCGTTAAACTTGGACATTCGTGATCTGAGAGTCCCTCCCCACCCTTCCTAGGACAAAGCTGAAACCGAGCACTCAATCAAAACCGTATGAAAGCAGAAGGGAGGGCGGCTCGGCTTTGTAACAGACCACCCTCATCAAAAAAAGAATAAATTATAGGTACAGCAGCCTGTCACACCTTGCTGTCCCCAGCTCTCTCGAATATTAATTTGAGGTAACCCACTAAACCCGCTGTGCTGTCAGCGTGCAATTCAGCGATGCAACAAAAATCCCAAGAGGAAATTAAAAAGGGATTGGAAATCCACAGCCGTGTCCCGTGGGAGAGGGAGGCTCCAGGGCAGGATGCCGCCTTCGCTGTCGCCTGTGGGTCTGACTGGCAGCAGCGATGGTGGGGCTGGCTCTGAATTGACACAGAAAAGGGCGAAAAGCTCGCCTTCCTTTAAACCGAGTGAGCTGCTCACCTGCTCGTGTGCCGTGCCCAGAGGTGCCGCACGTCGGCACGAGGGAGGTACCCGATCCTCAGATTTGTGCTGGCCAAGCAGCTCGTGACGGTGCACGGTGCAGAAGGCACGGCACAAAGGATGCCGTGCGTCGGCCACGCTCCGGCCTGCATGACCGCAGCTGCCTCCGCAGCCACCCGAAAGCAAACCATGGGGAAAAGGGCAGCCCTCGGCACCGGCCAAGCAGCATCCTTGGTCGAGAGTGGCTCGGTGGTTGGGCAGGTGGGATAAAAAGCTAAAAAGTGGAGGAAAACGGGGCAGAAGCTGCAATCTGGGGAAGAATGGGGGTTCATGGAGTGGGTGGGGAAGGAGGGATGGAGGCAAACCAGAGCAGCGGTGTCAGGGAGGAGCTGGACACGCTTCCCAGGGTGCTCGCTGCTGCCATCCGCTGCAAAGCTGCGCGGATCCGGCCGGGTGGAGGAGGAGGAGGAGGAGGAGGAGGAGGAGGAGGCCACCGCAGCTCCCTACCACCCGCAAAGGTGTCCCCAGCTACAAAGCTAGAGATGCCGAAGGTCCCCAGCCTCCTCCCTGCTTTCCCCCCGTACGAGATGCTCCTCCCGGGGGGGGGGGGGGGGGGGAGACACCCGGGAAGGGCCGTGCCCGTCATAGCAAGGGACACACACACACACACACGGTTTCCCCCCTTTGCAGCGCAAGGGCAACGCAGTCCCGACCCACCCGGACGGGGATCTTACCGGTGCCGGTAGCAGCGGCGGGAATCAGCCCGGTCCTGCCCGGCCCGACCCGGCGGCGGCGCGTCCCACGAACAAGGTCGGCAGGGGGCGTGGTTGCCGAGCTAACCACGCCCCCCCCATCCCTTCGCCACGCCCCCTCGCTGCGGTGCGGGCCCGGCCCCGCCCGCGGTTTAACCGGGTACCCACCGGGGGGGTACCCGGCCCCCCCCGCTACCGCCCTGCCCGGTTAAACCCTACCCCGACGCAGCAAGGGCAGCCCCAGGGTTTTCCTCCCCTTAGAAAGGTTTTTTTTTTCTCCCCAAAAAATAAATTTTAATTTTTTTTTAATTTTTATATTATTTTATCGGTTTTATTTAATTTCTGCAGCACAGGGGGAAAATACAACACACGAGTTGGCTTTAAAAACAACCAGGACAAGGGCTTAACATCGTTTTTTAAATGAACCCCTAAGCAGGGGCTCGACAGCGGTTTAAATTAACCCCTAAACAGGGGCTCAACAGGGGTTTAAATTAAGCCCTAACGCAGAGAGGGATTCAGTTTCAAGAAATCCAGCTTATAAATTATTTTTCCCCTTCAAGTTCCCACGCCAGCTCTGGAGGGATGGTAGCGCTCAGGCTCTTCCCTGGGTGGCATCTGTGCATCCAGTTGGGCTATATAAGCGACGGAGGGGCTGGTCGGTGTCATTATCCCAAAGTTTCCCTGCGTTTTTGGAGCGCTGGGCTTAAAAACACCCCTATAACCCTCGCCAGCGTAGGAACAGACTACAGGATTCCTGGAGTTCACTCCATTTCTGGAGAGAACAGAATGGGGATGTTACAAAGGAAAAATTCATTTTTCTCTGCCTGGATAACCAAAAATAAAAATATCACGTTCTATTGTCGATTTTATTTCTGCTAATTAGTGCTTAAAATTGGGAAAAAAAAGCTCACTTCAAGCCATTCCCACGTCCACGGGGAACGCAGTCAGACCTGGCGTGACTCTTCCTGGTTCAGGCTGACAGTGGGGAGGACGGTTTTAAGCTGTAGGAAACGTACTGCAACACGGCTAAGCTGGGTCTAGTTTCTGGTTCTCTTCTCATCTGCACCCAGATCACTCCCCGGGCTCTGATGCAATTACTCCCACAGGGGCAACTTCCAAGCCATAGTCAAGGCGGAGCTTTGTGGCAAGACGGAGTCTCACTGCCGCAGAGTAAAGGAGGATGGTGCCACCTCCCTCGGTCGGAGGGATGCTCCAAGGGCAAATCTGGACGGGGAAGGGACTGAACAGACACCCTTGTCTGAACCTTCCCCTTCCTTTCTCCCCAGGACAGAGCAGGCATGTCTGCACCCCGGACTCCCACGCAGCCGGGCCACAAACCTCAGGGACAGTTCGTGCTACTGGACCCCCCAAAAAGCCCCAGAGGCTAACTGGTTTTTTTCACGCCGGACATACTCTGCTCAGGCGGCAGGACCGTCTCGATCTGAAACGACACAAACTGGCCCTTCTTCAGCTTCTTCAGGGAGCTGGCAGCGTTGCTCCCAAACACGTTGTCTTCCACTTTGAAGGCAAGAGAGGGCAGGCCCCGACTTCTCCTTTTCACACTCTTACGCTCCCGCTTGTAGGCCGTGGTCATGTTGGCGATCACCTGTAAAGCAGATTGCTTGGGTTGGGCCTTGAGACGCTGCTTAAAGAATCAAACTCAACTCCCGTCTCACGCGAGCTCGGTGAGTGAGAGTCGGCGCTGCAGCGTGCAGAGCTCAGCTTGGCGAGCCGAGGCTGGGCCAGCAAGCGCCAGCACAGCTGGTTGCACCCGGGGGCAAGGCCGGGACTAAGCAAGGTCTTTCCAGTCTTATGCTCACCAACCCCAAACTAGCAGGAGACCTCACGTTAAAAAATCGTGATTTCATGGCCGTGCTCAGAGGAGCTGTTAGTTCTCCCATCAGCAGAGGGCAGAAGGGGATCTAGGCTGGAGTAACACAGAGCCAAGGGAAGCTTTTATCACCTCCTGTTAATTACAGCCCCATTCCTGGCCTGTCTGCAGGCGAGTGTCGGCGACCTAGACACCAGAAGTGCCCTTACGGACGGGACAGGATGCTTCGGCGTTCCCCAGACAGAGCTCTTGCTGCCCCATGCCATGATGTGCATCTCCATTTCACAAAAGGGGAGCTGAGCTAGTGAGCCTGAGCTGCCAAAGGGATCAGCTGGGAAGAGATCCCACGTGTTCAGCTCTCAAGCCTCCTCCCTCCTGTCCCGTTTTACTACTGCTGTTCCCCAGCAAGAAGAATCACAGTCCAGGTGGGATCAGAGAGGACCACGTAACCCTGTCTGAGCGTAAGAAACGACTGAGCAAACAAAGCACTTGAGCCTTGTCTGTTATTTTTTGGCACACAGATCGCCAAGCACTTTACAGGGGACACTGAGGTCATTTTTCAAGTCAGAAAACCAAGGAAGAGAGAGACAAAATGAGTTGCCCAAGGTCACCCAGCACAGTAGAGACAGTCAGGAACTAAATGCTGGCCTTGCTCCCCGAACCCAGCTCTCTGCCCACTGGGCCACTAGTCTTCACGGTAGCCCCAACCTCCTCAGTTTCTCTCCTCCCATTTTGGGGCAGGGTTACTTTTAACCTTAATTACACAGCATGTCCCTAAAGGCTTTTTGTCCCTGCCTAAGGACGGACTCCCTCGGCTGATTTGAGATGCAGATTACAAGGCAGAGTGCTGGGCAGGCTGGGACACAGCTCTCATTAGCCTTGACGGGGTAAGCCAGTCCCTCGTATTTCATCACCCAGCTCTGAGCAGCAACACCACCAAGCTTCCCTGTGGCACCAAACGGTGCCGGCTCAGAGGGTCCGGCTCTGCTCCTGCTGCCCTCGGCACGCATCGAGGTGCCACCGGCCACCTCTCCTCTCAGGCCAGGCCTGTGGAGTCTCAGGCACTGCTTAACCGGCTTCTGCCTGGCTCCTTCCCAGCTGGATGCATGGCCTCCCTGCCACGCTCAAGCCCCTCAGCTACCTGCTATGCTCGGTGACAGGAGAGAGCCCGCAGGCAAAGGACTCCTGTGAGACGGCGTTTCTGGACAGAGGGGGCCAGGGGCTCTCTCTGAGCACCCGAGCAGGCACACACCGTAGCACGATCCTTGTACGGGCAAATCCCTTCTGCGCAGCTCTTACGCAGCCTGGTGCAAGGGAACCTGAGGGGGTTTAGCTGCAAAACGATTTCAAGGCACCGCAAGACTTACAATTTCTTTCACCGCGTTCTGCTGCTCCTGAACCGCAGCTGTGAATGGCGGGAGGCTGTCTGCCTTACCAGAGCTAGCCCCCTGCTCTTTAGAGTCCTTGACAAAATCCACCTGCAAGGTACAGATATTTGGGTGTTACTCTGTAACCGCGCCAGTGGCAAACCTCCTACGAGACTCTCCTTTGTCGAGAAGTTACCTCAGACGACAGGCACACGTATCTGTTGAACATGAGGAAGAAGGGGGTGTACTTCGTGACGGAGTTGACTGAGGTGCGGAAATCGAAGAGCACGGGGTCGAGGTGGGCGTCCCACTCACTGGGCTTCTCGTTCACCACGTTGCAGATGGAGGATCTGAGCACCTCGGCGCTGCGGTCGTCCAGGCCTGCGCAGTCTGCGGGGTCTGCGGGGGTGAGGATCTGTGAGATGTTCCAGCGCTCGCATAAATGCCGGCTGACCTGCAAAGGCGGGGGTCATGCCCACGGGAGAAGAAGGCAGGTTTGCACCACAGCAGCTAGCAGCCTCCACAGCACGAGACGGCGCTGTCCCCGTGCCAGGAGATGCTGCTTAGCAGAAAAAGCTCCCCAGAAAAGTCAGAGCCTGAGAAAATGTTTTGCAACGACTGTTCCTGTGCTTGAGACTTTCCACAGCACTGGGATGCTGGCTTAATCCCAGGGTAGGGCAGGAATCTGACGGACGTGATCTCACAGGACCTTTCCTTCTGAGCAGAGAGGCTGCAGTGTGGCTGGAGGACTTACACCACAGAACCACAACCTTAAATCCCTGACAGGGTGAAAGCACTGGCAAATCATCTACCGCTCGCAACAGGGCTGGGGCAGGGAGAAGGCAGCATCAGCTCCTTGCCCCCCCTACACGGCACACCGCAACTCTGCCTGTGGGACCTGCTGCCCAAAAAAACTGCTGAAGGTCGTGTTGCTTTTCCCTGAACCACCCAGCACCTGACCTACCTCCTCACAGAAGTCCCAGCTCTGACTGGCGTAAATGTTCTTGGACGCTCCAAACCTGAACAAGAAGAGGACACACAACTGGTTTTACTCCATCAGCTGCAGGGCAGAGCCAGAGGAGTTCAATCTTCATGGAGGATAACGGGATACAAAAGGGACAGAGACCCTCCAGGGGAGCTGGTGCTAAAGAGGCTGGCATGACCTCACCTCCCCAAGAGCAGAGAGAGGTCTGCTGGCTCCATCTGTTCCAAACCAGCCAAGCCTGTTTGCTTTTGAACGATAAGGCAGCAGGAGAAACAAGCAAAGTTTCTCGCTCTGAATGCAAATCTCTACTGGCCACACGCATTTTCCACAAGGACAACGTCACGTGGTGACGCGCACCGCGTGAGTGCAAAACAAACACTTTCTAGGGGGGATCGGGGAATGGTTTTAAAACTTCTGCAGAGAACTGGGGCACCAGCTCTCTTGGCCTTGGGGCTACTCGGAGAACCGCTTCTGCCTCTTTCTCCCCTCCCCTGATAACAAGAGGATAACAGGCTCTTCCCAAGTACTTTGTAAAGAGCAACTGAGAGGCACTGCATGGTCTCTCCTGCAGAAGGGAGAGTTCCCGCTCTCATGGGGAACCATCTTGTGGACATTGAGTATTTTTGCAACACACATCTGTCGTGGTTTAACCCCAGTCAGGTATTTTTGCAGCCCCAGCGCGCCCCATCTCACTGCAGAGGTGCAATGTAACCAACAACAGAGAAGCCCACCTGTAAAAAATTACAGCTAGGGCTTTAGCCACTGATAAGGGATCTTTCTTCTGCAGAGGAGCAGCCTCAACCCACTTAGTGAAGTAGTCGGTCACAAGGAGGACATGTGTATTGCTCTGGCTCGTCTCAGGAAAAGGTCCTGCATAAACAAGCATCAAGAAAAATCAATGTGATGCCGCAATATCACCCAAATGAGGCAAGTTAAAAACCCGGCCCAGCACAACAATCACTGCAAAAACGACCACGACTCTCTTCTGCAACGTCATTTGGCCAGTACATTTCTGTGACCTCTGTCAGCAAGAACACACCCATCGCAGCCTCAATTCTGGGAAGTAATGCACACCCACAACAACCGTTGCGTGTGGAGAGGGAGCCGAGTCAGTCACACGGATCAGGTTGCACCTCGGTAGGCTCCTGTGGCCTCCCTGGCACCTCCTCACACACACGGACGCAGGCAGCAGCAGTAAGTCTGTCACGCTTCCTGACAGCCGGCGTGGAAGCCTTGAAACGCCTCTCTGTCAGCCGCAAACACTCACCATGAATGTCTAATCCCAGCACTTCCCAGGGTGATTCCACTTTGACAGGCCTTGCTTTCCGCGATACGTTCTTGTTGTGCTCTGCGTTCTGGCACGTTTCGCACATTTTAATCTGGAAAGGGAAAAGACACATTAAAGGACTTCAAAATGTGCTGACGCATTCTGTCAGATTCAGACTGGACAGGTTATGAAGGGATGAGACGGACAGCACGTCTGAGCAGCATCCTTCTACCCAAGAAAAAGAGCGAGGCGCAAGAAAAAGAGGACAAAACACAACAGGCTGACACAGCTCACCTTTCACAAAACTTATCTGACAGCTCTCTCTGACACAATAACCTATTTTCTCAATGTGGCCTATAGCTAAGACATTTCTCACCCTGTTTTTAGGCAAATATTTATTGTATTTTAAACTTCTACTGCTGGCTAGAAAAATCATCAGCCCCAGGATGCTGGAGGAGCACGGGCTACTTGGACCATGCAAGACAACCACACTTCTCCAAACCACACTGTTGCAGAGCCCTGCTGCAGGGAACTTCCAGCAATAAAACAGGTGAGGCAAAGCAGCCGAGGAGAGCCGGCGGAAACCCTGAGCTCCTCCTGTTACAATACTTTAGGGAACTGGGCAGCTCTGGTAGGAATCCAGACTGCTCAAAGCTAGACTCAGCAACGCTCATCTGAAACAATCCCACATTCCCACGCTGGCCAAAACTGCCCTGCACGAGCAGGCCTACCTGCGCAGGTTTCCTGACGCTCAGGGGAAAGACATCCAATCTATCCAGCTGCCTCGGGACGTTCCAACAGTTTCACCTGCAGAGTTACTTAGTGCGTGGCTTCAAAGCAACAGGCACTAGAAACGACATCATCCCTGCATCAGGGCTCTTCTAGCTCCTCACTTGGGACTGCTGCCCAAATGTCCTGGGAAATACCGGTGTCACTGACACGGTCAATGCTCTCAACTTACCCAGTCCACAACATCCTTCACAATCCCCAGCCAGTAGTACCGGCTCTGAATCCGGTGCACGGTCTTTTTCTGGCCCAGATGATTCCCGATTTCGGTGAAATGGCTTTCCAGAAAGACTTGCCGCCTCCGTTCAGGATCCACAATCACCTCGCGCTTTTCCTCCTTCTTGGGTCCCACATAGTAGAGGCAGCCGCCTGCAAATGCGAGACGTTTCGCTAAAACGACACGCTCTCACAGTCATTTCAGCCGCTCAGTCCCAGCGAAAGCGTAATTTTCTACAGCAGGAAAAACAGGTAAGACACAACAAAGGGGGACTGTTGCCTCGGGAGCTTCCGTAACGCCTCTGGAGAAGCTGCTAAACTGGAATCACCCCCAAATAAGCCCAGGGACCTCTTTTCTGCACCCAGGACTAAGCAAAATCCTCTGCTACGATAAAGCCGCCTTGGTCTCCACATGCCAGCTACGGCCTACCCTGTGGTGCGCCGGTGCTACCCCAGGTTGCCGCAATCCCCACTCTGCGCCCCAAAAGTGATGTCAAGGCAAAGAGATGGCATTGGGAGAGGCAGCGGGCACCAGCAATGGCGCATCCCACGGCTCCCTCTCCGCAGCAGGGCCAAGAACCCACACCCCTTCCCCATGCCGTGGGGAAGGTACATCTGTCCTCATGTGCGTGGGGGCAGGCACGCCTTCGCCTTCCTGCCAGCGGGTCGCTGTCCCCACGCACCTCTGCAGCGTCCCTGGGCCCTCCCCGCCCGCTCGGGCCCTGCATCCCCGCGGCCGCGCTCTCCTCAGGGGGAGGCCGCGGCCAAGGGCAAGGCAGGCGCTGCCGCTGTGGCCCCCTCCCACCCCCCCCGCCGCCATGGCAGGCCCCCCCCGTCCAGGCTGTCCCGCGGTGGTGCCACCCGGTCCCCCACCGTCGACGACGAACTTCTGGGCGTAGCGCTTGAGGTTCTTCCTCTTGATGGAGCAGAAGCTGGGCGGGAAGCAGCCCTCGGCCAGCAGCCGGTAGATGTCCTCGAACTTGCTGCTGGGGCCGCACGACTCGGCCGCCACCACCTCCTCCTCGGCCACCTGCAGCGCCGAGTCCATGGCCAGCATGGGCCGGGCCGGGCCGGGCCGGGCCGGGCCGGGCGCCCCGGGGCCGGGCTGCCCCCGCCGGGCGCGTCCCCTTGCCCGCGCGTGCACAACGGCCGCGCGCCCAAAGCGCGGGCGCGGCCCTGGGAGGGGAGTGGCCTCCCTCTCAGGGACCGTCTGCAAATAACCCTCGGCGACCCTTGCCGCCCCGAGCAGGCCGGGCCCCGCTCCTCAGCATCCCCCCCCCCCCCCCCCCCCCCCCCCCTCGTCAAGGGAGCGGCTGTCCCGCCCGCGGTCCCCTGTGGTGTCAGCGCGGGGCCCCGGGCGCTCCTTGCCCGCGTCAGCACCGAGTCAGCCGCCACGCCGACACGGGGGTGGAAGTGCGGCTTGGGCCTTGACGAGGATTGGGGAGGTGGGGGCTGCGGGGAAGCGGCGTCGCTGCAGGCGCCGGCCGTGGTGACGCCACCGAAATTACAAAAAAAGAAGCATAAAACTGGAGAAAACGGGCAAGTTTCGCCGCCCCTCGTTTTTCTCCCTGTTCGGAATTTGCCGACGCGCCCTCGCTCACGCCGGCTCGGCCGGAAGCGGCTCTCCCCGCTGCGCGGCGGAGCCGTTTGGCGGCTGGACCCGCGCCCGGCGCCGCCCCTACCCGTCGCCGGCGGGAAACATGTCCGCGGGCCGCCCGTTCCTGGCCTGCGCCTGCTTCTTCTCGGACAACGTCTTCGTGGGGCGCTACGGGCTGCACGTCCGGTACCGGGACGAGGGACAGCTCCGCCGCGACCACGGGCGGGTAACGGCGGGGCGGCGGGCACCCCCCACCCGCTCTCGGCGGCGGCCGAGGCCGGGCGGTGGGTGACGGGCCGTGTGCGTTGCAGGCGCTGCGGGAGCGGGGCTGCCGGAGCGAGGAAGACTTCAGAGCCGCGGTGCGGGAGGTGAGCGCGGGTTCGCCGGTAAAGCCTGTCAGAGCGGGCCGGGGGCTTCGGCTCCCTGGGGGGAACCGAAGGCCTCACGGCGGGGAGGACCTGGGGAGCCCCCGCCTCAGGGGGGCCTGCCCCGCGGCGGGGAGGGGACACGGCAGCCCGGCTCCCCTCAGGGGATCCCCCCCCCCCCTTCACCTGTGGCATTTCCACACACACGCGTGGCCCGGGGGTCGGTGGCGCTGAAGGGAGGGAGCCGAGGAGACTTGCTGAAGCCACAAGCCCTGGCCCTGACAGAACGGGGGCACAGCTCCCCGGCGCCTTGTCCTGATCAGAGCCGGTGCTGGGCAGAGACCGAAGGGAAAAAATTCTCTGCTGGCACTTTAATCCGGGGCTGGATGCTGTCAGTGATGTGTTTATACTGGCAACACCCTGGAAGTAAATACTGTAATTCAACACATTGTCAAAATGGCCTTCTGCGCCGCTCCCTAATTAGTTTTAGTCAGCTGGCTCCCAGCGCCCTTCTAGTTTGTCTTTCCTCATCCCTTCTTTTGTCAATTATTTTTAAAGGGTGCCTTGAGGTGGGATCACCCAGGGGTCCTACAGAGCTCATGTGAGGTCTGCTGCAAGAACTGCCCCCAGGGCACTCCTTAGGCAGGGATCTGTGTTTCTTTCCAGGCCAGGGACAGAGATCTGTCACACAACCTGCTCCAGTTTCACCCGACGCTAAGGGGACAGACAGGTTCTTTGAGGGGTTCTTGGCAGAATGGTGACGGCACTAAATCGTAGTTACAATTAAAGCTGCGTTTTCTTAACAAGATATTATGATTCGTATAGCACAGTATTTATGATTAGAATGGCACAGGATTTCTACAAGCAGAATCAATGTAGCACAATAAGCAGTGTAATACAGAATTTATAATACAACTTACCTTAGGATTTCTAGATCCTAACTTAACTTAGAATTTCTAATCACCTAGATCCTAACTTAACTTCCTAATCACCTGGACCCTCTGCAGATCGGGTCAGATCTTAATACATGGTTTGCTGTATCAATACAACCATCACAATGTAGACTCAAAAATCATAGACAAGAATATGAGTCGCTGAGTCACTCAGTCCTCAGAGGAAGCCGATGATGATGGAGGTGTCCCTGGCCATGGGGGGGGAATCACGGCTCTCACTGTCCAGCAGCAGTTCCAGTCCAAGTTCCCCACTGAGGACTTGTAACTGCTTGATTTTATAGCGAGTGCTCTGGGTGCCGTTACACTTCCCTGTTCTGTGACGGGGCCATCAACACCATCCGGCTGGCCGGGTGCCTGGGACCTTCAAGGCCAGCAAGGAAGGGAGTAATCAGCCTGGCGCCCAGGAACCTTGAGGCTGGCAGGGAGGGGAAGAAGAAATCTGTTTGGTTCGTCTGCTTGGTTCACAGGACCTTCAGGGCCTGATAATGAGGGAAAGGGAACGAATACGTGACCCGCTTGGTCACAGAGAATGGCTCCTTGCCTTTATAAAATGGCGTTAGTTATGCTAACCACATTACCAGGGGTCGGGAGCAGGGGGTACCGGTCACACCCTCCTTCCTTTTTTGCTGCGGAATGTTATAAACTAATCTCATGGGGGATTATTAAATAGGAAGAGCTGCCTGAATCAGCTGCTGTTACAGCTGTTTCCTCTGAAATGACAGATTAGCCTGTCCCCACAACACTTAGCAGTAATCCCTTCATGACAAGTCTTGTCTCCCTCCCAGCAAATGTCTTCATTTTGGACAATGCTTATATTGTCAGAACGTAAGCCAGACTCTTAAAGCGTACGCTGGCGATTCATGAGGTGTCAGAATGCCTGAAAGGGCTGAAACCTCGCAGCTCCACTTGACGCGTCCATAGAAAGCCTTCAGTTATTTTTTGAGCCATCCGTAATGAGACTGTGTCTCAAATCCCTCTTAGGCATTTGGCTTTTCAGATATTTATTGGACTTGTCTTGACTACAGAAAAGCAAAGGCATGCACTCTGTCTCCCAGAAGTGCCCAGAACAAAAATAACTGGTTTAAAACAATGAGCAAATTCCTGGAATTGTTTTAGTTATCCCTTGTGATTTTCTAACAATATGCTCTATTGTTTACTTGTAGATTGAGGCAGAAGTGCAGAGAAGAAAACAGTTAATTCGTCAGTCGGTGGAACGCAAAGCCATCATCTCAAAGTGCTACAAACGAAAACACCCAGAAGTGTACATTCTGCAGGTAGACAGTATGCTTGGAGTCTATTTTGCACCCAAGGAATTGCCTGAGAGTTTATTTTTGCAGTAGGAAGCCCTCTTCTCCTTGGGATTGTGCACAGTGCTAAGGCTGGATTGAATTAAAACTAAAGCGTAGCATATTAAAACTGAATTTAAAACTTTCACAGCATAGCATATTCTGCAGGCAAGATTCTGCCTGGCTTATAGCCAGGTAAAGGTCATTCTGTATTGAAGCTGCACCAGCACCTGGTACTGAACTCGGAATACCATTAGTAATTTAAACATAAAGCATCGCAGGGTCGGTGAGGTCTAACGAACAGCCACAGAGATCAGCCTTCGTGGGCTTAACACACAGACAAGTTACTAGTTACTGTCGGCTGAAGGAGGGCAGCAGGCTGCTTGCATGTATACACCCCGCCGCAAATGCAGGGTAGCCCTTGTTGTGGGCTACTCTGCTTTGAATTTCCTCGTGTTTGCCAGAGCCAAGACTTCCCAGCTGGATAATTACCACAGATCAGCAGTAACACACAAACAAGTTCGCACAGATGTACTGCTCTATGATCCTTTAGTAACAAGTTCTGCCATTGTCTGTCATGATCTGTGTGGGGAAGTGCTTAAAGCAGAGCATAGTCACTCTGTTGTGCTGAGGCCATGACAAGATGCTAAATCTACTAGGAAAGACTTTGTGTTTACCTGTTAGGAGTCCATAATGTGAGCCAGGCTCTTTCCTATCCCGCTAAGAATAAATCTGGCCAGTTATACTTAGAAACCCACAAACTAGAGCAAGCAGCAACTTACCTAAACCACCAAGAAAAACACCAGTAATGTTCTGCATTTCCTGCCACAAAAGTAACCCAAGTGTGACTATCAATCAGCCTTGCTCCCTAGACTCTACATATTTTCCTGTGGCTGCCTGGAAGTCCATTTCCCTCTCGGGCTGTAAAAGACTATGCAGGCTAATTGTGTTTCTGTGTATTTTTATCATCCTTCCCTTGATGCCAGGATTCATTCCTGGCCCCAGATTTTCTAGAAATTGTGAGATACTGCACATCGCCGGATGCTCATCTCCACGGCCTCCTGCGCTACATCGAGTCCTTCTCAGGTAAAGAAAACAACACATCAGCCACAAAGATCTCCCCGTGTGACACTGCAGCTTCAGTGATGACAGCTGTTTTCAAGCCCTGTCTTTAATAGCTCACATTTCGTACACAGCTGAGACAAACAGGATGTTATTCTCTGCTTGACGAGAGTCTCTGGAGAGGCAGTATTGTGCAGCAGTTACGCTCGGGATGAGATCCTGTTTTCTGCTTTTTCCAATCCCAGTCTGCTGATGTCTCATCAGAGGCTCTAGCTGCAGCAGGGCTGGGGTTTTGGTTGTACCACAACCTCACGGGGAAGCCTGCTGAAGGAACACTGTTCGCCCGGGGAGCTTGGTTTTCCCTCCCCAAGTGCTTTACCATTTCAGACAATCTCTGTTGGTTAGTCTGAGCTGAAATAGTTTCAGTCTAGATTTCAGTCTTCTAAAAAAGAGATCTGGGTTTTAAGCTTCCCTGGAGGCATCTGTGAAGCTCTCTCCCTACCAGAAATGCTGACAAAATGTAGAGGGGAAGCTGCAAAGTTGCCTCCTTTTCTCGAGACAAAAAGAAAGACACAAATATTGTGTATGTGCAGGGCTCCTGGATTTGTCCAAGGCACGATTTCCAGACACGCAGCCTTTTCATGCTGTCTTTATCTCAGCTTCTGTAGCCTCGATACTGAGCTCCCCTTACAGAGACCTTTAGGGCTCTGCCCTGACAGGCAGCTCAGAAGGCCTGCTCTTCCCAGAAGGTTGGCACTGGATGAGTGAATCCCACGTCCCCTAAATGACCTTGAGTCTCCTTCCAGGAGGCTGTATTCAGACTGCCTGCGATGAGCCGTTGATTCACCGCCCTCCCTCTAGACCCTCTCGAAACATTTCCTTGCCACATTCAGCAGGCATTTAAATCAGTGCCAGATCTCCCGACTGGATGGGGAAGCCTGGAAACAAGGGGCCAACATGAAAAACAACAAAAACATCCCAGAGCCGAGCCCGGAGAATGGTTCCAGCCCTTCGAGCAGCCTGAGCACGAAGTGAAGCACGTGGGTCCTGCGTTCTCACTGACACCAGCACAGTATAGCTAGACAGCACGACAGCCAAGAACACTCTCGCCTGTTATTTTCCCTAGCAAACGGTATCTCCCTTCTCTTGACAGATAAGAGGATCTATCGACTCCCCGTGTTCACAGAGGAGTTCTGCCAAGCCTTTGTGGATGAGCTGGAGAACTTTGAGCAGTCGGATATGCCTAAAGGCAGGCCCAACACTATGAATAACTATGGGGTAGGACTCACTATCTCCTGTGCTTCTTTAGGGGGAGTGTTTGCAAGCAGACTCCGTTTACCTCCTCGCTTCGCACTCCTTTCCCTTCCAAAATGTCAGTAATTTGAGCACAGCGCAGTTTGAGTACAGCCCCCTTGAAGTGAAAGGGTTGAGGGAATTTGTGTTACACAGACAAAAGGGCAGGGGAATGCAGGGAAAGGGAATGGGAGTTGGTATCTCAGAGCAAAGAGAACCTTGTATTTAAGCAATACACATTTAAATCAAGGAGTCAATTTTTAAAGAACACTCAACTTTTCATCCTACTCTGTCTTTTCCCCATCACTTTCCACCTTGATCCTCCTCCTTTTGCCTTTAGCTGGAGCCTTTGCTCTAAAGTTCTTTACCTGAGCAAGCAGCAGGGTTGGAAGAGAACAGGACAGCTCTGCAGCAGCTCTGATGAAGCAGCAGATGTAGTTCATCAGCTGTTCCCATCTCCTCTCTTTGAGACAGGTTTTGCTAAATGAGCTTGGGATGGATGAAACTCTCATCACACCCCTGCGTGAAAAATACCTGCAGCCCATAACGGCACTGCTTTATCCCGACTTGGGGGGCGCTTCTCTGGACAGCCATAAAGCGTTTGTCGTCAAGTACTCGCTACACGAAGATCTGGATTTGAGCTCTCACTACGACAATGCAGAAGTCACCTTAAACGTTTCACTGGGAAAAGACTTCACAGAAGGCAACTTGTACTTTGGGGATTTCAGCCAGGTACTGAGCATATTCCTAATCCGGACCCCGATTCTGTTCCCCTCTACCTCCTCACCCCCCCCAGTTTCAAGGCATTAACTGTGTTCTAAAAAAACAATTATTCACTTCTGACAGTCAAACCTGCTCTGTCCCTTCCCCCTTTTTTAAAATGTCTTGGTTATACAGGAGCCTTTTCTGCTACAAGCACGTTACCAATATTCAGGCTTCAAAGAGAGGACAGAGACAGCTATCGTAGTAGAAACTGGGGTGAAACAAACCAGCCTGTCTTTCCACAACTGAAATAGTGAGCAGGGAGGTGCTGAGAGAGAGAGAGAGAAGAAATTTATTTCGGATGAGGCTTAAACCTAAATCTGTAGCCCCTATTTCCAGGAGACTCCTGGCAAGAGATGGATAAAAGCTCCCATACACTGGTGAAACAGGTTTTTTTGATTGAAACTCTGTCTTTAAATTCCCTCTGGACCTGGCACTGGGAATGCCTTACTGGAAAACAGTTGTATTAAACTGCTGCCAAGCCGCCGCTGAAGCGGCTGCATTTCAGAGGTGCAGTGAGTCCTCTCCGTGTTGCTCACTGGGTGCTGCGGGTGAAGAGGTCACAAGTAAAAATTTCAACGATTTGAGCATTGTTCTGCTAGGGACTTTCTGGTGTAATGCTGTATCTGCCTCCCTTTGTTCCAGGATCCTACCCCCGTGCCAAAGTACCTAGAGATCGAACATGTGGGAGCCCAGGGGCTGTTACACCGAGGAGGGCAGATCCACGGGGCGCTTCCCATTGCCTCCGGGGAACGCTGGAACCTCATTATTTGGATGAGATCATCTGCCATCCGCAACCAGCTCTGCCCCATGTGCAACAAGAAACCTGAGCTGGTGGAATCAGAGGGGTTTGGAGATGGGTTCACAGAAACCCTTGAAGACGATGTGCCCGAGACCGTGAATCTCTGTTCCTTGTGGTAGCAGACGGTAGAGCCTGATCGCTCCAGACCAAGTTGCCTAAAGCTCCTTTCTGACCGCTCAGACCGCACTAACAGACTCTTTGATGGATGCACGAGTCACGTAAGAAGTAGCTATCGCCTTGGAAAGCGATGCAAAACCATTCCTGCTGGCGTTAGGGAAGCCGGCTGCTTCGACAGCTGAAAGAGCTGGTATTCACCTCGCCAGGGCTCACGCTCGGGCTGGAGAGCTGGAGGACTGCTTGGAAGACGTAGAAAGCCTTAACGCTTTGATTCGCTGTGAAGGCTCTGTACATATTTTCAAGTGTACGGGGAAGACACCCAAAAGCTGCTTGGCCTTTGTGAGGACCTCTGTGCCAACCGCAGCGTCGCGGGTCCCGCTGTAAACAGAAAAGAACGGTACAATAAAGCCCTGCGCTTCCCACTTCTCTGCTATTCGCAGGGACTCCTCTTCCAGGGGAAGGGGAAGAGCTTTTTGTTGCTGGGTGACAGCGAAGGATCTGCTCAAAAGTGAGATACGGGTGATTCACAACCGGCTGCTGGGAGTGGCGTGGAATTATCGTGACTGGAGGTTTACCTAACCCAGGCTCAGAAAAATCCCTCAGGAACAATATAGGGAGAGCTGATCCCACAGGGTGGCTGAGGGGATCTCTCAAGGCCTCCACGAGCTCTTTTGAGCAGAAATTTCCCTTTCAAAGATTCTGTGAACCTTATTAAGCAAGGAGAAACGGGCTTTAGAGACAAAGCTCTGGGAGCCACCTGCAACAGAGCAAAACTTCCCACAGGAAGGCAAGAGCGTACATCTAACGCCCTTCCTTTAGTTACGTGAACAAGCGAAAATATAAAATAACCGTCTCAATCTGGGTGCAGCAGGCAGGCCTGGGGCTTCTTAATTTGGCACCAGGATCCCCCGGCAGCCGATGCATTAGGAGGGTCAAGCGCTTTCCCCGTCTTACTGCCGGCTGGCTGAAATCACGGCCTCTCCCATCTACAAAACAAATTAAAGAAGCCAAATATCTTTTGGTTTGGTGGCTGCATTTGGCTCTGTGGAAAATTAATTGTATATATTTGATATACACGTACGCCACTGCATTTATAAGGGGCTTTTTTCATTCATTTATTCGACTGCAATAATTACAGCATGTGGACTTTGCATCATCGATAATTGTGAAAGGCTGAATGTGAGCAGGTACAGCTCGCACAAAGGGTGCTGATTTAAGCCTTCCCAGCAGATCCGCTGTATTTTGGCTGGGGATGCCGTTGGCACACAGCGCTGATTAGCTTTTCGTTAGCAAAATCCATCAAAATTGCATCTCTGGAGGGAAACCGGCCGTTGTATTTGTGCACGGAGCCAAAGGGCTGGTATCAAGAAACTCAGTCATGAAGTCTTCATTTCCTTCAGCAGAAAACGTTAGCACTTCCTACCTGCGCCTGAATTAGGCCCAAAAAATTAAGCTAAAGCGCGAGACCAGCCCAGGCCCGGCGGACCCCGGAACCAAAGAGTGCGGCTCAGCTGCCGGCCGGCCCCGCGCACGGCGGCCGGAAGTGGGGGGGGAGGCCAGCGCGGAGCCGGCGGCGGGTGCCCCGGTCGGTGCCGGCGGGGCGGTGCGGGGCCCGGCCCGGCCCCGCCGCGGTGAGTCCTTCCCTCCTCCTCTCCCTCCTCTTACCTGCGGCGGGGCCAGGCCGGAGCGGCCGAGCTGGCTGAGGGCACCGGGGGTGGTGGGGGGGTGGTGGTGGTGGTAGTGGTGGTGGGGCATACGCATGCGCGCTGCGGTGGCACGCGATGGTGGGGGGGGCTGTTAAAGAGCCGGACACACGGGGGCCGCGCTCTTAAAGGCGACGCGCCTTGAGCCGAGCTCTTAAAGGGCCAGCACACCTAGTACTGAGCTCTTAAAGTGCCAGTGCACCTTGCGCAGGTTCTTCAACGGTCAGCACGCCTTGTGCTAAGCTCTTAAAGGGCCAGAACACCTCTTGCTGAGCTCTTAAAGGGCTAGTGCACCTTGTGCTAAGCTCTTAGAGGGCCAGCACACCTCATGCTGAGCTCTTAAAGGGCCAGCATGCCGCAGGCACCCTGTGTTGAGGCGAGAGGGAAGGGGCTGCTCCTCCAGCTGCGGCAGGGCCGGGCCTGGGCGAAGCCGGGTGGGCAGGAGCAGCCGCCCCGCTGTGGCCACGAACCTGGTGGCAAAGCGGAGGCGAGACCCCAGCTTTGGGGCGCAGCCAGCCTGGGGTGCTGCCGTGATGGATTCGGGGCTCGTCCCCTTCCCGCGGCGTCGCCCTGGGCTCGCCGGGATGCTCCTGTCTGCACCCAGCTCCGCAGCCGTTGGCCCTGTTGCCATGGTTGTATCCAAGCGGGTCCGGCGGACGCGAGACCCAAACGCCGTCCTGCCAGCAAGGCCCTGGTGTGAGGGACGGGCGTTGGGCACGTGGCGATGAAGGACTCCCATCCTCAGAAACTTCCCTGCATGTCATTAATTGTTTTGGGTTTGTTTTTTTTTTTTCTCTGATTGAAATTTCCGTTTGGAAATCAATCAAAGGTCTCATTCACTTGGGAGCGAATCGCCGCTTGGGAACGTCGAGGTGGTAAACATGCAATTAATTAAATGCAGTAGTTGGAAGGTGGCTGCGAGAAAGCATTTCCCAGATACTGCTCTGCCGACGGTGCCAGTTTGTTTTTTAAATTAATGAGAGCATATATCATGCCGTCTCTGGCCTGTGGCTGCTGGCAGCTGGTCGGGCTGATGGACGGGGATGCCAGCTCAATGCATAATCTGTTTTCTAAAAGCAAATTGGAATATTAAAAATTCATTCCTCCCCTTGGCTCGCGCCTGCTCTCAGCGTTTTAAATAATGGGGTGATTGACTTCGTGTTCAGCTTGGGGGAGGACGTTTCGTTCTGCTGACGGTTGCCGCAGCATCCATCGTACCTTGCCGGCGTCCGTCTGCAGGTGCAGCGTCCTTCCCATGGCTCCCAGCCCCGTGGGGCGGTCACGGCCCGTAGCTGCTGGGGATTGTCCCCGTGGCCGTGGGGCACAGCGTTGCCTGCAAACCCCGACCCCGGCGGGGATCAGCCCGATTCTCTCTTAGTCATCATGTCTAGGGACAAACGCGAGAAGCGCGGGGAAAAGCCTGGTGGAGGTTTCACGCCGAACCTGCTTGGAGATGGTTGTCTCGAGGCGGGCGAGGGCTGCCCAGGGAGAGCAGTGCTGTCCCTGCGCGGCCCCAGCTCTCCCCTGAGGGCTCCGTTTTGTGGGTTGGTGAAATTCGGTTTGGCCACGGCTGTGCGATGGGTAACCCCGACCTATCCCTGCGCGGTGGGAGCTCAGCGAGAGCGGGCGTGAGCAGAGAGGGAGTTTAACAGGAGCAGGTCTTCCAGGGCTGGTTGGCTCAGGGTTGGATTTAAGGTTTTTGGGGCTGCCGGCCGTGTTGTCGCTGAGCGAGGGTGATCTCCCCCGTGGCACTGATGTAACCCGTTCCCTCCAGGGGCTGACGCACAATGGCCCACAGCCAGTCTCGGAAGCGATCGCGAAGCAGGAGCAAAAGCAATTCTCGGAGCAGACAGGAGAGGAAGGAGAAGAAAAGGAGGAAAAGCAGCAAGGACTCGCGCCGGGGCAGCAGCTCTCCTCCGAGGAAGCCGGCCTCTGGGTCTCACAGCCACAAGTCAAGCTCAGCGGCAGCTAAGGAAGGTAGGGGAAAGGCCCGCGACCCCGCACTGTCGCCACATTTCCCTGGGGCAGGTGCGCAGAGGGAGCCCAGGTGGGAGAAGAGGGTCCCTGCTTTTCGCTAAGTCGGTGTCTGTCGCCTTGCCGTGCGCTTTGTGCCCGTTTTAGTCTCGTTCTGACAAGTGCGGAGCCCTGCAGCCCCTCCGCGTGCGGGTCTGGCAGCGCGGCACCGCTCACCGTGATGTGTTAAAGGTGTCGGCAGGGAGGGGTTTTTGCCCTGGCATTTGGGGGCTTTGCTGTTCAGGCAAGAAAGGAACCAGGCTGGGAGGGGGATAACCAGCATCCCTGCTGCCGTGGGGCTAGAGCTGCTCCACTCAACCTCTTCTTACATATTGCAGAAAAGAAGAAGGAAGGAAAGGATAAAAAGAAGAGGAAGGCAAGTACCTCTTCCTCTGAGACAGCATCTTCATCCACCGGCTCCTCCTCGTCTTCCTCCAGCTCCTCTTCTGATGACTCTACTGACAGTGACTCCAAAACAAAGAAGAGGCGACACGGCAAAAAAAAGCGAGCAAAACAGAAAGACAAAAAGAAGAAGAAGAAGAAGAAGAGAATGAAGAAGAAATCAAAAAAGAAGTCAAAGGAAAGGGCTAAGGAGGAGAAAGCCAAGGGAGAAGCGGTGCCCGGCCCCTCGCTGGAGCAGTGGCAGAAGGAGTCACTCGTGGACTCGGGACCAGGTAACGCTGGCGTTTCCCTCCTGCTGAAGCCAGGGCAGACACGTGTCGTGCTGGGGAAAGACACTTGCGTGTCGCCCTTCCGGAGACCCACGCGAGGTGTCTGAGGGAAGCAGGGCTGTGTACAGGGAGGAGCTCCTGACGCTCCTCCCTCCTATGAACCGTGTCCGCCTTCGAGCCACACCAAGTAAACGGAAGGAGCCGCATTCAGAGAGTCATTTGTGAAGTGTTTCGATGTAGTTTATAGATGTGAGCGGGGAACAAAGATGCCAGACGGAAGGTCACGGTCAGCAGTAACACGCTGGCAAAGCTGGTACTGGCTTTGGGACGTGAAGCGGCCCTTCCTTTGCGTGGTTCATCACTGAACCCCGAGTACCGCCAGGAAACTGGTGTGGCATGCGTGTCCGTTCATGTCAGGCGTGGTGCTGTGCCCCTCAGCCAGGAGCCGGCCCCACGAGCACAGCTCTAACTGATGCATTCCAGTTTTGACAGACGAACAAAAATCCCGAATCCAGGCTATGAAGCCAATGACAAAGGAAGAATGGGATGCAAGGCAGAGTATCATAAGGAGAGTCGTGGATCCTGAAACAGGGAGAACAAGGTATGATCCCTGGGGAAGAGGGAGGCAGGTTGTCCATCCCCATCCGTGTTGTGTGGGTTGGAGTCCCGGAGGAAGCCTGTCCACGGCACTGCAGTACCATGCGTGGACCCAGGTCCCCTTCAGCAGCAAAGGCCGATCCCTCGCAGGTCCCCTTCCATCCGACCCGCTGTAACTTACCCAGAAAGGGACGTGTTTGACACCAAATTATCGAATTGTGCTGGCCCTCCATGCAAGGGGCAGGGGGCTGTGGGATGCAGACACCAGAGCACGCTGCTGCTGGGGGCAGAAGGTTTGTTCCTCGCGCTCTGAAGAGTTCAGCTTGTCCCCATTAAATGGGACTCCGCAACCGGGGGCAGAACAGGAACCAGAGGGGTGACTGACACCTCCTCACCCCACCGCTTCATGCGCTTGCCTTTCAGCTCCGAAGCACTCGGCCCCGGTTAGCACCCGGGTGCAAGTGAGGAGGGAGTGTGTGCCCCTTGGGGTTACAGACAACAATCAAACCGAAGTTCGTTTAGCTGCCAAATAGAAATGACCCAGTTTTTAATAAACTGCATCTTCTCAGCAAGCAGAAAACATCATGCTGAAGAGAATTGGGTATGACAAGTCCAGTCTTAAAATAGAAGGCAGCCTGCGGGGCTCAGGGAGGTGTGGAACAAAGGTCGGTTCCCTGTAAGGCACGTAATGAAGACAATTAAATTTCTGTTCGTGTTTGGAGGTGTGAGCCGCCTCCGACACTGCTTGGAATTTGCTCAGCAAGATGCTCCCCGGTCTGGCTGCCTTTCAGGCCCAAACTGGCTCCTGTTTCTGAATGGCTCTGCGGTTTCCTGGGGCAGCTAGGACCAGACCTGAACTCTGTGTGAAAAAAGGAAGAGGTTTTGCAGGGATTGGGGCCGCTGCTGTTGACAGCGAAGCCTGCAGGTGGTGGGGTGGCAGGAGATGCTTTTATTACGAGTTTTCTCCTGCCGTGTGCAAGCACGACTAGCTCTGCACACAGCAGACAGTGCCTACAGCCCAGGGGCAGGGATGGCTGGCCCATGCAGCGGGGATGCTGATTTCTCAGGGGACCACACCTGCAGCATGGTGACATTAATCCCACAAGAGCGATGGAAAAGCCTGCCGTGCTATTTAAGCTTGATACGGCCAAAAAAAGGTCACGTAATGCAACTTCAGGGGTAGGTCATCGCTGGCCTCGCCTAGAGGTGCATCAGCCCAGCGCCTGGTCCTGGGCACGTACCGCTGAGAGGGAGCTGGTGGCTGCATGCCTGAGCTGGGGCACAACAGCAGCCCTCGGGGTGGGGGGGTCAGCGCCTTCTGTGGCTCAGGAACGGTGTGGCTGGTGGGGACTTGCCAGTAGCCGTCACGGCTCGTGGGCCTGTGCTTGTCTTCCAGGCTTATTAAGGGAGACGGAGAAGTACTAGAAGAAATCGTCACCAAGGAGAGACACAAGGAGATTAACAAGGTAGTGGGGACTTGCCATCAGCATGAGCTGCTGGTGGGTGCAGCCGGGGAACCGCTGCAGCCGGAGGCATTGTCTTGCCACCTTGGGGATCCCGCTGACTCTACCAGGGCAAAGCGAGCCCTGGCAGCTCCACAGGGGCCCCTGGGGGTGGGTGCTGGGGGTCCTTCATCCTTGGGCAGGCGATGCTGCGAGCGCCCATATCTCTCCCTTCACAGCAAGCCACCCGGGGGGACGGGCTGGCCTTCCAGGTCAGGACGGGGATGCTGCAGTGAGCACGCGAACGCCAGCCGTGCCGGGAGCCCGTCCTGCTGCCGGCGCCAGCCCAGGCGTGAGCCTGTCTCTGGACCATGCAGACAGCACCGCGTCAAAATGCTTCCCCAGGGGCAGTTTCTAGCCGCTCTGTAAGTTATTGACTGGGAAGGAGAGCGACACTAATGGTTCATCTCCCAGTAAACAGCTTCTCCCCTCCCTCTCCTGACTGGGGCCAGCGTGGCTGTAACGCACTTAGACCTGCTTGCCCCGATGCCCCTTTCGAGGCCGGAGGAGCTCAGCAGCACCCAGGAAACAAGCTCGCTGGTGCTGAGCACCTCAAGGTGCTGCTGCCCTTCAGCTCTGGGCTTTGGCGGGCAGGAGCCAGTGCTGTGGCCAGGCTAGGGTGTGTATCAGGGCTGCAAAATACGCAGCTGGCTGCCCCCTTTTCCCTTCAGGGGCTGCTCGTGGCCCCTTCCTTGCTGGATCTGCATGCCTCGTGCTTACCCGGTGCTGCAGGCTCGCGGGCCCTTCGCACTCGCCCACCCCGCCCGGAGAGGAGCAGCCGTGCCGCTGCGTGGCTCTGCTCCGGCTGCAGCTCTCCTCTGCGCCTTCGCGTGCCTCCCTGCGCCGTGCCCCAGGGGCTTTAACTCAGCCTTTCTGCAGCTTCATCTCATCGGGCAGCACTGGGGGAAGCACAGACCTGGCGCGCTGCACTGGGGTGCGGGCAGGCGTGACTTGCAGAGGGGTGGCTTTGCCTCGCTGTCTGTTCCTGCATGCCACTTGTGTCCCTTCCCCACGGCGCAGGCCCCGGGCAGCATTAGGGCTCTGGGCTTCTTGGGGTCTGTGCCCATGGCCGCTGTGAAGCAAACAGCTGGCCTTTCCCCCACTGCAAAGTCCATAAATCCAGAAACTGTGGGAAAAAAGAGACAAATGGGTTAAAGGACAAATGGGTCCTGCGGGACTGATCTGCGCGGAGGGTTTCCACGTTCTGTTTGTCGCTGTAACCCCATTAAACTGGCGCCTGCTCACGTCTTGGGTTTTGTGACTTGTCTGTTTCTAGAGTCTCCCCAAAAAAGCAGACAGAGAAGAGCCTTCCCATTTCTTTAATCTGTGTAACTCACAATGATACTGTACACAAAGCACACCCAGGCATTGGAACGATGCACTAACAGCAAGGAGGAGAAGGAAGTTGTACAGAAGGTTTGTCACACACAAGCGAGTCATCGGCACGGTACTGTACACACAGGGGCGTACCCGGCGTGGCTGCCGGCGCCCTCGGGCATGCCCTCCGGTGGTTCCCCACACACACGTCTGTTACCCCTAAAGCAATTTTTTATAAATAAAATACAACTAACATCGTCGGAATATAAAATTGACAGTCGAGGGTATCAACAGGCAGAGGGTGCCGAGGAGAGGGAGGGGACCGTAAGGCTTCTAGAACTAATAGGAAATGCAGCAAACGGTGGCGATACCTGAAGAAGGGGCTGCTACAGCAAGCACAGCGGCTGCTGGGCGGAGCGGGAGTTTGTTAGTAACCCTTTGGCTAGTTACTGCTCTCGGCTCGCGTATCGGACACTGTAAACGTTTTTGGTATTAGAATTTCGCCTCATCTGACTGCGTGATCTAGCAAACCCAGGAAAACAACTCGGAGGGAATGCACGGGCTCCTCTTTTTATTTTTAAAAGACTTTAAAGGGACAGCGTCAGGTAGAAAGTCTGGCCCGTAGTGCAGTAATACAAAAAGCTGCTTTTTATAAAAAATCTGAGCTCCACAGCAGAGTTGGATTCCCATGGAAACAATTTAAAAAAAAAAAAAACCAAACCAAACCAAAAAAGACCGAGGCAGCCTGCGCAGCACGGGCTGTATTGTGCTAGTGTGCGAGAAGAGGACATGGGCTGCAGCAGAAGCGGCGCGACTGTCGCCGGTCACGCCGACGGCTGCCCAGACAACGGCGCCAGGGAGGAGTACAAGAAACTTCATATTCTTTCGTTTCGAAGCAAACAAGTTATTTGTAACAGAGAGAAATTAGGTCTGTAACCTGACAGTGCCCCTTTAGTAAGGATGGAATCTACATTCATCTTTCCCTCGCTGCATCCAAACGGATCCTCTTCCATACACGTGGAAAGGCATCGGGTCACATGCATTGCTCTCCAAAACAGCTCGGAACAAACAGGTTATAAACACAGAGTTAAACTATTGCTATTGTTCTTTGAGTGAGTAGCACGTTGATCTTTGCTTCAGATAGATGAGTGCCAGATGGGGGCGGCTGAGGATAGACTGATGCAGACTACGATGGACTGAGAAAAACTTATTGGCATATTCCCTGGTAACTACACCCACCTCATCTGGTATTATTGCAGCAATAAAGGTCCTGCTCTACAATTGCTTCTCCGTGTTGGATCCGTACAATGGCAACAGATGGGGGGCCAGGGAAAGGACCCGGGCAAGTTTCAAGAAGCTCAACAAAGGATGAGGACGGAGGTGCTATGATTGTCAGTCTAACTGGTTAGTAGCTGTTGAAAACATGAAGTGATGGAGAGGTGAGTATAATATTGCACTTCTGCATTCATTGACAGTTACGTTAAACTTGGTCCATAAAATAATTGCTTTGTACATAATGCCTGAAACAAAAAGCTACATTTTTAAATATTAATAAACCCTGAAGGTTCCAGTCCCTCCAGACATTTTTTTTCCTCTACATAAATAAATAACTTTCAATTTTATATATCCACTTTTTACGTTGAACATTTACATTCGCCTCTGTTTTACACTATCTACACATAAGAAAATGTGACCATCTCGTCACCATTGGAAAATGTACAGATCATGCCTTGGTGGTGGACTTGGAGGGAAGCTGAATTTTGCAAAGGCCATATCCAAATTTGCAGAAATTATTTTGTGGTTTGGTGACTTCACGGGATGGATTGTGGCTTGGCTTCCTACTCAGATGGCATCTGTTTGATACAACATTCAACGAGCGAAAAGCTGGGACAATTCACATTGTTTTTAAACCCAGTAAGCTCTGGATGTACATTCAGAGAGAGCTAAGCTGAGCTGGCAGAAAGGGAAGTCAGTTTTCGGTAACAAAAGTAATCGGATACATTCTGTAACTGAATAATTATCAAAGAGAAGTGGTTAAACGTTTTGCAGTCAGGCTGCAAGACGTGGGAGAAGCACTGGGCGGCGGGCGGGCAGTTGGGTTTGAGCGCTCCACCGGCTCGGACGCCGTCGGCAGCTCAGCACTGTCCCTCCTCTGCCTCCGCTTCGACCCTCCAGTGCCACGAACACGTGAGATCTACCTTGGATGTCTGATGAGTTAGCTTTGCCTACCGTGGCCCAGAGCCAATAAGCAGAGCAGCGTTCACAGTGCTGTGTATCTCAGTGCGGCCGTCCTGCACTTCATATTGAAACAGTTAATAAAATGAAGCAGCCAGTCTAAAAAATTCTTTGTTATAAATAAGATCCTCATAAGTAGAAAGTGATATAAAGACAGGAAAGTGTGGTGGGGGAAAGCAGGGTTACATATCGTCGGGGAGCTCAGTAGGACTATAAAATCTCCACGTGAAGAGGCCAACTGGAGTCTGTAAATGGGCGCCCCGGATCCCTCGGGGTGGATGCCCCTCCGCCCCGGGAGGTGTGTGCAAGGAGGGAACCGGGCCCTTCGCCGGGGCCGGGCTGACCCGGGAGGAACAGGACTAAGGGGCTTTTTGGCAAGCCCTCGCTCTAGGCACTGTTCGCCGCCGCCGCCGCTGCAGAGCGACGCGCTCCCACTCCTGTGCCGTGCACCGCGCACGTCCCCGTGTCGCCGGGGGTGCCAGCAAGCAGCGAGCGCGCTTCGCCCTGCGCACCGGCAGCTCCCCTCTGCCACGCACCCGGCCCCGGCTCGCTCCAGCAGCACACAAACCATCAGCTCAGGCACATCCACTGAGAAACACACCGGGAAAATTAAGATATGGCCTTTTCTTAAGGTTGCCTGACGTTGTTGGCACACTTCCTTACAGTCTCCTTACTGCTGGAAAAACTTCTGCACAGATTTTTTTTTTTTTTTTTAAATATATACATATACATATATATATATGTGTGTGTGCATATGTATATGCATATATGTATATATATACACACACACCCTGGCTTAGCAATATTTCATTGTCATGCACTACAAACAGTTAGGTGTAGCTACATGAGATGGTAACAGGTTTCCATTCTAAAAATCATCAGTGCAAAAAACAATGAGGTTTTACAGTTCAGTAACTACAGGTAAAAGAAGCGAGTCTAGTTCCCATGAAAGCTGCTACTGAACTTGGAGAGAACCTGGGAAGAAGAAAACGTCTCGGAGGTGGGTGTTGAGAGAGTCAGACCCTGCACTTGGATGAGAAGAACTGCAATGCAATCTAGCTGCTGAGTGCCTTCAGCTGCTTCCAAATATACGGTGGTTACTTTTGGAAATAATATATAGCAAGAATATTTGGAGACTTTAACAGCAAATTAAGTGTCTGAGGTTTGTAACAGCTCAAACAAAATAGCTTGTATTCCTCTTTTAATAGGTCAACCCATTAAATTCCATCGGCTTCTAAAAGGTCTCTTTAAAAAAATAACAGTAATAACAATAACGACCCCACTTTCTTGGGCGTGAATCTGCCGACATTCTGCCTCTACCAACAGCATCGATACATCTTTATGCTTTGCCACTGCACGTACTCCTTGAGAAAGTGGCTGAACTTGAAGCTCTTTGTACAGGTAAAGCTCTCGGTTGCTCTGCCTGGCACAGCCCACCACAAATCCCTCGCTTGGGGCTGTCTGTGCCGGGGAAACAGCACGCTCATCGAGCCCCAAACCCGCCCCGTGTCGGCACCGGCAGAGCACCTCCGTCTGACTCCTGGGACAACCAAGAACAAGTTCCCCCAGCCTCATCCCCTGTTCCTGTGGCTCTGAGGACAGCACTCGGTCACGCGTATCGGAGCGATGGCTAACAAGGCGAGGAGGCACGTATTTACAGTCACTAAACCTGGATAAGAGGAGGCAGGAGAGAGCGCGATCTTGACCTGGAGACTTTTTCCCCCCAATTTCCAGCTGTTCCTTGGGCTCATGCTGCACAAACCTGACGCTCCCGCTGCAAGGCCTGCACGTTCTGCGTGGGAAACATCCCGTCTCTTCCCAGAATACCATGATGTTATTAGAGTAGCACCATATTTACCCTTCCAGCCTGTAACGCCGGCCTCGTCCCTCTTCCCTTTTGTTTTCTCCTCCGGTGGCTGCAGCCGACAGTCGCTGGCTCTGGCCTGCCTACTTCTGCCCCAAGAGGCCAGACTCCAGCCGGGATGCTGCGCTCCGGCCCCAGCACCCCGTGGCGATGCTCATGCTTCTTTGGCTGCGTTCCCTGTCCCTCTCCTTGTCGCTGTCGGACTGGCTCTGGGTGCGCTCGGGGCGGTGGCCGGCGCTGCCGCTGGTGGCCGAAGGCTGGGAGGAGATGGTCCGCAGCAAGTGATTCCTCTTGCGCAGGAACTCGGTCTGGCTGGGCAGCCCGAAGCTGCCTTTCCGCAGCGCCATGCGCGTGGTGTTCTTGGCGGGGCGCGAGCGGTGGTTGTACTCCAGCTGGGCCAGGTGGGCTGCGTACCCCTCCGTGATGAACTGCGAGACAAAGAGGGATGAGGGCAGGCGTTAGAGGGATGGGACACATTTCCCTGAGAGCCACTGGCAGCCAAACGTGTTTGCTGTGCCAGGTTCTCCGGGGTGACGTGCAAGACATGGAACAACTGAGACGGATGTGATGGGTCCTTGTCCTGGTTTCGGCTAGGACAGAGTTAATTTTCTTCCTAGTAGCTGGTATAGTGCTGTGTTTTGGATTTAGTAGGAAAATAATGTTGATAACACACTGATGTTTTTAGTTGTTGCTAAGTAGTGTTTATATTAAGGCAAGGATTTTTCAGCTTCTCATGCCCAGCCAGTAAGAAGGCTGGAGGGGCACAAGAAGCTGGGAGGGGACACATCAGGACAGCTGACCCAAACTGGCCAAAGAGCTATTCCATACCATATGACATCATGCCCAGTATATAAACTGGGGGGAGTTAACTGGGAGGGGGGATCGCGGCTCGGGAACTAACTGGGCATCGGTCAACGAGTGGTGAGCAATTGCATTGTGCACCCCTTGCTTTGTACAGTTTAATTCTTTTAGTATTGCTATTGTCATATTATTATCATCATCATTATCATTGTTTTTCATTCCTTTCTGTCCTATTAAACTGTCTTTATCTCAACTCACGAGGTTTTTTTCCTGATTCTCTCCCCCATCCCAGGGGTGGGGGGGCAGTGAGCGAGCGGCTGCGTGGTGCTTAGCTGCCGGCTGGGGTTAAACCACGACAGTCCTGATATGTGGGACAGTTCCTGTCCTCTTGACGAACACACTCAGCACCAGTCTTAAGATGACCAACTTCCCATCGCCCTCCCATGGGAGGCCCTTGGCAGCACCTCCAGGGCTCAGAGAAGCTGGCTCCTACCTGACACTGGCTCTGCAGCTTCTTGGTGGGTCGGCCAACGATGTAGATGTGCGTGGGCGGGAGGCTGATGGAGCTGTACACAGAGATGTCCTTAGTAGATCCATATGCCGCATGGATCCTCATGTGGAGCTACGGGGAGAGAAAGCAACATGCGGTCAGAACATATGGGCACCCCGTGCTGCTCAACAGGCAGGGCTTTTTTTTTTTTTTTTTTTTTAAATAGCATTTGTGAGACTCTCAGGTCAATAACTTATGTAAGTTCCCAGCTGGATAACGCACTGCTGTGCAAAGTGCTAATTAACAGAGCTGGGGATGTTTACAGGCCAGAACAAGAGGAGTAACAGCAATACGAAAGCAGATCTCTGCTTGCTGATCCACAGCCTTTCCTTGAGGGCTGTGGGGGGGCAGGGATGCCGCACACTTCACTGCCTGCTTGTCACTGGGGGAGAGGAGCGGTTTGCAACCCCCCGCGCAGTAATCATTAGCAGGGAGCGTTCCCCTCAGCCAGCCATGCTGCCGCATGCAATACTGCTGTTTAACTCTGCTGGGCAGAGGCAGAAGGGACAGGCAGCAAAATATGCTGCTTTTCAGGGATTCGTCTGCCTCCACGCCCGAGCAGAGAGCAGCTCCTGGCCAACCCTTTCCTTAGCGAGCTGAAGCAGGGGCTGGCAGGGGAGGTGTGGACACTGGTGCCACCACAGACCGGCTTTGCCCCCGGAGTGGGAGGCAGGCCAGGGAGATGGAAAGGAAATCTCTGCCCCTGGTCACAAACTTGTTCTTCTGGAGGACAAGGGAGAGCAGGCAGTAAGGGCCAGCTGCTCCCGGCACTGCGACTCAGGCCGAAACGAGAGTCCAAGAGAGTTAACGAGGGGCTTTCCCTGCTATTCAAGGCCGGGCACAAGTGCTCGGGACACTGGCAGTTCCTCCGCTTGCCAGACAGAGAAAACCTTATTTTATGTGGAGCTTTTCTGAGGCTCTGGGCTGAGCGTCGTTAAGACCTCCCTGGGGTCGAACGCTTGGGAAGATGCTCTGTGGAGTCTCCCATCAAGGCTGGGTGGTGCAAGGCCATTTCTGCAGCAGCTCCGTGCCTTCTCAGACCTGCTGGTTACACCACGGGCGGCCAGAAAGCCACCACACAGGTGAAAAAAGTGCATGTGTGGGGAAGGGGAGGCACTGCTGCCTCTGTTTCATGAGGCATTTGGTGTTGGAAGGACCAGTGATGAAATGGAGCAGTGCAGAGCGGAGCAGACACAATTTAACAGCGTAGACACTTTTGTAGAGCAATAAAAGGATGAAAATAAAATGAACAGATTAATCTTCCACTGCGGGTCACATCGCTGCCAAGAGACTGGTCCTGACAGGGGCAATTGGACAAGGAGCAATCTAAACCCACGCCACGGTCATATTTCAGCAGACCCAGGCTTACGTCTGTGATGAGGGATTTCAGGAAGTTGGCCTTGTGCCGCAGCGGGTCGTGAACGAGCCCATCGCAGAAGGAGACGATCCCATGGGGGAAGTTGTGCTGTGCTAACCATGCTACCACCCTCTGCTTCTGCATGTCGGGGCGGCCCGTGACATAGATAATGAGGTAGCCGAGGTCTTGCCAGTGCCTAGAAGGAAAGCCACAAGTCAATGGGTTGCAGACCTAGAGCAACGCCACCGTAAAACAAACCGACTGCCCCAGCCCCTGCCGCTGACCTTACAACGTCGACCGCTCCGGCGCGGACTTTGGGGTCGCTGCCCATGATGGATACGCTAGCTGCAAAGGAGCCGTCGATGCTGAACACCACAAACTCCGTCCCCTTCGGCAGGACCGTGATGTAGCTGTCTGCATACGTGTGGTCGCCTCTGAAAGGGATGCAGGTACTTATAGGCATCAAGACATTCAGAAGGTACCACCGAGTCCTGCAGAGCATCACAAGCCCAAAGCAGCACCCAAATCTGGCCCAAAGGCTCTCACAGTGATGCCACCCTCAGTTACAGCAGTGATGGGCACTGCATGAGGGCCTCTCTGTTAAAGTGGGGATGGAAATAGTACTCTGGAGCCCTGGTGTCAGTGACTCAAAAAAATAGCCTCAGAAAACCACTGGTGGGTTCACCACTGAGAAGATGCTCCCCTCCTCCCCCTTGCAGAGCTCAACACCAGCAACTGGAGCTGAGCTGGAGCCCCTGGGCTGTGAATTATCACGAGTACAAAGTTCCGTCCCTCAAGGACAAGTTTATGGTCTTTAAAATATGCTCAGTCGTGCACTTTTGCAGATGACCGCGAGGCCATACGTCTGTGGTGCAGAAGGCCTGCTCCTGCAATGGGAGCTCAATTACCATGCTGTTGATGATGCAGGAGTCAGAATCAAACGTGGATCTTCCTCTTACAGCTGTACAGTACAAATGGCTTTGTCCCTCTTGCTGGCAAACCAGGCTCTGGAACCTACCCAACAAGCAGAGCTGCCCCGCAAGGAGGCACCATATTCTACAGTCATCAAATTCCTCTTCTGTTCCTCTTGTAAACTAAGCCCCGGCACCCCAAGGCACCTCACCTGACCACCATCTTGACAGGGTACACGCCAATGCCCAGGCGCCGGTTCTCAGGGATGACATAAGAAATCCTGCCACTGCTGTTGCTGATCTCTGTGTCAAAGTAAACCCACTCTCCCGACGGCGGCTGGGTCATGATGTGAATGTCCACCTGGGAAGACAGCAAGGCTGGGTCAACAACAGCATCAAAGACGCAGGCGAGTAGAAGAGGCCAAGCACAGGGACCTTCCACCCAAGCCCCTTTGGACGGCAGCAGAGCTGGGTCCTGCTTCCACCCTCTGCACTTTACAGATCTGAGAAGCAACCCAAACATCAGGATGCTGGAATGAAACCCGGCCTCGGTGGTGAAGACCTCCCTGAGGAACACCGTTCCTGGCAGGAGGCACCACACAAGTCTGAGCTGGGGAACCTGGCCAAGACGCAAAGGGTCAGGATGCAAACCCTGTCAGGGACCAAAGAGCACCGACCAGCACCACCTCTGTCCCCGTCCCCCACGCTTTTCACCACACGGTGCGCAACCCCCATAGCAGACACAGTACCTTCTCTCCTGTGAGCGTGACCATATCTAATGGACCGTACATAAACCTTCCAGTTAAGGTCTGGGGCCCATCTTCATTAGCGATGGTGTCGTTTATCCTGTGGTTGGCTGTGACATTCTGCACAAGTCAAGAGGGGAAGGTGGGGGGGGCAGGGAATAAGGAAAGAAAAAAGTTTGCAGCGAGGGACAGCCTCACAGGGAAACGCCAAATATAACCGGACAAATTGGAGCGGGGGTTTCTCTGTGCCGTTTCCTCCCTCCACTCCACCCACAGCTCTCGGCTTTAGAAAAGAACTTGACCTGTGGCAGAGGTGAGACTCTGTGCCCCGCATCGATGGGGTGGATTTGAGTGTAAGTGGCTGAAGGGCCAATTTCAATGGCGGTTCGTACATGCAATTCTGATACTGTCTATTAACTCTTACACTTTAGATTTAAGAGGCAATACAAACAGCCGCCAGAGAAATTTGCTGACACTGTTTCAGCTCTAGCAGAGAATTGCTCTCTTTCGGGAATTGGAGACATTTCCTGGGAGCGAAGGGCATTTATTGAGCAGAGAACTTGCATTACTGGACTTTGCAAGACGTTCGGTCCCTTTCCCTGACCCACAGCCAATGCTTTCTGTATTTTCCATAGACTCAAGGCCAAGAGGAGACCTTGCTGGTACAGATCTTTCAGGTTGCTCTTTCACGACTACATGGGTAGGATATAATCACTAGTATATACCAGCAGTGCAACATGATCCTCCGTCTCTGCCATGGACAGACACAGCCGTGCCATGCTGGCCGCCTTCAGTGCCATTCTTGCAGCCCAAATTGACACCCCTCTAAACGACAGCACTCCCTCCTGCCACGAAGGCAGCCCCAAAACCACCCTCACCCGGAGCTTCACGTGTGTCCTCTTGCGGAGCCACTTCTCGCGGGGCTTGGAGGGGGTGAAGACAGACACCTCCTTCCCATCCAGCTCCAGAACGCTCGAGTTCTCGTGCCTCATCACCTGCGGGAGGACAGATCCCATCAAGATATCAGCCACTTGTGCAGTGACCCCCCCCTCCTCCTCCTGCCCACGCTGTTCTGCATCTCCCGAGCCAGCGCTGAGTAAGGACAACGCCTGGACAGAGACGGCCTGAGTTTGCCTGCTGGGCGTTTGGCTTGTCAGCTTGCAGGTTTTACAGGCTGCTCCCTTAATTGCAAGGACAAGTGGTCTCTTCTGAACTAGCAAAGCCTGCAGCCAGCGCTGACTTAATCCTGGCTGGGACGCAGGTTATTTACATTGTCAGGATGTACAAAACTGACTCAAACACAGCAGGACGAGCTCTGCGCTTAGATATCTGCGCTTTCTCCAGGCATTCATTAGTCCCTTCCCACGGCCTGCGAGGGACTGGTCTCCTCCTTTGAACACGAGTCTTCTGCCATTCTCATAACAGATCCAGCACCAGCTGCTCTGACCAGCCCCATGCCGACAGATGCCGTTCCTTCAGCTCATTTCTTATTTCTATTTAAACACATTTCAGACTGCTCTTGTCCCATAGCTTTTGCTCTTCTCATTGATTTGACCCCAGCGGAGGCACGCAGGGCTCCGACTCGGCCACGTGTGAGGCAGAGTCCAGGGTGTCTCTCCATCCTGACCTTGTCTCCGAGGTTGACAGAGCTCAAGCACTTTGTGGGGCTGGGATGTCACCGCACCAGTGCGAGGATCAAAGAAGGGGCAAGGTGATGCCCACCAGCCAGCCTTTGGGGGCAATTCCTGCCTGTCACCAGGGCATGGGCAGGGATGGAGAAGCAGGAACCTGGAGAGAGGAGGGTTAGATCCTACCTAGATTGCTCTTAAGCTCTAGAAGGGAAAAGGAAGAACAACACCCAAAGGCGAGGGGACATCTCAAAGACTGCTGTAAGACTGGGAGGTGACCCTGCACAGAGAACTCCGAAACTGGCAGTAGTCCTTAGTGACCATCCCACCAAAAAATTAAGAAGCCTCTTAAATGTGGGCTCTTTTACAAGGTCTTGAACATATTTTGTGTGGTCAGCAGCTCTCCAGCTGACCTAGGCTGTAGTGGTCTGACACAGGCCAGCTCGTGTCGCAGGGCTGAAGCTGTTTTTCTTCCAGGGAAATGGAAAAAGGACCCCAGGGAGGATGAGCTTGCTGGGGAGGGAGCTCATGGAAATCCAAAGTAAACAAAATAACAAGTTTTACTGAAAATTATTTAAATCAGGAATCTATTTTGAGTACTATTTGAGCTTTTTTTAACAAGATTTAATCTTTGGAGGCTAAAACTATTCAACAGCTTACTTTTACATTTTGTCCAGAGATGACTTTCAAAGGCAATTAGAAACAAGTCCTTATTAGGGGAAGAAGTGGCATGATGCTCTGGAAGGACAGCAAGAAGACAGGGGCTGAGAAAAACCCTGGTCTCAAGGCAGAGACGAATGAGTAGAGACAGGCACTGGGGAAGGGGGGGTGCCAGGCTACCCGGGCAGCCGCCGGCAGGCTTTGAACGGATGGAGAGGTACCTCAAGCCACAAGATATGAAGCACCACGCTGTGCTACAGACCCAGGTTTGGGCTGAATCCTGAGTAATTGGCTATTCCTTGAGTGGAGCATTTTGCGTACGAGACTGCCGTGACTGTTCCCACTCATGCACAATTATGGGTCGGTCTCAGCCCCGTGAGGCTGAGTTCGATGCGGGGCTGGGGTTTCACAGCAGCTGATCTGGCAAGGTGTGAGCAAGCACAGAGATGTCTCGCTGGGCTAGATACAGCCCGGGAAGAAAGGGTCTCACTGGATTATCGCTACCGCTCAGCTGCCACCAGCACTGACATCTCTGTTGTTTATGGTTCCCACACTATTTGGAAGATAGCACTGAAAGAAAGTTTGCCAACAGAATCATAAATAATTGAGAGCTGCAGTCGAGGAGGCTGGAAGAGAGCGGGGACGGCTTAACAGCTGAGCTAACACAAACCAAACCCAAGTGCCGAAGAGGGCAACACAATCCACAGAGTTGCTTTTAGTTTTGTGTTTTCCAATTCCATGCTCTAAGTACCGTTCTTGGGGGGTTCATACTTTGTAAGGCAAATAACTCCCCCTCATCCCCAAGGAACTGAAGGGAAAATATTTCTTTTAGGAAAAACACATTTTAAACAGTAAATGTCGGTCTCAGGCCAAATGTAGGTTGATAGAATCTGAGGTGTCAGACTCCAGACACCAGCAATCCCCATTTACCTAGCCCCAGGAGAACTGCTTTGTACCGGAGGAACAAGGACTAAATCCCAATGCGGTGACAACGGTCTGAATTCCTAGAGGAGACCACAATAACTTTGAAAATGGAGAACCAAACTCAGCCTATCAACTCATGTCAAATTCACACAAAACTTCTCCTTTGGTTTTATTGTATTTGGTGCTATTTTATTTGTACATCAAGAAATTTCCTTGAAGTTTCAGACTTGAGATCCAAACTCGCACACACAGAGAATGGCCCAGTTCAGGAAACAAGTGCCACTGACTTTTGCCACTGCAATCTGATAGGAAACAGTGCTGGGCTCATTCCATGGCTCCCTGGTAAGCCCCTCTGAAACCTCCTCCGATGATAAAACCCAGACTCAAACTAACCAGGTGTGACAGCACACATCTGTGAAGTTTGCATGTGTGCAGCTTCGCTAACAACACAGGTGAGGAACAAAAAGAAGGGGAAGAAAATGGATCTGCAGTGGCAAAGGGTATTTTTTCATCTGTATGCATCAATGAGAGTTATGGAAGGTACAGCGGAAAAAAGAAAAAGCCCAAAGTATTTTTCAGCCCAAGGGAGATCGGGGGAGGAAGGATGACTGTACCTGTCTCAGCAGGAAGGAGACGACGTCTGTGGACTCCCAGTAGCTTGCATGGAAGAGGTGCGGCAAAGCGACCGTTGGGAAAGCCGTCAGAGCATCAGGACAGTAGAGAGCGTAGTCAATCCTTTTGGTTCCCCACCATTTAGCAGCAACTAGAAGCAAAAGACTCGTTCAGACAAAGGGCATTCACATGCATGCGCAGGCTCCAGGCTCTGGCTCCTCACTCCAGGTACACGCCGGGAGGTTGCTCCCTGGCTGCTCGCACTGCTAAGAGGGAACAACCGCCCCAGGGCTCACTCTTTGCTCAAACCAAGGGAAGAACACACAGGGGCACCAGCACTTGAGCTCTCCTTTATTTAAGTAAATAGGAAGGCACTAGAGGGCAGGTATTAATTGGCCGTTAGTCCAGACCCTGGGGAAGGGGTCCAAGGCTCACGTGCAATGAGCCTGGGAATCCACGTGCCAAAACATAAGACGGAAACACATCTCCCTGGAGCTGTGGCAGGAAGGATGGGTGTGCTCTGCCCACCACAGTACATGCCCAGGCCATCTCCGGCCCCACTTCCAACTCCTTTAGCTTTCACCAAGGAATAGCATCCAGACATTGGCCACACTAAAGAGGATCTGAATACTGGGAGCCCACGCGAGATGCTAAAAGGCACCACAAGGCAGGGTATATGGCATGGGCTGCCAGGATTGGCAGTCCCCAACAAGTCCTTGTTGCCCTCCCAGGCTACCATGTTGCAGGCAACCGAGACATCCCGCCCAGCCTCCCCGGGAGCACAGCCTCTGCAGTGGCCAACAAGAAAAGTATCTGGGAGCGCCGGGACTTCATTGCATGGGGGACTGAAAAATACACTGGGATTTTGGGTGGGCAAGGTTACAGACCACGCAGAAGAGTTTCTCCCTTGGGGAGTCAACAACTCGCACACAAGTGTCCGACAGCCACCGTTCGCCCATGGGACACCACCACACTTCAACGCTGCCCTGAACTCTGCCCAACGCACACATCCTTTCCGACTCCCTAGCAATGAGCACATCTCAGCCCAAAGCCTCCCATCCCAAAGGCGTGGGCTGCTTTCCCAGCAGTGAGGAGTCCTCAACCCCCATGCACCCTGGCCTGGAAAAGTAGCCATGGAAAGAGAAGATGGATCAGATCAAGAGAGCAACAGGAGGAGCTGCGTTTGCATGCAGGTTGCAAGCTGGGGCTTTGACAAGGGTTCTCTCAAGCTTGTTTTTTCTCTGTGACAATGTTCGCTTTTTATGGACTTCCAGGAAAGCTGCCAGGTATAAAGTATGATCCAACAAACCCCCCTTGTTAAGGGAAATCTAGCTGGTGATAAGCACAGATGCTGAATTGAAAAAATGGGCCCACCAGCTCCTTCCAGAGACCTGCACAAAGCTCCCACCGCAGCAACATGCAGAGGGTTATAGCATCAGCACATCCCCATGGCCCAGCTCTGGCTGCGCTGAGTGCCCAGGCCACCCTCATCCTAATGGCCCTTGCTTTTCTGAAGAGCCATGGGAAGGAGGAGGAGGGCACTGATGGATCAACATGGCTTTTCCAGAGCACATAGGCACCCCTCGCAGCCATTTCTGACTCCCTGTCTTCCAAATTGGCAGCTCCTGGTCACGTCCCAACCTTTCATTTCTCATGCAAGTCCCCAGCTTGGATAATTTCAGGTTCTTTGTAGGAAGCAGACAGGATTTACTCTTCCATGCTCAAAAGACAGTGGTGGAGGCAGAAGCGTTGTCCCCACAGCTCTGCCCAGAAGAACTCCTGCTCTTGCCAAGTTGTTAGCCGTGTTATGATCGATCTTCGGAGCAAAGTGACAGAAATACTTGTTAAAATGCAATCAGAAATTGTAAGTGCCTCGGCGAAAGTGCATAGATCTGTTGTGAAGTTCTGTGACTATCGAACGAGAGAGGAGGTCGACCAGAGTGGGTCTCTCCAGAATACCTGTCTTGATGTCCAGGTCGGGTATCCGAAGAGCACAGTCTGCAGCCTGACTCCACAGCCCTTTGAGCTTTCTTCCCTTTGAAGGGATTTCAAGTTTATGCTGCCTACGTCTCTTGGATGAGGTTTGGGTAGGGGATTTGTGAGGGAGGGCAAGTTGGGACAGAAGGCTAAACCCTCTACAATGATTAAGGTGGTGTTTGGTTTCTAAAAGGAAAAATAAAATTAAAAAAAAAAAAGCAGAAATCACACTTATTATTATGGCACACACATGCCGCAGGCAACACCGGTTTCATCCTCCAGAAATCAATAGTGCAAGGGAAGCTGCACCCTAGGGAGGGCTCCCGGGAGGGAGCCATGGTTTTGCGGTGCCCCTCCGGACTCCCTCCAGCTCTCCCTGCAGGATAAGCACGGACCACGTCCAACCCTCAATGCCACGGCTTCACGTCACCACCGCGCTAATAAGGTCGAGTGCAAGAGCTGCAAAGCCAGAGCCAGGGTTCGGAGGACACGTCGGCACTCGGGAGGGCGAAGGAAGGGGCTGCGACAGCCCTTGGGGCAGGCTGCACACGGGGTCAGGGTGAGCGCGCAGCCCGCGCCGGGGCCGGACTCTTCCTCTCCGATCTCAGAAACAGGTTTCGATGGCTGTGAAGTGCATGGAGGAATAAATTGCACAAACCAGAAGCTAAATAATCGGGGAGAGCACGGGGAAAGCAAAGAGAGGCAAGCGTTGCGTGGGCCTGATCCTGCCGTCAGCTCACAGAGGCAGGATCCCTCCGTCGCGTCACGCTGGCCTTTAGGCTTCACCCCGGCGTAAACACTTCATAACGAACAACCACCGCCCCCTGCTTCCCACCCTGGCTGGCCGAGCTCAGCAGCTCTCCGTGGGTGTGAAACCAGCACAAAACAAACACCTTCTCCCCCAGGAGCCTTCTTCCCAAGCAGATTAATATTTAGCAAGCGCTTGGCAAGATGTCTTACCAGGACAAATATAAGAACGCACACCGGGAGCGCGGCGTCAGCTCTTGGATGCGCTTTGGGAAAGAAAACCTCGTTTGTCAGAGCGCAGGTAGTTTATTCCTGCTGCTGAGTGTTGCCTCAAACAGGGCAAGAAGTTAGAGCAGCCCCTGAGCAGTGCCCACAGACCTTCAGCAACTAACACTTGCCTCGGGGAGTGTTATTAACCTCAGCAATTAATTATGAAGTCAGTTGTTCATAGCCTTGTAGTCTAATGTGCCAGGAATCGAGTATCTCTAAATTTTTGCCACCTTCTGGGACAAGAGTTTGGGCTGAAGGTTTTTTGGTGTGGGTTTTTTTTGTTTTGTTTTTTTTTTTTTAAATTTGTTTAAAAAATAAAAACCCTTTTATTCCTCATTTGGCTCTGGGATATGGGTCATAACTGGTTGACTCTCTGAGCTGCCCTATGGGCTACAGAAGAGCTGAATTTCTAATGGCAAGTAATAAATAACCCAAACCTGTTCTTCCCTTTCAGCATTACAGAGGGGCTTACTCATCCCGAGTTGTGTGGACCACATTTAAGTGATCTGCATTAAGCCACATGCCACACCCTGCATTATCAATCTGGCAGTGCTGATCCCTACCAGTTCTGCACGACTTATCAAGGGCAGCGCAGAAACATCCCTTTAGATTAACACTCACCGGGCACAGCAGCCAAATGCTGCTCAGCGTTATCAATTATTATTATATTTCTTTGAACAACATCACCAGCACGGTCCAACATGCACGACACGGTGGTGGCCCCTGTATTATAATCAAATATATCATCTGTTCCTCCAGGGGATACGATAACACGTGGCACTGACTATGGCAAAACCGGGCAAAGGCAGAATAATTCCAACTTTTTGTTATTAATGGAAAGTATAACCCCAGACAGACAGAAGCTGCGTGGCTCTGGCCCGGTGCGTGGTGCTGAAAGAGCGGTGCGGCAGCGAGCGGTAGTCTCGGCGGGGGTGAAACACTTACTGTTGGCTATGTTGGAAGCAGTGTAACTGTCTGCCATTCCTGAGACCTGGCTGGCAATGCTGATCTCACTGGCTCTCCGGAAGCCCCTGAACTGAGGGGCTGAAATGGGGGTGGACAGGGACGCGCTTTCCATGAAGACGGCACCATGAGACTGAACAACATCTGCTACAAAGTTGAAACAGGGAAATCAAAATATTAGACCAACAGACAGAGGCTGGGCAAGATGAACTCGAGGGGAGGAAGGAGGCAAACAAGGCTGGTAGGTGCAAAAACCTTTCAGAACTGATTGGAATGGAAAAAAAAAAAAAAAAACAACAAACCAAAAAACATTTCATCGGAGCTTTGGTTTGAAAAGAAAGCAAACACCACAGCAGGCAAAGAGACATGTGGCTGGCGGAGCAGTCTTTGATTGAGAGAAGCAAAATAAGTAGCTCAAAAAACAAATTCAAAACCCCAAAGAAAAATCCAGGCAGACTTATTCAAGCAGCAATAACAGAAGCATGTGTCATACATACAGATGTGAATATACACAACTTTATATATTCACATTGAGACAAAATAACCAAGGTAAGGAGAACAACAAAAAACAATCTTAGAAAGGGGCTATTTGTTTTCTTGAAACATTTAGACTTAAATGAACATCTCCAAGATAGAAGCAGTAATGCAAAAAAAAAAAAAAAAAAAATCAAGAAAACATTTTCATGCCTGGCAGGGACTAAATTTGAACTTGTATTTTATTGCTAATGGATACAGCCGACACTCGTTAAACTGAAGTAAGGGCTATTGAAAGAAAGGAGTCTGGTGCTGAGCACTTACATCTCCAATCGGTGTTGGCGGATCAGGGAGCGCTCAGTCTCTGTGAAAACAGAGCTTCTTTTGTACAACGTGCAAGTCTGGATTTTTTAGATCCCAACCTGAGCTTTACCAAGTGTGGCCTAACCCTTTAGTACATAAATACAGAAAAGGAGGATTTAAAGTCATGCTCACATGGACCTTATATATGTATTGGAGGAAAATGGACCTCAAATGTTAAGGACTGGCAAACCGAGAGATGCTGAAAGTCACGATAAAATCTCTGCATTTCAGTTTTCCCCTGGAACAGTGGTAAGAGCATCTACACCTCTGTGGATGCTACGAGGCTGAATTAAGTGTCTCTGGGATATCCCAAGATCCTGCACTGCAGAGGGTTTGTAATGCCAGTACCAAGTGCTTCATAGCAGGCAGCACCAGCGTGACAGTATCATGCAAAAGCGAAGCTACTTACTATCGTTTTAACGTTGCCCATCTCTGCTGCACCTGAGGAGCAGCATCTGAACTTTACTGCCAGGTATCAGACAGGGCACAGGTTTGTGGCCAGCCAGGCAGTAGATGCCATGGGGAATGCGAGTACATTACTCCCACACAACTAACATCCTCCGCCTATTTCAGCCAGTTTAGACATCCTTGGATTCAGTCCCAGTATGCGGCTGACACAGGGCGTTGTTTTGGCAACTGGTTTATTTTAATATCGATCTTTTTTGCTTGGGGCTACTGATTTGCCTCCTCTGATCTCTCAGTTCACAGCAGCAGTGTCTGTGCCCACACAAATCCTGCTGCAGCAGAGGGAAAGGGAATGTATGAAGCAGAAAACGCGTAGCTAAGTGTCGGTAAAAGAGTTCTGTTCTCTGCAGGGAAAATCAGGCCACAAGCTGCTCTGTGTAAAAGCTTCGTGGACTGCAAGATCTGAGCCTTAGCGGGAGCCTGACCTGATGACGAGCTGCACACACTGCCCACGTTGCGCCTGAAAGGCCATTACCAGCATCACTTTCTCAGCACTTTCCTCCGCTTTTCACCTTGCCTTGAGCTGCTGGCTGTCAAGGCTGCTACCAGTATCCGCAACCCAGCCAGCCCCACTGGGCCAATACGGCTTTCTTACTGCAGAAAGCACCAGCACAAGCAAGAGGAGACAATTCAAGCGGAGGCTGTACTTGGAGAACGTGAGCCAAGCCAGGAGCTGCATTCAACCCCACAAAGGTCTCAAGGGTAAAGGGTCTCATTCCCATTGCTGCATGTCCTGGGACAACCCTCTCATCTCTTCCCCGGTTACCCCTTCCTCTCCTTTCCCTTGCCTGTACAGACTGTGAGATCCTTCTGCGCTTACGCACTTGTGTCACATCAAACGGGTGCCCCAACAAAGCTGTAACACAGACGATGACCATCAGCTTCCCTGAAGTTGGTCAGATGCAAGGAGAGGTGTGGCTTTGTCCGCGCTAGGAAAAATGCCAGGTTCAGGTTTAACTAACACCTACCAGTGAAGCCTGAACTTCTTCCTCTCCCTTAAATATAAAACCTCTGTGGCTTGAATTAGGAAGCAGCTGGAAGACACACTAACGAGTGTTACAGCAATGCTACACAGGAGAAAAGGCTGGGCCAAATGCGGTGCTGCCTGGGTTGATCATGGCTCCGGCTCCATTAGCATGTCTTCACTTGGCTCTGCCTGAATTTTATCTCCTTTTTCAAGAGCCCAGAAAGAGGAAAGTGAAGGAAGGAAGAAACAGTGGTATTTTGGGCTTGCTCTTTTTAGTCAATCTCGCTTTCCTGGGCCTGACTGGGGATTTTTGAATACAATGAAATTAAAGCAAAACCACCCAACCTCAACAGCCCTTCTAACACCATCCTAGCTAGTGTCACCAGAGGCGTAATTTTCGTTCCCATAAAAGCCTAAACTGTTCTAGCATTACTGAACTGCTCAGTTTAGTATCGCCCGTGTTGGTGGCAGGAGTCTGCTCTGCAGGGGATGAAGTGCCACCCGACAGCAGCGCTCCCGTGCTCCAGCCCACTCGGGTCACTCTCGTGTTTCTCCCTTTTCCCAAGCTACACACCCTCTGTCCCCGAAAAAGGACAGTTTCTAAGAAAAACGAGGGCCAGGAAAAGTCAGGGCAAGAAGCATGGACAGAAAACCTGTTTTATGCATTACTGCCCCTTCAGCCGAGCTTCCTCGACCCCAAAGCTGCAGTGACAGCGACTTCCAGATAAAACCCTGGGATCTGACTTGCAGGAAAAAAAAAACCCCTAACAACATATTTCCTAAACTCTGTGTATGCTTTGCACCAAATCCCTTGTGCAGCACCGCTCTTGCAATTTTGAAACCACGGGGGCTTTCTTGGGGAGTGCAGCGACCAGGTTGGGATGTCACAGATGCTGCCACGCCAGCACAAACTGACCCCAGCACCTGCAACCGCTCCTGCTCCCAAAGGGAGCAGTCTAAAGTCTTCTGCATTGCAGAGGTGGCATCCCCAGCCGCAACTCAGGTCCTGACAATCGCAGGGAGGTTTTTCAGACAAGCACTTCGAGCCCAGGGGGAAGTCGGATGGCTGGACCAGGCCCAGCAGTAGCAAGACTTCCATCAAGATTAGCTGTTCCTTTACGTTGCTAGTTACGGACAGAGGTGCCCCCGGTTTACTGCGCTGGCTGAAGCGTACATTGTACCATGTCCGAGGGCAGACTTTATCAGAACGAGGAAGCTTCAGGAAGAGGAGACCTGGCTCAAGCGGTGCCCTGAGCACCCTCTCGCCCAGCAAAGGACCTGCCGCTGCTTGAACTGTGGCACGCACACGTCAGGCCAGTGCAGTGAACTGAGATTTAACTGCACTTCCAGAAGAGGTGACATAAGAAGCAAAATCCCTTTTTTTTTTTCCCTACCTATGGATCTTTAATACTCATTTCAGTGCCGTGCCTTTTAATTTATGGACTCGTTTGTCAACGCTCTTACTAATTGTTTCCCACTAAGTGAACGGCACTGGGCCATCCTCCTAATGTACTGCTGGCACTGCGTTAAGTCCTTGGGGTATCTGAATGGCAGATTTCAATATGTGCTCTTTGCAGGCTGAGCTGTGGCACCGAAGCGAGAAATACGGAAAGCAATCGAAAATACGTAAAGTTCAATAACAATAAAAAATAAAAAAATAGAAAAGCCAGCCAGCTGCTCAGCACAGGCCAGACCCTGCTTTCACTGGAGTCACTGGTCAGTGCTGGGCACTCTGTAGTCGCTACCCTGAGATCAAGAGCAACATCGATTTCTGTTGTCCGTAAGTTTTTATGATTCTGGCAATTTCCTGTAGTCCAGTGGCTGAACTGGAATTCAGCACTTGCTACAGTCAAGCCAAGCACTGCTTGGCCACGCTGTGCTCTTGACACACAATGTAAAGAGCAGAGAGGCTTCTAAAAGCTGTGTCCTGACAGCAGGAAGTATCAGATGACAGCTAAATGGCATTTCATCAGTGACCTCCAAAGTGATTAATTAATAGTACCAGATCCTTTCTCTCTGCGTTGCTACAGAACATCACAGCACAGGCAACATGGCAACTGCATACCTAAAAATCATCTACATCTTCAAAAGACAAAGGGAGAGACTATCCGGAATAGTCAGCAATGTTGCCATCCTGTATGACCACATAATGTACTGGACTGCTCATAAACAGCAAGGGTCAGCTTGTTAAAGACAACAAGGCAGCAGAACCAAGCTCTCAATGCAAAACACTGAGAAAGGGGTGAGAATGGGTAAGTATGACACACAGGGAAGAAAAAACTAAACCAAAGTCAAGTCTCATTAAAATCGCAGATGTAGCACCAGCCACAACCAGAACAAATGAGGCCATGCAGCATTTATGATGGAAAATAAGGCAAACCAAATGCATCAAACTTTGCTTTTAAGGCTGAAATTAATTTTAAAAAGCCAACGCATATAGCCACCTTGGGGTCTGAAAGCCTCAGTCACTGTATTCAGCAGAGCCACAAGGAGTGTCCGAACACAAAATACTCAAATGGACAAAATCTGGTCTGACGCAGACGCCGATTAGGCTTCTGGCCACGGTGCAGCGTGGCTGACTGCTGGGGAGTCGCACACTGCAGACAACCAACCCTCTCCCAGGGGATCCCACGCACGGTGTGTACTGCGTGAGCAGGGCCACCCAGGGACTCTGTCTTTCCGTGCCAAAGCCTCTTTCCAGCAGCACAGCCACCACAGATGGAAAAAAGTAAGTACATGGCAGCAGTCTCCCATTCTAGCATCAACACCAGAATGGGACAGAGTTTGTAATCCCAAGTTGTTCTTTTCATGGTGGATCTCCCAGACCCAAGCATAATCCCAAGCGGTTATTTCATGTGGCACAGCCTGAGACACAGCATGAAGATTTCAACTCCAGGAGGCAAAAGTATGATCTCCAAAAAGCACCCCAAGTACCCAACACCATAGACAATACAAAAGTGTAGATTACACACACTCAGCAAAACCAGCACTTTTATTGGAAACATCTTGCCAATTCAGTACGGGAACGGGGATACTTGTTTCCATGAAGCTGTCCTGGTGCTGGAGAGCACCCAGAGGGCTACTTTCCATGAGGAGGATGGGATTGTTCTGGATTGTCTCAACTAGAAGCAGATGGGGAAAAAAACAAAACAAAACAAAACAGAAGGACAAAGAACAACAGACATGCGGCCACAAAGTGTTAACATACAAACAGTTACAACTGAGCACTTCAACTATGAGTCTTCAATGAAGAGACAACCTTCAAATAGAGTAAAGAAACAAAACATGGGTGACTTCCCAAATAGACCCACATCAGAGAGATTAACTGGTAGCAGAGAAGAGCACAATGATGGCATTTCAACACAAAAGAAAAGGGAATCCTCTTAACCAGCTTCTCCAATGAGCCAAATCCATAAATACCCAGCAGATCCAGAGAAATCTTTTTACTAGGAGGGAAAAAAAGTATGCTGTAAGGGGAGAGTGACTTGAATCAGACTCACAGCCTACACAGTGCAAAGCACAGGAGTAAGCAGGGATGTGAATTTGATTTCACTCTGCAAGTTGGTTGTAATGAAACAGGGACCCAACATTTAGTACAGATGGGAAACAAAAAAAACAACAAAAAAAGGTCTAAGGGGCTTTCTGAATTGTGGACTTCAAAAAAAGCTAGCTATCTGCATGAGGGAATATGCACAAGTAGTGTTACAGAAGGTTTTGTACATAACTAATTATAATTGAGCACCTGAATTTTACGTGATCACCAAATCACACAGCTTAATTACAGCAGCAATTAACTTTTCTGGAGTGCCCTACAGTGAACACTAACTTCAGTAGTGGCTTTGCAAAGCATGGTTAGAACAGTCCTTCTGGGTAATGTGTAAATCGTAACACTGAAATTTTGACTCTAATGGAAAGGAATAGCCTGTTAGTTCATGATAAGCAAATGAAGAGGCTTTGTCGTACATGAGAAGAGAATTTAAAGCTGCTTTTTTGTCAGTTTTATTCATCAAGGCAGAAGAGCATCTCTTAAAATAACAAGGCTCAAACCTGGAGAGAGTTTCGAAAACACTCTAGCCTTCTCATAGTTGAGCTAATTGCTGTTTAACTCCTCTCCACTATATAGCAAGTGTCTCTCTAAACACAGCAAACTCAAAGGTCTAGGGAGGCACAGCAAACTAATAAGACCCCTGCTGTTGTACAGAATGATAACCAGAATGCAGGTTGCTCAGTGTCAACGGGGCTTCTACCTCTGGCTTCAGTGAGAACAGGGGATTTGAAATGTATTTAAGAGGTAGAAGGTAAGGTGTTTAGGGTTTGGGTTTTTTTTTAAGAAGCCACTTGCAGCTGATACCTAGAATACACCCAAAAAGCAAATTGCTTTTCAAGTTGCTATAGATTCCCCAAGCTGTTGTAACTGGACTGGGTACAAATGTAATTGTGGGTGGATCCGTTTTTAAAAAGTGTTGCAGCAAGATCTTTGCTAAATTTGACAAGTGAGTGGGGCCTGCAGAAAGTATTTTATTCACTTTATTAAACATGGGTTTTAGTTTATGCCCATTTAACGAATCAGATCTCCAGATTCAGCAATTACAATACAATCTTTAAGGACACTGATACATAGGAGACCACTGCTTTGGATTTTCAATTTAAAATGATGCAGAGTATCACCAGAATTATTCAGCTCTAGATACGTATTCCTCTTCATTTAGTCCTGCATGATTCAAATATTAAACAAGTGGAAAGCTACCAGAGCTTTGGGAAAAAACCAACAACCAAATCCCAATCTTTCTAGCTGGTGGCTTTGATATTCTGCTCTGGTTTGCCAGCATGATTTCTTGTCCGCTGTAAGTCTAGTTTTATAGTAGTGACTCTTAATTGCAATGTTGACTTTAAGTAGCCATTGACTAACAACCTCTAGCAAGGGAAAAATTACGGTGCAATTGTTCTTCCTGCCCCAAAGCCCAGACCCTGCAGGGAACCAAAGCTTTAGGTGAAGCAGAAAGGTCAAATTTAGTTCTGCACAGCGGTGAGCTTCCCCAAGAGCTCCTTGCAATGAGAGCCTGCATTGAAATGGCAACAGACTATGAGAGTCTAGGCACAGAAGGGAGGTGAAGATGGTAGGAAATATAATTTATTTTATTAGCTCAACTGCAAGAGCACTGATGTAATGGGAGCTGAGGCAGGGCATGGTCAGGACACAGTTGTTTCAAATGCGACCCAGTAAGACAAAAGGGCATGCACACAGCCATTTTAGACTTTGTTACTGCTGCAATTGGGGCAGAGCAAGTGAAGAGGCCACTGATGGCAGAGAAATCCTAGGTATCCTAGGAAGACAACGTGTCTCATTGGCAAGGTGGCGAGGGCAAGGCACTGTCACCAGCCCACCGATCTGCAGTAGCCTGTCCCATGAAAAAGCACAGGTTGCAACCAAGTAAATCATCTCATTATCTCACTGTTGACTCTGCTCCTTCCAGTCTTCACTGGCCCTCCAAACATCGAAGTCCTAAACTCTGCCAAGTTAATCATGTTTCATTCAGTCCCAATCACAAGCACCAGCTTGGGTGTAGAACAGGGACCTTCACAGAGAGGTCACCACATCACAACTCTCAGCAGCTGATGGCCTTTGTGTGACAAATGAAGGGCATATGGGTCACAAGGCACTGATTTTGTTGGAAGAAAACTACTTTTCTGGTAAACTGGGAATACGGCTAACATTATAGGGCCAATTCTCTTTCTTGTCATTCCCAATTGCTTTAATAATTTCAGGTAAAGCATGGATATAACCCTTTAGACAGCTAATATGGATCCAAAGCGACTTACCCAGAACAGCAGAATTGCCATCACCCAGCGGGAACCTCTGGTAACGGGGAATATTAAAGGGGGGCAAAAGGTAGAACTTCCTCTCCAAAAGAGGCTCGAGGCGTGAAGCAGATGGGTCTGCAGGGTGGAACAGGTTATAGACCTGCTGACAAGCTGGTCTGAGCTGAAAGACTAAAAAGATGAAGAAAAAACACCCTCAAGTATCAAATGGTTATTTGTTAGAATATTGTAAATATTCATCTATAAAAAGGACAACTGTTGGGTTAAAAAAAAAAGTGCTAAGGATTTATCATCTCCCTCATCTTCCAGTGTAGTCAACTGAAACCATTTATTACAATATTTATAGACTCAAGAATTGCCCAGTATTTTTAACGTTTGGAAGTACATTGCAAATAAATTGTATAATCAGTACTGGCTAGAGCACACAGTGATCTGCTTCCTTACGGTGCAATAAGTATTATATATAAATGTTTGGTTTTTACCAGTTCATCTCATCGAATGACTGCATTTGTAGCAGGAGGTGCTTACACCACCCACTAAGTGAGCTCAGCAGTTTACATCAGGACTTACTGTCAAGAGCTGGAATGACAGTTTTTCGCAGAGCAAGAACCAGACCCAAGGGAGAACCAAAGAGGAAGAAGTCAGTGATCTCAAATTCAAACTTTCCAATATTTCCTCCATCCAACATAGTAGAGCTACTAGATCGCCTGGATCCTGGGTCATTTCTCAGAACACTAGAATGTAAACTGGGACAAGAACAGAAAATAAAGTAAAAATTTTATTCACGCTGTGTTTGCATAACTGAAGGCCGGATTAGTGATTGACAGTGAATATAATTTCTCTCTCTTTAGTGAAGGAACTGTGCCAATCAACCCACCATGCCTCAGTACTGTACTTTTACTAGCCAGTAAAACGTCCCCCCAAACAATTACCCCATTACATTGGCATAATTTAGACTGTACAAATCTAAGCTTCAAGTGGGTTCATTTACGTACTCTTATCCCCTCAAAATGTTTTTTCTTTGAGGAGTCAAAATCCTGGCTGCTGCTAGTAGGATAGGCATTTGCAAGATAAAATAACCAGCAAGCCAAAATTACTAGAGTAGCAGGGGAAAAAAGCAGGTTTACAGTGATCCACTCCATTACACACATTACTGCTACGCTTTCTGGTTGTCAGCATTTGAGTTCCTTCCATCACCTTATTGTCAAATGTTACGGAAAGCTGTGCTTACCCATTTCTTCCTCGTGGAAGTAGTTGGACAAATGTTATAGGATTGAAAAGGAAAAAGAAAAACAAAACGGGAGGGGAAAGAGAAAAAGAAAGATCAAAATCTGCAAGAGGGTTTCTAATATCTTTGTGCACCAAGTTTGCACCACAGCTTCCATGCATGTGTACGGCATTCACTGGGAATGGGAATTTGGGGTAATTAACTCAGTGGCCACGTGGTAAATTGTATTTATCATGCACCCAGGACTCTCCCACTTCTCTTCTGCCCATGAGGCCACATCTGTCGAGTTATTACCAAACTACCTCTCAACCTCAGCCCAACAACCCCAGGTAACTGTACTTACAAAGAATAATGATATAAAACATGTCTAGCTTTCCCCCCCTCCTTTCAGGCGTCAAATCTGTTTGCAAAATTCAACCTGTGTGCAGTGCAGGCTGGGCAATACACAGGTTTAACACAGAGATTTAAATTCACATATCTCTTGGACACTGAGGAAGAAGAAGCAGGAACTCTTAGGTGAAAATCCCAGGAATCCACCCCCACGTTAGGAAGAGGTGCTTCTTTGCAGTCTAGATCTGGGATTAGACAGCGAAATGACAGATGTGTAACACTAATGACCCGGTTCACAAAAGGATTTCTGAGATTCTTCTGTTACCACCCAAAAGCAATAAGCTGCAATTTCTTTTGCTCTCCAGGTTCTACAGATTCAGATGGCAGCCTTGCCGGGTTATCGTCGTTATAATTAGAAGCAGAGAGTTGAAGACAGAGTACCAACAGTGACTTAACAGGGTGTTTGCAAACACTTTAAAAAGCATCTGAACAGGTTCTATAAAATATGTATGATAAATGGATACCACAACAGTTGGGCTGGATAAAAGGTTTACTAGCCTGGAGTCAGGAATGATGCAAATGCAACAGTCTCTTGCCAGCTCTGTGGCCCCAAGTCAAAATCCGAGGTGGTCACCAGTGCTTGCCGTGGCTCCGTACGCAACAGCACTTGCTCATCAAGGTCACTTCTGAACGCAGCGTGCTGGCTGCCCGGCTGGGCAGTGACGTCCCAGCACTGCTGCGCTCATGGAAATAGGGCTGCTCACTCCCCACCATCTGTACCGCCGGAGCAGTTGCTCACGCGCGCTCCTCCTCTGGGATAGCCATTCAATAAATGAGCAGCTGCAAACACTCACAAATTTGAGAAGAAAAACGGGTTTCGCTTGGACTTTGTCTTCCTGCTTTGGCAAATAACGCATCATCCCAGAGACAGCACCTCTGCTGAACGCCACTCCCAAAGGATGCTAAAAAAAACTTTCTTCTCATGCCGCACCGTCATGTATTCTCTAAAGGTGCACACATGCACACGCAAGGTACTATTCTCCCGGTTACCAACCGCAGGGAAATGACAAGCTTACTTATGCCAGACATACATATCACGGAAAGTCAAAACAGTGATGTCAAAAGCGAGAGGAACAGGAGGTTACAGCAGTGACAGCTAAAATGAGCATATTCCCATTTCTGTGATGTGAACGAGCTTCCCTGAGATCACACTGCCACGACGCGCAATGCTGAAACACGTTAAAAACAAGCCACCTTCAGGGAAGCTACAATTCTTTTAGCTGACAAGAGTGCAACGCATTAAGTTTGCTGCACGTAAGGCAGACAAAGTTATTTAGAACATGTTCAGTTTTGCCGAAGACAGGGCGACAGCAATGTGATTCAAACGAAGGCACAAGAGGAAAGACTGTCCCGATGGCAGATGTGTTATGGCAGGACGGGTGCAGGGGGTTTTTGGTTTATTCCACCCATCTTCCCACAGCGTCTCTTCGTGGGGAAGAGAAGAGAAGAGAACGAGAGCACTCATACCGCTAAGCAATTTGGACAGCTTCTCTCCTTTTACTTGATAGTCTTTTTAGCAATCAAAAGAAATGAGAGCCAAGGGGAACTCTGAATCCGTCATGCTCCAAGCAACCTACAGTGCCCTGTTCTCCCTTTAAAAAGCAGCAGATGTACTGTGTGCATTAATTAAACAAGAGCTTATGGATTTCAGAAGCAAATCAACTCATTTACAATAATACAAGTACAGCACAGCCAGAAATAATGTAGTTGTGCAGAAGGACTGAATTTAAAAATAAATGTGTGATTGTAATCTCCAGATGCTGCTCTGGCTTGCTGGGCATTATCCCAGAGAAGCGGGTAGGTCTGATACATGAATAAAAATGAGTGTCTTTGGCACAAGCTGAAATCTGCAATCGGCACGGACAGAAAGGCCCCCATATGCCAGGCTGCCCGTCTGCTGAGCCCATTAGGAAAACTTGGCTCTGTTCTGCCGATCCCCTGCATGAAGCCGCGTCACATCAGGGCTTGGTTTTTGTATGGGAAAATCATTACTTAGTGACAGAGAGGCCGAAGGGGCATTCTGCTGATGACTGTGCTGCTCAGTAATGACGGCTGTAAGCACAAGGTCCAGCGCCGGGGCCGGGTGTGACGCCCTGCTGTCACGCAGGAGGGGAAGAGGTGAATCACTGCACCCGAGCCTTCCCTGCGCCAGGGAGCGGAGGGGGAGAGATGCGGAGAGAGCTCATACAGCAGCTTCATGTTGCTCCTTTCCCTGAGTAAATCGTGGTCTTGAGCTGCGGGAAGAGACTCATTTTTGACCCAAGGTCTAACGGTAAATTTAAAAAAATACCAAACCCTAAAAGAAGTAAAGATGCACCAATCCATCAGCGCACTGAACACTGACAGCCCTTGCCAGGGACCGCCGAGGGCTTCATGTGGGGAGTGGGCACAATGCTTAGGAGATGGAGCAGGAAGCACCAGGACAAAGGTATTTGAAATGACAAACTGTGCAATCCCTTATCCACGTCAGGCCCAGCGCTTATTCTAAACTAGGTGTAAAACTGCATCAAGATGCCAGCCCACTTTCCTTAGCTGAGTCGGTGCCCCTGAGGTCAGTAACAAGGAGGAGAAAGAGCACATTTTTGCACGACTCATATTTTCTCCTGTAATACAGGAGGCTGTTTTGATAAGGTAAGAACAAGAGACTGATTGCCTTTTATTAACCTGCTGGAAATAGCTGAGAAGCTTATTGTGTTTTTTGTAAATGCAGCTGTCTTTCTGAATATAGTATCTCTGTGCACCAACAACACTCACTTTGATACTTTATCTCTCCTACGAATCTTTTACAAAAGGGCCCCTGACATGGCAGGACAACACGAGTCCCTGTGCTGGAGCAACGATTGCAAGCAGCGAAGGAGGGGCAGAAGTGCAGGACAAGCCTTCAGCTCGGCACAGGGCAAAAGGAACAGCCTCGGACACAGTTGCAATGCAGATAATGGTGTTTGCTGGTGGGGGGGACGTTGCTCCTCAGTACCTGGGACATGGGGGAAGAGGGATTAAGAGGATGTTGCAGTTCCTCTGGGCCTGCAGGAGGAAAAGGTCTGGGCTGTCCAGTTCCACAGGCTGAAGAAGATGGTTCAGTCAGAAAAAGCCTCTGGGCTTACAGAAGTAATCCCTGAATGATCAGCAGCAATGGAAAGAGTGCTATGAAAATTTCATCGGTTACGTTAACGGATACATTTCTGAAAGTCCATTTGAAGAAGCTTAGGAATGTGATACAGGGGGCTTCGATAGCGAGCAACAAATCTGAAACACGACCTTAGTGCAACGGAGCAGCCCTGGCAGGGAACAGAATACAATCCCCTGTCCCTGCTCCATACAGGGGACTTGGGTTGCTTTGCCAAATAGTCACACAGAGAGAACAATCCTCACATGCAGTTGAAGGTTGCTCCATGAACCAGCCAACCACCTAGGGTTCAGGATGTCTCATCCAGAGCATCCTGCCACTATGACAGCAGAAACCTGCTCCTGCGACAGGAAAGGGCACCGCAATTCAATCTCACACTTGAACTAGGCCAAAATTAAAGGATACTCAGCTCACGCCCACCTTTCCCAAGAACAGGCCAGCCAACTCAAAATCAGCTTTCAGAGATGCTTTGAAATTAATACAACACTGGATTCCTAGTTCTGCTTCACCATCTTCCCTTGCGTGATTTCTACATTTGCTACCTCCATCCCGCACTTGCAGCACAGCAAAAAAGCAGTGCCCTGACTGCCTTGGCTGTCAAGCAACAGGATGAAGGGCTTCTTGCTATTATAATACAGATGCAGTAGAGCAGCTGGATTCTCTCACTGCCACTCAGCAAGAGAGCTGTTCATTTTTTTTGCATATACAACACACTGAAATCTATACCCCTCTAATCTTTCCTCCACCTTGCTTATCACAGGATGACAAAGCAACAGTTGGGTTTCACAGACGCACCAATCTCAGCTCCAGAATACTGCTGGTTCTGTACCTTCAAAATCTTACCTTGAAAGAAAGGCTTGATGCTGCTTTATCGTGTCCAGCTCATAGGTTGATGAATCACTCCTTTTTCGTGGCAGCTGCTTCTTTGGATCTTCTCCGTTGCTACGGGGAATATCAATGTTGCTCCTGCTGAGGTGTCTGCTGGCTTCCAGATTAGAGCCAGTGGAACAATAGCTGTTGTTCACCGTTATTCCAGGAGACAGGAGGTCAGTATCCTGGGATTTGAAATATATGGATTTACCACTCTGACAGCTGAATCAGGAATACACCCACATTATATCCTTCTCCTTCTATCCTCCTTTCCCCATCTACCCCAAGACCCAGTTGAGGGCAATACAGTGCCTCAGACCAAACCACTTCCTAAGGGTGTGGGTGAAGTAGGTGTGGGTGATGCTTCACACCAGAGGGTGAAGCATCCCTGTTCAGAGCAAATGCACCCAAACTGAGACACACATGCACCTTAAGACACATTTGCCACTGATAAGGAAGACAGTCTTTGTTGTTTCATGAAAAGACCCTTACTAAAAACAGGGGCATGGAGGCACTGTGGCCGGCAGACCTATTCCCAGTAGACACTGGGAGCCAGCATTACCTGGACACTCACAACGCTTCCTCGTCGACTGCTGTTCTGGCTCTCGGACACAGTCTGATTGCTGTAGCATAAGGCATCAAATCCCAGAATTCCTCCAACACAGTCCCCTACCAAGCAGACCTGAAAAAGGCAACAGAAGCAGGGGGAGGAGGAAAAAAGAGAAAGCCCCTTGACTTCAGTTCAGAAATGATAGTTAAAAGGAGTGCTGGATTATACCTAGGAAACCTGCAGTAACAGGATGCCCAGTTCTTTCAACAATAAAACTATTCAGTCAATGAACATCCACTCATACCCTGCAGACTCCCGTTATCTAACACAGCTAATGTGTTCTGGCTGTCCCCACCAGCTGACTGGAGTGGTGAAAGCAACACAGAGCACTGACTATGGTGCTAACTCCAGCCTCAGAAAACCAAGCTTGATTCCCTCCTCGCCAGCTGTCCGTGCTACTTCAGGCAGGCTTCCCTGTGCTTCTGCCCCCCGTTTGTACCCTGAGGAGATAACGCTGTCCTGATTCCAAGGGTATTGAGCAGACAGGCACAATAAAGCACTGAGACCCCTGGGTTGGCGAGGGCTATCTGGGTCCCGGGGCACAGCGCTGGCTGGGAACAAGCTCAGGGTGGATAAATCACACTACAGCAGTGCAATGTGACAGCTACTCCAATAGCTCAAGCCTCACAGGGCTAGAGAGTCACTTCGCTCACAGAGGTGTGAGGCTCAGTCACGGTCTTTTAAGGGGTGCAGCAGTCTCAAAAAAGAACCCCACTTCTGCGACAACTCCAGCGCGAGCTGCTGAATGTCCTTTAAAGACGGGAATGCTTAAACAGCCTTGGTTTGCAATAGGAGCAGAGATCATATTTAGTAACAAAGGTAGCATTCCTGATTTGGAAAGGTGTGTCATGCTGAAAACTGATTAACTTCACAGCTTTGTAGCTTCATTTCTGAACACAAGCTCAGAGTTTGCTTTGAATCCCAAAGGTTCAAGACAGAGCATAAGCAATAATCTCTCTCAGAAAGAAAGAAAGAAATGGAAGCACAACGCTTTCTTATTGCAGCTCAACACTGTCATGTTTCCATCCCTCCTGAGAGATTAATGGAAAAGAGAGCTTCAGAAGGAAATTGCTTCACTTGCTCTTCCTTTCATTGTGGCTATAAACAGCCGCTGGCTCACCTGGCCGTTGAATGACATGCCCTCTTGGGATCTGATGAACTCGCTGTAGGCCTGGTTAGCTCTGACGATGACTGTGGCTACTGCTTCTTGGTACTGCGGGGAGGATGTTGCTAGCAGAGGGAGTGCAGCAAGGGGAATGTGATCCTGGCTGTTGGACAGGCAGCCTTCGTCATAACTGTATGGGCTGAGGCTGGATAGGGCAAGAGACATTGGAAATATTCAGCCTAACACACAGAGTGGGGAAAACCATTTGCAGACAGTACAGTCAGTATTGCGGTTCATTAAAAAAAAAGACTCAAGATAGAAAGGCCATTTATTCCACCGTGAATGGGTGAGAGCTTAATAAATCTTTCCCTCCCATCAAACGTAAATCTTCAAGGACAACATACTTATATTGACAGAACAACCCTCAGACAAGGAATTAAAGCCTTAGTATTTATTGGATTAATTAGAATAAATCAATCTCAGAACTCTTGCTGCATGATTACTGTATTCATTGCAGCTAAGTATGAAATCGAGATTGAATGCCTCGCTAGTATATTAATAAGTGCATTCTCAAAGCGTGGTCAGAGCTTTCAATACTACATGCAGAACATTTCAGGGAAGCAAATAAAAAAAAACCCCAAACCAAGAGTTAAATTTTATACGTGTCTCTCCGTGACAAAGTAGCATCAACTTACCTGGACACCAGCGAAAAAGCTTCAGAGCAGATGGCTGGGCAAGGGACTAGCCTGATGGCAATGTGTCCAAGAGCAGCTGGGTAATGTACCCTCATCACTGTGTCAAACACCGTCGTGATGGTGTTGACATCCCCTTGCTTAGAGCTCTGGTCACCACTTCCTGAGTCCAGGATGTTCCCTCCATGGAGTACCAAGAGGAGGACATGGATTTTACTCGGCTGCATTAATGGCTGCACTGATTCATCCTAGGTGGGAACGAAAGAGAGCACAGTAGAAAGGCTTATTTTGCAAAGAGGTTTTATTTGGTCCAAGTGCATTTTATGCAAATTTTACCACCTTTTCTTCCCCAAGCTCACACATGGCGTGTACAATAAATGCACTATCCACATCAAGTCCAGTCAGGGATGAGGCAAACAACAATCTGTGAAGCAAGGTATTTCCAGCAGAAACAGTATTAGCCGTAATACAAGGCCTTGGCAAGCCCCCGTCTAGAAGGCTGAGTTCAGTTTGGGCCATCTGCACACAAAGATAATTGCAGTGTGAGAAGGACCACAGAAGGACAAGAGGCACGGAGACTTTCTGAACAGAGACTGAAAGAGTTCAGCTTGATTTGCTCCACAAAGCTACCCGAGAATGAAATGCCTGCTCTCAAACACAGCGGAGATGAGTAAAAGCTAGGGAGGGAAGAGAGGCACTTAAGTCAAAGGACAGTGCAGGCGCAAGCACAAGAGTCTAAACTGATCCTGAATAAGTGTAGACTGGAAATCAGGTTTCTAAGCACAGGAGATATGAGGTTTTAGAATAACATCTGCAGGTTTGTGGGTAAGAAACTAACCTGTCTTCAAGAAGGAATGTGCTTTATTTATGGAAATGGGCATTACATACATCTGGATACAACAGCTGAGAACCTGGCTACTCCTTCCAGGTCTCTTATCCTACATATGTGCACGCACAAATGCGCACACACAGAGCCTCAGCGTAACTGACTGTCCTAAGCAGAAGGAATGCTTCAAGTAAAAAAAAACAAATTGCATAAAATTGTAACCAGGTAAAACATGGCAGCAGTAAAGACATTACTTGTGTGCGTTAGGGTGGAAAAATAAAGAAATAAAAGATGGGTGTTGCTTTCTGTTGAGGTGCTGAGCTCAGCTGCAGCAGTTGACAGTAAAACACGTTCAGCAAAATTAATAAACAAGATCAAACAGGTCAGCAAGTGGCAAGTTACCGGGGAAAGAAGTTGCAGGAAGAGATCAGTCATTGCATCTGATTGCCTATGACAGAAGTTATAAATAAGACTTCAGATTTGCTTATACTCTTGCAAAAGAGGAACTGAAAAGAAAAAACTTCAAGACCCCGTGACCCAAGGACTGGCCAACATCTGGCTGGGAGACTGCTGCATGAACACAGTAAAGGTTTTTATTTTGGCTGTCCAGGTTGTTTGCTTATTATGTTGAATCAATTCCTTGCCTAAACAGACAGGCTGTAGTTTGGGGGAAGGAGGGAATCGTATCTGAACTCCAGAGTGGGTTATCATTAAGTGCCCTGCCAGACCAGCTGTAAGCCCAATCCTGATGCCCCAGGAGCAGGTCCAAGAGCATCCATTTGTACTGGTCGCATATTATAACACAACAGAGCAGTAACTATTTTTAATATCTACTCGCTACCAGGGCTTTCAGTGTTTATGGCCCCCATACGGACTCAAATCCCCCATTCCAATGCTTTTGAGATATGTGAAAGCAGGTACTGATCTTTCCTGCTGTGCCTTATCCCTTGTGCTAGCAGAGACAACATTTGAGAACATCCTGGGCAATTCCCTGTTGAGGCAGAGAAATAGCCATCGGGAGGGCGTGTGGAAGGGGTGGAGGGCAGCAGTACTTTCCATTTGGCAAATTCTTCTAATTTTAGCATCTTTAGTCACCTGTTGTCCTTTGAGCAGTGACTGAGGCCCTGACAAACCTGCTGGTGGGAGGAAAGCATGCCCAGGCACACATTAGCAACCTAACAACTAGCTTACATTTTTACCAGATAATGTTAAAGCATGTCTTAATACACAGCCCACCAGAAGTATTAAAATTCACATCCAAGTCTGTAATAAAGATTTTCCAGACCTCCTGCATAAGAATGGCCTTTAATTATTTAGTACCATTACACTGTATTAATGCCTGCTCTTTAAACCTTCTCTGATTCCAGTTTACAGCGCCTGCAAAGTGAACTTTTGCCTGGCTGGAGGCATGGGAGGAGCGCGCCCAGCATCTCAGCACCATTTTCGCTTTCAGACAAATGTTTCAAGCGCTCATTTGGAGAACAACATGAGTCACCAAGTTCAGGTCATCCAGAAGTTTATCAGCAGTCATTTGGAGGCACCTTTCCCTTTCAGTTCACTAACCTCTGCTCTTGAAGGAAGCGGGGAACATGCAGGCAACTGGCGATTAGTTTAGGGGTGGAGGTGGCTATTCAGAACCTGATTCCTGAACTATCTTTTGGTGACGGAGAATCTTAACCTGAAAATCACTGCAAAGGTGGCCAGGAATTTCATACTATTTTAGTAGACTGAACAACTACAAACAACTGTCTTTTTCACCTCACATTGAGGTCTGTTCTTCTTCTAAAATGAAGGCAGAAATGGGAGGGGGTTGAGTTTGTACAGCCCTCTGAAGAAGACAGCAAGTTCTCCACACCATCTTGAGCTCTAAGAGAAATCTTAGGGCTGTGACTTGCTTATCTGGAGGTGGCTAGAGCCGTTCCCATCCCCAGCCACCCACCCTCCCCATGGCCCTTGAGCTCTCAGTCTATTACAAAAAAGTCAAACCACCATGACCTTACAGCCTGGCACACAGAGTAATACCAAAACCACACTCATAGTCTTTGATAGACCACGACATAACTTAGGCGCTCTGCAAGCAGCTACACCATCTCTGCAGCACAGACAGGCAGATGCTTTAAGGGTAGGATGAGTACAGCCACTCCAAGATGCACTGTCTCACTAGGACACTGAGTTGCAAGAGCCTGCATATGTAAGTCTAGAAAACCAGGGTGGGTGGGTGTGTTATTATTTATTATTTTATCCAGAGCGCTGATACAGGCTATGCTATAACTGGTTTCCAAACAAGACCCTGAGCAGCTCCAAAGAGTGGGCTACAGCCAAGCTATGTCACTTGGACCACCGCAGCCTGCACCTTGGTGCTGCAGTAACACGGCTCTCCCGCTCCCACGTCCACGCTAGCTCATTCGGCATTAGCAGGATAGCTCTACCCAGCAGTGCCTCAGGCTGCAGTTATCCCCAGAGGATTAGTATTTTTTTCCAGCTGGATACTTGATGCTGCCTACAAACTACAGAGCATTTTCTATATGATGTTCAAAAGACGGGTGAAATAATCCCTTAAACCTAGCCATGAAGTACACAGCATGCTGGTGTGGCTCAGAATGACACACAAAGACAAGACACCGCTCACAGCAAAGGGAGCCGTTTACCCCATTTACCCCGCACGGACATATTCCATCAACTAAGGATCTCATTACAAGAAACCGAAGCACTTACTTCAATGATGCTGAGCCTCTCCACGCTGGAGCCAACGTGGTACTCTGCTGATGGCTCGTGATACAAGTCACCTGGAAGCACAGAGGTTTAAAACGTCAGCGCTGCAAGATGCTATTTGGCAAAGACATTCTTCCATAAAGACACTGTGCCAATGCCTCTCAGCCTCTTCTGCCTCACATCTCCTTAATTATTTCATCAAATTGCCTTCCCCCTCCCTCCCGCCTCCTTCCACCCGAGAAGCCTGGGCAATGCTGGGTCACTTATTTTCCAGCAATTTCTCATAAACTCAGTAAGCGCTGAGGACATTAGTGAGCTCTTCTGTCATTACAGCGATCCAGTATCATTGCTTTATTAAGGATGGCAACAATGGGAAATCCCCGCACAGTTGTCAGAAATGATTGGTTTGTGGGAAAATGAAAGGAATTGCTTGAACTATGCTGGGGGAGCAGAGATCGGATGCGTTCATACATCTGTGCCTACACAGACCAACTTTGTACCAGAAAGCCTAAGTGTCATCTTCCACCGTGCTGCTACATGAATCGATCTGGCTGAGGAGCTAGCTGCCTTTCAAAATTTCATAACGATGAGCAGAAAATAAAACCAAGGCAGGTACAGACAAGAACAAAGGATGGAGCAAGAGGAAAGAAGAATCAGGAGAAATTCAAGTCATTCAAGACAGAGCTGGAAAATTTCATCATTATACGAGAGAATCCTGGCTGTCGCACAAAAGGAGCCTAACCAACACGGAAAATAAAAGAGAATCAAGAGCTATCCCAGCTCCCACTGGGCAATTCTTTTTTGGCTGCACTGGGCAGTCATTTTTATGCTCTGTCTCAACTTCTCCTTTTGTGAGATGAGGATAACAAGTTTTACCTTTTTCAGAATGTGGCTGTAACAATTGCCTGGAAATACTGTAAAATATCACATGCAGTTTTTACTTAAAAAAAAATTACCCTGGACATCATCGCATTCGGGGGTTTCAATTTTATCCATCAGATCATTGGAGCTCCATTTGGTTATTTCTTTCGGGAACATTTCCTCATTGTCAGACAAGTCCTCTTTAAAAAACAGATTTTTTGAGAGTCACACACACAAATATGTATACAGACAAGAGCACAGAACAGAATTTTAAATAAAAGTAAGGCCTCATAACTGTAGGTAATCTTATAAACATTGGGATGGCTTAAGTCATACTAGAACATGATACTTTACCCGCTTTTGTTATATAGAAACCAAAGCACTTTTTGAAAAGTAAACAAAATGTTTTAGTTGCATGTTTTTAACAAACAAAACTCCTAAAGCGTGGAAAAAATAACATGGATTTTTAATGCTACCATTTCAGGTACCAAGTTTGACCTTCTTCTTGCCATACTTTCTGATGATGCTAAAGCAGCCAGAATGCTCCAGTACAGGAGAGGACAAAGCAATGTTTGCCGCTGGGATCCTCCCAGACCTGTCTGAAAGCTGCAGGATGTCTTTGGGGGAAGCAGTGACAAGGATCACTATTGTTAATAGGACCGAATACCTAAAAAGGCATGAGTAATAAAGGAAACATGAACTCCCTAGGCTATCTTTAGCCTGATTTCCTTAGGAGATGAGACTTATTTGATCACACTGAGTGCATGTGTCTGCCATTTCCCTCCTACCTCAGGATACTCTGAATCCCCTGGCTCAGTTCAACTACAGTTGATAAAGAATAAGGGTCCCAAAAATATTATGTTCCTAGAAGTATAATTAAAAGGAAGAGACATATAAAGGAGAGACCCTATAAAATACCCCACAGTAGTATTCAAACATAAGAAAGATTAATAGCCTTGCTCTGTAGCAGACATCAGAGGAGTTATGCCAGGCTAGGGGAGAAAGGAGGGCCGTCCGGCAGGCAACACTGGAAGGTAGGCTCGTGCTTTGTGCCCACACCACATGGTGCTGGGCTGCAGAGCCCTAATTCACCGCCGTGAAAGCCTGACACAGGCAGGAGCCCAGCCTTGCCCATCCACGGGCCTCTGCTGGTACATCCACACGGAAACAAGCAGCTGAGCCCTGTGGAGGCATCCCTAAACAGGCCATTAGCAGCCACTGGAAGAATTCATCCCAGTGCCCCCACCGGACACCCCCCACACTCGCCCCCCATGCCTGCTGGCCTGGGCTAGGTTATCCAACACGTGTGGACTTCCCCCACGAGAGGCTGAGCTCGCTTTCAGCCCAAGCCTGAACACAGGGCAGCCCGTCTGGAGCTGAGAAAGGGCTCACAAAAATGTTTCTGTCAAACCAGAGGTCCTCTGAGACAGCAGCAGCCTGACGGCTCCTTTAGCGGGCGAGAGCATGGGCCCAACGCGAGCTGGGCAGGGCACCGTGCAACCGCCACGCTTCGAGCCGAATCCCAGCAGGTTCCTGGGAAGGAAACAGAGCCCCGGAGCTTCCTCTTGAACCCATGGGAAGCCAAACAATGGCAATGCAAGTCTTACAAAGATGCCTTTGGTATGGGTTGCTGGTTCCTTTTCTTCCCCTCCTCTCTTCTTTTTTTTACATTGAGGATGTATCTTTTACTGTTACAGAGGTTAAGTGCTTTCTAATTTATTTATTGTTCTGCGCTTAATATTTCTTTCCTGAAAATTTTGGGCTTGTAAATTTAATAAAGAGTTATAAACATAATAACAACAGCAGTAATTACAGATTTCTTGAAGATCTAAAAGCTGTAATCTTCAGAGTCCCAGAATAGGATTCCCCCTTTCTTGTTGCTGTACAGTTACTAAGAAAATAATTAGTTGGAAGAATCCTAAGGTGGGGAACAAAAAGATTATGAAATATATTCATCTTTTCAGCAAATCTGAGCAATAGCTTAAAAAAAAAGTAATATGAAGGGGACTAAGTGCAGAGCCAAGCCATGACCAATTATTTTTAGGAGTTTCTATTTACACTTTGACGATAAAAAGAGAGCAACCTGGAAACTTTGCATCAGCATGCCATTTCCTTTTTCAGCTATGGAAAAAATTCGAGTAAATCCCCACTTCCCTGCACAAGGGAGTGCGAAGCTACCTGTTCAGAGCAAGTGGAAAGCACAAGCATACAACACACATGCTGGCAGAGAATTAAGAGGAAGATTGCACTCAAAGCCCTTCCAGCAACTTAATCTAAATATTAAACTTATTTCCTTGAGAGGTTTAATTACAGCCCTTATTGCTGCTCAAGTGATCACTGAATGGGATATTACTCCTGTTATTAGCATTTATTACAGGATAGATATTAGATATTACTGTATTTGTCACTATCTTTACCAGAGTATGCCAGTGAATGAGGATGAGTGGGAAGCCGGCGACAAGAAATCTTCTCAGGCTCAGGTTACACCCACTGCACCGTGAGGAAATGTGTGTGTGTGTATGGGAAGCACTTCTGAGGAACTCTGCTCGGTGTTGACTCACATCCTGATCTGTGCCAGTTCCCATGGTACCGACCCCGCAAGGCTCCCTGGCAGGATGAGCTGCAAGCGGTGCTTCATCCCTGCTCACAGATCCGGAGCTGGGACACGTCATCCACGGGCCAAGGGGCAACCAGAGGCCCCTCCCTAAGAGAGGGCTCCGTTGAACAGCACACACATCAAGGCTTCAACTTGTAAGCCAAAATCCCATCAGACTAGGCAGACTTTTCAAACCCAACTGTGCGGACTGCAGAGGACAATCTGTACGTAAACGGAGACACGCCGTGTGCTAGCAGAAGAGGAGCTGCTTTTTCTGTTAGCAAGCTCCTAGAAGTATTGCAACAGAGGTGCTGACACCAACTTTGGCAACAAGGTTCATTTTTGTTAGTTCTCCTTCCCAGGCCTGTTAGGAGCACATCAGGGATTCCCTGGGGGCCTGGATCCCAGGCAGAGCCGTCTCTATCTCAATTTTATTACTGAGTAATTAAAAAGGCAAAAAAGAGGGTGGATAGCAATGATGCCCTTTCAGTGACTCACTCCTCTTTTCTTGTATGTATATTGCTACAATAAATCCCTTACATAGTTTTTGTAGATGCTACATAAGTTAATAGACACACTTAAACCAAGTTGGCCCTTCTCCTTCCAGGCAAGAGACACATTCGTCCCCTGACTAGCATGCACCCTGGCCATTTAAGCTGCTATTGTGCAAATCACTACTCGACAATAGCATGCCACTTTCTACCCCAGAATTTGGAGGCATGCCTAAATACTTGATGCGAGAACTCTTCTGGAACACGACACTATCAGTTTTTTGAGACTGAACTTTAGCTGAACATCAGTGAAATCTAGCTGAACATCAGTGAAATTCTGCTTTACAAAACTGGGGCGTCATCTTTTAACAACTGCATCTCACAGAAAGGTCACCAACTTCATCAGCACACGTTGAGCATCTAACTTAGATTAGCATTACAAGCCGAGAGAAGAGTCCATCTGTTGTCAGTAGAGACGGAGCCCTTCAGGCTTAAATACGCATTAACTACAATATATAAAATGAGTGCAGTGGAACAAAGCTTCTTCACACACACATGCACAGAGAAAAAAATAACACAGCTTTCTCCTAATACAGATAGTCAAAATTACTTTGAGAATTCTGGAATCAACACTGATTAATTTTGGCACCTGAAGTACCTTGTTGCATTCACTATTTCCTGGAACGGGAGAGTAAGGAGTTAATAAAGGCAAACTTGGGTCTCATCAGGCCCCGACAGGGCAATTAATCCTACCTCCTACTGATTAAAAAATAAATTAGAAAAATAATCAGTCATACTGAATCAGAATCATTAGGACACACCCACAGTCCAGTTAGTATTGCTGAATTTTACCCACACTCATTTGCACCAAATAAAATACAGCTCCAAAGGTTAAGACTGTTCAGGATCCCTTCAATTCGATCACACTGAATCTGAAATGTTGCTGCATTAAATGTAAGAGTCTGCTGGGTGATGCTGGGGATGCCTGAAGAAGCTGCACTGATGCTGCACGTATCTTGGTTAGAAAGGAAAAGACTTCAAACAAAGCAAAAAAGTCTTGCTTCCTTCCCCGCTCACCCCCCACCCTCATGCCTTCCGTTCTCTTACCCCACCATTTCAGGAAACAAACGATGGTGATTTAGGTTCCACATACCATGTGCATCAAAGAATTCATCATCTGAGCTGTCATCTGAATCTCTGGCAATGCTCTGCATCCTCCACTCGGAGATACTATGGCGTGAGGGACTTGCTGGAAAAAACAAAAAAGCCTTATGCGATACGCTACATCGACAAGACGGAGAGTTCCCAACATGATCTTTGCTAGAGGAAGAGTCGTGTGTTCTCTATGAAAATTCACTGCTGCAATATTAAAAACACAAAACCCCGATGATGCTGGTGTGATGTCAGTGTACCGCTTTACAGATCCTGTTTGTTTACTGTTGTTAGAACCTGCCAGCAAGATGCTACATTAAAGCAAGCTGTTTGTATCACTCTTATGCTATTTTGAATGGCAGCTATTTATAATTGTTAGTAGGACGTGCAAAATCAGCTGGGTTTTGAAGTTTGCAATTAGGAAGGAAGCAGGCTGATTGGAAGCTTTCTTCGTGCCTCTAATCAGCACACAAACCATGCTTCTGCTTCGCTAACTTTCGGGTGGGTAGCTAAGCAGAGCAGCCTGGATAGAAATAATCTGTTTTCTGGAAGGAAATTGCTTCCACACAAATTGGATTAGAGATCTATTTAAACTTTAAACTTGAATGATTTAAACAACATGCTATCCAACTGCTTCACAGGGAGCTGTCAGAGCGGCTGTCCTGACGGAGCGAGGAGAAAACCCAACGGTCCGTTTGGTTCCTGTTTGCCCTCCTGTTCTCACACCTACCTGCTCCCTTTCATTTTCCCCTCCAGAGTTCCCTGCGCTAAATATAAACATATTATGGCTTTTTTTCCTTTTTTTTTTTTTAGATATAATTTAGCAATGATCCAGCCTGAACTCTTCTTGGCTGAACTTGTTACAGAACAGCCGTTTGCTGAAGGGAGCACTGTCCAGAGAACGACGAGAGAGGGTTTCTCCCCTCTTTCAGACGGCTCTTGCATGTCACACAGCGCACACAAAGCGCTTGCAGCAGCCACCTAACCTAACACAGCAAAAACCTGAGGAGACTGACAAATTCTCATTTAGCATATACAAAGATGCTGAAAGGCTCTGGTTACTGTGACAGCTGCACGAGCCGTTTCATGCTATTGTTGTAGCAGTGTTAAATATGTAAGTAAAATTCTTCTAATTTTGCTACCCGGTTGTCACATGGAAAGAGGATGGAGACCCTGTGCAGAGCCATCTAATTGCAGCTCAGCATTGGCTCAGCAGCCCCCAAGTACCCCACCGCCCACCCCTCAGGGAGCAGCGAGCAAGGAGGTTGGCAGAGCAGAGCTAATTCACGCCGGAGTGACGTCAAGGCACTCGCATAATAGTTGCTAAAAATAGAGCATATAACAACATATGGGATGGCGACAAGGGTCCAGCTATCACCAGAGGTCTCGCTTGGATGGTATAGAAAGGACAGAGATCTTTTGGGGAAAAGGCGTTGCTTTTTTCAGCTGGAGGTAGCGGTAAGTCGAGACAGCCCTCCTTGCTTCCATATGTTAATATGCAGCCAGCAAGAAGAAGGATTAAAATATCTGCATGACGTACTTCCCAGCACATCACAATTCATTTCTTTCATTACTTTTTCTTGTAAAAGCTGAGACATTCTGCAGTTTAAAAGAAATTCATGCTTTGCTACCAGTGAAAACCTTCAAGTGAAATCCTAACAGGTCTGAAAACGACAGCTTCCAATGAACATGTCAGCAGTGGAAGAGGGGGTTCATAACAAAGAGCATAAATGAGAGACGGGCACATCAATATAAAATCCTGGTGCAAGCAAAGTAGCCAGCATTTTTATCTTTATACAATGATTTATGAAGCATCTGGTAGGTTCTTCCCTGGGGCTCACGCCAGTGAGTCATCACAAGGTAAAACTACTGCTCATCTCTCATTCACCCCGTGATGAAATCAGTGACGGAGCGGTAAATAGAAATGGAGACTCAACTCACAATATTTAGTGCATATGAGAGATGGAGAAGCTTCACTCACCTAGGTGTCCCCTTCCACCGTCACTGGAAGAAACGCTGCCCCTTGGGGTTTTCAGAAAAATCAAGATTTTTTTTGCCCTCTTGCTGCGAGAGGTATTACCCTGCTATCAGCTGCGCTTGGCTAAAAGGCCAGGGAATTGCTGAGGGTTCAAGCCTTCTATCTGTAACGCGCTGGGGATTCACTGCTTTGTACAGAACGGTCCGAGGAAGGGAAGAGGTTAGTACAGCAAAAAAAAAAGGTGACTGCCTAGGGAGAAGTGAATGACAAAATTCAGGACTCAAAGCTGAGTCCTTACAGGGTATCCATAGGGAAGGCTTTAACAGCAAAATCCTGAAAGCTTCCTGAATGGTATTTAAAAGGGAATATAAACGCGATCTATGCTCCCACCTAATCCCAGGCTGTGAGGTTTGGTCTCCGAACAGGTACCGCACATCATCACCAGTGGAAGGCAGCAGACCTCACCCACTTTTTTGGGGGCACCTGCCTTAATCTCCCCAGTAGCTAATGGGGGTCCTTCGCTGTGTGAGCCACACTGCGGCACCCATGGAGCCAAACACCCGCTTTTGAAATGAACGGCACGTAGTAGTGTATAAGCCCGGCCAAGGAGCACAGGGTGCCCGCTGTAGCTGCCTCCTGGAAAACGAGAGGCAGTTAATAGCAACCCACAGTTAATAGCAACCCACAGCCGGGGCAGTTCTGTGACACAGCCCACAAGGAGACATCCAGAAAGGGAACACCACTGAAGGACCAGGCCTCATAAAAGCCACCAGTGGCTCTTGGGTAACAAGGACTAACTCTCTCTGGGCCGCTGTTTGTCTTCTTCTGAGACCCAATGGTGCTAGCCAGCTGCTGTCTGCATCTTCTACTGTTTTTTCATAGTTTCTCTGCTCTTGAGGTTGGCAAGAATTGTGCCATGTGCCACTGAGTCACAGTTATGGGATGACTAGAAACATTCCCAAACTCGTAACAAGTCACCTGAGAAGACTGAGCCTGCAACACCAGCAGAGAAGGCCTCTGAGTCAGAAGGACTCACAGGAGAAATATGCATTGTCCCAAAGGTGCCAGCCACGAGACGACATGGTCCTACCTCCCAAAAGCCCAACCTCCATGCAGTTCAGAAGAGCAAGTCATCAGGCGTCTTACCTCCTCTCTTTGAAGATCGTGAGGACTTGGAAGAGGTGGACCACTGCTTGGTGAGCGATCTCCCAGAGGCTGTTTCATTGTTACCAGCGGCATCCTCTGTGTCAACAGGTGAAACTGTGTTGGCTTCAACATCCTTCTCACCAGGAGTGTCTTTGACACCGTGCTGCTCAGTATCATTTTCACTGCAGAACTGGGCCATCTTCTGAGCCAGCATCAACTGTGCCTCCTTCTCCAGCTGCCGGATATCCTCAATGGTGAGCCCATACCATTCATCCTGCCAGCACCAAGCCTGCCGATGGGCACGGACCATGACCTTCCGCAAGCCTGCAAAGCCAAAATGCCCGTCACCAATGCTACAAGACTGCAGGAATCAACGTGTTCCCTTCCCCAAAACCTCAAGACACCGTGGCAAGGATATTACAGTGGCATCAAAACCACAGTGCTACAAGCTGCAGTAAAGGACCTTCATATAGCAAGCGTCAGGATGGCAAACTGGTCACTTCATATACTTTATCTCCTCAATTCTTGCTAGCCAACCATGCACTGAAAAATTAGCCAGTCTTCCGCGACTGCTTTTAACTTGGGAAGGGATTTCCTAATTCTGAATGGAGGACTTTGTTCTGTGACTGCCTGCTCCACCAAGGAAGAGCCACGCACGGACCACAACTGCAACTCCCACGAAGTTCTGGGAAGTTGTAACATTTGGATCTGGCCTTCAAAGTGAATTACATTCCCAGAAGGAAAAAAAAAAAAAAAAAAAAAAAAAAAGAGAAAAAAGCCAACATCAACAACAAAAACCACTGATTTTTTTTATCCAGGAGAGTTTCAAGTGGTTCCTTGATGAACACCACATAGCCCACCACAATTGTTACATGATGGAAGCACATCCCACATCAGCGGTGCTAAGACTAAAACCTCTCCTTTCCTTGGAAACCTGGTTTCTATATATCAGCGAAAAAGCATCACAAATACAAGCTTCTGAGATAATGGGATGGGAAGCAAAGTAAGGGAGGGAATAAAGGTGCTTTGTTTTGCAGATACCATCTGTCTTCTGCTGCATGAGCAAAGTGAAGTGGGTAAAGCCAATTGAAAATATTTCAACGTATCACATATTTGAAAGGAAGAACTGTCTCAGTATCATCACAGAATGCTCCTGACCAGGCAACAGCAACTTTCCTGCAAGACTTAAACTTATTGGCTAACATCATCATGCCACCAAGACTTTTAAAACAGTATAGTCACTCAGGATTTTCAACTAGTATTATTGCTTAAAAGCTCACAACAGGTCAAAGCTCCAAACTGCTATTTATTACTGCCGGGAGCACACAGCAGTAACGGTGCTTTTAAAAGCTTCTATAAATACTGACAAAATAATCCTCAGGAGTCCTGGGGGGGGGCGGAATTAAAAAAAATCAATGAATATTGTGCACCCTTTAATTACTGGGAAACTGAGGCAGAGATGGGTTGAAGGACATGCCAAAAGCAGCAGTGGGATTTGTTGTCAGGGGGATTATGGATCCACAATCCTCTGCTGCTAAGCCTGGAGCAGAAACATACTGTGCTGAAACGCTGGCAGGCAAGGTAGCTGTCCTCTCACTCTAATGAAGAGCCTGGACGAAGACCACAGGCCACACCACCACCACTGTTATTACAAGATAGAGAGCAATCAACAGGCTACGTTAAAATCATTTAGGTTTTGGGAGCTGCAGATCGAGCTCTCGAAGCATCACCAAGAGTGAAGATGGCCCTTGTAAGCCACCCTCCATTTCCAGGAGCGTGGCCAAAGCAGGATGGTCCTACTGCATGCAGGGTTTCTACGGTGTTTCCAGCAACATGTGCTTCACTATTGTACAGAAAAATCTTAGCTCTCACTACTGTCACGGTTTCTGTGATCTTCAGCCTATATATCCCTTTTGTTTTCAGCAATCGCCTTTTTTTTTTTTTTAAAAACACACAAAAAGCTTATCTTTATATAGCTATTTCCTTCCAGGCCTGGGCACTTTATTTTCTGCTCTGCATTTTGGTTAGTTCTTAATGCCACCAGCCATCACAAGTCAACCTATCAGGAGGAAATAGCCATTGAGATCAGCAGCTAATGCAATGGACCAGCTCAACCTGCACTTCATTTGCACAGTAAGATTAAATCTATCAATATTTTATGCATTTCTCTGGCTGACTTTCAGAAGGGAGCTCCACGTAGGAGAGGCAAGTTTGAGCCAGCAGACTGTGACCTTCTGGGGGCAGAACAAGGGGCCTCGGCAACTTAATTCTGTTCAACCTTAGTCGAGATTCAGAGTTGTGTTTTCCCCCACCAGATTACTTTTTGCAGAACTACAGGAGAATGTTTTAGCCTCTTCACCTCCCATTACGATTGACAATCAGCAGAGCTTAAAGACGAAGATTAAACTCCCATCACATCCACACTGAAAGCCAAGAAAATGTTTCCCTTGCTGTAATTCAGTCCTCAACATCACAACCATCCTTTGGACTTCCACATCCACAGTGACCACTTCTATCTTGCTTGAAACACCTTGAAAACAGACTGTGATCAGACACAGAAGGGAACGGCCCCCTCACTCTCACCCCAAGGCCTCCTCCATTCCAGAGCTCAGCAGCCTCCGCTCATGCTCCTGGATCCAGCCTTGATGTATCAATGCACCAACTCCTCGGAAATTCTCTGTGTAAAGGCACAGATGCCACTGACTGCATATCTTTGTTTTAATGGACTAACATCATAGGGAACATGAAAACCACTTGGGGGTAAAAAAAAAAAAAGTCTCCTGAAGTTGCCCTCTGCCTTCTTTCACTTCATCTCTTAGATCACAAAAATCGCCTGTATCGCTTCCTCCCCACCCGCAGACCTCCCCATCCGCGCTGCTCACATCACTTTGATTAGACATCCCAAATCACCCTTCCTTAAAGCCTTGTTCTTTTGAAACTAGGATGGCATTACAGGGCTTCACGGCTGTTGTGCCTCTATCACTCCAGATTAGTTATGAAGTAAAAAAGACTGAGATTATTTTCCTAGCCTCTGGCCTTCACCTGGGATGTGTCAGCGATGCCACATTTCTCTTTCTTAAACACAGGGAGAAAACCTGGAAAAGAATGAGGCTGTCCAGGCACAAAAGAAATTGAAAAATAAAAGTCATTGCTTGCAGAAAAATTGTTCACTGCTAGGGATGGAAAACTTGAGCAGTCCCTCAGTGCACAGCAGTGAGTGTATCACTGAAGGCGCTGAAGCTTTCCAGTAGGCAGCAGAGACCCAGAGGACACACCGAGTGCCCCCACGCAGCTATACAGATTCAAGATCCAGCGACAAATGACTGACCTCACCTGTCCAGACACTGCTTCCCTCCCTGTGCAATGGAAAAAAGCAAGTCTTAAAGCATTTTTTTAATCAAAACGTTAGAGAAAACCAAGCTTTTTATTTGAAAACTGAAAAGGAGGGGACAGATCACACCCAGAAAACAGAGTGTAATTGGGAAAAACTCTCTTTTTAACAGATCAGAGATGCCCATCAGGACAGTGCTGAAGGCATCTGTGGTCCAGTTTGCTTTCCTTTTTCTCTCTGGCAGGAGGGGAGGTGCAAACGTCTCCTGCTCAGCCCAAGAAGTCCCTGGCCCGCACTCAGTCCCACACACTGTGCTTTCAAGCCATGCCTCACGGCCGGCTGCAGCCCGTTTGGCAGTTTGCCTTGCAAGCCTGTGGCATGCCGCCCCCGGGCAGCGGGAGCTGGCCGGGGAGGACAGGTTGGGTACAGCATCCCACCGGTTACCTTATTCCAGGTCGGACAGAATGCAACAAGCCCAGTGGAGGTGAGGCTCCGGGCAATGCAACGCTCCTCCATCCCCCCTGCTACCACCCACAGAGCAAACAAACCCAGCAATATGGAAGAACTGCAGGGTAGGAGATGGTCTCACAAAGAGGTGCGTCTGGTGTCACGAGGGAACCGAGCGGCACAGGAGAATTGGGGAGGATTTTAGAGTGGATTTTCCCCCTCCACCCCCGTGCACCACGCTCATCTGAGCCTTCTCTCCCAGAATCGGAGGATAACCCCACAGCCTTGGCAGGCAAGTCACACACTGAAGTCAATCAGAAATAACGGGAACAGGTTTTTTATAAGGATGCAGGTACCAGCTGATTTCAGTAATATCAGTAGTTAACAAGACTGTTATTACTCTAGAGCGCACAACTCTTTGGTTTAAGAAAAAAAATCAAGGAAACCACACATGCACAAACATACACATGCAGCTCGAGTTCAGAAGTACCCATCATTGTTGCATTGATTTAATTATAACATTTCCCACTGTACTGTGCAGAAAGATCATCTGTGAAGAGCCTAGCAGGGTGCAAACATTTAAATCATTTGCCTTTCAACTCACCACCTCAACAACTCAGAGACTGGTTAAATCCATGAGGTGCTGACTCTTGTAAATGATTTGCCTGCAGATCGTGGTGTTGAACTTAATCTTGCAAAAGGAAGTGTAAATGACCATGAGACAAGCCAGGGCAGAGAGGACTCTTTAGCTGAATTTAAAAAGCTTTTTTCTATAGTTCTGGGTTTGTTTTTCAACATGAAGTAAAAATAGTAAATGTAACAAAAACTCAATGCAAAAAACCAAAACAAATCAAAAAACCCACAACCAAATCCTGCCCCAAGCCCCCTCAACTATCCATATAAAGCAACTGTTGAGATACCCATGTACCCAGTGGCAACATCCCAAAGCATTTTATAACGCACTCTTACAATTTCCTGGCAGCAGATAAAGGATGCCTGATTTTCCCTGTGCAACACTATTTCCTTGACAGTCACAACAGATCCCATAACCTTGCCAGTACATTTCTGGTTGTCGGAATGTATCCGATCAAAGGCAACCTGCAGTTATATCTGCTTGCTTCCCTACCCTCCCTTGCTCAGACCACTCACAAAGAAAAGCCTGTGGTCACATCCACATCATGCTAACTGCAACCTGCCTACCCTTGAAAAGACAAAACTCTACCTGCAGGCCCCAACGGGCAGTGCCCTTCTGGATGAACTTTCTTATTTGAGTGCTTTAGCGAAGCAGAAGTTCTGCAAAAGAGCTTTCTATAACCACTTCCACTTCATCACTGTGCAACAATTTGGGCATATTTAGCCTAAGACGCAGTGGCTTAGACAAAGCTCCAGTTACTGGGATAGGAACACACTTTGCCATAGTATATAATCAATAACCCATACACAGTCAACACACTTGTTTAACAACAAAAGAATCATAGCCCACGTGCACCATTAGGAAGCGAGTGGGAGCAGAACATTATGCAGTGCCAGTCCAATTAAACTTAAATTCTATGGGAAAGGAGTAAAAAAGCATACAAATATTACAGCCAAGTAGACTAATAGCCCACAATTTTAGTCTGTGTCTCAGGCTGTCAAAGCACTGAGTAACTGTCCAATTAGTCATCAGAAAAAATGGCTGTTGCACTCAGTAAGACTGAGAATGTTTCAACACCATCCTCCAGAGTTACTCCCTCCGTGCTCAGTAGCCTTTCTACGTATCACAATCCATCCATCACTTAACTCAGACTACTACTTCTTTCAACCCATTCTCTAATTTTAGTTCCCACCACTAAGTACTGCTCCCCCTCCTTGGGCAGAGTTTGGATCCTGCTCTTGGTTTCTGCCTCCATTTTCTTGCTGGCTTGGTGACTCTGCACAGAGCGTGCTAATTCCTCAAGAAACAAATTTGCAGGATCAGAGGAACCAGGAGAAAAACGCCCAAGAGGGGCTGGCCCACAAGAACATCTCTGGCACCTGAGAGCTTAGTCCACCATCAACTGCACAATGCACAAAGGTCTCCATCTGCTTTCAGGCACCAGTTGAAACCCCAAAACTGGGATCAGCATATAAGCCTGGTCCGTCATGTTGTAGCCCACATCTTTCCAACTTAAACATCCTCATACCTTGCTGTCTTTGGTACATATGCTATGGCACTTTTCCCACTCACTAAGGGCTTTCCCATGGCTATCCCATTGCAGGGGAAGGCTACGCATCTTCTGTAGATACCCAAAGCTTTTGCTTTCACTTTTCACTCACTCAACTTTGTCTTGCCTTAAAGACTTTTTTGATTTTATGCATCTTAACCACTTTGAAAAACAGTATTTGCCATCATTATAACAGAGTGGAAATGCTTTTGAAAGGCAGACAATGAGCTGGCTGGCTCTCCGCAAAGCCTCAATCAAGAGGTAAACGGCAGGCAATCTTTCATGAAACACAAAAGAAACGTTTCTAAGGGACCACAGTTTAATCTATGCCAAACACCTCTGAACAACTGGAAGAGTCACATGCTTCTTTTTCATTTAACAGACACAATGGAGCTGTTATTCTGCCCCCATGTTTTGCAGTATACACTAAATTAACCCATGTCACCGAAACGCCAAGGGAGTTCATTGCAGAGAGCCACTTGTAATACAGTCTGTAACAGGTAAAAACTTCCATCTGTGGGTAAAGTCAAACCAAAGGAGCTTTAAGAAAGCAACCTGTGACTATTCAGAGAGCAGTGCGCACTATTCTCCGCTGCTCTATCAGTGTTTTCCACGTTAGCTCTCAGGAGCACGGTATGACTGAAAAGAGCTATAAAATTACTTACTTATGCTAGCATCAGGCACTTCAAAGAAGTTTTGCATCTAGAAAGGACAGCTGTAGAGGTCATGTAGGAGGATTTACTGTGTACAGAAAGCAGGCAGCATCCTTTACATAGCCTTTCTTTGGCCTTTTCTTTGCCACAAGGCAGCCATAGCTCTGCACTTTTCTTGAGATGGGAATGCTTCTTTAAAATATTCTTTAGGTTTTCCACCTGACCATAGATCCTGTCTCAGAAACTGTATCAGTTGTGTCACAGATTTTCTGCAAAGAACAAATTACTGCCAGCACTGCTACCACCTGCACCATCTCCTCTTAGTTACTTCTGGGACACAAACAATACCTCCTTAAAAGCACTGACCTAAGAACCATGCGTCAATCAAAGCAGCACATTTACTCACAATTGAGAGCTGTCAATGACCCATGGTGGGTCATAGCACAGTGAGGTGGGGAGCCCTGAACACCGCAGCCTGGGGGACGGAGATGTATGGCCACAGAGAGACCCACCAGCCCCGCCACAAGGCAGGCAGAAACTAGGGACGCTCCAGGGAGTGGTTTTCTGGAACCACTTAGGACTCAGAAGTGAAGCTGATTTCTTTGCGCAGCCCTTCAGGATTTTGTTCACAATAAAGAAAACTGGCAGATTTTGAAAATGATCTGGCAAAGTTTAACAGACAAATCCTTACCTTAAAAAAAAAAAAAAAATGCAAGATCTTGCCTACGCAGGACTTGAAACCCTTTCAGTGGCTACATGTAGTTTGGATTCATACATACCACGATTATAAGTGACAGAATAACACTTTTTTTTCTGAACTGACCCACAGCTCTGCAAAAGAGTAATCAGATCTGAGAATCTCTTCACAGACATGTCTTGGGATATGACACATTGCACACACCTCACCTTTGTGTTTCAATTCAGAAACAACATTAAGGAGTTGACAGTGAACTTTGCAAGACTATAAATGCTCACCAACATCATGGATAAACCGCTCGATTTTCGACTGCATCCCCCAGTATCTGAACTCGACTTTACACAGTTTATATGCACACATGATGGGGCATCTCCCAGGGTTGTTCTTGTACTCTTGAATCCAGTCTTCTGAGAGGGGGCCTCTTTTAGTCTTCACTGATTTATATAGCTTTGGATCCTCCTCAGCTTTGTATTCATGTGGAGGGATAGGATCTTTAACAATATCAATAGGATCTACAGAAAGAGAATAGAAACAGTTAGACATTTCCTTTTCCTGAACAAAAGAAGAAAATACCATTTTTCAGGAGTTATTGCTGTTTTAGCAAGTACCAGAAGCATTACAGCAATTCAGTTTCTTTTTACTTACACTTAAACAACTGATATTTAAATTGTTTATACGTTGCTGCTGGGCAGCGATCAGCTCTGCCAGAGGAACTAGTACGCACAGTTCCAGCAAACAGAGGCTTTGCTCCAACTGGCTGTTTTTGCCCACAGTGACTGCAGATCCACAGCACTCTGGCAGATCTGCACACTCTGTCTTTCCAGCTCCAAAAAGATCTTTTGCACATTCCATCTCTCAGCTTTTTTAATATCACTCACAGTGCTACAGCTCTGTCTCATCCGAGATGGTTAAATACACCTGCCCTTTCTCAGCACTGTTATAGAAAAGACACTACCCACTGAAAATCTTATCTTTGGAGTCCATCAAGTGAGGTTAGTGGTAACTCCTCACATGCTACTGTTAGACCAGATGTACTATGGAAGGCAGATAGTTTAACTTAACACTTCAACAATGGAGCAGTGGAAACTGCAATGGGAGCAGAGTGAATGAACATATTTTAAAGATCTGCAACCCTCACCCCAGACCTCAGCAGAAGCATCTGAAGTTTGGATTGAAGGGCAGCATTGCACTTCCCAAGAAATGACAGCTCTTCTGACGCTTCTCAATGAGGCAGCATGTCTCACGCCTATTTGTTCAGTACTGAAAGCCCGATCAGATAGGCTCAGGAATGAGGACAGTCAAACTGAAGTTCAAAACAAAAGAAGTGTAAATCACATAACACTCAAGTAAAACTGCATGGAGTTACTGCCGTGCCCCGCAGGTCAACGGTGCTCAGGGAGCCAGAGCAGGCACTCCATGTCCTTCCCCAGAGCTCCCACTGCGGCCAGCGCAGCGTGGGCCTGCCAGAAGTCAGCCTGAGCTCAACACTTCTCCAGTCTCAGCAGCTTCAGAGCAAGGGCTGCTTCAGTCCTGCGTGGCCATAATTGCCAGCACACTCTGCCACGCAGCCGGCTCTCCGGCAAATGCCATGGGCACGGACCACGATGGACAGCAAGACAGAGGAATCACTATGACACTTGCCATTCTCTGCCTTTTTATAAGATGTTCCCTTTTGCCTTTTCTTGTTAAAGCCTTACATATATAAGGCTCATTAACCCGATCGTCCAAAGACAGCTACGAAGCTGAAGTGTTAACCTGCACGAGGGCAAGACGAAAAGGAGAGGAAGCAAAAATGAAATACACCTTCATGTTTCAGAAGTGCAGACAGGAATGATTTTCATACACACAAAGGAGCTACACAATTATACAGCAATATTTTCCTCTTCTATGGTTATTTCTACTTATTATCCCTAAAATCATTAGATGTCTTACTCCCCTCAGGAGCTGCACAAATAAGACAGGAAAACATCAGCTTCCATTTACAGATGGGGGATCCAGATGATTTCCATGTGATTTACACCAAGCCTAGAAGAGAACCCGGGTGTCCTCACTCTACTTGATGTAACCCTACCCCGCAGCCTGACACCGACAGGGGTGCACGTGTGTGTTTAGGGGGGGATGGACAGGTAGATGGGACATATCAAGCAAAAAAACCAGAATAAAGGAAAAAGTAAAAGAAAAAGGCTATTCACCTAGAATGGTTTGTCTTTTTTCTGCAGGAGAAAGGTTGAACACGTTGACATGCTCTCCTGGATCAGTTTTGTAGTACGTCTCAATATCAATAGAGAACTTCTCCACAAAAGGACACGTATACCTGAAAGCAAGAACAACGCAGCTTAGAGTAAATCCCGATCAGCTTGGCAAGCGGAGAAAATGCTTTCCTAAGATGTACAAAATCAGCCTCAAATCCAAGTCAGCCTTCGCTCATGTTTTACTTCAGATATGCTTAAAATACTGACTGTACAGATTAAAGAGATTTTCTTTCATAACTTCTTAAGACAGGAGCTCACCTCAGACATGTGGCTTCACTGGAATAGCTCTGGTTTAGTAAAACCCCAAGCTCACAGCAAAGGGGTGTGCACCCCATGAGGTGTTACATGGATTACAGGTGAGAAGGTACCAATGCACCCCACACAGTTACTGGAGACTGGGCACCCACACTGATCAAGAAACAACTTCCCAGCTGGCAACAAGCAAGTAGAAAGCCCAAGGGGACCACCAAGTTGTCCCACTTTGTAGAAACACTGACAAAAACCTGCAACTTAATTTGACAATGTCTCCTCCAGGATACTATTATCAGGACAGACTGTTTTTAGAGGAGCAGTTGTCAGCAAGGAGATAACTTTTGGGCCCGCTACGCTAACAAGTTATGTTACGACACACGTACTAATACAAGCACACCCTGGAAATGCACCTCTACCAGGAGAAAAGCAGAGCTGTTGCCTGGCATCTATGGCAGAATAAAATATGGACTAGTTCTGTGCAGCGCCAGGTTTCCTGGCCAACTGATTGACTCAGGGGCGTTTCAAGAGAAGAGAGAAAAACAGACTGGAAGTGGACTTTAATCACTTGAAAGTCAGACAGCTCCATTATATTTAGTCATGAGCAACTGCTCGTATGCGGACACTGACTCCCCACCTTTCCCCAGACTAATGTTACTTGTAAAGACCAGCTAAAACAGAACTATGAAACTTTTGCAGATTTTTGATAAAAATCAAAATATCCATTAAAGCCTTATTATGAAAGATGACAGCAATATCAGACTTGTAAACCTGGAAAAGGGCAAATGCTCTAAACCAGAGCAACTGGCATAAAGGCTATTTATTCCAGAGTATCTGAAGTCCTCCCAGACGAAATCAGCTGAAACAAGGAGGTCCCAGAGGGCTCCACAGAGCCTCTGGCTCTCTTCCCTTCTCAGGGTGAAAACCATAGGACGTAGGTTTGTTATTTTTTAGCCAAATGACAGTAAGACAGTTCCCAGAAAAGAAGCACCAGATTTATTTATTAAGATTTTTCTCTCCCCACACTTTCCCCCCTACAACAAACGAATCCTGTCTTACTTGACAGTGTTCAACATGACAACTGTCCCATCACCATGTACATTTATAACTTCACTGAGCTAGCAGATATCTGCAACGTTAAGTAGAACATGCAGTGCAGGATACAAGACTAAATAAAACCCATTCAAGATTTCCCACGCTTTGATGGACAAAACAGCTCACATTTTAGAGCAACCAGCCACACATTCTCAAGTACGTATGCAGTCAGCCCAGGCAACACTCGTGCTCCTGAGATTAAGCACTGTGTAAGAATTTAAGGACTTGACCCCAGTTTCTCTAAAGGATATTACTGGAGATGCAAGAGATGCCACTGCCACACAGAGTGACATCAAATCCTCTCTTTAAAGTAGGGAAACAGCTCTGGACATTTTGCTAAGTTTTACCTTGTTCTTGTATAAGGATATGCATTCCACGATTCCTCTTCGACTCGCAGAGCTGCCTTGGGCAATATTGACCGAAACCAGCTGGGTATGTGCATACCAATGTGGTATACTTTGTGAGTATACTGCCCGTTGCCTCCCGGTCCATCCATGTATGGCCTGTTCTCCAGGATCTCTACTCCGCTGCCTTCCCCACATGTCTCCTCTCTGCTCTTTTTCTGAAAGAGAAAATATATCACATAGTTAATCCTTCCAGTGCATTGTACATAGCGAGGTCTCAAAGCACATGAACATTGGGGATGGTTTCTAGGGCTCCTTTGGAGCAGAGCTTCATACAGACAGCAGAACTGTAGCAGCACCCTGGCAGAAAGATTACCAAACCTAGAGACTATAAAGGAAAGATTTAGAGACTCATCTGGCCAACACAGGAACAGAGATTTGATTTATTAGGGATCCTGTAAAAATCTGGATTTGGACACTAAGATACAGTTTGAAAGGAGACTTAATGACTTTTCAATTCCTGCTCCTATAAGAGGTTACACATCGCTCTTCCTGAGAGCACACCAAACCTTGGCTCCAGCTGTGAACCACCCAACAGCATAAAAATCTTTCGTATCAGCAGATGACACAGAGAAGGGGAGTTTGTCCGACTTGGCACTTTCTTGTGGTGTTGTATCAGCGTGAAGAATCATACAGACGCTCGGCGCAACATCACAGTACTAAAGACTATTTTGTGACCTAAAACCACAGGATCTGGGGGCTTGTTGCTTGTGGTCCGATATGGCAGCAGCTCTCCAAGAACAGCTTGGAGACTATGCTCTGCTAATTAAGATATTTGGAAGAAATAACCCAAGTTTGCCAGAATGCACACAGCACCCCCTGGCAGCCTCCACATTTTGGCTTATTTGTAGTATTGTCCCTCATTGAGAAACCTGGCAAAAATTCCTTCAATAAAAAAATACTAATTTCAGTGCTTCTAAGAAGAGCTAGCGACAAACCAAATATTTATTCATTTCTAACACATTTCAGCAGATTGGATAATGTATAACCTTCATCATTTCCAAACAACAGATTCATATTGTTAGTATTTTGAGTTTACTGTTTGTATTTGAGAGCACAGTACTTCAGAAATTAAGAAAAAAAAAATACGGAATTTTATACAAGAATCAACTACGAAATATAACACAATAACAACTTCTCATCTTCGGCATACAAACAATTCAAAGGATAACATGATTTAACAGAAAATGATTAATAAGCTGCAAGAGATCAGCTTCTCATCTTTTGAGGACAGGATGATAAGCCAACACAGCTATTTAGAAGTAAATAGCTCTCTTTTTAAAGAACTCTCAAGCGATTTTAAATTTAAACAGCTGTAACTGACAAATCTAAATAGTCATTTTTTTCCCACCCCACAAACTGCAATACTCCTGCAAAAGAAAAGCACTTTTTTACAATTTATTTCCAACATTCAGCTGGCAGTTCATTAAAACACACATCCTCTTAAAACAAATTACTGTCTTTCAGTTCTTATATAAGCATTGACCGCGTCCTGTACAAATATTTATGACAATAACATTAAATAATCTTGATGACCCAAAAATCTGGTTAATTCAAAGGTCTCGGAAAAGCCAGTAACCCAGCAGGCATAGCGAATGTGTCAGACAGAATAATAGCACAGCATCTGCTCTGAACAGTTAATACAAATTATGGAGATCTAGAGTTTTATTATATGGCAGAAGTACGTGGAAATCACAAGCAGAGGAAAGACGGGTTGTCTTTGTGCCAACTTATCACATGTAGAATCGTACATCAGCTGGATTTAAAACTCTATTCTAGATTGCACGGTTACCAGCAATTCCAGTCAAATGTGCAAGTCCTCATTTGGGACCAAAACATATTTAGGAATTTTTCAATTTCAAAAGAAATCCACAGCACTGAGTGGACTCAGCACCTCCTAGGACTGTGCCAAGCCGGACCTACACAGAACTGGGTCCCCAGAGTTACAAACACTTGTACTGAATTAGAAAACCAAAACACTGAAGATTTATTTTGTTTTAATAGTCATGGTTGATAAGAAAATGGATAAAAACACCCTCTAGGCTTTCTTTCTCAAAATGCAATTCCATACTCTTCCTTTCAGAGCTACATCTGAGAGATACCTTATACCTTGCCTTCCTCTTATAGCTCTCCACCTCTTGAAGCTCTTCAGAGGGCCATGCAAGGGGCCAGCTGCTTCCATGACCATAAGTTTGAAGGTTCAAGATCCCGCGCTGCCGATTCTGACTTCAGCTCCCATCAAACAGACCAGCAGCAGTCAGGGAGCTCTCCTGCAATATGTGTTTCCTTTTATCAAAGCCCCTGGCACCCCTGCAACACCATGTCACCTTTGCTTAATGCAGTTCCCAAAACCCCTCTGTTTTCTTCTGTTGCGTTTCCTGATGGATTGAAGATGGATCAAAGCAGGAGGTTTCTTCCCAACTTGATCCATTTGAGAAGACTAAAGACAAGCATTCAAAGCAAAGTCAGGCTCTGATGGTCTCCTGAACTGTGAATTATCCATGAGAGAAAGATTCAAGCTGGGGTGAACAGGACACAGACACTTGCCTATGCTCTCAGTCCCCAAACAGAACTGTTCTGATCCATGCCCTCATCAGTATTACCCATCTTCAGGGATGAAATATCCTTAGTCTCTGCATAGGTTTCAACTGAGGAATCTATCTTTTTTTATTTCAACACAAGAAGAAATAGTTTACATCTGAAGCAGTTCAGAAAAACAAACTCCAATTCTTTCATAACTATGGGACCTGACCCAGGCTCAGGAGGACCTCTGCTCAAACCTTTCTGGTTTGAAGCCCAGCAGTTGTGATAACCCAGACACACACAGCTAACACTAACATTCTCCACTTTTCTTTCCCCCGTTTCGCCAGTTTTGACAAAAATCTGCATGAAGATGAGCTGCCTGGTTCTCATCCTACAGCTAGAACCCCGGTGAACCTGCAAGATCGGCCAATTTTTGCTTTACACGAATACTTCCAGAAGCAGCTTTTCCACATGACCTGGTAATGCTAACACTCAGCTTCTCAGACGGAGCTGTCGGATCGCGGAAGATGCGACGGGTGGCATGGTAGTATGGTCCCAACACTTTGCGAGGGAAGGAAGAAGGGAAAAACCCAAATTAACTGAGACTCTTTGCAGAAGTCAGTTCGCATCCCACTTCTGATTTCTGGTTATTTTATTCACTTCTATGCACCTGCAGGAGACCACAAACCCTATTCTGAGAGCAAGGCATGCTTCCTCCTTCAGCCTTTCCAGATGACCAACTCCAGCCCACAGCCTCTTTCACCCAGTTGCAAGCCTTAAGCAAATTTTGGCCCTACACGTTCCTCCTGCTCGTCACTTATCTACATAAGATATGACAAGGGACAGCAAGAACATTTTCTTAGATGACTGTAAGAGCTGCACCTCTGCATGACCAAAGAAAACAAACAAACAAACAAACAAAAAAAAAAACCTGCAAAGTTTATATCCCTAACTATCTTTTGAGCCAGGCCAATTTATACTCAAAACACAACATATTGCTGGGAAGGATAGTACGATCAAATTAAAACTCCACACGATAAACCCACACAAAGCTGCTTCCCAGCCCTGCGTGCTCTCATACTTAACAGTCAGCTTGCCAAGAAGGCAACAAGCCGCAGCGAGGTCAGGAAGGACTGAAAAGGTCAGGTTAGATGGTGAACAGTACAATTACTAACCAGTCACAAAGACAAAAAGAAGATACCTTTCTCAAACAATAAAAATAAGACATCAGCCACACGCACTCGAGAGACCAGGATGATACTCTGCGCTTAAGTGGCACTGTGGAAGTACACCACTTATGGAAGTGAAGAGCAATTTGCTTTTCAACCATATAGCCTCTTCATGTCTATTGTGACTCAGCTACAGCATGGAGAGGGCTTGTTACAAGGAAGTGGTCTGTAAACAACAATTAAAAAATAACCATTGATTAGGAAAGCATTTGACTTGAAAAGTGTCTGGCAAGCCCTCTCCAAAGAATATCTGTCTGCTGGGAGTGGCAGATGTGCAGGCATTTTAGGGTCAGCCTTGAAGGTTTCAGCCTCATAGACCCATGCCTCTATGAGAAGTAGAGGCTTTATTTAGCAGATTACCCGTGTTATTACTATTTGCTACTAACTGACAACAGTATCTTCCCTCTATATAAATATCTGAGGAATGGTCCCCCACAAAATCAAAGAGTAGCTAACAGCCTTTATACGCAAGTTATCTAAGCTGTAATCACAGTAAACCGTCTTATATTGTATTACAACAGGAAATCCAGTCATCCCTTTAGAAGGCCCTCTCTTCTGCTGATGACACTCTATGTTCTGCACAGCCCCATCCATAGCTTTCCAGGACAGATGGTGACACAGATCCCTTCTAGCTAAAGTAATAGCATTAAATTACTCATAACAGGGAACCCAGAGAAGCAGATGCACCATGATTAGCAAGAATGCCAGTTACTTAAAGGCTTCTATTAAAATAAATCTCTTGGCACAGCAGCATAGCATGGGACACAGCACATGACCTCACTGTAACAATCATAGATGAATAATTCCCATGAATGTCATCTAAACATTGGGCTAGCCTAACCCCATTTATCATTTGCCCTTCACAACAGGAGACAAACGGCTGTAAACAAATCTCCACTAGCAAAGACAGGTTGACCAGTTCTAGGATCTTCCATCCCCCTTCCCAGTCAGAAGTGTGCCTCGCTACCAGCTAACAACATGGAGCACATCTTGCAAAGCCTTAGTCCAGCAAACCTGACCTGGCACAGCTGAGTGGGACCAGGTGACTAAATGCAACTTGTATGTTTTTCTAGCAGGGTACAGCTCAGTAAAGGAATGATGGTTGATGGCAACAGAAACCCCCACAACTTGAGGAGTCTCGCTACAGCTGGAGGAACAGCATTCATAGAACAAGAATGCATAATGCTGGATAAAACAGCCAAGATATGCCTTATCGTATCAGCTGGAGAAATACAGAAGTCAGGCTGTGGAAATTAAACTTGCCTTGTAGTGTTTTGCTTTTGGTGAATTAGAAGAAAAAACAACCTCACCAACCAACGCAGTATTGCTCAGAAGAACACCGAGAAGAATATTATCCTAAACCAACAGAGTCCTTCTCCTTGTCTTTCAGCCCCGAAGTAAAGCACAGGCTGCACGCGGGCTCAGGTGCATACACAGAGAATCTCTGCAAAGCCTACAGCAGCACTGCAAATGGCTCAGTGGTTTAGTTTCTCCTACAGTTTTTTTTTTTAATTGTAACTTACCACTTTGAGCACTGCAATGGTACTGCAGAGAACAGTAAAGACAGGGTAGGTTGCATGGTGGTAACAGGTGAACCAGGTATTGTTCTAGCTTTTAAAAATAGATTATAGCTATAATCTTATGTTGTTTACCACTGATTATTGTTTACAGTACAACCCCTCAATCTAAAGAAGTTAGATACTGATTAGAAAAGGCTGACATGCTTTAGCTTCACGATGAAGTTTCTTGGTGCATTACAGCAATGTATTTACACAGTACCAGTGGCCTACTTCAACGACCCGTGAGAATTTTGATTTGAAATTATTCGAACCATGAGGACTGACAGCACTATGCTTGGTAGACCTATTGTCCATGAATAATGAAGACACAAATCATTGTCTGGAAACAATAACCAGAAGATTTTCTGTTTTTTTCCTCCAGCTCCCATTTGGCAACAGGGTATTTTGATAGTCCAGACAAATTCTTCTGGGAGAATCCATTAAAATAACACTGAAGTCTTGGGATTTTTTTTATCCCATTTAGACACAGATATGGATACAAGAAGTTTACAGCTGGCTGATGGTTTCAGTTAACGACAACAGCAAAGGCATCTATGTAACCACTGAACAAGAACATGACAGCATATATCCCCAGAGGATCCTGCTAATATATGTGCTCATACTGTTGTGGCAAGAGAGGCTAAGAAAACATTCTCTGTGGCCAATTACTATTTTTTTATTGTTTTGGATGCTAAGGCTACCACTAACGCCAATTAAGTCCCCAGAAACAGACCTGTCCTTTGGGAACCAGAGAAAGCCTAAATTGCCTCACGCAATCCACCAGACAACAAAAATGCCTGAAGCTGCTTAGGGTGGAGGACTCCTGCCATCATTGGATAGCTTTTAAGACCTGGTTACACTAATCAGACTTTTTTTTTTTTTTCCTGTTCAGTTTTAGAAAGGAAATACAAAGGCACCTAAGATATAAAGGGTTGAGTAACAAATTTAGGCTGGGAGCGGAACACACTACTTGTTTTCAATCTCTTCCATATGTTAAGGGAAAAATATTCCCAACTATCTCCAGTTGGACATTATTTAGGTTGACCGAGATTTTGCTCTTCTAATTCATTATCCAAACTGTTGCCTTCTTCCCATCACCAAGTGCCTTCCCTCGATGTGCTCCAGGCAGCTGCCTACCAGCCATCGTCATCTCCTACCCGCAGGCACTGTGCAAGAGCAGAAGCTGCATGTGCTAAGAAGGTACCAGTTAGACTGTGACTGGTGCGTTGCACATGACAGCCTTTTACAGAAAGGCTGGGAGAGGTTATAAGCAACGCGTTAGCCTCAGCCACGTATCTGGGCTTATTGTGGCAATACTACCATTCAAACACCACAAATAAAACAGCATGACAACAGATGCACAGTTTCAGCCATAGCTGCTGCAAGCCAGAATTAAGCAGCACCTAAAACTAGAAAGCCAATGATAGAGATACTGGAAAATACCAAAAGGTCCTGAACCTAATGCATGGTTTATTCTTAACACATTTTTCCAGCACAGGATTTTTGTACATGGATAACATGTACAGTGACGATGCGCATGCACATGGGTGTATCCGTTCTATCTTCAGCTGTCTCTTGCTGCGGTATGACTCAGCTCTGTGTTCTGTTAACCACTCCTTTCTGAGCATTTGAAATGACATCTAATTCATTACAAGCAATCTGCTTTCACCACCGGCAACGTTCCGCCTGCTGATACAGATATCTGATAGATCAGGCACCATTCATGGTCAGTATTTACTGCAGGTAACCAAACATCAGGTCTTTGACTATGAAAACAAAATGTTGGTTTACCCTAGAAGTACAGTAGTCATACTTCCCAAGCTGGTTTTTGTTGTTTTTTTCTTTTCAAAATGTGTAAAACACCTGAAACACTCAATTAAAATCACATCACCATAATCAGGGTGATACCTGAGCAAAAAGCTTTTTTCAGTGTGAAATAAGGGGGCAGAGGAGATGGTACTATTCCACTCTTGCACAAGCCAAGAAGGAGAACTTCTGATCAGATCAAAACCAACATAATTTTATCAGTGCATAACATGTTCTACGAGCAAACAGGAAGTTACATGAATTAAATTAAAAATAAAAATCACCCTTACTGTTATTAATGCAGTAGAGTGCTGAAGTAGAACAGCACACACAACTTCTTGTTGTCAAAGGCTTTTGTGCCACAGTCAGAGTAGCTGAGTCCTCTCACGTTAAAGAGGATGGAATCAACAGGGGGCACCATTTTGAAGAGGGAGAAAGGAACCTGAAGACACAACACTGCTGGCAGGGCTACAGCTAGCACCCAGATCTTTCAAGCCCCATTTCAGCATCCTAACCATGATGCGGCAGTCTTCTTCATTGGGCTTGAGTAGGGACCTTTACCAAAATACAGCAAAACAGTCCTCAAACAGGGAAGACAGGGAAGCTTCTCTACTCCTGTTTTGCAGGAGCTGAGCACAGTCTTAATGGTTATATTGGAAAGACAATATTAAAGGTAGGCAGGAGCTAGGAACCCTGTTACCCCAGGGATGGATTTTAATAATAGTTTTGAGCCTGCACTTTGTAAGGTACAAATCAGAAACAATCCACGTCAAGTCGGACTGACAGTCCTTCAACAACAAAACTGCTGGAGGACAGTAAGGACTTGTGAGCTTTGTTCTTGTTACTCAAAGGCAAGGCTTACTATATCTCATCGTACACAGTTAAGCTGGCACTACCTTAATGGGAAACCAAGTCCAACTGCAATGGGATTTCCCACTCTCTCCAGTAACACTACTCCTGCCCTTTCAGAAGTTGTGGACACCACAGGACCATGTTTGTGTTTACGCCATGTGTGCCACATTATGAATGCAGGCAACTTTAAGCTGCAACATCTGTTTCCATGGCAATGGGACTACATCAGCAATCCACTGGGTTTCGTTTAGGCCATCTTCACTCAGGCTTCAGCGCTGCACACAAATCATTACTGTTAACAGCAAACCAAGTGATGTCACTAGTAACCATGGTGCCCACAGCTAAGGTTTCCGTGTGCCCTTTGCGCTCTAACATGCATCCTTCACGCATGACAATTATTTTAATCCAATTAGTGCTGTTAAAAAAAAATAATACATGAAGGGCCAGTGTCAATACTTATTTAGCAAAGGAAGGTTAGTTTGAGTCAACAAGATAATGATCAGAACATGAGGTTTTACAATAGCACTTTGACTCTGAGCCTCATTGCACTATACACATAGGAATGACCTGAGACCCTGGGGAGAGGGGAAAGAAATCTGTGCCTCATCAATGCCTTTATTAATAAAGGCAAAAGAGCAGCTGTTTTAAACATCCTCCTTCTAGGTTTGATCAATGGCTGGGAAATGTGCAGTGCTTCATTCCATCCAGGCAATACCCCTTCCCCCAAACACCGGTGCTTCACCAGTTGAACATAAAACCTGGTCTTAAATGTTTCTACCATCCAGTTGAAAACAAACAAAAGCAGTCCTAAAAAAAGAGAAGAGAGTTGTAAAGTGTGTGTGTGTGTGTGTGTAGGGAAGTCAGAAGACTCTTCATCCTGGCAGAAACCTAGTCATAATGCCATGAAAAGACTGCCACTTTCCAGGCTGCTGTATCAGTTGGCCAAAGAGGACAGCTCTATCAATATGGAAACATTTCACAGAGACCCAAGACTTTGCTGACCATGAGCACAGTCTCCTCCAGATCCACGCACTTTACAGATCAACGAACCACCTTTCACTTCCCTGCCCAACACTGGGTTTGGAAGCGATGCATCCTCCTGGCAGATCAGAAATCACAGCAGTGACTCGGTTGCAGCAGGAGTGGGGCTGAGACACACTCTGCAGCTGGGGGTTATGCCCAGAGCCGTCAGGACGGCCAAGTACCTTTTGCCCTTCCTCCTCAAGGTAGTCTGATTTCATTGGGGATATCCAAACACTAGCTTATTAGGCAGATGATTTTGAGAGTAACCATAAAGTAGTTAGCATCTGTCTTCCCAACCTAGTGCTGCACAGCTGCCATTTCCAGGCAGGTTCCCCTTTGGGTCCTTCCCAGCTCTGCAGGGAGCTGCCATCTTACCACCTCCCTGCCTGCAGTGGGGATATTATGGGGCTCTTCCCTCAAGTTTACCAAGCAAGAATTGGGACTATCACACAGGAATTGCTGGCCTTTTGTCCCGTGCTTCAATCACTGTGTAATGCTGCCTCCAAGGAGATATTAAACACACAAGGAGAAAGAAGATGTCACCCATAAAGGGTCTTCCTGGCAGAGAGAAGCACAGGTAGATCTGCTTTCTGACAGGAGGTACGTTAGAGTCCAGGAGACCCCGGGTCTGTTCCTGACATCCCTTCACTCTCCCGAGAGCTGTCTGAGGTCGGGGTCACAGCCCTTTGCACCGCACCCCGGCTGCAAGAACCTCCTCCCTCTGCGTTTCCAGCCCCAAATCCTGCAAGACTCCCAGCCAGCAGAAGCGGGGCAAAGCTGAGCACGCAGAAGGTCCTGAAGAAGGGACCTTTCTCACCCAAGCAGCTGCAGGTTACCCGCGCCGCATCTACAGCACCATCATTCTTGGCTGCTTTTCTTGTAACGTAAAACACATTCCTAAAAAAGCCCTAAAAGTTAAAGGCAGGAGAGGTTGTCAGCAGCAGACTCTCGCAAGATAGAGCAGAAATACGCACAGCATCAATCTGTACAAATGTTGTACGCACTGCATTATTCAGAATCAGGTCTAGATATTAATGAAGCTGTTTGTACAAAACCAGGATATTTTGGGGACAATCAATTGTGCAGGACTATAAATAATTTACAACATTAAGAGAACCGTTCTCATGGCCACTCATTAATCACTTCGCCTTACAAAGACGCCCAGTCACACTCCGACGGAGCCAGGGCTGGATGTGCCAGAGGCACATGAATTAGGAATCACTTTATTATGGAGATACCTCAAACTTGTTTACCCCACATGCTCCATCTTTCAAAATGTCTACTACTCAGTACTTCATCTTACCTTGAGTATTTCCTTCCCTGCCTTTAAATGGATTTTTCACTGTATTAACTATTCCACAGACACTGTCTGTGAGAATTACTGTCCCTAGTTTAAAGGGAGGTAAGGCAAGTTGCCTGTTACTATATTGTGAGTCAGAGATGAAATTTCAGCTCAGGGTCTTTTGGATCAATTCTGATCCTCTGACTACATCCCTTAGATTTTAGGAACCCAGTGCAATTATTCACTAATAGGCTGTATGCTAAAATACTGGAGGACTGGCTTAAAGAAATCCCCACGGTTTTCCTAATACTTAATTCATTACTAGTCTTCAGGTATTTGAAAAAGTGAGAACTTAATCTGGGTCAACAGTCAAGATTTTGTCCACACGTCAGAAATCTTCTTTCATAAGAATAAAAAAATAAAGAAGGAAAAAGGATTTTTGACAGCCACGAGCTCAGTAGGATTATCAGTGCTGCATCCTGTATTAAAACCAGTACAAATCTGAAGTTTAATTTTTGTGTTATAACATTATGTCAGCTTCACTCAGTTTTGTTAGAGAAAGAGAGCACATGTGAACTGTCAAGCCAACATAGTTCACTACTCTAAAATCAATCTTTTTTTCACCAGGTATGGAATGACAGCCAGTTTAAGAACTGTTCCAGGATAATGACTACAAAACAAGAAAAAAAGTGAATGCAGAAAAGATGTTTGCTATTTCTGTATGTTTTCCCAAAACGATAACCCGTATGGGTGTCGCTGTCACCTGTGCAAATGAGACCGCAAGTCTGGTAGCACTGAACGTACCTGTACTGCCCTTGTTCTCAAAGCTAAGCAACTGCGAGTGTCTTACTCTCCTCTTTCAGAAGGATGCAAGCCCTCATGATCACAAAGAAAAGGTTATGAAAACCAGAGGAAGAAGAGAGAACATAGAAGTCACAGGTTTTTAATGCTGCAGCATAGAAATTGGCAGAAAAACTTCAAACCAGGCTTTTCCTTTTAGACTTGTTAATCTTCCAGGGTCTCTGGAGCTGTCAGCAGTGTCACCTGCTTTTACAATTAAAGCATATATGTCTATCTGTCCAGATGGCCAAGGCATCTGCAAACGAAACAAAAATAATCAGCCATTCAGTTCTTCAGCGTCCAGAGATGAAGGGTTAGTTTGTTTTCCCCCACTCAATCAATCTGTCACCATCTGCTGAGCCTGCTGGTAATTGCCAAGTGTAGCTAACAGGTTAAGGGACACGACTTTTGCACCCAGGTATCAGGACATGGCCTCAAGAATTACCACCACCAAGCACATTTTTTAAGTCTATTCTCAAATGTGCTACCTGAGAGCTACACACAAACGAAGGAGAAAACAGGACAGTGCAGGGGTCTGGAAACTGAGATGACGGACAAATCACGATCCTTTGGAAAGGAGGGAAGCGACTCAGGGTGCTCCATCAGCAGTCATGACAGGTTACTACAGCACACCGCAGATGCTTGGAAACATGCTCTGATTTTTCAGGGAAGGCAATAAATGCAAAGCCCTGAGGGACTGTAGAAGAAAGGCTCATGTTAAAAGATGAGAAGAGCCCTCAATTCCCAGGATCCTGCCCGAGTTCAGCAGATAGTGCTGAGCAGACGGGTTATCTTTAACAGATTGCCTCCAACAGGGGCCAGAGTCCTTCCCCAGTCACGGACCCTCAAAGTGCTGAATGACAAAGTATTAACGTTATTAGCTTATAAGGATGACGCAGCATCTTAAAATAAGTCTCATCCTCAAAAGGCAATCACTAGGTCCAGAAGAATATTTTTAACGTACACTATCTTTGGAGGAAGGTCACAAGTACTCAGAGAAAACTGCATGGCGAAAATGAGAACCAGACTTATTTACAGCAGAGAAAGTAAGCTATGCACACTGATATAAAAATAAGATTTAATAACAAGAGGAATTCTCTTGTCTTATGTAAGGGTCAGAAGGGCAATGGCCTCTCGGAATCTCATGGCATATGGAATCACAGTAATGAATGGTATTAAGATGATAAATGGACTGACCTTTGGCTAATAACATACTGATCTTTCTGACAAATGCATTCAGATCTTGGAATAAGAGCTTTTATGAGATAGAGACTTAACATGAAAGTGTGCATTGTTTCTGGGGCGAGGGGGAGGCATACAGAAAGGTAGGTTCCCTAAACACCCAAGAAAAGGAAGCAAGTGTTACAGGAAAGGACAGCTGTTGAGACACAAATATGCAGGACACCTAGAAGAGGAAGAATTAAGAGATCTTTTAATAAGATCTATCTAATGTATAAAACAGAGCGGTTCTATCCTTTGTGCCCAACAAGCTTCAAAGTCCTCGCAGAGACAGAAATATTGCACATGCCTTTGATGCGACGTGCAGAGTCAGAGAAGACATCCAGGACAGAGTCCTCGGTTCAGCTTTTCTGCAGGAAGAAAGAAATCCCTGCAGATGCTTACAGGTGTCCCCTCCATAAACAGTTTGTGCTTCATGAAACTCATTTCAGCGCTCATCGCTAGTTGCTTTCTGCTTGCATTAGGATAGGAGCCTGCAGTTTCCCCAGATCAAACTGCAGCTCTCCCAGTCCTATGGGCAACTCTCAAGATCGAGTTTATCTAGAGATCTCTTGCCCTTGGAAGCAGGACAGGCTTTTAAATGTGTGTACAGATTTTAGGAAAAGGTTTCTAGACAATGGTTTTGTAGTGTAAAGAGGTACAAAGAATGATTTCGCTGTTTTGAAATATTTCACCTGTTTTACGCACCAGAATAAAAACAGGTCACAGTATGAAGGAAGATCACTGGTTCCGAGCTCAGATATAAAAATTAGTGTGTTTTAACTGGGACAGCAAAAGAGACAAAAACTCAGCAATGATGCAAAAAACCCCTTGTGCATATGGAAAAGCTAAGACCTAACTGCTCTGGGCTAATGCAGCAAGGGCTCCCAACCTGAAGATCCTGACAACACTGCATGAGAGGTTTCCCATGAAAACAGGAATATTGATAGTCTAAAATTTAATAGAGAAAAACAATTCAGTTCAGATCTGCTAGGCTTCAAGGAAGTCAAGGGTACATTAAGCCTTTCGCTGTAATGTAAAATTAACTTACTTATGGAAGAATTTAAGTGCTACTTAAAGTACTGAAACCACTGTCTCTGTAGATAATATTTCAGAAGCTAGCAGAAAGCAACACTTAAGAGACTTGTTGCTCCCATTCCCCCACCCTCAAATGTAAAAAAAAAAAAAAAAAAAAAAAATTAAAAAGCACAGCAGCAGGCCACTCACCTCAGTTTTCACAGCTTTATACACCAGCCTGGAGAACTTTAAGTATAAGAGGAATTACAGAGCAACATGGGCACGCACATAATGATTTATTGCATGTCTCGCCTGCCTAGTGGCGCAGAGAACCGACAGAGATGCTGGATTATATACTGCACAATTTTAATTCTCCCATCCAGTAAACATAGTAAATACGAGTACAGCCTGTCCCAGTTTAATGGAAGGATCCTTTGCTACTTGGACGTGATGCTGCTTACATCAAATCTGGTGGAAATTTTTGTTAAGACTTCTAAGAAGAAGGAGGGACTGTTCTCTCGTGAAAGGAGACGAAAGGACCTTCCACTGCAAAGCAAAAACCTCCATGAAAACATCTTGGAAAAGTGATGGCAGTACTACAGCTTGAGTCTGAATATCCCTGCCCACATGGCTGTGAGGCACTACCTCCACAGAAGGGGTTCCCAGAGCAACTGCACGGGCCAGTTGTCTCATCCCTCACGTGAGAAGGTCCTTTTGGAAAATTTTCATTTGGAGGATGCTGAAATCTAGGAAAATTATTTGATCGCTCTTAAAAGAGCAACTTTACACCAACTGGTTTGGAGTTTAATGGGCATCTTCACTCATGAGCTTGAAGTTAAATGAGTGATCAACTTCAAGTACATGCTTAAGGCTCTCTAAAACCCTTGAGGAATAATTGTGACATCCTCTTTTTACACCATTGGAAAACTGCTTCTTACAGGACCAGGCTGACTAGTGTCTCCAGCAATAATGACACCATACTGTACACAAGAAATATCTTTGAAATTAACCTTTTGCTTTTAAGAATCACTCCTCTCCCCAGGAACTACTTTAAATCATTCTGTTCTACGTTTTAGCCAAAGACTTCTAAGAAATGCCTCTACACTGCTGTTATACAGGTATCTCAGCTTGTTCCCCTAAGGGGGTTCAACATACAGAACTTGCTTCTCCTGTGGCCTCCTTATGCGTTTCAGAGGAAAAATAAAAAGACAGACATGAAGCACTTCCTCATTCTCTGAAAAGAACGGAGGTCATGCTCCCCGCTTCTCTCTCCCCAGCGCCTGCCTCAAAGACAAAACCTCCACTTTTAAATCAAACTGAAGAAAAAGGACATTTGATATCATGGTCTAGGAAAAGCTCCCATTGAAGTCAGCAGGAATCTTTCCACCAATTTCAGGAAGAGTTGAAGCAGATCGCTAGCAAACACTAAGAAACAGAATATAAACTCCACATTCTACCCTAAGTGGGTTTTCTGGTTTTGTTCTTTTTTCCAAATTTGAGCCGAGACTAGTCTTTTCAATAAAAAGCACAGCTAACTTTTCCTCTTGTACTACTTGTACAGATAACACAGTGAAGTCACTTGCTTGTCATGCACTTCTCTAGCTCAGCTGGATCCTGGGCTACAGGCAGTGTTTCCAGCTTACCCCCCAGGGTAAGTGGAGGGAGATCAGACACCTGACTTGACACCAGCTATTGCACCTGATCTAAGAGGAAACCTTACTTTGCTGCATATCAATGCACTAGAAAATTAGAGCAGGACTGAAGCAGGGCTGGATGGCAATTTGGAGGTGTAGTTTCTCGAGTAGTTTCCTTGGCCAGTAAACTTCCCCTTGCGTGAAACCCTAATGGCTTATCACGTCCTTTGACATTAAGATATGGCCAAAATCCCTGTCAAGTGAACAAGGTGGAATCCAGTGTTCTGCATTAATGAAATAAAAAAATAAGTATTTTAACTTCTGAAAGTGAGCAGCAAACTCAGCCCCCTGACCAAGTCCTCCACATCTCGCAGGAGATCTCCCCAGACACTCCCCAATTAATGATTCATCCTCCGTTAAAGCAGGTGGGCTCCTCCTTCTTTATCAGATCATTCTCCTGTACGCTCTGCTGCTCGCTGACAAGTTCTGCATAGCTAATACCCTGCTTTCAGCAACCAGCTCTTTATTCAAAGCAGCTGAGCCGAATTTGGAAGAAAAAGTTGTAACAAAATAATTACAACAATATTCAAAGCAGCTACAGCATCAGGAAAAGATACACAAAAATGAAGCCACCTAAGGAAAATGTTTACTCATTTATACTAACGTTTAGGTTAAACACACAAAGATGATACATTTGTGTCAGAAAAAGGAATTTGACTGTTATTACTGGAAAACAGTACACTGTTTTAACAGTCAAGTCCAAGTGCATGAGTCCTTAACGGAACACAGTTGGATGGTCCGGGGAGGAATGGGGGAGTTGTGCTTTTGCTTTGGTTTTGGGGGTTTTTGTTCCTTAACTCATTTTAGGTTTTACGCCAAAGCAGATTTTTCTAGCATCGCTTCATCCTGCCGCAGAAAGCAGAGTTCTACTGCAAACTCAGTATTAGATGTGTGCTTTGCTGGATGAGCAAAATTAAATTTTATTTAAAGCGTGGGACAATGAAATAACACTTCAGATTCATTTCCTTTTAAAAACGCTCCTGGTTGGATTTCAAACACTGGGAGAATATGGGCACAGAGGATTTGAGTTACAAAAAACCAACATTTTAATTAACTGCTTTATTGAAGACAGGGAATTCAACAAAAATTCCCATCAGTATTCAGAAGCCTATTAAAAACAATCTAAGTTTTATGCCTAAACTGATTAGTATCTGTTTCACAGTGGTACGTAAGCAAAGAAATATTACATCTAGATTTGCGCCCCCCCCCCCCCCCCCCAAATTCAAAGTTATGCCTTTCAAAAGGCATACCCTCTCAAAATTGTACTAGACTGTTTCTTCCCAACAAAAGAGCAGGAGCCTTTGGTTTGCAGCTGGAACTGGCATGACCAGTAACCACAGCCCAACTGGGAAGCGGTGGCTGCTTAAGCCCTACAGCTTGATCACTTCAGGTAGGTACCCGCACAGAGGCTCAGTGCTTCTTTCCATAGGAATAGCCTATCCATGAGCCGCTGTTTCCCCAGGTAGGTCACACAGAGGTTCTCTAATTTAAGGACAAGAGGCGGCAAGTCATAAACTGAAGTTTGCATTACTTTCCCCTCCCTGCTCCTTTATAAGCACGCAGCAAACCTCAAATTTAAAACATCCAATTCTGCAGTGATACTCCACTCTTCCACATGAAGCCCTGTGTTAGCCTGCACTCATCCGCACGGGCCGAAACGTTACTGACCTGTATCATGTACAGCTGCGCAATTCGATATTCTTCCACGCTCATCGGAAGAGGAATACGATATTCCTTTATGAGCATTTTGACTACAAAAATCTTTTGTCCGCTCAGAAACACAATCCAGAAGCTTTTAGTAAAGGCTCCTTAAATAACGGCAGGCAAATGCATTGAGGATCCCTGAAACAGAGTGAGAGAGAAAGGAAAAAAAAAAAAAAAAAAAAGAGAGAAGCAGTTATTTTCCATTCTTATTGCAGAACATCCTATTAGAAAAAAAACCCAACAGGCAAACATTAATTTTTGTAATAGCTATAAGCTTAATAGCAGAGAGAAGAATCCCTGGAGTGTTACCAGACCCCTGGTATCAAATCGAACAGAATCTTTTAGAAGAATTTTGATTTGCTTCAGAGGATGCCATCAAAGCTATTACCCTCCTGACCTTTGCCACTGTACCAATCAGACTTCCATATGCAATAGCATCTCCATGGAAGAGATGTGACAAAAGCTCAAAATGAATAGGCAGACCTTCGGTTGCCAGACAATAAAGTATCTCTCCAATGTCAGCAACACACCAGCGACGCATCCACTCAAAGGTATCAGGTTTTATCCTCTCACATTCATTCAGCAGCAAGAAAAGGCAATAATTAGACTTCCTTGGCCCTCAGTAACACCATGATGAAGAAAGTCATTTGGATTCTAACAATAAAGACAGCAGAAATGCACTTTTCTTCCCTGCTTTATTCTGAATTACTGTCTTGGTAGGATCCCTTCTGTTTCACCTCCAAAGTAGTCTACAGGCAAAATGCTCCTGCCACTGATGTCGATGCCAGACTTCTTACACTCCCGCTGCATAAGAACACAGCCAAAGATCAAACTGCAACATAAAAAAAAATCCCATCATACCCCACCTCAAGACAATTTAATAGAATTACTGCTTAAGAATACGGGGAATACAGCATTTACTACACCAAGGGTTAAAGCAGTAACTGCTCAGATATTCTTAAGACTCCCTATGGGCTGTGGATAAAGACAATAAAATCATGTAAGGAATGGGGGGGAGGAAGATGACTGATGAGGAAGAGAAGACACAAGAAGTGAAGCTGTCTGCTATCAGGCCAAATCAGCCTCAGCAGGATCTGATGGCCGCTCTCTCAGCACACAAAGTGCTTGCCTGGTTCCTTCTCATCACCAAAATCCACCTTTCTGCTGTGCCTGCTTATTGGAAGTCTTCAGATACAGCTGCTGGAGCGAAAACAGCCCCAAACCCTACGCCTGGGGAAAAAAAAAAAAAACAGAATTAAAACAACTAACTTATCTAGTAGATTAAACCATGGTCTGGGAACCAGGAAATCACATTGCTATCAACAGGCCTCAGCACTGCTCAGTGTTTGCGTAGCACTTCATCCTTTTACAAGGTTTAGAGAGGTTAAAACACGTGCCTATGGTCACAGAGCAACCAGGGACAAAATTCAGTATTTATAACCCAGGTCTACTGACTTCTAATCTGTGTCGCACTCAAAGGGCACTGCAACATCTCCGTCTCACACCAGAGCTGACCCACCGCTGAGTTTAGGCAGGGGCACTGCTCACCGCATCCCAGCCGAAGGGTTTGCCTGACCCAGGCACGCAGCCCCCGTGCCGCTGTGCTGTTAGCTTGCTCTCGTTTGATTGCTGCATTTCTAATTTGGCAATAAAGCCAACCCATCCCAGACCGACTCTTCTGGAATAGCTATGCATCTGGTGCTGCATCATCTAAACAATTTATTTTCAAATTCAATTCTCCGTTTCATTTTACTGCTGTCAGAGCAATCTTTGTGTGTGTGGAGTTGGGGAATAAAAAAAAAAAAAAAAGAATCTTTGCCATGGCAAACTCTGTAGACAATAATCCTGGGAAGACTGTGCTTCCCAACACTGCTGTGCCTATCCGCAGAACTGTGTGCATCCACATGTACATGCAGGATTTCCTCCATCAAACTAATCCTCCAGAACAGGTGGAGATAATCTCATTAGGTGGTTTTTAATTAGTGTCATGGCAAAGAACACCAGTAACCACCAGAGGATGGATCTCAAGCACTGGCCCCAGATCTGCATTGGTACAATGCTGGGATCCCAACTCTTGGAGCTAATGGCAGCGGGGGACTCAGCTACATGTCTCGAGCAGTTCGTTATGCTTTAGAGATCTTTGAAAATTAGATTTAAAAGCTCCCCCCCCCCCCATTCCCCAAACGCTCTGAAAGCGATTCTGCTCCCACCACAAGGACATCAGTCATGTCTGCCTTTGCTGCTTGCTAAAAACAGGATGTTTCTATCGATTGGAAGAGATGAATAAAACAAAAAATAGAACCCTAAAAGCAATAAAGTGGCAGGAAACCAGTACCAAGATGGAAAAAATGTGCTTATAATGAAGTGCCAGGCAGGTAATAATTCAGACAGCCAAGACACAAGAGGGCTTATTTTATTGCAGACTAAAAAACCCAACCATTTCAGCCCCAAGCAGGCACAGCAGCAGCCACCAGCAGCGGCCCGAAGCTCCTGGCATGCGGAGCATGTCTGGCCACAGCCGTGGCTCCTGGTGCAGCTTCCTGCTTGGCTTTTACAAGAGCTGAGGTTTTGCTGTAAAGTTCCCCTTCAGGTTTCTACTTCCCTGCGGTCAATGTTTAAAAGCAGCGTTTCGGCTCAGCCTGCAGGTCTCCAGGCAGCAGCAGGTCCTGATGACGTACCCGTTGGAAAGGTGATGCTCCCAAAACTCCTCCGGCAGCTGCCCACTCGGGCTACTGCAACCAGTCCCCAAAAGCTGGGTAGAAAACAACCCTGGAAAAACACTGGGCAATAGGAAGAACCAAATTGCAACCTCGAACTGAGGGGGCCAGCAGGAAAAGGCACCTGGGATCAGCGGCCTGACCCTGAAGGAGGCACAAAGAGAACAAACCTGACTTGTTTGCCTTTTTTTTTTTTTATGCTAGACTGGTTTAAAAAAAAAAAAAATTATCAAGGTAAGTTTGCAGCTTGGGCTGCCTTTGAGATGAAAATAATCTGCCCTAACCCTTCTAAGAGCAGTAGAGCCCAGGTGGCAAACCATGAAAGATAAACATGGGTTTTCACCAGATTCAGATCTTGGGGAACACCATGCCAGGTGGGACAGAGGCGACAAAATCATGCTTTCAGACAAGTCACAGAGGACAGCAGCCTCCTTCTAAAGTCTTGGGACTTCATGGAGAATCAAAGCTCACCAAGACTGCTTACTGTATTGTCCAAACAAAACACAGAAGTTTGTCTGCAGACATGACGGCTGCTACGGAAAGAAGAGAAAGCCCTTCTGGAAGGCAAGGGAGCCATGACACAGCTTTGGAAAACGGGTGTCAAAACACCAGCTGTGTCCCTGGCACCTATCCGCATCCAGCCCATCGCTACAAGCACCCAGAGGTGTTTGAACGGAGATGCTCAACGTGCCAGGATTAGCCAGCAAGCCAGTGTTTCGACAGCAGGCTGGATTTCGGCTGCCCAGCCGCCGAGCACCAAATTGGACTCCCTACGGGTTTGCCAAACCCCCGTGGCCACACAGCGAGGACCAGTGGCAGCCCAAAGCTGTTTGCAAAACTCAGCTTGCAGCTGGCTTCTCTCAGCAAGAGGAAAACAATGGTGACACAGGACATTTCCAGACTCGCTTCTATTTCTGCTATAGCCAAGTGGCACATTTGTACAGGCCATTATTCAATTTATTCACAGAGCTGTAGTAACTGTGAAAGCAAGGCACATAATTTTATACCTCAATTATTTTAAAATCAGGTTCTCAAAGCATCATAATTACGCTCCAGAGTCAATATCCTGCTGCGATGAGTCAGGTCCACCTCTGAGCTATTGCTTCAGGCTGTCTGAAGGCTAACGCACAGCGTGCTGCATTTACTTCTGATTTTAATGGTTTCCCTCACAACAATAACAAACTTTTTTAAAAAGTGCCCTTTCTTTAAAGCGGGGGGGACTATCGGGATCTGCAGAAGCTGAACAGATCAAGAGACCCAGCCTGTTTAGCCCATGAACTTGGTGTTTGGGGTTGTCACTTTGGGAGCATCAGGGCCAGCCATCCTGTTACTAAATGAGGTAGCAGAGGATTGATGACAACTGACAGCTTGTAATTAAGGAGTAAGAGTTAGTGCGTGAAGGGTGTTTAAACTGTGCTACTGGAGTCCTGGAGGCCAAACCCCGGCCAGGGTTCACAGGCTGGTCCTGAAGGGTATGGAAACTGAGTATTACACAGCAAAAATCCTGGCTCCTTGACATGTCAATTGGGTCCAGTGCAGGAGAACCACTCACGCTGGTGGGTTCAGGCTACAAAAGGGCTGTTACAGCTCTCCTAGCTGTCACCTCAACAACTAATTCTTGACCAGCTCACATTTTCCACGTCCAGGCTTTTTAGGGCTGGAATGAGCTACGCCACGGCAGCAACCCACCCTGTCCAGGGCTGCTATTTCCCATTTTCAACAGGAAAGAAAAAGCCCTAGACGCAGAGAGCAACTATAATGAGCTTTTTCTAGCCTGATGCAGGAGGTTCATTTCACACTATTATAAAGTTAAAAGACTCGCCCTAGGAAGGAAAAACCCATCATGGAAGGTCGCACAGCAGCCAGTAGCAGAGGCAGGTACCAGCCCCAGGTCTCAGGTTCTTATCAACCACTGCCTGTTCAGGGCTGTGCTGCCTCTTGAAGTTGAGAAAAATCTCCCCTATGAAAGATCACACTTGTGAGCTAAAGATCGATACCCTTGACTCAGCTATTGAACAATTTTCCTTGCAATATTTTCACATAACTGAGAAATGAAAGATAATTAACAGAAACAACTGTAAGAAAACCAAGCCAAACGTGTAATGGCAAAAGGATGACCAAAGGCATTACCTGGAGATCTCACCTACCTCCCTAAAGACTTTCTTTAGGTTCTCTGCATCTCCTTTATCCCCCAAGAAGATGCCTCGTTGAAGAAAGCGATATCAAAGACATGTTAGCATTGGTCCCAAGCGTATCAAACACTTGGACTTTGGGAAGCAACACCAGGCTTAGCAGCCTGGCCACCTTCCCTCTCCTGCAGAGTTCCCTGAAGGAGGATACAGTGCCTGCCCACGACTGGAAGCGCTGCACACATATTGCACTTGGATTTATTTATGCCGTTAGAAGCAGCAGCATAAATGTGAAACAGATTCCTAGGACCTAAGTCAGCATTTTTTAAAGGCAGCCTCAACACTCACACCTTGATTAATGTGGCACTCTCCCTCCTGGCCCCAAAGCAGTCTTGCTCAGGTTTATCTACCCAGAACATCACTGCTGCAAAGACCATTCCCTTTATCTGTCACTCCGATCCCGTTTGTCCACGGTGTCCCTGCCTCTCAGGAGAAGCTTTCCATCAGCAGCATCTGCAAAACATCGTTGTCGAACCCTCCTCAGCCCTTGCTCGCCAGCCTTGCCTACCTGACCCTTGGCAAGGGCTGCAGCACACGCAGCCTGCGATCCATCACGCGGACCAGCGCGGCCTCGTAATTGTCCTGCCCACATCCCGCTGCCGTCTCATCGGGAAGCACTGCAGGACAGAGAGGAACTTCTTGTTTTGTGAATGTATGATGCTTAGCACAGTATTGGCTGGAGCACAACTGTCTCCTCCGATGACATGAATGACTACCACTATGTAAAGGTCAAGGGGAAAATGCAATTTATGAGGGTTTTCCAAGCAGATGAATATTGAGCGCTCGTATTTTACCATTCCCTTCTCTCCCCTCTTCTCCCAACCCCATCGAAGTGATCTCTCCAGTGGGACTGTTTCAAGCAATGTTCACATCGAAAGGTTAAAAAACCCCCAACACTTCTATTTAATAACTTTGTGGCTACCATTATTTGCCATAACACTCAACACTACACTCAAAACTCTCTCTCACACACATGTGTGTGTGATAAACTGAAGAAACAGAATGAGCTTTTTAAAAACAGCAGTTTTCAGTTTTCGTAATGTGGGTCGTACCTGCTGACTGACAGCTAAGCAGATTTAAAAACTCATTAGGCCTTGGGGGGGGGGGGGGGGAAGTAATCAAAAGTTAAAACTACTTAAAAGTGCACAGTTCACACGCTCACTGCTTAAAGGCTACTGTGTCAGTAAATAATGCTCTTTGCAATCGTACATCTTAATCGTACATCTAATCTGTGACATCTTTTTCAAATAGAAGTTTTTATGCAGATGCTTACACATCCAAGTTTCACGCCTGAGCTTAGATCACATCTGACAGTGAATCAGCAGCTAATGAACACTTCTCCACATTGCAAAACCACAATACAGTCCTCCCGGCGCGGGAGTAGCTGCAGCGGACGGCCGAGGTTGGCACCTGAGCTAGGGGAGCTCCCTGTGCCTGCCTCCGCCGGGCCTGGCCACAGCCTACAATACCATCAGAGAAAAAGGAAGGAGGGGGGAAAAGGAAGAGGAAAATGCAAGCATGCGTGGAAATCAATTTTCCTCGAGCGTAAACCTCAGGGCAAACTCAAAAGATATCTCAAATGCAGATAGCACTGCAATGGGCTGAGCATAAAACACTGCGTGATAAGACAGACCCAGAGCAAACAAGTCGCATTTACAGTACTTGATCTTTTTTCCATTATTAGATACAATTTGACGTCACTTACAGAATTTAAGAGCTCATTGTAAAGCAGACGTTTATTACAACAGAAGGATGGAATGAGTCCAAATGCAATATAGCTACACTGGAGCTATTAAATCTTGTCATAGTTCACTGGGCAGCCAAATACTAGCTTGAAGCGGTGAGAGGGAAAATGGGGAAAAAGAAAAAAAAAAAAAAACCAGGGGAAAAAAAAAGTAACACCACACCAAAGCGTGCACACACACCTCCCACCTTGTCTCCTTAAATATTGCAGGACATTGTACTGTTTCTTCATGCTTTCCATTCCTATTACTCCTTTAACATCTGGGGAGAGGAAAACTTTACTCCCTTCCTTCTGCTTTGTAAGTGATGCTGCGGTGCAAAGCAAGCCAGCCCTCTCTATTTACTTGCTGGCTTCAAGGGGACCAGGTGAAGTCCATCAGCTGAACTTTGGTTGGAAAATTAACGTTTGAAGTCCTGCCATGCCTGGAGGTTATGCAATAATGAACTAATAAAGAAGCCATTAAAAGAACTAACATGCACACTGAAGTCACAGATGAGTTCAGAGGGAAAGACAAACCAGCCTCTAATCCTTTTGCTGATGCTGGGGATAAAACTGAATATTAAAAAGAACGCATCTGAAATTAAAGGTTAAAAGTTTCCAAGTAGTCTGCATGAATAGAGCAGCCACAAAACCCAGCGTCCTGCAGCCTCGCTGCAGAGCCAGATGCCTCTGTTCAGCTGAGCTACAGGAACTGGGCAGACCCTGCTGTTAACGGGCTGCTCTTAGTCCAAGTCTCTCAGCATTACATGCTGAAAAGAGGCAGACATTATACACACACATATAAATACATACAGATGTGTAATATATTTTATATAGCGACACATATGTTAGATGTACATATATATACACACACACAGGGAAACAAAAATAAAAGCAGCACTGACAATGTGGTAAGTGCAGCATGTTGGCTGAAAACAGACTGAAAATTGCTGGCGGCTGAGTGAACTACTGTAAAGAAAAATCTATGCAATGCTACAGGCATACAGCAATGGACAGGATTTTCCTTTCATTTGTGGCACATCCATTAGCTGAAGGCCACTGCCACACAGAAGCCTGCACACTCTGTGGGCAGCAGTGGCAGGCAGATGGGATGCTGGCCAAGTTTAAAAAAAACAAAAACAAAACCAAAAAAACCCTCAAACATATCTGACTTCCAAGGTAGCCTCCCTGGGAGGCTATTGCATTTACACTTCACATCTCTGGGTGCTACAATCTCTCTTCCTGATGCAATTCAGAGAGTGAGCAGAAGTGCGCTTGGTGCAGTCCCCACCAGTTGGTCAAGGCTTCACTTGTATTAAGCAGTAAAAAGCCAACAACAAACCCAACCATGCTCTTAATGTCCTGTGGAACAATCCTTTTACCTAGCTCGTAGTAAAAACGCTGGCAGCAGTGAGGCATGGGAGAAAGACCGAGAAAGACCAAGGGTGAACCAGAGTCAATGGATGACCTCATCTATCTAACTCAAGACAGCATCCACACCATCCCTCTTCTCTCTCTCTCTCTCCACTAGTTGCTGCACTGGAAATTACAGGCTTTTTATTACAACAACAAGAGCAGGAAGTCATGAGAGCTCCCACTCTTTAATCTTACCAGTCACTAAGCATGAAAATAAGAAATTGAGTGTAAGAACTTTCGAGAGCAGTGAGGCTGAGGTGCAAGAGCTCTGCAAACCACTGGTGACCAGCTCACCCAGAGGGTCCTCAGGCACCCGGCTGAGCACAAACCCAGCCCAGACCTACCATGCTCAGACTTGCTTTGAAGACAAGTGGCCTTGCAGCTAAAAACTGCTCAGGCAACAGGACTATTTCTCTTTTTTAAAAGAAAAATTTAGGAATTAAGAAAAACACTTCAAGCTGCAGAAACAAGGAATCTCGGAGTCTCCAGATTGTTTACAGACATAAAAAGCTTTTGCTATCTAACCGCAGTTATCCTCAGTACAGTTCAAGCCCCTCTCTTCTTGTGCAAATCTCAGGAGAGGCAGCAAATGGTTCATTAACTATTTTCTTCCAATTCCTCTTTTTCATACTCAAAGACACATGTGATGTCTCTCTTCCTTGTCTGTCTTCTTCACCCCTTCTCCCACTGATCCACTGGCATCACTGGTGTGAGCCACAGCAGTCCTAAAGAACGAGGATAACTTCATGTCTTTCCTATGACTCTTCTTCATATACCTCTGCACGATATTTGCCAGCAGCGTAAGGCAGTTGATAGCCTCTCAGTCTGAAACCCATTGTAGCCTTGTCTCACCCCCCGCAGAATGGCAACCACACCAGTCATTCCCCATTTTATAGCTTATTCATGGGCCTTTGCACTCATATTTTCCAAATTATAGCCCATTTCAGACTATTTCTCAAGGTTCTTTTGCATTTTTATCTCCAAATACTTGCAGATCCACTAAACCTGTTTTTGAGATACAAAAATGCTATTTTGGGATTTGAGTCAACATTGGACAGACGCTGGATTGCTTCCTCAGTAACTCCCTATTCAAATTGAAAGGAGACATCAACAGCTACTCCACTTTTTCAGTAGTTACAGTCTAGATGGAAATAACATTTTATTACCTCACTTATGCAAATATCATGTGGAAAAGGGAATGAACACTCATAGCTGGTTTAAAAAGACTATTTCATGGAGGGAAACACTGTATGATTGCAAAGTCAGTGTTATAGCACCGTAATACTTCACACTGGTTTCATTAGGCTGAGATTTGCCTTGCCTAAAGGCAAAACAGGGTTAGAGAAAATAAGTCCTACTCCATCAGAAGAAACTTGCAGTGACACCTAAAATTCTTGCATGGGAAGCAAGACAAATGCAGCAGTGAAGGCTGATGAATAATGTTGCAATTGAGATTGAAAGTAAGAGGCCATTTTGCACAAGAGCGGCAAATGTTTAATATCTCTGTTGCGTCTTTCATCCATAACACCAACAGATTAACAAGGTTTCTGTGGCTGCATAATTTCTTTGGAGTCTTGATCTTGGAAATAATTACACTAAATATTTCATAAGTGCCTGTGAAAGTTTTTTGGGGGGTTTTGTTTGGATTTTTTTTTAATAAAGAGAAAAGAACCGCTAGCTGCTCTCAGATTGCAGCAGGATAATGAAGGTGCACAGATAATCAATAACCATTCTCAGTTCATTATTCAGCACATTTTGGGCTGGTGTTATTTCTTCCCCTCTCCCATTCCGCATCCCACATACAGAGTGATGTAGCATTTTTAAACCATCAGATCTTACTGCTTTTGCAAATCATCCTTAACGCTGACCACAACATGGAACCCCCAGCCTCTAATAACGCCTACATAATTTATAGGTTTCCAGGGTGTTTTCAGCTAAGCAGATTGCAAGCCAAGGCAGAGGAAGCCAAATTGAACTACATGCCAGACTGGTGGAGTTACTTCTTTGGTCTGGGTAATTTCTGTTGCTTATCCCTCAGCTTTTTAAAAAGTCTAAAGAAGGGTAAAGTTTCTATTTTAAGTCACTTCAACAGTCCCCAGCTCATGGGCCATGGAACAGGTAACTCCAGACTCTTCCATGGGGAGCTGCCATGGGGCTGGGGCTGCTGATGGGGCCAGGCTCTTCGCTTTGTCCCAGATCCAGCTGCTGCACTGGGGCCACAGCTGCACCTCCATAAAACCCAGGACCTCTGCAGGTTTTTCCAGCACCTGAGGCAATGTATCCAGGAAGAAGAAACGCCATTGCATTGCTAGTGGTAGGGACTGAATGGAGTCGTGGTGGTTCTGACCGAGGACAGAAACATTTCCACGTGCTGCTGGAGGAGGAGACACCATTCAGTCATGCAAGGATTAAATCAGGAGCCTTCTGGAAGTAGGAGAAAGTCCTCCCCGGAGGAGGCTAACATCTGCCTCTGCCTTCCCACTGGAGAATACACATTTGCAAAACAACTGAGGCTGAAGTGGTTTTAAAGCCCTAAAAAGGGAGCAGCTTTTCCTAAGAACTACATAATGTTGGTTCATCTAACTATTAAGACCGAAGACTGGCCCCAGCAGCCTAACCCCAATGCTAGAAGAGTTATTTTTCCATTACACATCCAGGAGGGATATACATCCCGGTACATTTCCCACAGAGTTCGTATAATGACAGAGACAATTCCTGGTGGTAATTCTCCCTCTAACAACATGGTGACTCATTGCTGGAGTGCTGCTGGCTGCCAATGTTTTCCTACGCTACTGCCCAGTCATCCCCAGGGGTGACAAGCCCAGGACGACAGCAGCGCCATCATCCTGAAAGCTGCTGTGACCGCTGTGCTCGGTGAGACGAGAAGCCCTGAAGCAAGATGAAGGCCTGGAGCTCCATTTTTACTTCTCCGCACCAGGTTAAAGAGCTCCTTTGCAGCTGTGGGGTGTCTCACATGCTTCTTCCAACCCAGGATGCAATGGCCAGTGCAGGCAACGAGAGACCCCAGGGATACTGCCATGTGTTAATCCACATCCCCAACTCCCACCTCCCTTGGGAAAACCCAACACCCTCCTACACACACACCCCCAAAAAAAACCCCAAGGGACAAACTATGATCACTTAAAATATAGCCAAAGCTGGAAACTGAATCCAGGACTTGGGAAGGAGAAAGGCACATGGATGAATCCATCAGACCACGCTCACTTTCCAAGAGCATAAGCAGAGGAAAAGCAGCTACCATGCAGAGACAATTCCCTCTTTAAGAAAATCAAAACCTTATGATTACAGAGTGGAGTTAAATTGGAATCTGCCCCAGACATCAGAATCCCCACTGTAACCCCCAAACTCCCATAAGATCTTGATTTATTAGTTTAGCTAGAAACTTGGAAAACACACACACTATTTATTGGTGCCTTTTTTTTTTCTAAATAACCAAGTTTTTATGGCAAAGAAATGGAAGTGGACAGTCTGTTATATAGACACAATGTGGGAGGCAAACTGAACATGTATTTTGCAGTTAGATACAGACTGGAGAGACAAAAGACACAAAACGTAGGATGCTCTGCCATATGGTATTGGAAGGGAAAATAAGAGTCAAATTATATCTATACCTTCAGTGCAAGCGAACCCTAGAAATGAAATTTAAAAAGCATCCACAACAGATACCTGCAAAGCATTTAAAGCGCTATTTTAAAAAACCAAAACAAACAGAAAACCACACACGCATTTGGTTTCACCTTCTTGCTATTTTTTTTCTTTTTTAATCGCCTCTTCAATTCCTTCTCTGAATGTACCAACCACCTTCTCAACAGCCCTGATACTTCTCTACCGCCACAGCCATCCATCTTTGGATTGCCCACAACACAGAGAAACCTTCACGAACCTCACGGCAGAGGACACCTGCAGTAAAGTCAATCATAATAAAACACCCAGGTGCTGAGACAGAATCAGACTAGAGGAGGCTGATTACACTGCAGAGAGTGACATTGTCACTCCCAGGAGGGAAGCCAGCTGCACCTTTGTATATTTAACTTCTGTACAAGCTTCTCTGAACACAAAGTACGGTGTGTTTCCACATAATACTTATAAACCCTTCTCTAGATTAAACTCGGGGCCAGCTGTATAGTCTGGCATTTGTTTGGTTTTCTTGACATGCAATTCAATTACCGTTTCCATCATTCTGCAGACTTGTTGTGAAACAAGATGTGATATAACAGGGAAAGAAAATGGCACTGTGAAAGGCACATGAGCACCTCCAGCCAGCCTGGACACCCTCAGTTGGAAACCCGCAAGTCCCACCAGGGCAGGCTCCAAAAAAAAAAAAAAAAAAAAAAAAAGATAATAAATGATTAATTCGCCGCAAGCCAGGGACAGGAGCAGTGCCTAAGGAGACAAATGCAGGTACTGGCAAGAAAAGAGGAAACAACACTGACTGAGTTACCCAGCCTGAGTACAGAGTGGCTGCTCCAGACCTACAAGAGCAGTAGTGCCTGGCCGGTGTCTAGCTGTACTCCTTGTAGCCATCTCACAGTGCTCGACTGACGCATTAAAGCTCTGCCCTGGCCTCAGGAGCTAGGGCAACTATCATTATCCCTCATTTGCAGGGAAACTGAGGTACAGAGAGAAAAATTATCTGGTCCAACATCCAAGAGAGAAGTAGTGACGGAGCAGATTCAGGATTTTCTGGGTCCAACTTTTGCCACAAAATAATTTTCTTTTAAAATAGAGGAGGGAATGGGGTAGCTCAAGTAAATTAAGTTTCCCTGATAACTAGCCCAATTCTGCAAGAATAAAATGCAAAAGAAATTTTTTTTCTTCTTACCAACTGCCTTTGGAGCTATCAGTAATTTCTGCAGAAAATAAAGTAATTCCTGGAAATTATCACAGTTAATAAATTTCTCCAAGAACCCAGAGGTTCTCTGCACACATCCCACCCCATCTCCCATAGCATGCAGACATGCCCTTTTCCTGCAGAAAACCACCTAGAAGCTTCAAGAACTTTTCTGTTTTGTTTAAGTCTGGGTAGGTCCAGATTTGCTTGATGCAGTAACTTGAATGAAGACCAGCAGAGCCGCCCAGGCAGCCTGCCGCCATGCGTGGCTTCATGACATTCGGGGTAAGCTCGGCCACAACCAAAACACTCACCCCTGCCTCTTCTACAAGGGCTACAGATCTCCTGACTGTTTCTACAAATGACAAGGAAAGAAACTAGTCAAGATCAAAAGATGCCAAATCCTCACTTAAAGCAGTATCCTCAAAACCCTGTGCAAATAATCCTTGCTGTGGATAACATTATCAGATGTAATTAAGTTGTGCTCTGAACCCAATAGTGGGATTAATATCTTGGGAATCACAAAACAAACTAACTTCTCAGCTGTCAGATCCACAAGACAAAACTCTGAAGCAATTCCTTTGGCCTTTTATTCTGACCCATTTTGCTGCTGAACCCCTCCCATAGCCTCTCCCCACTGCCACTGGTTTCAAAAAGCCAAGATCTGGCTTCACTCAGACTCCTCTCCAGGAAACAATTCTCTTTCCTACGGAGAATTTCTGGATGTAACAAAGCATTCAACAGCCGTAGACCACATATTGTGGTTTCTGCCCAATAAGGCAAGTAGAGAGCTTTCCCAAGGGCGGATTTCTCATGTTCCTTGAGGACTCGTGTGGAATTCCATGTGTTTTCATTCCTCAAATTAAATGGGATTTCAACTGTCTTCTCAACTACAAATTAAACTTCACAAGTCAATCAGGGTGTCCTACAACAAGGTGTCATTCTGCGCATATGGGACAAAAGAAAGCAATTTAATGAGGATCAAAACAAAAGAAACAAAATCTGTTTCCTGACCTCCAAGGCCCATTCAAATAAACTTTTCTCCTCTGTTCCCCATCAAATATCCAAATTGTATCTGGAGTGTACTTTTTTGAAGCGTCCTTTATAAGAAAGCGTTACAAAAGCAAGTCCCCAAAGGGTTATGGCACAAAATTTTCCTTTTCATTAGATGCACCATAGGATGGAAACCTTGTTCCAACCTGACAACAGCTGAGGAAGCAAAGCACAGAGCAGAAAGTGTCAAGCCCTATCAGTTCAGATTTCAGGGACAGCGCTGAAGGCCTTGACCGAGTGGTGCGGTTTCCTGTCCTGGCTTTACAATTCTTGCTATGGTCTGGCCAGTTGTTTCACACCTTGAGAATTTCTCCATCCTCGCTGTTCCAGCTTTGTCAGCTATCAGATAGCAGGAGTGCCACACAGCCTCTGCAAGAGCCACACATAGAATCACAGAATCGTTTAGGTTGGAAAAGACCTTTAAGATCACCGAGTCCAACTGTTAACTTAGCACTGCCAAGTCCGCCACTAAGCCATGTCCCTAAGCACCACATCTACACGTCTTTTCAATACCTCCAGGGATGGTGACTCAACCGCTTCCCTGGGCAGCCTGTTCCAATGCTTGACAGCCCTTTCCGTGAAGAAATTTTTCCTAACATCCAATCTAAACCTCCCCTGGCCCAACTTGAGGCCATTCCCTCTTGTCCTATCGCTTGTTACTTGGGAGAAGAGACCGACACCCACCTCGCTACAACCTCCTTTCAGGCAGTTGTAGAGAGCGACAAGGTCTCCCCTGAGCCTCCTTTTCTCCAGGCTAAGCAACCCCAGTTCCCTCAGCTGCTCCTCATAACACTTGTGCTCTAGACTCTTCACCAGCTTCGTTGCCCTTCTTTGGACACGCTCCAGCACCTCGATGCCTTTCTTGTAGTCATTGCCCTTCATTAAAGGGCATTACAGCTGTATATATCTTACATAAATCTGCTTCGGAAACAGTGACCCGATTCAGGATCTGGACTTTCCTAGACTGTAACATCATCGAGAGCACACGTGTATGCTGGCCACTAACGGACAGCACCAGACCTGCCTGACCATGAGAGGAGATGCTGCTCACCCTCCTCGCCTGCTGCAAGCATGACAGCATCTAAAAGTCTCTGGTACTGGCAGGTGGAAAGTCAAACCCACCAAAAGTTACAGGTTTTGGCATATCCAGAAAGTTTAACAGTGGAGCCAAAGGGCTTGAACATTTCAACTTTGGTCACAATGTGGCATGAAGAAAAGGACAATTACTCTGAGCGATAAAAGTTACCTGCATTCTACAGGTAATGCAAGTGTCTGAGGGACAGTTAAGTTTGGATAGTTTAGTCCAAAATTCACTGCAAATGCTGGCTCACAGTCAAACCAGAAATCAGTAGCTGAACTGAAAATAATATCCAAGTTCTCACTCCAGGCACCAGACCCTGTTTTCTCATCTAATTTCTATTTTTTCTATTTGCTGCCAACTCAAAAAGCTATGACAAAAAAAGTCAGCCCATTAGACTCGTTCTTAGAAGTCTTAAGCTCTTATATATGAAGATAGTATTATCAACAGAGTCCATAAATTGCAGCTAAAGTACATAAAGGAAGCACTCATGACACAACCCCAATTTAATCTGAATCAGGTCGCTACAGTCAAAGAAGTGTTTTTCAAAATGTTAATTAATTTTTAACAGAATGGATTAAAGGGGGTTCTCAATTAATAGAATACTTTAAGGAGACAAGCTAGAGAGGGTTGTCCATTTTATTAATACAGCAATTTAAGAGCTATTCAACATCTAATAACTTCTCATTAAAAGTCAACCCTCCCCCTTTTCCAGTAGACTAGCTACCCATTTGTCAGACACAATACAGCTTCATTAGCCTAAAAGTTCAATTTCTGCTTTTCCACAGATTTGCTTTTATTTTGCTTGTATCAGTAAGCTAAAATCCTGAATGACAGCAAAGTCCAGAAATCAATAACACAAATAGTGTGTTAGTTTTTTATGAGTTCTAGATGGTATTTTGATGTAGCATTCCCAGCAATGCCAGCTGCAATAGCACATACAGTCAAATCGCTGCAAGAGCCAGGTAGGAAACCCCCAGGTCTACCTACACAATGCTGCCCAAACACACAAGGCAAAGGCTCGTCCACGAGCTGTACCTCGTCTGGAAGAGCACAGAAATGATGCCTTTTCCCAACACCTTTTCCACCCAAGGACTACCCAGTAGCACCTCATAGCCCGCCTGGAATTGGAGGGTGTCATAAAAAAGAGGACACACAGCAATTTCCACTTTTACCAGAAGGTTCCCATTAGAACCTTGAGTTTTCAGATCAAGCACGGTCATCACATATGTAACGCACAAGTAGACGCATTGTTCTGGGGGGATATGTTCAACCCGTGCTGAGGCTCCACAGACCTCGGAGCGGGGCTGGCTGACCGTGAGATAGCTACCGCAGGTCGCAGCTCAGGCAGGACAGCAGGGACAAGTCCTGGGGTAGGGCACCAGCAACATGCAGTCCTCAACACCTCTGAAGAAATGTATACCTAGATGTCTTACAAACACAGACAAGGGACACATTAGCAGAGAAAAGCTCCTGTAAGGGCAACCCTAAAATAAGTAAATAAATAAAACCAGAAAAGCCCTATGACTCCAGTAGGAAAGATTGAGCACTACCGAGTGGAGAGGCGCCACACGAGAACAGTACGGCAGCAGCCCCGTGCTCGGTGTCTGGCCTCGTTACTGCGACCTCAGACCTCAGCACAGGACTCTATTTGCATGGATTTCGCTGCAGGATCAGAGCTCTAGGAAGTCCATATAAAAGATAACAGAAACTGAAAGAGGTTACAACTAAGGCTAATACCACCCAAAAGCTAAAGCAAACAAAAACATTCCAGTCTATCAGCTTTATCTACAAAGACTATTCAAGATACTCTTAAGACCGTAACAGCCGTATGCACAGGCTTTAATAAAAAGGGACACCTTTCCTCCAGCTCCTGCTGTCGCAATTTTAAGGAACAAATCCAGACATCAGCAGAAGGGGAAGTTCAGGATATATATGGCATCGGTTTCCAGGAGACTATTTATCATGTCACACGAGACCAACATTTTTAGCCAACTTGGCAGAAAACAGACAAGCTGCAAAGCTACCCTAAAAATACCAGTCATGATAATTACAAGAAAGAAAAGCAAAGCATAAACAATGGCAGCGCTAACAATCCATACTTTTAGCGACATTCCGCTAACAATTTTTTTTTTAATTACATACACCACTGCTAAAAGATTGTCTCAGTTGCTCAGATGTGCAATTTATGTGTTTAGTTTTATGTCATGCAATTAAGATACAAGCCAAGCTCACTCCAGACTGGTGCCTTATGGCTTCCCCTGTGTGATTTACTAATATATTTATCCCTCTCCACCTCTCTTCAGCACAGTACTACAAAGTTTCCAAATTCTGGAAGTCAACTGCCCCCAACAGAGACATTCATAAGACTGCCAGGTGCAAGCAGGGCACCAAGCCATGATGGGATGAAGAAATCCCAGAGAGATTGGGGGGGGCGGGGAGAAGACAAACTACCATTGTGCATCAGCTCCACGGTCCATCTCATCTGGTGTGGTGTCTGAGAGCTATGCAACGGGTGCTTCCAAGGATGTCCATAACTCTCACAAGCCGTTAGTTATATCACACCTGCCCATACAGGAAGCCTCTCCAAACCCCAACCTGCTAGAGGCAGACTTCTATCTCAGCATAACATGCAATATAAAGCTCTGTTTCCTACCAGGAGCAGGACTGCTATCTGAGGAACAGCAAGGCAGCTAGAAGGAAAGTGAATCAGAGCATCACTATTTGGGAACTGAAGAACTTTGGATCTGAGGGCAGACGATCGGCTCACCCAGACTGACAGCTTCACTGGGGCGGCAGCCCACATCAGAGAAGCTGGCCAGTGTCTCTGACCTCTGTTGGAAGCAAGTCCTTGCAAAAACAAAGCAAGGAGCAGCAGAAAAAGGTAATTTGAAATTGTGCTTCTTGGGAAGGTGCGAGGTTAACAAAGTAAGAGGTCCTTAACCACTCTTCTAGTCGCTTTTCCCCTGAATATGAGTGCTGCATACCATAGCCTGTCTGCCCTGCTGATGTCTTCCACTCATTCACCATTACCTTTTAGTGCAATTATACAGACAGAAGACCAGAGTAGAGAAACCATCAAAAAAAAAAAAAAAAAAGGGGGGGGGGGGTGTCAACAATTATGTAAATCCAGGACCTTATCCTCTCTGCTGTTCTTCTAAAATACAAGCTTTTCCCAAGAACCAGCTACCCCTCCTTCCTCAGGACAGCACTATTCAGCTTCAGCATTTTCAATAAAATTGATAAAGATAAAAAACATCCAAAAGCTAGGAAAAAGCTTAACAACTTAGTCCTAGGCTAGAGGTGGAGAGGCGAGAAGCTGGCTGACTGGCTGGACAGGAGCCACACGTGGGTGAGATGCCTCCCTGGCCACGTGCTGGTGACAGTGGCTCTTCCCAAGGCATGAGCCAGAACACAAACCAGCTCCTGCTCCCGCGATGAGTAACTGCGGGGCATGCAGGAGTCAACAGTTGTAAAAGAAAACTTATTTTTGTCACTAAAATCAGCAAGGGTGACTCACAGTAGGCTCGGGGAGCCTCGTTGATGAGTTTCATTGTTATGCACCCTTAATTTTCAAAAATACCCTGAGTGACAATAATGACAATAGAGCATAATAGCCATAATTAGCTAATGGGAGAGAAAATGTCCCAGTTCCAAACTAACCAGAACTGCTACTTCTAAAAATGCATCAGAAATGAGTGATGCCATCGATCCCTGTTGATCACTGAAATTAGAAGAGAAAAATCTAAGGAGATTGGCCATTCTCTTCTGCAAATTCAGCAACAAGATCCCAATAGCCCCGTCAGGAGAAAGAACAAGAACAAGCACTGTTCAGAAGAGTGGCTTCAAGGATGATTTACTGCTAAATACATTAGAAGCATTTCCCACTTACAAAATAAATAGGTCTAACTGTATCAAAACCAAACAAATCATTGCCTTCTCAAGCACAGGTTAATGCATTTTTTCCCAGCAGGGCTAAAGAGGAAAAAAGGACAATGGCAAGCTTTGAAAATGACTTGCCAACTAACTAATGGCTCAATATGTACGTTTTGGAAAGTCTTCCATCCTACATTTTACACAACTGAAACCACTCTCTCAAAGCGATTGAAAGCACCAGCAACACTGAGAAGCCGATGTGAAACTTGCTCCATTGACTTGGTCAATGCAAAAAGCAATGCAGAAAAGCAGACTTGTTAAGCTAGTGGTCAAATTTAGGACAACCACTACTGCTTCTTAAAGCACCAAAGTTGGCTGGAATCTTTATTTAGGACTAAAGTCCAGCAGCTTTCCTCTGAATAGGGGATAACACAGAAACTATTCTCCTTGTGGAGTTTATTTTGAGCTGAAAATATTTTCCAGTTTCATGCTGACAGACAGGATTGTAACTGCATTGTGTTACAGAATAATGACTGAATTTTCAAAGCCTGTCACAGGGGAAAGTAGAGAAAGCTACGTTTTCCTCTT